>NC_142614.1:8036500-8660500 GCF_059453375.1 Lepisosteus platostomus | reverse complement strand
TCACTATTTCCAAAGCTATTTTATCAACACTGCATTTTGTGGTAAATAGTTCAATAACTATGCCATGACAAAGGACAGTATTTCTTAGGGATGCTTGAAAGGCTTCGTAGCAGACAGTAATGACTGTTGCGTCTTCTCCCTCCCCCTGTAGAGCCACACTCTCCTCCTGTCCTCCCTGCACGAGCTGTCCGAGTGGAGAGACGCCATTGAAAAGCTGAAAGGCGAGAGTGAGTCAGTCCAACCCCGAGAAACAAGGGAGACAGGGAGACACTGCTCACCAGGGGGTTGAACACTGAGGCCGGTTGTGCAATTAGAATAATTGGGATTCAGATACAGTATTTCCCGTTGTTAGTTACTGAGCTCATGCTTTTACCCCAGGGGGTGAATGGAGAATTGTGGGAGGTGAAAGATGTCATAGAGACCTGCTCTGTTCACTGAGACCATGGCAATACATACTGTAGTTCCTAAGAGAGAACACACTAAACCTCTACAGAGATGAAAGCCATATACACTTACTATATTTCCAGTACTACCTATTGATGTTAAATTGACATAATTATTGCTGAAGCTCAGGCCTGAATCGGGAAATTAATGGAAAAAAGACTTGCACTTCACGCCCTAGATAAGCCAGTTTAAGTATCCAGTAGTGTGTAGCAGTTCCAGAGGGGCTGGCGCCGGAGACAAGCTTGTGGTTTCTATCCATGCTGCAGGTTTCGAGACTGTCCCCCCCGACCTCCTGACCCTCACCAACTCCTGCGTCAAGCTGAGGATGGTCCACCACCCGCCCCTCCTCAGCCTCACCCCAGGTGAGAGCCCTGCCCCCCAGTCCTGGAGCTGGTTTTTGTGGATTATGCAACTTACTGTTGTCCTGTTACTAGTTAGACTTGGCTTTGTTTGCCTACAACAGCCACTGGTGATGTCGCTCATTCCACTGTTACTCGTCTTCACCTGCCTAATGTTAAAATTAAATTAAATTCCTTACGCTTACATAGTGCTTTTCTGGACACTCCACTCAAAGTGCTTTACAGGTCATGGGGACTCCCCTCCACCACCACCAGTGTGCAGCCCCACCTGGATGATGCACCAGTACTCTCCCCACACACCAGCTCTCAGTGGGGAGGAGAACCGAGTGATGAAGACAGTTTTAGACATGGGGATTATTAGGAGGCTGAGGCTGTGATTAGTAAAGGTTAGGGTAACACCCCTACTCTTTTAAAGAAACACCCTGGAATTTTTAATGACCATGGAGAGTCAGGGCCTCGGTTTTATGTCTTATCCAAAGGATGGCACATTTTTTACAGTATAGTGTCCCCATTACTACACCAGGACATTAGGAGCCACACAGATCACAGGGTGAGCGCCCCCTACTGGCCCCACTAACACCTCTTCCATCCAGGTACTGACCCGGCTCACACCCGCTGAGCTTCTGTGGGTTGCCTTAAGGAGTCCAGGAGTATTGCAAACCCAGCTCTGTCCAGATCCCCAGAAAGAGACTAGCCGAGTTAATTCCTGTGGGTCTTGCACAGAATTTTGACATTTCATTTTCTTGCTATGAAAATCGCTTTCCTCTCTTGTAGACTCTGGAGACAGCTCCCTGTGTGGCACTCTGAGTGTGGCTGTCCATGGGGCCTCCGGACTGCAGGAGCCCGCAAGTAGGTGCACAGACAAGCAGGAGACATTTTACTCATTTAACTAGAAGCTATCACTTTCACTCGAGGAGTGTATATCCCCTGCAGTTTATTTTGCCATAGTAAACCATCCACCTCTTACAGAACCAGTGTAAAGCAGAGACAAAATGGCGGGGTTTTGACATTTTAGCTTTTGCAGGGACGTGATCTGGCAGGGCCCAAAGCTTAAGGACACATATGCAAAGCCTAGGAAGACAAAGGTTAGGAATTTCCAGACTGGGTTTATTAATGTGTATACAGTATACTATGCATCAGAAGATGATATGCATGTGCAGTACAGCATTTATAACAGCTGCTGTCTTAACCAGGTCAAGAACGATTTAATTTGGGGTAATTATATTTAACCGACAGTAAGAAGACTGTACAGGTAATTATCACGTTTTAAACTCAGGGGCACCTCTGTGGCCCAGCTGATAAAGGCACTCACTGGAGCACTGGCTGAGCTCTATGATCCAGGTGCTGCAGGTTTCAAGCCTGAGTCATGTCAGTTGTTGACTGTGACCAGGATTCCCCCATGCTCCGGAACGCTATTGGCTGAGCATCGCCAAGGGAAGATTTGGGATCAGTTGGTAGGTCTCTCTGAACACGGCGCCCCCCTGTGGCCTCCCAGGTGCTTGCAGACTTGCTGTGCTCTCAGTTTAGGGGCGTACCTCTCCTCTGATCAGCACTGGACTTCCACTACACTGCCGAGTCGCCTCCGATGCGTTAAAAGACATTTCAAACGTCTGCCTGCATGTCGTCATTCTCCCCCGTGTGCAGTTACAGGGTTTGTAGCCGTGAATCGAGATGTGAAAAACTCACATCGGGTGGGTGCATCGCAAACAACAGCTTGAGATTCAGAATTTATTCCGTTGCCACTTACCCAAGATGCATTGAGAATAAGGGTTTGATTGATGTCAGGGGTGAGAACAAGGATGGGGAGAGTGGCCAGATCATGACGTGTTTGGAACTGCTCTCTCTCCTCAGGTATGTACATCTGCCTGGAGGTGGACGGCTACATGTTCTTTGAGACCAAAGCCCAGACCCGGGCGTCACTGAGCAGCGTGGCACCACAGTGGGATGAGGTCAGTCTGTCGCTATGCTCCCAGAGCTCTGTCAGGAGGCACACCCTGCAGCACTGCCCATCCAGAATTCCCTAAACACCAGGCTGTTCCTCTGCTATGTAAGAGGGATCTTGTAGCTGTGGGACACACTTACTGTACCTTTCAGGACAGAAAAGAAAACAGCAGGACAGCAGGAATCCGGGATCCAACAGCAATGCACCAATATATCAGGCCTCTCGAGTCAAAGGAGGAGAGAGAAATTGTATTTTATTATTCTCTTTTTTCTCTACATATTTATATGTATAATTTATGTAAAGTGCCTTGAGAATGCTCAGGGGTTGAAAGGCGCTTTTTATTAATAAAATTGATCGATGGATTAATTGATTGCCAAGAAGTAACCTAATTGAACTTTTATGTGAGCTGATAATCTGAGCAATTGGAAACTTTTCGATAAGGTCATCGATTCAAAAGTTGGACATTTCAAACTCCTCCTGATATTGAAAAGTTTAAAAGGACATAGAGAGCAAGTGATACCTTACAGAGCGCTCAGCTGGAACAGGACCAGCAGGGGCATGTGTGTCGGAGGGGGTTATCGCCTGTTTGACTCCCTGCCGTAGGGAATGTCAGGTGGTTTCGCTGGGGAGCTGCTGTGGGGTGAAGGAAGTGTTGACTCCCTCGCCATCTCTCCTTGCCGTGCTGCAGGAGTTCTCCATGCAGGTGGATGGGGCAAGACACCTGTGGGTCCTGTGTGTCCAGCAGCCAGAGAGAGGAAGCAGCAGCACAGGGGACAGGATTGTGGGCAAGACTCTAGTTCCGGTGAGAATGGCTTTCATATCACCCCAGCATATCACTCTATTACAAGACTCCAGCAAGATTTCCCAGCGTAACATTCCAGCATGACACGCCAGCATGACACTCCAGCATGATGCACCAGCATATCACCCCTGCATATCACTCCAGTATAGCACTCCAGCAAGATTCCCCAGCATAACATGCCAGCATATCACCCCATCATATCACTCCAGTATAACACTTCAGCAAGACGCACCAGCTCGTCACCCCAGAATAAAACACCATCATATCACCCCAGCACCACACCCCAGCATAATGCTCCAGCATAATGCCCCAGCATATCATCCCAGCATAACACCCCACCATGGCTAATTTAGAAAGCAATCAACAGCTACTATCTGGCAACAGCTCCACATAGAGACAGTACTCTCAGAAGACAAATGGAATTGAAAGCCTTGAAGTGAGTACTGCCAAATGCAGTAAAATGAGTTTCGGTCTTCAACCTATGCCACCAGATTCATGATGCAAAGGATTTCATACAAACACATGAGAAAAAAAAACATATTGGATTTTAGGTATTTAATTGACCCAGTTAATTGCTGAGACATGCCATTTTGTTTCAGATGGAACTGTTGCTTGAACCTTCTTGAAACAGTCATTTATCCTGAAGGCATTTGTTTAAATCTCTTTGCCTGTGAAATGTGGCAAAAAACATAATTTGTTCAGGCTATGAATCTACCCTTTTCAGTCTATTCCATTGCAGTCAGCACTTCAAGGCACTGCTTGAGTTGATCTCCACAGTATAAGACTAAGCTGAGTCCTTGGCAGAAGATTGTTAATTTGGGATGGGACGGAAAAACAGAAACATGCAAGAAACTGGACTTTTAGGATGCCTTCTCCTAGCCTAAATTGCCCCTTTCTTCTGCGGTTACGCGCTGCTCATCATCAACTTTGCCATAGCCAGAAATTTAGTCACAGCACAGGCCCTCTGCAGCAGCAGTGAGCAGTTCCTCTCTGATCCTAATCTTGTGCTGCTGCAGCTGGAACCTAATGTTCTGCAGAAGAAATGGAAGAAGATGACGGTCACTTTAAACCAGGTGAGCTTCACTCGTCTGGGGGGCAGTGGGTGGAATATTCACGTGCAAATCGCCACGCACCCAAAGCAATGGCAAACAACTGGTGCAAGTGAGGTACACCCCGGATGGGATGCCAGTCCTTCACAGGGCACAGAGACACAAACACACACACTCACACCAGGGCCAATTGTCCCAGAAGCTAACTAACCTACTCTGTCTTTGAACTGGGGGAGGAATCTGGAGCACCTAGAGGAAACCCACACAAACACGGGGAGAACATACAAACTCCACACAGACAGCACCAAGGGAGTTGAGCCCAGGGCCACTGTGCCATCCCAGGAATGCCAGCCATGTACTAGATTATTCATTCTGAGCATATTTTTCCATTGTGCAATGCAGCATCAAACGGTTGGTCGGTGGCCATGCACATGAAATTCATACCAAAACAATTTGCAGGTGGTGCTTCTGCAAACTGCTGAAGCCTCCCGCAGAGGTGCATGCAGAAGTGTACTAATTAGCTGCTGTACTTCCCCCCAGACTTTCTGCTTTCACGATGACAAAGCTCCCCGCCACGTCCCATCCCAGGAAATCTAGTCTCACCAGTGATGAGGGAAGGGAAACACAATGCTTGCATACCGATTGTGACTTGCACGAAAATATGAAAACAGGAAATTTATCTGAAACCCTGTGCACGGTATATTAAATATATCTTATAGTAGCTGAAGGGGCGTTCATTTCATTAAGCATGAGTTCAGCCAAAACCCAAATGCACGTAAGACATGATAAAGTTTTCGTGGACGCTCAAACTCAGGAGGCCCGTGCAACTTTGTTTGTGCCATGATTTCCTGCAGAACCCATTTGTACTGTGGGTCTTAACTTCACAAGGAATCCCCAGAAACCACGCACGCGCTGTTAGGGCCTGATTTTCCAGTCTAGGCAAGCCAAGGGCTGGCAGAGCTTCTGCCAGTCCGCAGCTGTGACACTGCTTCTGTGCTTTGCTGCTGCATCAGAACTGGTTTTTTTCAGTGTGTTTACATGTGCCCTACAGCTGGAAGTCTGCCTGTCCCTGAAATTCTGCGCACACAGCCTGGAGCCCCCCTGCCTGGTCCCCCCACCGCAACAGGAGGTCTTCAAAGTCCTCATTGGGACTGTCGCAGAGTGAGTCCAACCTCATGTGCTACTGTATCTGTTCTCCGAGTAACACTTTACTTGAGAGCTCTCCTGTTGCTTGTTAGTACAGAAACTGAAAGCAGTATTATTGTAATCACTACTCCAAACTAAGGGGTGACAGCCCTCTTGAGGTACTAAAGGATTTATTCAGCTGTATTACTGTATTTTTCCAACAGCAATATCTCCAATACATAATATGCTGCAACCCACATTCTGTCCACAGCAAGGTTGTCCTATAATGTTATCCAACTCATGTAAATCTATATACAATAAGAGTCTCACACAAACTGTCATTCTGCCAAAATACTACCACAGCTATGTTCTTTCACATCCCAAAACAGGTCCTTCCAAAAGTAGAATATATTCTCCTTGTAAAATACAGACTATTCATCTGGCCGAAATCAGTGAACAGGAATGTTTTGTTCATAGAATTGTATGTGTTTGCAGGCAGGAGGGGGCGCTAGTTCCTCACATAGTGCGTTCCTGCACCGAGGAGGTGGAGAGGAGAGGCCTGGAGGAGGTCGGCATCTACCGCATCTCCGGGGCAGCCAGCGACCTCCAGGCTCTGAGGACCGCCTTCAACACCAGTAAGAGGACACTTGGCGAGCCAGCACTGTCTCTGCCGCCATCTTGCTCATTTGTTGGACAGTACTGCTTGGATCCAAGGATCGCATGGGTCGGAACACCAGGACTGTGCTCCAGCAATGAGGCATAGATATCTGCTGCAATCAGTCCTGAAAGCACATTTTAGTTTCCACTAGGGTTCTTGAGAGCCCTAAGAATCGCTGGTTTTATCTGTCTTTAACATCTGTCTCCAGCAAGAGTCTACAGTGGGTCTCCTTGCAGTCTGGGGCAGCTCTGTGAGGTCGTCATGCTGTACCTGTGTTTCTCTCTCTGGGTCTCTGTGAAGTCGTCACGCTGTACCTGTGTTTCTCTCTCTGGGTCTCTGTGCAGTCCTCACCGAGTCGTGCTGTACCTGTGTTTCTCTCTCTGGGTCTCTAAGCAGTCCTCACTGAGTCGTGCTGTACCTGTGTTTCTCTCTCTGGGTCTCTGTGCAGTCCTCACCGAGTCGTGCTGTACCTGTGTTTCTCTCTCTGGGTCTCTGTGCAGTCCTCACCGAGTCGTGCTGTACCTGTGTTTCTCTCTCTGGGTCTCTGTGCAGTCCTCACTGAGTCGTGCTGTACGTGCGTTTCTCTCTCTGGGTCTCTGTGCAGTTGTGATGCTGTACCTGTGTTTCTCTCTCTGGGTCTCTGTGCAGTCCTCACTGAGTCGTGCTGTACGTGTGTTTCTCTCTCTGGGTCTCTGTGCAGTTGTGATGCTGTACCTGTGTTTCTCTCTCTGGGTCTCTGTGCAGTCCTCACTGAGTCGTGCTGTACCTGTGTTTCTCTCTCTGGGTCTCTGTGCAGTCCTCACTGAGTCGTGCTGTACCTGTGTTTCTCTCTCTGGGTCTCTGTGCAGTCCTCACTGAGTCGTGCTGTACGTGTGTTTCTCTCTCTGGGTCTCTGTGCAGTTGTGATGCTGTACCTGTGTTTCTCTCTCTGGGTCTCTGTGCAGTCCTCACTGAGTCGTGCTGTACCTGTGTTTCTCTCTCTGGGTCTCTGTGCAGTCCTCACTGAGTCGTGCTGTACCTGTGTTTCTCTCTCTGGGTCTCTGTGCAGTCCTCACCGAGTCGTGCTGTACCTGTGTTTCTCTCTCTGGCAGATCTGCGAGATGCTCTCTCTCGTCTCAGGGCTGTTGATGTGAATGCAGTCTCCGGGATCCTCAAGCTCTATTTTCGGGAGTTACCAGAGCCGCTCATCCCCTCGGATCTATTCCAGAGCTTCGCTCAAGCACTGGGTCAGTACACACACACGGTAACACACAACCATGCCCAGTCACACTATCCAAACACACAATCACTCCCAGTTACACTATTTAAACACAACTATTCCCAGTGACACTGTCCAAACACACCACCACTCCCAGTTACACTTACTACACATCTTTTCCCAGTTACACTGTCAAAACTCTCAATTGTGTCCCAGTGACACAACTGCAATGCTGAAACTTGTCAGACAGAAATATCAAAGAAAACATATAAAGGGAACCAGCCATGTTCCTCCTCGTAAAGCCGCTGTGAGTCTGACGGTTTCTGTGATCAACCCAGACCAGCCAGTCAGTCACATCCCAGGCCCCCGAGCCTGGCCAGAGCCAGCCAGTGCCCTCTCTGAATGTGACGCACGCCTCTGATCCCTAGACATGCCAGACCCAAAGGGCAGGATAAACCACATGCTGTTGCTGCTCGACTCCTGTCCAGACGTCAACCGCAACACGTTCCTCTTCTTGCTGCACCATCTCAAAAGGTAAGGCTCAGCTCTTCTTCCGGAAAGTCATTCCTCGCTTCCCGCACTGCAACACGTAACGGCACCACCTTCACAAGCTTCACAAGCCGTCCCAGTACCATCCCAGTGTTGAACTAGTCCCAGCGTTGATGCCTTCCTGTTCTCACCTGATACTCGCTCTTCTGTTCTGAAACTCTCTTGTCTGCACCCTCCCACATGCTCTCGCTCCAGAGTGGCGGAGAAGCAGGAGATCAACAAGATGACCCTCCTCAATCTGGCCACAGTCTTTGGGCCCAGCCTGCTACGGCCCCCACCCATGGTCCTGGGTCAGGCAGGACCCCAAGTGGACATATCTCAGGAGGTGGTGGTGCAGGTGGGTCACTCTCTGCTAACTACAGCACAATCTGGTTTAGATCAAACTGCACCTAAGAGATTAAATCAGCTTTGGGCAAGGAGCTCCACCTCCAGTGTCACCTGGACTAACCATGATCTCCCACAGTGCTGGCAGATCAGCAAGAATGAGCAATCAGCTGCTTCCTATTATTCATTCAGCAGACAGCAGTATCTACAGCAGGGCTGACTGTAGTCTGCACCCCTCTGACTTTCAAAATATGTTCTCGCGCCCCTGATCAAAGATCATCGAAGTAGGTCAGTTCTTTAAGCCTAAGATATATCACCACTATAGAATGAGAGAGATAGATATATATTCATTTCACAGTAAAATTAAAGAAAAAAATTAAACACTTTTTTCAACATTGCCTTTAAATACCAAGGTTTGATGAAACAAAGTACAGAAGTTGACGTGCCTGTGCTGAATTTGTGTTTCCGATGATTTACCTTCTGAAGAAATCTGGGTGTCTTGCACCCCAGGTTAAGAACCACTGATCTAGGGTGTACACTGTCCTGTGTTAATGATTAGTATCTCTAAATAGAAGTGACAAATGTAAAAGCGCACTTAGGCTGTTATTGATCCCCGGGGCTTTTTAGAAAATCAGGAGCCTTGTTCATAATATTGTTCCTAAGTGCTTTTTCAGCTTTGCAACAGAGTCTCCAGAAGCAATGTTCCTGTCTCTCTTCCACAGGTCCAGGTGGTGTTTTTTTACCTGCAGTGTGAAAATCTCCCAGCCGCAAAGACCACACATCTACTGGACTCTGAGGAAATACCAGACACGTGATTCCTGCCAGAGTCCACTCTCTGACAATGTTTTTTTTTCCTGTGATACAGCATTTATTTGTGTTGTAACTTATTTGATGCTTGGTATGTATATTTAATACAGGGCTGTTATCATTCTTCACTGACCCCTTCCAGATTTTTAGTATCCCAGGACTGATTATGTGTAATAAAGCAGGCTGAGTCCCATTCGTGGAGCATGCAGAGACTGCAGAGAGGAGAGCACTCCATGCAATCATTCACAGTGCCAGACAAAACAGGCAAACAGAGTAAAAGACTTATATTCCCATGGTGGAGCAGGAAAGACTACAAATTCTGCTCACATCTTCCAGCAGGGACTCTGCAGAGTGGAAGACCACAGAGAGTCGGGCTGTAGTGAGGATACCCTTTGTTACACACACTGATATGCACATTTGCGAATCCAGTGGTGCAAATAACACAGGCAATGGACTGCCGAGCAGTGGAGAAATGCGATATATGATAAGATCACTTTATTAGCCATATACAATTTCTTGTATTAGGAATTTGTCTTTTTGCATACCCCACCTAGCTCTCCATGAGACACACAGACAGGGAGAGAAGCTTGGGGTCAGAGTGTAGGGTCAGCCATTTTTACGGTGCCCCTTGAGCAGTTGGGGTTAAGGGCCTTGCTAAGGGGCCCAACAGAGCAGGATTCCTCCGCCGGCCACGGGATAAGAACCGGCAACCTTCCAGCTACAGGCACATGTCCTTAGCCACAGATCCACCACTCTGCTAAATCATCCTTCACCATGGTCTCAACAAACAGACGAGTGCACTGTGCTGCCAGCCTAAAGAGTCTAGCCCTGAGTGCTTGGTGCCAGCAGTCAAGGTTTTGGTGGCTTTGTGATGTTGTGGAGCACATGTTTCTTGGATTGTTTGGGTGCTCTCCATTCCTTAGAAGGCATGGGCAGCGGTAACGGCCACTTCATGGTACAGTGATCACATTCTCCCCATCATGCAGCATTCCTTTCCTGCCGGGAGGGGTGTCTTCCAGAATGCCAGCGCCCCCTTGATAGAGTGGTCACCCAGGGGTGTGACAAGTGTGACACTGCACTTGTCCCTCTCCGGTGGTCTTCTGTCCCACTGTCCTCCCACGTCCAGCCAAAATCTGCACATCCCTGTTCACATTTGCAGCCGTGCAGGCTGGATTGCTGTCTCTGGGACAGAGGTTATTCCCTGTCCAGCTCAGGGGTAGTGAACACGGTTCAAGTGATCCTCATTCCCACCAGTGAAGATGCTCCAGTGCTCCAGTGCATTGGATACAGGGGCCCAATGCTCAGTAGAAGTCCACAGCGCTGGAAACACAGGTACACCATGCTGCGTCTTAAATGATGTTAATTCACTCAAACAATCTGACTCCTGCTGGCTGGAATGAGGTAAGAGGGATTGCAGATCACTGACAGATCAGGGCAGTTCAGTAAACTGTTTGTCACACTGAAAGAATGAGTAAATAAGTCTCAGCCTTCAATTAGGACAGAATTATAACCTCCTGCAGACAAACCTCACATGGATTGATTGACTTATTGATTTAATGGCACACATAGCAAGAGCTGAAAGGAACAGGCTGGAGGAGAGAGGCAGTGTGTTAGTCTGCTGGATGTGGGGGGATCACTGCAAAACACCCATGGACTGGCAGCACATCAGCAATGGTGCAACTGGAGTGGTACTTGCCATCCAGACAAGGCTCAATAACTACAGCCTGCCAATAGAAGCTGGACACAGAGGGACATGGCCTTCCAGAGAGGACAGGCTCAGTGATCACAGTCTGGACATAGAAGCTGGACACAGAAGGACATGGCCTTCAAGAGAGGACAGGCCCAGTGTCCACTGACAGGAGAGAGAAGCAGAGACAGAGATGCGCTAAAAGAAATACTCGGGGATTAGGAAAAAAATCAACCTAAAATAATAATGTTTTATACTGCAAATATCTAAAGGTCTGTAAATGTCCTGTTGATATCTCCGCAGAGAGGGAGAAGCAGGGAAAGAGGCAGACAGGGAGTCTGGAAGATGGAGAAATGAAATAAAAACCTTTCTTTTTTAACCAGATGACTTCCTTCAGGTTTCCTTTTCATTTTTGATTACTAGACAGTGGCAGACCAGCCTCAGCCTAGTGACCCGTGACTAAAG
This sequence comes from Lepisosteus platostomus, assembly GCF_059453375.1. NCBI lineage: Eukaryota > Metazoa > Chordata > Actinopteri > Semionotiformes > Lepisosteidae > Lepisosteus > Lepisosteus platostomus. Next base: position 8,649,091 of record NC_142614.1, on the reverse strand, counting down.
ACCGATAGCTAGAGCTCTGGTCTGTGTCACCTTTATCCTGAGCACAGGCCCGCGCTGGCAAAGTCCTGTCCTCAGTTAAAGTAGAACTACAATGCTATTCTTATATTTCGGGGTTAGAAAGAATCAGCATTGATGGGTGCATTTCTTCAGGCAAGCATCCTCAGGATTACCTGGTCTAATTGCTTTCCTGAGATTCTCGCTCAAAGGTATTTAAGATACATTTCCTCACATCACTTGAAAATAGTTTTTCCATCTGGGGAAGATACAGTGTTAATACAGGTTAAGTGACCTCTGCTCCAAACTAGAAAGGTTTAGTTCTTCCAGCCTGTCAGTGTAGGAGCTTTCCTTTAAACTCAGGAATGCATCTAGTTGCAGTTGTAGTTGTAGTTAAATACAAAATTTACACAAGTATAGTGGGTCATGTCATCTCATCAGAACCCATAGGACCTAACAGAAAAAGAGAAAGAAATTGAGAGAAGCAGATGTATATCTAAACTTTGACACAGATGTTGATTTGCACGCTTTGTGGTGCCTGAAATCAAATCAGTTCAGGTTCATGAGCAACAAGATGGAGTTCACACAGAGCACATTCTCAGCGAAACAGGTGCTGCACTGTTAACCCCTGCTCGGCTAGGGTAAGCTTTCAGTGTGGGCGTGACCAGCCAATATCAGAACACCTGCTGGGTCAAAGGTCACTCTGAACCTAGACAAACACCATCACAAAGCCACACAGAGTTCTACTGTGCATTCCAACAGGAAACAAAAGAGAGTTCATTTCCCCCGTGCAGGAAAGAGCAACAGACAGAGGAACTCTACAGCTTTATACAACAGCTTCGAGAAGACTAGTAAAACTTCATCTGATGAGCGCTCACAATCTTATTAATGTCTGATCATCCATCCCAGACAGCACACAAAAAAAAACGAATTTAAACTTGACATAACACACTGCTGTCGCATGTTGTCATGCATTATTTAACAAGATCCGGCCCACAGGGCAAGCCAGATGTACCCACAGTACTTCTATGATTTGTACCCGTTTGATTTCAAATTACAGTAGTTTGTGTTTTTCAGGTTGTGTGACAGAGTGTTGTAGGAACTCAGCACATTATAAGTTAATTATGAATTAACTTGATTGGGGATCTATTCCAGCAACAACCATAAGCATCCTGAAAGGTTACCTGTAACCATACAGTACATTTTCTAACCAATTCTTCCAATTTGAGGTCACGGAGGAGCCAGAGTCTATCCCAGCAAGCAACAGGCACAAGGCAGGGTACTCCCTGGAGGGGATGCCAGTCCATCACAGCACACGCACCGACGCACACTCTCACACCAGGGCCAATTTTCCCAGAAGCCAATCAACCTACTTTGGACAGTCTTTGGACCGCGGGAGGAAACCAGAGCACCTGGAGGAAACCCACACAAACATGGAGAGAACATGCAAACTCCACACAGACAGCACCCCAGGTCCGGAATTGAACCCAGGGCCCCAGGGTTTTGAAGCAGCAACGCTCATTACTGCGCCACCCTGCTGCCAGACTACCTGTAACCATAGTACAGAGTGCCATGGGGAGAAACAATGCCAGGCGTGAGTCTGGTTACACAGCTCATCTGTTCTTGTGCTACACTTACACTTGAATGGATGGCAGAGGCAAAAAACCAACACACTCAGAGTCCCCAAATGCACTGAAAACTTGGGTGCAATGAACTATAGCCAGAACTATAACATTTGTATAGATCCATCCCTATGCAACTGACTATATACAGCTGTAGCTCCCTTTTGCATTTTAAGTTTTTTGTATCATAGCGAGCGGCGGTAACTAGGGAGACACATTTTTCCAGGATGATGCTCGAGACTTCACATTATGATGGGCAGCCCACACTTTAAGACGGTAACAACTGACCTATTGTCCGTTTTTATACCGACGGTGATAAAAAGTCCTGACAGTTCCAGATATACGTTAAAACTTAAAGTATTTCACATGAACAGCAGCATTCAAATTAAGTCATTTTCGAAAGAGTCCATAGCAACCTGCCTGCGTGTCCTTGTTATGGTTATCACGATGAACAGTAAAGAAAACACAGAAAAGAAATAAAACCCAGCAGATATGAAAGAAAACAATGAAGTACCTGCGAAATACATTCACATTCCTACACATTTGCATGCTGAATTGAAAGCAGCCCTTTCAAGTTTACCTTTTCTTCTGCATTTCTCCTTTTCTACAGGTTGTTGTTTTAAAGTCCGGTTTTACGACTGTTGTAACAATGTCCGTGACATTGAGACGTAACAGGCTCCGCCAAATTTCCTCTCAACTCAAGTTTATTTTGCAAGTTGTGATCTGACACTGAACTCTTAGGTGACCCTGTGTAATTGAGATTAAGCAGACCAGCATTTATTATTACGAACGTTAGCAGTAGCCTTGTGATAAAGATCTCACAAGCACCTTTTACGAGCCCGCGGGGCCTTGTTGAACTTTCAACTCCTTAGGTCGTGACCTTTAATCTCGTAAAATTACAGCGGAGGCGGTAGGGGCAAAGGCTTGACACTGGATTCACAATCTAACTTAATCCCTCGACACTGGATGTGCGTCTGCTCTTAAAATGTATTTTTAATGCGCGATATTAAACCGCCACAATGAATCAAAGCCGGTATGCGGTAAAACTGGGACGACGAGGCTGTCTCTTCAAATATTTTAAAAAACGGAGATATTAAATTGCACCGCTTTCTCCCCATATACCACCGCCGCCGCCTTGTTATACGCACAGCCGGAGTAATTCAATGTTAGTGACGGGGGTATTTGACCCTCCTCCAATCTCTTGCGATTCTAGTTTTTATTTGCGTCAGATTTAGACGCCACTACCCAAAATACCGCCTCTTCCATTTTTTTTTAAAAAGACGTTCCCCTCCATCATTTACTAATCTCGTTCCCAGAAGTGCACTCACGTCTTTTATGGGATCTTATTCACGCCCGTTAGCCTTCAGGTGTGCGTGTGCTCAGCGCTGTGAACTTCCGAGCACAGCGACTCTTCTGACAGGCTTACAGTAACGGGACATTATTCGTTTTTCATCTTTATGATCTGTTCTATTATTCCTTAAATTTATATAGCACTTTTCTGGACACTGTATTCAAAGCACTTTACAGGTTAATAGGGACTCCCCTCCTCCACCACCAATGTGCAGCCCCACCTGGATGATGTGAGGGCAATCAGAGTGCCACAAAGTGATGAAGCCAGTTCATAGATGGGGATTATTAGGAGGCAATGATTGTTAAAGGCCAAGGAATAATTTAGGGGGTAGTGGATACACCCCTACTCTTTGCAGGAAACACCCTGGGATTTTTAACGACCACAGAGTCTGGACCCACAGAGACTGCATCTAACCTGAAGGAGGGCACGTATTTACAGTATAGCGTCACCCTCACTATACTGGTGCATTAGGACCCACACAGGCCGCAGGGTGAGCGCCCCCTGCTCACCATGATGACAACCTTAGCTGTCCCAGGATGTCTCCCATCCAGGTACTGACCAGGCTCACACCTGCTGGGTTTCAGGAGGCTGCCAGCTGTGAGCTGCAGGGTGATATGGCTGCCAGCCAGAAATTAACTTGTAATTGTACAAGTTGTTTGATTCATTTTTATTCTTCACACAATAAAAATTAAAAAAGCAAATGTATCACCTGAACACTAGAATAACTGTATAAAAATAGCAGTTGTCATCCTAAATGAGCCCAAGCTGCTGGACAAATAAGAACGGACTTTCTTTATTCGCTGGTGAAGTTCAGTTCCCACCTGGGTGACACTCAGCCAACAGCCCCCTGCACAGCAAATCAGGTGAAAAATGAACCCCCCGTAAAAAAAAGGCATACTAAATTGTGCATACTTGAACAGAACCTAGGGAGAACAGCAGGGTTAAGACCCATACTCTTACAATTGTGCCCTGGGATTTTTAATGCCTGAGATCCTCACTATACAGTAGGTCCTCTCATCCACAGGACAACACCTCCTACAGTACAGTGTTGTACAGCACAGTACCGTAGTCTCTCTAACTCACCCTCCCCTCCCAAAAATGTATTTTCTTCCTGTGTTTTTCGGTGGGTCTCCTGTCTGGCTCATGCAGAGGATGTCCAAAAACAGAGCAGACCGTGCTTTAATTAATTCGTTTATTTGAAATCAGTGAACAACAACAGGGGGAGTTGTATAGTGATCATGAGAAAGGATTTAATGCAAAAAGTCATTTTTTAAGAGTCATTATTCTCTCGGCATGAATCCCCTTCATACACATTCATGTACTTCCCCTTTCGAAATATGAGAAGCCCCCCCACTCATGAATAGTCTCTCTCGGTGTGTATGCTTTGCAGTTTTGGCTAAGGAGCAGGAGACAGGATTCCCTTGCTTCTGCTGGTCCAAAACGTCCCCTCTCACAGTCCTACTGAGAACAGGTGGAACCAGCAGAGGACGTTCCCTCAAGAACGGGTGGCAGGACTCAGACGATCAAGAGCTTGTAGAGTACTGTACCCGCCCATCTTCTTCAGGCAGACCCTGCTATGGGCAGGGCTCCTAAACGCCAAGAACAAGGAATCCGTCTGGTTGTGCCAGGGAGATGTTGGCACAAGTATGTGAGAGGAAAGCACGTCTAACAGGCTGGAGAAGGTTTAAAAGCGCTTCTCCAAAACATTGAAAAGCAATAAACTGTGCAAGTCTATGATTTGAGCTTTTTAGTCTCGTACCAGGCTTCTGAAATGTACAATTCTGTGTTTTTACTTCTGGTTCTGTAGAACACAGCTAGTCCCCGTCCTGTAGGAGGCACTGCTTGGGCAAAACGCAGACTGTATCACGGATTGCTCCGCCCCAGGGTTTAACAGTGCCTGACTCAGAGGATCCTGGTCTTAACTCATGATCAGCTCCGTAAATCCTGAACGGATTGTCTTCCCATGGTGCACTGGGAGGGCCGCAGGGCTTGTTGCACAATAAGGAGGCCCCCTAGTGTGTCAGTGCGGAGGTTGGGGGGGCTGTGAGGACATAGGCGGGGCAGCTGAGGGGGGCAGAGGGCTCTGGCACTGTCCTCTCCTGGCCTGGCCCCGCAGTCCCCTCAGTTTGGGGGCCCAGTGGTCCCTCCAGAGCAGGGCCAGGGTGGTGCGGTCGGCCACCAGGCGGCTGTCGTCCGGCCCCCCCGCCATGCCGATCAGCAGGAAGGTGCGGCCCACCTGCAGGGCGGGGCAGCCGCAGCCCAGGTCTCTCTCAGGCACCCACACGGCCTGGGCTCCCCTCCTCACGCGGGGCGTCCCGCTGCGGAACACCGAGAGGACCGAAACCGAAAACTGCCACCAGGACCCCGAGCGCTCCATTGCCTGGACGTGAGCTTTCAGCACTGCGGACAGGAAAGGCACACGATGAGCCTGCGGTGTCTGAGAGCTGACGAGCCTAACAGGGGGCTTTGAGAGTGATTTAACAAGAATTTTATTGCTAAATAATAATATATCACACTTATACAGCACTTTTCTGGACACACCACTCAAAGTGCTTTACAGGTAATGGGGAATCCCACTGTCACAACCAGTGTGGGCCCGGCGTCCGCGGACATCAGTGCGGCTCAGGGTTCGAGGCCCTGTGGGCTGTGCTCACCATATTCCTTCAGGCAGTATGTGCGCAGGTTCATCCGGACTCTCCCCGCAGGTGGCTGGCAGTACGAGTCACACCCCTCCCCTGAGAACACACACACACACAGGACGGGGAGTCGGAGCAGGCACAGGCCACCAGTGCATCCAGCCCCTTCATTAGCTGTGCCAGGGAGATGTTGGCACGAGTAATAATCATAATAATTATTATAATTGCTGACACTTATATTATGCTTTTCTGGACACTCCACTCAAAGCACTGTACAGGTAATGGGGACTCCCCTCCACCACCACCAGTGTGCAGCCACACCTGGATGATGCGCCAGCAGCCATAGTGCGCCAGAACGCTCACCACACATCAGCTCTCAGTGGGGAGGAGAACAGAGTGATGAAGCCAATTCATAGACTGGGATTATTAGGAGGCCATGATTGGTAAGGGCCAGGAGGAAATGTGGCCAGGACGCCAGGGTTACACCCCTACTCTTTTCGAGAAACGCCCTGGGATTTTTAATGACCACAGAGAGTCAGGACCTTGGTTTTACATCTCATCCGAAGGACGGCGCCTGTTTACAGTGTAGTGTCCCTGTCACTGTACTGGGGCATTAGGACCCACATGGACCGCAGGGTGAGCACCCCCTGCTGGCCCCACTAACACCTCTTCCGCTTATTAATGAGATGTTTCAAAAGTGGTTCTGCAAAACGTTAAAAAGCCATAGACAGTGCAATTCTATGATTCGAGCCTTGTAGTTTGTCTCGTACCAGGCTTCAGAAATGTACAATTCTGTATTTCTTTATGGTTTTGTAGAACACAGCTAGTCCCTGTCCTGCTTGGACAAAACTCGGACTGCGTCACGGATTGTTGGGTTTGACCAGGATCCTGGTCTTTAGTGATAATCAGCTCCGTGAATCCCAAACGGATTTTCATCCCACGGTGCCCTGGGAGGGCCACAGAGCTTATTGCCCCCGAGCTCGTCAGTTTAATTAATTAATAATTAACAGGATCAATCTTAAATTTGTGAAGCACTGGCTGGTTAGTATAGAAAAGGAGTATCCAACCTTGACATGTCCATTCTGTGAGGTTACGTGACTTTGACCCTTCCAAACACTCTACTACAGAACTGATCCTTAATTGCTTGATAAAGATGGTGTCAGTAATTAGAGCCTGTCAGAAGCAATAATGCGGAATGCGAAGGAAGTGTCATGGAGCACTAACTGCTGGCCTTGGGATCCAATTAATGCTTTGGGCGCAGGAGGTTATGGTTTCAGATTTGTCTATAATAAAGGACTAAATTAATTTTTCCAATGCAACCTTCGATTGCACGGGCTTCCGTTTTTTTCCATGTAATGATAGAGAGCGGCCACTAGGCGGTGATCATTTAACACATGTCCATGCTGCTGAGGCGGCCAGCAGATGTTTCCTGACGTGTAGCCAAATTGGCGCTCAGAAAACACGATCAAAGGGGATTAAATGAATTTGGAGTGTTTGCATAACTATGATGTTTTTAATCCCGGCTCCATGGTGTTTTATGGGTAACTATACCTTAAATGAAGTGAATTTTACTGTAAAAGACCTTAAGAAAAATTCCATATATTTTGAGGTAGGAAATAGAAAGATTGGCTGGCTTCTGTTTGCAACAAAAGTCAGTAGAATTAGGCCTTCCAGGATTTGCGCTCAAGACTCCCTGCTCTAGTCTAAAGTTTCCAGCACAGTCTTAAAGCAGCCCCTTAATGTCCTTTTGTTTATCCTGTTATGTGTGCCCTCCCTGTACTGTGTATTCGTTTATTCTCTCCCTTTATAGAGGCACACATTTTTGGCAAATGTTTTTTGCCATGCAATGATGGATATTGGCCACAAGGTGGCGTTCAATTAGCACGGGGACCAATGCTACGTGTTCAGAAAACACGATCAAAAGTGGTGGGACGACTGAGTGAAACATGGAAAAATGAATGCATAGTTTTCACTGTTTGTGTCTGATTGACAGGATGGATTAAATCAATCCACTCATTATATATACATTGTCACCCATCTGTATGACTTGGTACCAAGGGCACCACAGCAGTGTCTCACTTGGGATTTGAGCCACAACCTCCCAGTTCTGTGCCCAGGTCCCTGACCACTGTCCTCCTTTCCCCCTGTCTTCACACTTGGAGTTGCTAATTGCTTTCATGCTCATCATCCAAGACTCTGCCGGTAACGAACTTGAAGGGATCCTGATTTCTCAGCACCCTGCAAAAGGTTTGATGCTTTTCTTCATATCCTGATGTGACACCCTCCTCATGTCACCAGACAAGGAGCATTGAGAACTAATTCTCTTCCTTCCATTTTCTAACTGTTTGATCCAATCCAGGGTCATGAGGGAGCCTATCCCAGCAAGCAGCGGGCACAAGGTGCCTGGGTGGGTCCCTGGGTGGGACGTCAGTCCATCGCGAGGCAGACAGACACAAACACACACACTCACACCAAAGCTGATTTTCCCAGAGGCCAATTCACCCACCAACCTGTCTTTGGACTGTGGGAGGAAACCCATGCAAACACAGGGAGAACATACAGACTCCACACAGACAGCATCCCAGGTCTGAAATTGAACCCAAGGTCCTGGTGCTCCGAGGCAGCAATGCTAACTACTGCACTACCCTGTCTCCCACAAATCCCCATTTGCAAGGAAAACCTGTAAAATTACTCGGCCATGCTGGAGGACAATTAACCGAAACTGAGTGAAGTAACTTTGCTAAAAGGTCTGACTTAGTTCCCTTGGTAGGGACCTGAACCCATAGCCTTCCAGTTATGAGTCCAAAGCCAAACTCCTACACCTCACTGAAGCCACGGAGGTGAGTCTGCTGCCCCACACATGCAGGACAGCCTCTAAGAACGAATGAAATAAATCATTTACTCATAAAGATGTTCAGTGGGTATTTCAATCATATTCTCCCGCCCTTGGGGTTGTATGAGAAAGAACAGCAGGCACTGGATATTCCTGGCTTTCTGTGTGACTAAAAGACCTTAGACTCTGCCAAACATGTCTGCTTTTCTCTGTGTGGTCTGCAATATCATATCCCTTTTCCGACTTTGATGGATGTCTCATTCATAAATTGAAAGTACGGCCCCATAAAATTCCCAGAGCCCTGGCAAGAGAATGTCCCTAAGTTTCTTAAACTTCCACTGGCGCAGGCCAGCGGAGTGTCAGACAAGCTTGCCTGTAACCCCAGATGGAGATGTGAGCGCTGTTATTTATGTTGCTGGGGCGGTTTTCTGCGCGTGGCTGTGATTCGAATCAGGATTCCGCACTGCGTATTGCGCAGTCAGCTAAATTATAACCCCCCTGCTTCCCTTCCCTCGACAGGAGCAGGTTTGCTTTCTCTTCCTCGCTCTTACCTGCGCTGTACTGGGGCTGGAAGACGGGGGTGGTCGTGACCACTTCCTGGATTCCTGCAAAGACAAGGCCAGCCTGGAGTTAATCGGTGGCTCCGACGCGGATCACTAACGGCACCTCGGAGCTACAGGGACAGCTTGTAGGCCCCCGGGTTTCACTGTCAAGTCAAATCTTCACCTCCTTTACTTTCACCTCTCTTCCCAGCCTCTTCACAGGGGCTTCCTGTGATCAGGGCGGGACATTGGACTGCTGGTGCTCTTGTATGTTTTACAGGGAGTCCCAAAATCTCTCCGTGACTAAAAGACTTATTTCTTACAGTCCAATGGCAGATTTGCTGATGACGCCACCAAGACAATCCCGAGGAATGAAAACCAGAAAAGGCTTGGAATTTTCCCAGCGCCCGGAAGGAGCACCGCTCCTTATAAAATACAACGGATTGGATCTGATGGCAAACTTTGGGAGAGAAAATCCAAAAGCAACATCACCCCTTAATACATTTTGCCACACGCATAATATATTTTTGCCATTTACTTTTGGGTCCCTGCTGATATATACTGTACATTGACTTTCATTGTCTTGATTCTTGAATTGTGTTGCTGTCTTCTACTTGTTGTTGTTGTCATTCTGTAAAGCACTTTAAGAAGCCACCTTTAAAGGTACTATATAAAATACATTTTATTATTGTGTTTTAGCACACTGCTCTGGACTTTACGCTGCTATTTCGGCTGCCTAGGTAAACCTTCCAAGGGGCATTAACCTGGAAGATGGCACAGTGGGTAATTTAGGATGTTACAGTCCTCTTCTGTAACCTTGAGTGGGCTTCATTTGTCTGTCTACTGAGAATGAGTTACCCACTGAGACACTACTCCCACCAAGCCACAATCTAAGAAAATAGCGAAGACCTGACCAACAGACAGCGTGGAAGTCAGTCTTCACCTGGTGTGGGCTTAAATTTGAGTGGAATTCGGAAGAGTACATAAAAATAGAACGAGGGTTAATAGCATGGCCTCAAAATGTCAGGCGTACAAGTGTCTGTGTGTGTGTGGTCCTCACAGGTCAAACATCAGCTCTGTGCTCCAGTCCTCTCCACTAAATCAAACCCTCTCACGTTACTACAGTGCACCCCTGCTGCCGTCATCCCAGTGCCTGTCGCCCAAAGACCTGCTGCTCTTTGGTCTATTAAAAGACTTGGAGCTGCACAGCCAAAGCCTGTGCAATCCTGTATGTGCCATGAGTAATACTGTATGTGCAGCAGCATGCAAATTTTCTCCATCTTCCCTTCCTTTCTGGAGCTTTGAAGTGCAGTGAATGTGAAATCACAGCCTTCTCTTTCGTCCAGCTTCTAGATGCCTCATGGCAATTTCTGCTGCTGCCCCACTGCGCTTCTCTCCTGTACTGTTATCGGCCTGCTGCCTGTCTGGGCATGTGGAGCGCTATAAATCTGCATCGGCTCTCATGCTGGCTTCTCCTGCACAAGGCAGCCCTCCAGATCTGGGTGTTACAGGGCGGGTGCTGTGACTCACGGACGCAGGGTCTCGTCGGGGAGCGGCTCTGCTGGTACCCCCGGTCGCAGCGACTGCAGGTGACCCCAGTCACCCCCTCCCGGCAGCGGCACTGTCCTGTCGTCTGGTTGCAGGACCTGCCCAGGGCGCCGACCGGGTGGCAAGAGCAAGCTGGGGGCACGGGAGGATGGTGAGGAAGAGGGTGAGGAAGAGGGTGAGCGAGTGAGCGAAGGCAATGAAGAGAGCCTGCGGCTCCCAGCTCAGGCCTCAGGGGCAGAGAGTCCGTCGGAAAGTCACCGCAGAGAGGAAGCTATTTCACCTGGCCAGCAGCCTGCTGGACCTGGGATCCCATTCAGCTGCGTCTTTAACGATTCCTGCGAATTGGCTTCAATCACAAGCTAGGCTGCTTGTTCCAGACACCCACCATCCCATCTGTGTCCACAGTGCCTCCAATTCTCAATTCCTCACCATTTTGCCATTGTGCCCTGGTGCAACTCGGGAGTCAGACTACTTGTCTTTACGTGTATCCTGTTTCCCTCCTCTAACCAAGACTCAAGAGCCACAGCTCTTTCTAGCCCATGGTATTTGTTTCAGACCTGGCATTATTCTTCCTAGGGTAACAACCACATCTGACTGAACTGGCCCTTATTCGCTTTGTGCTGAAACGCACATCGGTGTCTTTCATTCCATCTCCGTATGTGGCTGCGCACCAGGACCCTGTTCCTGACGTGATTGGACACTATGAACATGAACTTTGACCCCTGGTTGAAGATCCCTGAATGGCAAAGATAATAAAGAAACCCAGTAGCCAACCACTTCCTGCCAGGTCTGCTCTTTGCCAGTGCCCCACTCTCTGCCCCGGTACTCACGGCGGCAGGCCTTGCGGTGGCTGATGGGCTTGCCGTGGTCTCGGGTGTAGCCCTCCTGGCAGTAGTGGCAGTGCTGCCCCGTGGTGTGGTGGCGACACTTCATGCACATGCCCCCACTGCGACGCCCCGACAGCTGGTACAGCTCCATGCTGAAGCGACAGCGGCTGGAGTGCTGGTTACACTGGCAGGCTGTAGGCCAGAGGAGGGGAGAGAGGAGAGAGAGGGGGGAGAGGAGGAGAGAAGGGGGAGAAGAGGAGGAGAGGGCAGAGCAGATAGGAAGAGAGGAGAGAGGGGAGAGGGGAGAGAAGGAGGAAATGAGAGAAATAGAAGAGAGAGAGGAGGAGGAGAAGGAAAAGGAGATAAGGGAGAAAGGGAGAGGAGCAGGAGAGAGGAGAGAAGAGAAACTGAAGAACTATTTAAATGATGTCATTTTCCTATTCTCCAATTCAAGCTGAATATCATGCAGCCAGAATTATCATGTAGTTCTAAAAGGCTAGACGGCTAGTGTTTGAGTGAAGGAGCTGAACTGTCTCCGTCTTGTCCCTGGCTTTACCATGCCTTTACCTTGCGGTGACGCCTCTCGTGCCTCACTTTCTCACTCCTCTCTGTGCTGCTTTTATACGTGCTAGACCCCAGTGAACTCATGTTTGGACATGAGCACCTGGCGCTGCTGGGGGGGCTCACGCTCGCTGGCGTGCGAGGTGTCAGAGGCTCATCCTGTTCGCACCACAGCCGCCCCCCCATGAACAGCACCACGAACAGCAGCTGCCCGAGCTCTGCATTCCGCCTGCACCTCCCTGGCACACTTCCATCTCACTTTCCCGCTCCCCGCTTGTAAAGAAACCCCTTTTCCTCCTTTCCCAGCACCCCCTCCACCCTTGCCTTTCGCCCGTTTACACTAATTTACTGCCTCGTAGCCCAGGGGAGGTGAAGGGGGGGGGGGGGGGGGGGAGTCAGCCAGGGTCAGAAACTGGTGGGGCGGGAAATAAAAAAAACTGAGCAACCAGTCAAGGGAGATTTACAGCCAGCAGAGCGACAGCGCAGGCATCGAGTGTCCGATAGGAACATGGCAACCATACGAGCTCCGTTCCCCACTTGAGGCAAAAGGGGAAATCACGGCTGTTCCTGGGCGGCACCGTGGTGCAGTAGTGACCACCGCTGCCTCACACTGCTGGGGCCATGGGATCACTTCCTGGCGTACTGTTTGTGTGGAGTTTGCATGTTCTCCCTCTGTTCTCGTGGGTTTCCTTCAGTCTCCTCCAGCAGCCTAAAGTAAGTGAATTGGCTTCTGGGAAATCTGGCCCTGGTGTGTGCGTGTACGTCTGTGTGTGTCTGCAATAGAGTGGCCGCCTGTCCCAGTGTGTATCCTGCTTTGCTCCGGTTGCTTGACAGGATAGACTCTGGCTCCCCACTGCAGCTCTGTACTGGATACAGCCATTAGAAAATGGAGGGAAGGGTGGATGGATATCTGTTTTCTTTTGATTTTCCCACTATTTTGTGCTTTATGTACACGTGCTAACATATTAATTAAAAGTGAACAAACATGCATGCATTAGTATATATGCAATATGCACAAAGTCACATTTCTGCTCCTCAAGCCACCCTGAGACTTTACACGTCTGTTCCTGAAGGCAGCATGCGAAGGGCTGGTAGGCAGGCAGACACGGAGAGCCAAAGAGGAGCACCCGTTTCGGGGCAACAGCCAGGGACAGGGGGTCAGACAGAGAGGCAGCGCTGACTCACGGACGCACTGGTGTGGCTGCTGGGGGGTGGCGCGCTGCCAGGGCCTGTCGTAGTAGAAGGGCTTGCAGATGTCGCAGTCCGGCCCGGCAGTGCCGTGCTCGCACTGGCACACCGCCCGCCCCTGGGGGTCCCGCCGGCACCGAGAGGCGTGCCCGTTGCACTTACACCGGCCTCCCACCTGCAAGTCTGAGAGGGAGAGGGGGGCAGAGGGGGGGGGGGCAGGGGGAGGCTGCGTGCCACCTCCTACCACCCCGCTGGGTTGGGTCAAGTCCTTCAGAGCGGGAGCTGGGCTGTGGTTCCGCCTCCGTCTTAGCTCCCTGCTCTGGGAGCCCTCCGTGCCGCCACTGGGACTCCAATGGCAGTCCGTTCTGCTACACGCCCCCTTCCCTTTCCCCGCCCTCTTATGGCCCCTCCCCTTCCCACGCCCCGCCCCCTTTGTGGCAGAACTTCTCCGCCCAGTGCGAGAGCCTCCCCTCGTTCCAGTGATATTTTGTCCGTGTGTGCCGTACAGCTCTCCTTTATCGGGGCTCAGCCTCTCTCCCTTCATATGGCCCCTCCCTGACTCTTTCAATCCAGGGTTGCCCTTTCCGGTTCTCAACCCCTCCCCTTTTCTCTTGATACCCCTCCCTTTTGGGCTCAGGCCTACCTCCTTGGGAGATTTTACCCAATGCCGCAAGTCTTTCCCAAGCTCCACCCCTTTGTTCTTAAGGTTCCACCTCCCTGCATTACTTCCTGCCTTCCACCTCAGAGCCCCTCCCTCTTCACGTTCTGACTCCGCCCCCTTCTTTCTAACTGACTCCTCTTTGTGAAAGACCACTCTGATGTCGGTAGCAGTCACCCAGTCTTGTAGGACAGGGCTGTAATCGAAGTCGGGAGCTGAGGGTCTGCCATCCAGGGTGGAGAAGGCTAAGACCAGTCCCCCACGATGTCTCTGCAAGGGCCGAGGGTCCGAGCAGAGGGGCTCGCTCTCCTGGCTCCTCGAAGTCACAGCCGTGTGGGGCAGAAAGCCAAACTTCTCCTGGCACTGAGAGGAGTAGTTCTGGAGAGGACTCCAGCTGTGGCCGTAGTCCATGGACTTCAGGATGGAGATGGAGCCAAACTCCTGGAGCTGACAGAACTGGAGGCTGATGTAGGTCAACTCGAAACGCCGTCCCAGTGGGATCGTCAGGCTCCACTCTTCAATCCCACTGGGACCCCCCAGCCAGCAGCTTATGTTGTGGGGGTTGTGGAGGTCGGTGAGGGAGGTGACGTTCTCCAGGGCACCCCCTGGGCCCGCCACTTGCACAGGAATCCTGTAGGCCGCGTTGATGAACTCGGGCAGGCAGTGTCTCGGACGCCCATCGGGGTGATAGCAGGGGTCCTGGGGAGCGTTCCAGTGCAGTGTGGACTGAGAGAGGGAGGATTGCACCAGCAGGAGAGGGAGGAGGAGAGGAAGGGAGAAGGCAGGAGGGGAGCAGGGCAAGGTCATTGCCCAGGGTGATGTCAGCAGGCCTGGGAAAGAGGGAAAATGAGAGAGTGAGAGAGAGAAATACAGGGGACGTGAAAAGGAATGAGAGGGAGAGAGGGAGAGGAGGAGAACAAAGAAGAGACTGGCAAAGCAGAGTCAAAGGCAAACAGAGGAGGCGGGCAGTATTCTCCTAGTTCCAGAAGCTGGCCCGTGTGATCCCAGTGATTGTACAGGCACTGAAGAGGTTAATGTGGTGGCAATTCTCTGCACTCTGAGGACTGCTCTTCTTCTGCTAGGGGCAAAATCATCTGTACTTATAGAAGCCTGGCCTTATAGCTGTAGATCGCCATATTAAAAGGCTGGAACAAATACAATTTCAGTGGCTGTTCAAGGGCTAGAGTTTGGGCCATGGTTATGGATTGGGGAGCTTAGATGAGGTGGCTGCTGAAATCCTTCTTAGTCTAGATACCAGCATGGTGCCACACTCAGCCCACCAGACATGCATCAAAATGTCAGTGCACATGGAATCCCAAGGATTTTGGCAAAGTCTGCCCCTATGTTACCCGTACAGAAAAATTGTGGATGGATGAGCCTCCCCTCCCCCCACAAAGGACCAATCATTCAAGAGAAAACTCTGCTCCCAAAAAGGTGAGCCACCCATGTTCCCCCTTTAGACTGCAATGTGTGGTGGAAGAGAACCACAGAGCACAGAGAAGGAGGGAAAGAAGGAATCCAGAGAGAAGACAGGAAAGAGATTGCAAGAGGAAGAAAGAGGTGCTGCTTAAGAGGAAGTCGACAAAGAGGCGACCAGCAGGTGGAAGAAGCTCTTACAAGGAAGGAGGTGGAGGAAGGAGGGGACATCTGTGGGGAAAAAGAAGGGCTGCAGAGTGGAAAACAGGGCTGAGCCTGTGAGGCTGAGGCTCACTGTGGGGCTGAGATGCGCCCTGACAGTTGTTCGCAAAACTGCCAAGTTCCACAAGCGCGCAGCATTAGTGACGGATGGCTCCTCTCAGCTTTAACAGCCATGGCCAATTATTCATCAGGCCATCGGCTTCGGATTCCGGAGGGCGAGGAAAGGGAAGAGACACGGACACGGTGCACACTTCCAGTCTAGGCATGCGTGTTTCTGCCTGGGATAAATCACAACTCCACCCCTGGAAAATCACCCCCCCCCCAGCCCACGATGGTGCCCCTTCACTGTTCACCTCTGCCCCGGCCTTGAACCACCAGCATGGGCGAGACCTGCCACTCGGCACTCCAGGAGCTTGTCCGGAGAATGGTAAAACAGCTCTTCCCTGCGCTGTGCTCGCTGCCTGTATTCAGAATCTACCCAGGCTGCGCACAAAATTCATCCCAGTGGTTTCACCCGAGCAGGGCAACAATCATATCGGACTGGAGGATTTCCTGTAGGCAAACGAATTCCTGTATTTACCACACATACAGTAGGTATGGAAGCGCAATGCTGCCATGGGGGAAAAACAATTCTCCTGGATCTGGTAATTATGAGAAAATTATCTTGTACTGTTATTACAAGATAGCAATTTATCATTTAATTCTGAGATAGCAACGATCGGTGTATTTCATCTCAGTGTATGAACAACCTGTTACATTGTGCAAGGACGGTACCTGTACAAGCTACGGATAGCTTTTCTGGAACTGCGGGTTTAGTGTTCCTGGCAATGTGCAATGCTGCAAAATGTGCACGGGCTTACTTTCCCCTAGAGATTAGGCATAACGACATGTTACAGTTTGTACCTCATGTGAGCACGGTTTTCACCATGAGGACACTCACACATATCCTCAACCAAGAACAAGTGTGCCCTGGAATGGATTCCACAGTTTAAAACTGAAAGTCAGATAATGATGATGCAGGTATTGTACGGCAATGGTGTTATAGCACATAAAGCATGCGAGAATTACTATCTCGTAATTGTCTTCTTTTTCTACACTCCATTGTTTAGAAACTCTGCTGAACACACCCTGCCTCCTCAAAAAAAGTCCCTTTTCTGCTGTAACGTGACCCAGTGAGCCCCCCTGTACATCCCAGATGCCAATGGGTTTGCCCAAGGTCCTCTTTTGGGTTGGTAAATATGGGACTCCTGTGAGGGAGAGCGTGAACGCCGAAGTCTCAAAAAAGAAAGAAACCCATGTAGCAGCTGGCGAAACTATATTGAGGGCACATCCATCAGTTTTATGGCTCTCCTTCATGTTGTGCCCAAAGCTGTTTGGGTATTCTGCACTCAGGGGGCTATGCAAGAGTGCTGAAAGCTCTCCCTCATTGCGGAGAGCACCCTATACATGGGGTGAAACAGTCAGCTTGGCTGCCGCCCTCTGCGTCCTTTTTAAAACGGGATGGCGATCTGCTGCACGCCATTGCCCAGGCAGGCTCTGCAACGCCTCCAACGCCCCTCTGCCGCCCCCAGAACGGAACCGAGCGACCGCGTTCTGAGGATGAGCCCCCGCCCTCTTCCTGCATACGCCTCGCCTCTTCGCTCATCGGATCGCGAAGGGACTCGGAGCAATGTGCTGCTCCTGCAGGTCCCCTTGCCCAATGCGGTAACTTCGATACCCTTTGAAATGAAAACCCGGAGCGTCGTGCAGGACCCCCACCCCCAACACGGGCCACCTCTGCCCTGCTTGTCAAGGGGGCTCCTGTGAAGCTCCGCAAGGGGACGGAAACGCCAACACCAGCCGGCTGGGATAAAAACAGAACTGTCCGCCGCGGATCTGTTGAGACTGGACACACACACACGCACGCACACACACACACACACACACACACACTGTAAATCCTCCAGATCTGTATCTCTGTCTCTGTCTCTCACCTCCCCCTCCCCCCCCGTCTCCCCCTCAGTCGGAATGCTCCTAACTGCCCGAGATTGATGAGCTCCTAACAAGCGTTTGACACCACCAGCCAAGTCAGCAGGGATGGATAAACTGGCTCTGTGGGGGTAGGATGAAGCTCAATTAGCCTGACACTTGAGGCACTGGCTGGGGGGGTGATTACGAGGGGTGTGTGGGAAGGGAGAGGGGTAAGGAAATCCCTTGCTGGGTGAACAGGACTGCTGGGTCAATCTCTGTCTGCTGTCACTTCAAGTGTGAAGAAATTAGTGTGGGTACTTGGCCGGCACATGTGTGGCATTCAAGCAGCTCTGGGCTTCTGCATTCAGCTAGATAAAGTCATCAGCCAATAAGGATGGTGCCATGTGATAATAGGAGTAACAAGAACCTGCGTGAATGCCAGCGGAGGCCACAGTGAGTTGGTGTAGCGCCCTCCGGTGCGAGCCGTGTGCTGACTGACTTGGGCCTGACACTATTTCAGCCCGGTAGGGATTGTGTGCAGTTCGTGGTATGCAGTATGGGCATACAGTGGTGAACCAATCAAACGATTTGCACTGCTATGGTACAGCCATCAGTAGCACGCGTGACACGGGCACGGTCTAGGAACCAGCTAGGTCAGACTCCAACCCAGGAACCTCAAGCCCTGGCTAATGTCACGACTTTAATAACACAATTCACTGAAAGCCCACAAATATTCTGTACGTTTTTGAGAAGGTTTCAAAACTGCTGTGAGTTACAGTTTATTGAATGCATCTTCTATAGCTTCAGCCATAAACAACCTTAAATGCCCAATTAAGACAATTCAATTAATACATGAATTAAATTAATAGACAATTATCAATTAAAGCTCAATTACTTTTATCAGTTAAAGCTGACTGGGCTCTCCCTGGCCCAGGAGAACACCCAGGATTCCCTCCAAGAGCAGAGTTCATCAGTCATAAAGTGGCCTTTTTCAGTCCCTGTTCATTTTGGGTTATTTTTGGGGCACTCTCTGTCCATGAAAATAAGAACCCGGGTGAGAAAACAAACAGGAGGCACTCTCAGAACTACAAACAGGAGGCACAAGCTGTCAGGCCCCCTTCCTGAACCCGAAGACGATACCCTGAAATCATAAGGCTGAAAGAACTCAGATTCAATAGGAAAGACCATACCAAAGATTAAAGTGTGATGAAAGTATTATGGAGTGGATATTGGCTTAACCTGCTCAGCTGAGGGCTGACCTCCTGGCCAGAGGACAAGGAGGCCAGGACCCCCATGCAGGGTGACCAAGGGGCACCTGCAGAGGTGGAGCTGGGGAGGAGGTGGGATGTAAGAGACATCTCGTAGGTATTTATAGCGTTTTGGGAGAGGAACGGATGTCGGGACCGATTGCTAATTACTGACAGCTGAGTACGATTGCTTTTGGTTGTTGTCGTCCCTCCCGAACTTTCATCAGAAACTCCATACAATGGAGAGGACAAGACTGAAGAAGAAGAGCAATTTCTATAGTGCTGATCATCTACAAAGATCTCAAAGACATTTGCGGACAGGAGAGGACACCTGCTGCACCCACATTAAGCCCTGTTTGTAGGAAATGTGCACTTGGCTTCAACACCAGCAGCGTCAGCCAAGAATAAAGCATCCTCTGGGCCAGAGAGAATCTTAGCAGGGCTTGCAAACCACTGTCGTAAACTTCCCTGCCATAAAAACACATCACAAACCCAGAAAGTCCAGGCTGCTCCATTGATCTCTCATCTGCGTGCAACGGGAGGCTGGTATCAGATTTAAAAGGAAGAATTCCACGTCCGAGGAAAGACATTGGAAAGGCGGATAGCGAACGTTAAGAACTGTTTGATTTTGTTACCACTGGCTTGAATTTCTTGCAAACCGCACCAGACCTGTAACTAGACCTCCCTAATCTTCGTATCTCATTTCTCTGCCAGGTGAAAGGGGGAGAAACTCCAAAGGCTATGGGGTTAAAAAGGAATGCTAGGTAAAGTGAGGCTTTGGTTACTTAGTACAGAAAAGAAAATGACATTAAAAACTACTGGATCACAGAAAATGTCAGATTTCAAGCTCCTTCTGTTAATGGCCTAAACAGCCTGACTTGTCGGGAGGGCAGTTGTGCTTATTGTTGTTATTACACAGTCAGATTTTTTTTTATTTTGAAATGATAAACAATCTGGGCAAAATCTCCAGCTGCTGATCATTTCAGCTCAGCACCAGAGCCTCTGCACATCTGTCAGCGCTGTTTCTTCTTTTCACTTATCGCAAGTATGCTTGCTGTCATACAACAGTGTTACCCTCACTTGGTGCTGGAAGAGAATGTCTTTCTGATACCAGTGAATGCTCACAGCAGAGTGACCACTGACTGGAGGAGAGACACCTCTCACTGACAGCACTGAGAGATCACAGCAGAGTGAGCACTGACTGGAGGAGAGACGCAGCTCTCACTGACAGCACTGAGAGATCACAGCAGAGTGAGCACTGACTGGAGGAGAGACACAGCTCTCACTGACAGCACTGAGAGACCACAGCAGAGTGAGCACTGACTGGAGGAGAGACGCAGCTCTCACTGACCACTTAGGAGACACTGGTTAATTCATTCGTACCCCTGTTCTGCAGACAGCACCTAACTCAAGGCCATGTACCCATCCTGATAATTAGCTAACTCCTGGTCAAAATCGGCTAATGGCACAGCCCAAGGGAGCAACAACTATAAGAACTATAGGATATTACTGGCTGAGCCACGCTGTGGAGACCCGTAGTAAATTCCAACTATATTTCTAAGTGTTTAACTGAGAACGGGGTTCCACTTCTGGGTGCTCACCGAATTTCTCTTGCTTTATTTCACCTTATCTCACCTCGCGTGCTCTCGCTGCGTTTAAGTGGGCTGCGAAGGGTGGGAAACGCGAAGCACGTCGTGTTTTAGGGGTTCGCCAGTGCAGCTCGCCTGCGCGCTGCTCTACAATCGCACGGGACAGCGGGGCAGCCCGTGAGCGTGCAAAGCGCGGCGTGACGTCAGAAGAGGCTCGAGAGCGTGAAAACGGCGTGGAAGCCAGTTGGACCGCGTTGGTCCGGCCAGAGCCCAGTGGACCTGTCAGCTCTTCACTCCGCTCAGGGAGTGAATTCCCTGCGTTGGAAATGTGCTGGAAACCAGATGAGAGAGATTTGTCCTGCTGCACAGAGTTTAACATTCCTCGTCACGGCAGCAGGAAAAAAAACGTGCTGGTGGAATAAACGAGCCGAGGGGGGCCGCGAAGGTGTGGTTTCGAGATACAGAAGATGTCTTTTAAATCAAAACAACAACAACAACAACAACAACAACAACACAAAAAAAACACTACAGTAATAAAGTCGAAATGTCAATCTGGAGAATGCGAAATATTAAGAGACGTGTTTTAGCCAGTGGCCATAGCAATCCTGAAAAGCGCAGGGGTTCTCTCTGGTAAATCCACAGAGAAGAGAGACGTTCTCACTCACGGCAGCCGAGCTCAGTTTAATTCAATACAAGTCCTGACTGACTACCTACAGTATTATAGTCCCGGCTGACGCGCCGCGGTTAAAGCAGAAGGACGATACAGATATTAATCGTACCCGCAAAACACAAACTGGCACACTGTACTGAAAACAGCACAACCGGGTAGTCAGACGAAGGCAGGGAACGTTTTGCATTAAAGGAGCGAATGACTGGTAGAATCCACATGCAAAACACAAAACACAATTTTAACACGTAAGTGTTTGTCGATAAAAATATAACTCGAAGGTACAGGACGGTTCGGTTTATTTGACGGTTATGGCGCCACTGTGACTGCGAAAGGGTGTGAAGACTTGAGTTTTATCGCTGCGTTTAGCTTTTCGCAGCCCGCAGAGCAACAAGATAACTCGAAGAATCCCCCATCCGCACACAAGTCTTCTGACACCTTCAAGGGGATCGCAAATGCCGGAAATCCAGAACATTAACACTCACTCCCAGCGCGGCTTCAGACGACAGAGAAAGACAAAAAAAATCGTTTTTTTTTTAAATGGGCCAGACTTCAAGGGAGGAGCGGGAGAGAAGTTGAAAATGACTTTGGCGAAATGCCATCCGGATGATTTTTTCCACAGTTTTTGCTTATAATAGCGAGGTCGGTCATAGGTTCGCCGCGGCCTAAACACCACCCCCAACTACTAACTCTCCTGCCCCGCCACAGCCACCCCGTGACGCGGAGCCCGCGCTCGAGTTGACCCGGCGGTGCGTGACTTCACCCGCCCGGCGGTGCGGGACGGCCCAGAAAGAGTCGTCTATTTTTGTGCGCCCGGGGGCCAGCGGAGCTTTGCCAGGAATGACGAGCCTGAAAAACAGATTATCGCCAATGGGATCTTTTTGCAAACGCTTATGTCTTTAGTTCACACCTTTTCTGACAGCCGTCTCACCGCTAGGAACTTGAGTCACCTTCGGGGACGGCTCTCCCGTGAGGTCAGGGAGAATTTTAAATCCCCCTACCTTAACAAGCCCGCCCAGGGACAGTTAATATACCCCTGACAACCTGTGCGCTGGAAGAGTGGCTTCGGCGATAACAGGTAAAGAAGTAAACCGCTTATTAAACCACAATATACACAGTCCGGCTTAACTCGTCACATACTAATCAACACTTATTTCTGGAACCGCCCCAGGTTACTTTAAGAATGGCACTGAAAGAGAAAACACACCACGGACTCTAATCTAGTCCAAACCAGACCCAGAGTTGCCCCCGGTCGCTGTCCTCTGTACTGGCTGTGGGCTGTGTCTCTGAACCACTATTTACAGCGGAACAGGGTTCAGACCGAGCAGCGAACCACTGCACTGTGTCAAACTCGGAAAGTGCGCTGTAGGCCTATTCTAACGCCTCAGATTCTGTTATAAAATAAACACCCTCTTATATCTGCGGCAATTAATTAGTCTGGCTCGGAGCCGAATGTTAGTTCTAGACCAGACGTGCGCGACGCCAAACCGAGCCCCGTTTATTTTTCAAAGAAAGGAGAAGTCGGGGACCCGGAGTGTCTTTCTTCCCAGCGGATCGCGATCGCCGTATGGTCTTGTCTTCTCTCGCGCTCGCTTACCTCGTTCTTTGCTCGGATTTGATAGTACTGCTAAAAAAAATCTCGTTTTCTTTAAAGAAAGTACTACCATTACTACTATTACCAATATCGAAAAAATGATTTTATATTCTTAATGTGACTCGTGTATATAATTTAGGAAGCTTGGCACCACCACCATTATTATTATAAATAATAATAATAATAATAATAATAATAATAATAATAATAATAATAATAATAATAATAATAATAATTCAGGTGGGTAGCTGCGTCAGCATGCGTAGTCTGCAAAGGAACAAGTAATAGGTTTAGTCCATGCTGAAAAGAGAAGAAAGAAACAACGTTTCGGCCGTGGAGAATTCTTCAGGTGTATAATAATAATAATAATAATAATAATAATAATAATAACCACTATATATTATGGAGGTAGCAGATTACTTTCATAAATGCTTATCTGATTCAGGGTCATGATGGCCCTGAGGCTATCCCGGGATATAGTATGTAGTACTTAATATATACATTATTTTTACCTTATAATTCTATCTTTTGTCTCATACTGTTACGATAATAATAATTACAGTTACTGAAAAGAGTGGTGGCGCTGGGCTATAGGCAGGTGATTTTTTTCAACAACAGCCCGTTAAGTAGAAGAATCCAGAGGGGAGACGTTTCGCGCCACAGGTTATAATAAAAACTATAAACGAAATGCCGCAATAAAAGGCTTTCATTGCAGAAAAATTGCTAAACCGTAAAATTTACAGGGTGAAAAAAACCGGATAAAATGACAGTACCTACCAACGAGCCAGGGATATTCATAAAAGAGCGGAAATCGACTGTTCTCGTGTCAAGAGCCGGGTCTGAAAGAAATTTCCACAAATACAGTCTGTTCGCAGGTCGGGAGCCTTGAAGAACCAAATTAAAACCAGATCGCCGAGCATGGAAACAGAGTTCACCGAGACTGCCGGCCGAGCGTGTTCAACATCGGCTAAAAACAAAGAAACGGCAACACGAAGTATATATTTTCGCTATTTTTATGATTTAAGACACGCTGCTGCTGCTTTTACAAGAGCTGAAATAATGAACAATCCACATAAAAGTATTATCTTTCTGCATTTATAGTCCTTCTATAGCCTGTTGCGAAAACGGCGATATTCTACCGTATTTTGATAGGGGCGACACAAAACTTCAAACCTTAAAAGCTTTTCTTGGGGTGGTTTTATACCATCTCTCGCTTGTAATTAGTACTTAGCTACATATAAATAGCAATTAGATAGTTTCGTACCAATAATAAATAGATGAGCGCTAATTTTAGACTTTTAAACTGGTCCTTAATGTCTTAATAGAATCAATGAAGTGAAAAGGGCTTCCATTCACTGGATTCCGGGTGTTAATCAGGCGCTGATTGAAATGAGCCCCTGCCACCCTCAGGGAATCTGGCATAGGAGGCCTTGTTTTATCAGTTTTTGTTAAAAATAAAGATTTTGTTTTCATTCTATTTGACGGGCCTGATCGTAGGCCCCATTTTACAGTGACGCTTCCTGCAATCAGAGTACGCGCGTCTCCACACACTCTCTGTTCTTTTGCAGGGTACTTCAGCAACACCTTCGAAAACCAACTCAACGGGCGATTCCTTGACGAAAACATAAGCGAAACTTTCAGTTGTCTTTGCGATCGTCGTTGTCGTAAAGCCCCGGGTTTCCTGTCCCGGGAACTCAAGAGCGTCCTTCGACATTTTTTCCTATTCCGTTATTATCTTTAAAAACGTGAAATAACAACTTAATAAAAACCAGCCAAGACGTAGGTTTGCATTTCTCCATGTTTGCGTTTCTCTCGTTATTCGACACAAAATCGTCGCTTTTCAATTCATTTTGCGCGGTGAGCCTGGTCCGACAGCAGTCGCAGGCCGTGTGTTAATCACATGGAGACGCCGAGGTTGGTGCTTTCGAGTAGATAACGAGTCTGGAACAGAGGAACGAGCAAACGACCTTTCGACACCACTGGATCTGGAACCTTGGTCTCGCATTAGAAGCGCGGAATCGCGGCTTTACAGAAACCGCGAGTTTCTGGAGTTTCTAACGGCTCCCTCCAGATAAACAGTGAACAGATTTCAGAAAACATCGGTCCTCCTGTTCCTACTGAGAATCACTTCGTTCATACAGCAGATTATAACACAAAGCTTTAAAGCATCAACAACTATCCAAACGAACAACAACAACAATAAAATAACATTTACATGTTAAATAAATAAAATAACAATATGCTTACGGTTGTCACGATTTCATGATTTTAAAACTGTATTTTCCCACGAATAATTAGTGGGGTCATTTGTTTAAGATAATTGATATACCATACGTAGCCAAAAATATAATAATATTTGGAAATATCATGACTGTTTTCTGCTCATATACGGGAGAGAGAGCTCTGTCCGTCGCCTGCTTTCTGATGTTTGTTACTTTGTGCGAGAAAACCTTTTTGGTTGTGGTAAAAAAAACACACACACACACAGACTGAAAAGGCATCAAAGCGACATTTCACACCGAGCCGTTTTCTGATTTCCTTACCCGAGCCAACCGCGAGCGCTAGCCAAGAAATGTCCGCTTTAAATTGGTCTTGTCTGGGCTCGCAGCGCGCCAGGAGTTAGCTCATTCAGGATTTATGGCGCATGGGAAGAAAGAGCAGCGCCTATTAGAAAGGAAGATATCTTAACGGTTTTTTTTTTTACACGGCCCATAGCGGAATGATTACAATAACCCATACACAGTCCATAAAGGGGAATGACTAACGCCCGGTGGAATGACATCTTTATAAACTCGAAGGGAATTGTGGGACTTTGGAAGTACGGTGTAACAGCTCCGTCAGTTTCGCGCTGAACCCAGACTCCAAATTGGTGAGAGAGGCGCTAGAACCGCATCACCTTAGTGCGCTCACTTATTACAGAAGGACTGACTGAAATCAGAGACTGTTTTCATTATCCGTGTTAGCGCTGTGCTCTAGATGAAATGAAGATAACGCGTTAAACGATGCTGATCTGTTCCTAGGAAAGGATACAGAAAACGTTTTTTTTTTTAGTTCGAATAAGTGTTTTACTGGTTTACGGGTTTTACTGGTCTGCTTCTGGCGTGAAAGAATATTTCTTTTCACGTTCCTGAACATGAGTTTTTCAGCTTCAATAGTACAACAGTATAATAAAAAAAGAAAACCCTGTACTACATAAATCGCAACAGAAAGTGAATAATAATAATAATAATAATAATAATAATAATAATAATAATAATAATAATAATAATAGTAATAATAATAATAAGCGATTTTAAGCCCGTTTTGTAGTTGTTGTTGACCTCTCTCAACAGCATCTCAAAAAGAGCTGATTTAAGATACAGTCTGAAACAGTCAAGTAGAACCCCGGGACAAATTCAACAGACCTGTTATTAAATGGAAAATTTATCTTTCCCGTTTAGTAAATTTTAATTACATTCCAATAATTTCTGTTACGAAGCGAACCTTTTCTGGAATCTATTAAAAGATATTGAAACCAGCAGCGTGTTGCCCAATTTCCACATTGTACACAGAATGTTAAATCGGTTACAGCTGTTATTATTATTATTATTATTGGTAGAAGTATTCTTGTCTTTTTGTTTTTATTATTGCTGCTGCTATTGCTTATATTTTTACTGTTTACGTATTGTTCTGCAGTCTTTCAGACCTCCCATCTGCAATAACGATGTGCAAAGAATTCTCATTTACGACCTCCGTCCTGTAAGATGGTTGAAGTGTTCTCTCACAAGCGTATGCGTAACCGATATCGGTGGTTTTGTCGGGTTGAGACAAAACACACGGTCCCGGAGAACGTCTCGATATCGCGGTTGCATTTCTTCCACATCTCGGGTGAACAATGAAACGCAGAGAGCAGGTTAATGCTTTCAGCGTGTTTACCGGTGAAACGAAATGTTTTAAAAAGTACATGACTTTCAGAACCGTCAAACGTTTTTATTCTGCCGAAAGTCCGATACCTCTGGGGTTCAGAACGTTACCTGAAAACATTCCAGACATCACAAGTCGATTTTTCAAATGTCCCTGCTGTATATGCCTACTGCTGTAAAATTTTGAAATTGGAAGTTTTCTGTCGCTTTTAAATGTGAACCCCCTATTTCAACTCAAAACAATCCCAAAACGTAAGGCCACACATTAATAAAATGTAATAATACGAACGAATGTCAGACACGTGGAAGCATCTCATCTTAATCTAATTGCGTTTGATGGTTAAACAAGACAGTGCGATTGATATTTAAAGGTTCGAGATTAAGCGAACATTGAAAACCCGTTCATTCGGGTGCAATGGAAATTGTAACCGTGGCCGTCACAATAACGGCTGCTATTTATACCAATAGGCTTCATGATTTCACCTAGGGAATCAATGAACGTCAGGCTCCATTGTAAATAGAAACAATTTTCTTTTTTTTAGGCTGTAACGCAAACCACTGACGAAATCAGCAAAATCTTGCTGTCTGAAAATTCTTAATAATGAAAACCTGAAGGCCGACAATCTGCAATTTATAACAATAAAAATAATTATATTAACAACAAAAATATTGATATTAACAACAACAACAATAATAATAATAATAATAATAATAATAATAATAATAATAATAATAATATAACAGGGCAATCTAGAGGTTACTGTATGTACTGCAAATGTATAGCTCCACTGATCATAATCTATGTGTGTGTTGAAGAAGCAGTTAGACTTTCAAACTGGAGCAGGATTTGGGACTTAAAAGATATGTGTGCTTTAGAAGGCTAGAACTGCGTTCGTTGGCAGAAACCGTGCTAAATGCAGAACCCGAGAGGGATCGTACTTTATACCCCCCAAAAAACGCGCCCCCGAAATCTAGTCCTCAAAACGACCTTGTCTTGTTTGATGGCGTCGTTTTCACTTGTTGAATTTAGTCGTTTTTGTGTTGTTTGCAAAACTGAAGGAAAATGCTTTAAGACAAAGTATACCCAAGCTGTATGCAGGGTATGCCACTTCTACGAAAAGGTACCTGTGAATTTAATAATAATAATAATTTATACGATAAATCAATTCACGAATACAAAGTTCAGTAATTTCTTAAGAGAATCACGTTACCGTTAAAAGAAAAAAAGGAGTATCTTTTTAACATCAATAAAACTTTAAAATATAATCGCTTTGATAACTCAGGTCTGCTTTTTTGCAAAAAATAATCCTAGCAGCCTATTAAAGAGGAGACTAAAGCTTTGTTAAAACTTTGTTTAGCAATCGAATTGAACCTTCCCTGGTTTATTGCCACCAATATTAATGTAAAGGCAAATCAGACCATTAAATACGCGTTTTTTTCACCGTGTGTTAAGGAGATGTTAAGGAGAGGGGGGCGGAAACTTTAATAATTGTTTATGTGACACGAGCATGATTGAGGAATACAGAAAGGAATGATTTTTCAGATGATTGAGTAAAAATGTGCTGAACAGTATGACGGCACACTGCGGAATCGGCGTCTAAACCTGTTTTAAAACAGGGCAGTTTCAAAACGTGCTCCTGTCGTACTGCAAGTTCTGCAGCGGCCCTGTCTCTAACAGTGCGGAGCTGATCATACTGTATCTGTCTTTCAAAACTGTTTGAAAAGGCCCGAGTCTTTCTGTCAATTGAATTTAAACCACAGTTTGCGTGTCACTTCTCACTTTTATCTTAAGACATACAGTGCGGTCACATCGCTGGGAATATGTTTTTAAAGTTCAAAATGCGTTTACTATGGAATAGCACAATCTATGACCGAATCAACAGATACTAACATAATCTATTCTACCACAATCTCTCCAGAAACTTCTCAAATTTAACTTGCAAAATCGTACGCATTGTATTGTGATGTCTAAGACGTATCGCAGCTCCATATGTACTTGAATCATTGTAACTTTTAGTAGCAGTCTAAGGGTGGTATTCGGATAATTGTCCCAGAAAGCACAGCTAGAGTACAAATGTACTAAAAGTTTCTTTGTCAACCAAGTAAACGGGACAGGGTAGAAGAGGGGTTGGGGGTGAACTTTGGCACCAGCTGCTAACTAATCAACTTGTCAATACCTTGATTCTGCGATTCTAAATTTAAAACGGCTTGTCTCGGCTTGTGCGGTACACAGGACAAAACACCCCATTTGGTAGTAAAGGCGCGTGCGGGTGCGACAAAGCGGGGATGTACAGGAAGGCAGTGGGAAGGAATATTTGCACTCACCATATCGAGGGGAACTCGTCCTTCTGAAAGCCCCATGTCTCGGCCGCCGTGTCTCCCCGCCCTGAAAAGCCCCGGTGAGGTGATCTCTGCACGCCAGCCGCGAGACCTCCCCCGCTCGCTGCCCGCGAGTGTCGGAGAGGGGCCCTCCGCCTCGTGACGTCAGGAAGCCCCCGCTGCTTGCGTCCACATCTGCTCTCCGAGCCGCAGTCCCGTCTGGGAATGCCTGTGGATAAGTGGACTTGTCAAAACAGGCGCGTCAGGGTCCCGTTTGTGGCTTTTTTTTTCGCATCTCGATGAACTACGGGAGTTTGAACAATAACATTTCCCCCTTCTTTCAGATATGTGGATACCAAATTAGTGTATTTGAGACAAACTGCTCGGACAGTTAAACGGCAAGGCTACCGGATTGGTATAGATAATCCTAAAAACGGATTCTGTTGTGATTACGTCTAAACATACAGTTTTACCAATTCAGGGTCACGTAGAATACGACGGTATTACCCAGCCCAAGTTCACAACACGTGGAAAGCACTTCCAAATACCATCAAATACTACCCTATTAAAAATAGAAATGTTTGAAGATAATGTTTGTATGAATTCCCAGTGTCTGAATGGAAAGAAAAAAAATATCACTATGTAAAGTCCCGGGTACAGTTTCCAAATTAAGAGAAATCCCAAACGTTTTTGGTTTAAATACAACGTTTACTCGAATCGGGGTATGTATAAGCATATGCAAAACAGATTCTCAGAAGCCAGTTTCCGTAGGAGCATTTAGACGAGCTATACTATTTCTGGAGCCTGAAACGTTTAAATACCATAGAAGGAGGATGGAGCAGTTAAGATACACTGATTCTAGCAGCTAACTTCTAGTTACAAGTATTCATACAACCCCCGGGTTGTAGAATGTAAACCGACAAGAGTAACTATGATAGCCGAACAGTGTGTTGGACCTCTTTTGGGATACCGTGATTGGTTTTGGATGAGATTGCAGCAATACGGACGGTACAAAGGAGAGAGCCCATTTCAGTCCAATACAGTCATCTGTACACATTTAAACGGTGGGGCATGCTTGGACAATCCAAAGGAACACGATATGTGTGTCCTACAACGGAAAGAGGACGGTGGGACCCAACTCTGTTATTCCAGAGCTGAGGCGCACTGACGGGGGTCATCTCAGGCAACTTCCACCTCCCACCGCAGCAGACAATACGAAGAAAGCAAGCGGTCCACAGGTTAGGAGTTCGACCCTCCTGTCTGAACCTGGAATCACATGTCTAGCCAACGCCGCGGCATGCTTGAAGAAACAGATCGGTGGTTTAATTTAGACCATGAAGCTCGTAGCCACCAAACGATCCAGTGAGATCGAATGGCCTGCTTGAGTGACTTTCTTTTCAGTTCTTTTTAGACCGACCCACCCAAAGCTGTCAAAGAAGAAGGGGGTTGACACCTCTCACGAGGGGGGGGGGTTGTTATCTGGCTTTTAGCGGAGAAGACGGGAGATCCCCGCGTTGAGGCGCTCGCGATCTAACGCAGGGCCAGGGGGGGGGGCGTGTTGCGCGCGGATTTGACACAGCGGGCCGGAGGAAGGAAGTGACCGAGGAGGAGCGGGGCTCGCGAGTGCCGAGGGGGCGGGGCTGACCTTGTGAGAGAGAGACAGATGCGGAGAGAGAAGGGGGTGAATAAAAGGGGAATATTCCAGGGAAGGTCGTAAAGCTGATTGATGACTTCCCCGAAGAAGTATTTCCCAGGTGTGAGGGACTAGAAAGGGCCTCCATAATGCTGAACTTTTCCTGACTGTTCCCCGCGCTAACGTGCGGGTGCGTTAAACCCCCTGTTGAAAGCGCTAGCGACGTCTCTCTCTTTCCTCCTCTTCCTCTGGGTGGGCTATCAACCCTCGGTGTGGAACAGAAAAAAAAACCCCGGTAAAAAATCATAAGCGGCACTTGAAAGGAAGACAGCAAAGCTAGGCGCAATTCACAACAAACACAAACACCGGTCCCTAGCCCACTCCGTCAAACGCGTGCTGGCTCAGCTCGTGAAGACGGACCCGTTGCAGAACAGAAGAACTGGATTATCTTGTTGACAGGGGTCGAGACAGAAAACAGCAGAAAGAAATAAGCGGGCGGGTGGCTTGGGGGGGGGGGGGGAGGGTGTGTGTGTGTGTCTGACGCACAGTGGCACAGGTGCAGAAAGCACCAGGATTTAGCAAACTCTTCCGGTGCGGAGAATGAGCACTTGTCAAGAGCAAGTCTGCGTGCACGGCCAGGGGAAAATAACTCAAGTTGTCCAACAGCAGCCTGAGATGATAAATCTCACCCCGACACCCTTTCTTTGCAATACCAGCTTTTTCCAGACGTTTGCAGTTACATCCAAGTGTTTGTATACCTCAATACTTCAAGTGCTTCGCTTGATCTGCTTTACATTTCAAGCTTCCATAGAACTACAGGAAGACTTTACAATTAAGGGGTTAGATGTACTGCATTATATATACACACACTCTACATTTTCCATTCTGCTAGGGGCAGAAGGATTTTCGTGATGAAAAATGCGTTTCAGTTCCCTTAGCCTTATCAATAAGTAGTGGAATTAAGTGGGGACTGCTCTCTCCTGTGTTCTTGTGCAACTGTTCAGGTACAGTATACAAGAGAGTGTACCTGGACAAGGCTGGTGTGCTCAACTGTAGTGATTAATGTCGGACTAGATTGTTGGGCTTGAAGGCAGTGGGAGGTTACATAGACAAAGGCCCCTGCTAGATTGGTGCAGCACTCAAACTGCATCTTTGAGATCTGGTGAGATAGCTCTCCTGTTATTTTAGGACTTATGCAAAGGTTTGAATGATTGCCATTCACAGTTTTCCATATTCTGCATACATTTTCCTTCCATTTGCCCCTGTGTCAACTTTTGTTCTTGCAGAGGTTTGCATCACTTTGGGAAGAGGGCTCCATAAGGATTAGCACATGTAAACCACCAGCCTACAACCCCCAGTTACAAGTGCGAACAAGCAGGGAATCAGAAATCGTGTTATTCATATAAAGTATGGAAACACACCCCTAGTAAACCCATGGTTTAAGCAGGTGCTAGTCATACATCAATAGCCAGCTGGAGGACATTCTGAATCATTAAAGCCTTTAACACCAATGAGTAATGGGATGGGAAGGAGGATTGAACTCTTTGAATAAGGTCAAGCCAGCCGTGGAAAGTTTCATCACTATGAGATCCACTAAGCGGAGAGCCCTACTGTTTGGATAAGTGGAAGATAAGAGGCCTGAGGAGCTGGGCACTAGAACAGAGCATCTTCAACAAGAGCAGGTTGTTGGAACAAGAAACCCATTTGAATTCTGCACTAGGCTGGCAGGGGCTGACCTGTATAATGGCCCTTAAAGTGCTGAAGGAGTCTCCCTGCACCTGCTATGGTGTACAGTATGGTTACAATGCTCATTGAATGTGGAATACATAACACACTGTAGTACTTCCCCTGCAGGAGAAGAGCCCGCTCAGACTCAGTTATGCCACATAGGAGGTCAAAAAGCAAAAGAAAGCATGTGTTGGTTTTTTTTAATTCAGACAAAACCAGAAAAACAGACCAAGCATTCAGATTCTGTTCTATTACTCTGCAGCTGCACCACCTGACAGCGTTATTGTTAATACCCGAGATCTGGTTCTCCGCACAGCTACAGTAATGAGAGCAGAGATGACAAGCACAACAGCAACAGCCACTGCCAGTAACCCATAGCTGACATACTGGGACCCTGGGATGAGAGAGAAGAGATCAGTACACATCACTGTGCTCAATGCACATCTACTGGAGATATCCAGACCCTCAAGCACTTCTCACCTTCAAACTGGGATTCCATTTTATCCACAGCTGGAATTTCAAGGTCAATCAAGATCACTTCCCCACTGGAGACCAGAACAGTTTCTTTGGAGGTATCCATTGGGATTGTAGCAACAGCTCTTCCTGGAAGATGGAAATTACAATCATGAAAAAAAACACACTGCTTCTTACAAAGAATTAAGCCTTTGTAGAAATTGGCAACTCACGCCTCCTGCCACACATGGGCACACAGCGGTCAGTAGCAGTCGGCTGGCACACTGCCGCACTACAGTGGATGAACACCTAGAGAGCAGAGCAGAGCAAGGGTCACTGCACAGCACAGGACCAGCCACCACCTCCTTCCCCACAAGCTGCTCCCTACCTTCTCCATCAGAGGCACCTGAGAGGCAGGATCCACAAAAGTGAACATCCGGAGCATGAAGCGCTGGTAGTGCGTTGGGTACGGCAGCCCTGAGGAGCCACCCACAGGGATCAAGGTGGTCTGGTAGTTGTCACCTCCGTAGGGACACCTGCAAGGACAGCAACAGGGAGGGTGAGCCCTGCCACAAGGGGACACTACAGAGACAAGCCAGTCGGAGCCACAGGGGTCAGGTTACCCAGCAACCAGAAGGCTCCAGCGGGACTGGCTGAGAGGACTGGGAGTGGAAGTGGCCCAGCAGTCCCCCAGGGTCAGGACAATGTTGGGGTCAGTCCTGTTCAAGATGTGGACCTCCACATACACAGGATCCCGCAGCACCTTGGTCACAGGGTAGTCCAGGTCACTGTAGTAGGAGTCATACAGCTCTCCTGAGGACAAGAGCAGCAGCGGGGTTCAGCAGAAGCCCCACACACTCGGCTCACACAGCCCAAGGCCTGACAGCTACCTCTTGCAATCCTGAGCTCCACACGGAGAGGTCCTGGAGACACTGCCGGAGGGGGTGGGGAGACCGTGTACACCACAGCCTGCACTGGAACAAGGTCATCGTCTGCATACCGGCACTGGAAGAACAGCCTGGAGAGAGAAGCAGGCAGTCATGGGATCAATATCTAGAAGTACCATTTGAGATCGTGTTACCATGACCAGACAGCTCACTCACTTATAGAGGGGGTCTCTTGTGATTGAGCCATTGGGTCCTTGCCTCACATCCACAGCAGATAACATCATGTTCTCATACACCACAGCACCACCTTCAGTCTAGAGGAAGGGCACATGAACAAGGTCTGGAACCACTACAGCAGCAACACCCTCAGCTGAAGGATCAAGCCCCTCACCTTCATGCTGGTGCCACAGGCACTGACTGGGAACTGGAACATGGCAAAGCCAGCAGTGGTGCTAACAGGGCCACAGGGGGCACTCCTGCCCCCCTGCAGGCTGACTGAATCCAGGCTCAGCTGAGGGCTGGTGGCATTCCTGGATACGACCACCAAAAACTGGCCATCCCTGGTGCACTGGACAGTCACTGGAGGAAAGACCACAATATAAGGAAGTGCATTAAGCAGTCCGCTTCAAGTGCTACCCAAGAGGTTTTAGAAAATAGGCGATCCTACCATCATTTCCATAATAACAGCGCCAGCTGCCGCTTAGAGAAAAACAGCAATTACGAGCCTCGCAACCGGCTCTGCTTAACGTCGGGTCGCCACAAGCGATTTTATCACCCTCATCAACCAAGCATTTATCAACCGAAATGCCCAACGCCGCGACCGCAAGGCACAACACAAACCAACTCCTGGAGCCCGTACCAGTATACGCCATTGCAATACGAGAAACTAAGCTATCAAGCAGCCGCTGTTCATTTTCTTAAATACCCCCAGTCCCCCGAGTCCTGACGACGTGGATTGGATAATTGTTCGAGAGCTTGAATCTGACTGCTAACAGCTGGAATAAGTTATCCGCCGCTCAGCGGTCACTCATTGACGAGTGTGGTTTAGAGGCGCTGAGAGGGCTCTTGAATATTTATCTAGTGCTCTATTATAACTTGAAAACGTCCCATAAAGGGCGCGTTCTTTGGGACACTCGAGATAGTTAGCAAGTAGTACAACTATCGTGTGATAATAGCTGTAAGTGACAACATTTAACAACAAGGGGAAAACCGTCTTTTACAGCAATTACGCGAGTATTTAAATAATGGCCAGCAGTAATTAATGGCCAGGAGCATTGATTTCACAGACCGACGTTACCTGAAGCCTAGACTTGTTCATCTGAATTAACGTTAAATTGCCTAAGATTATGCTAGTCGAGTCTGTAAAATCAACGTAATTCTATTTCTTGATAAAAATGTATACATCACAAGCCAAATATACAGTGTGTAGTTGTCTTAACAACACGAATTAAACCCTTAAACGTTTTTTTTATAAGCCAATCAGTTCTTCGTTTTAATTACGCAGGTGACGCAGCAGAGCCTTTTAACACTGAAGCTTGGCGTACTGTGATGGCAAAGCCTAGTAATGTAACCCTGACGCGCAAGCAAATTCGAAAAAAAAAACTGCTGTTGTGTCAGTATTATGTCGCCCCCCCGTGGTCGCATTGGACACAAACGTAAAAGCTATTCCTTCTGTGTTTTGCGGCGAATTAAATTAGATTAATGATATAAAAGGGGATAAAACTGCTTCTTCGGACGATGTGGTGTTGGTGTGTATGTGCGTGTTGGGAGAAGTATTAGTATATATGAAACTACATCTTAGCAGTCATATAGGGTTGTAAATAAATTAAGGGGCATTACGGAGTATTTGTCTCATTCCCTCCACTGTGAATTGACACTGCCACCATCTGGGAGATGCCTGTGCCTCTCCAGCTGTAAAGATAACAGACTAAAGAAATATTTCTTTCCAGCTGCAATCGCACTTTCAAACACTGTAAAGTTAATCGTATCTTCTGTAACACTATTCCCTGTTGGGAACGTTTGTATTCTTTGTTGTACGGGGACTGTTCCAGGAACCAATCCCCCCCCCATCTGCCAAAGCCTGAACTGAAAATCGAACAGGCTTACGATAAAATATTGTCAACTCAGAACATTCGCAAAGGACTGGAATTGTAGCTAGTATCCTTTACACCCCCAACTTGAGCTCCCAGTGGCAAAAGTGTCATTTACTGTAGTATTTTCAAATCGTTTTTTCCTAAAAGGTGAGGAAAAGCTCAGAATTCTGGCAGTGGCCCTCTGGATAACATTACTTTCACATGGCTCAGCTACATTTAAAAGCTAATGACACCAGCATGTCGTGTGACTCATTTCATGCCACGAGACTCATAGTTCCACCACATGCTGTACCTGGAAGGCCAGCAAGCTGAAAAAGGGACTGATGGGCAATGTTCCCTCTAATTTTCAATGGCCGGTGGGCGCAAACATTTCAAGTTGTGCAAATTTTTCCCCCCGTGACAAAAACTTGCATGCCCTAAATTGAGTGTAAAAATTGTAAACCTGAAATTATTTTTTGCTAATATAGTCACTCTCATAGAAGCATAGAGATCCAAAAGACCGGGACGGCGATTCAACGAGCCCAGTCGTGGAGACCGAGTGTGGAGCGAGCATGAGCAGGGAGGTACGAGACGACGAGAGCACAGATATCGATGATCGAATAGCAGTAATAACGCACACAGCCAAGTCGGGCCTCTCGCAGACACTCTCATGGGGTCCATTTAGCATTGTTCAATTGACGATCGTGTTTGTTTTATTATCATCATCATATTTTGGGGGGAATTTAATTTTTTGTGGGCAGTTCAATTTCCTATGTGCGCTGATTTCATAACCTGTGTGCACACGCGCCACAGCTTAGAGGGAACATCGCTGAGGGTTACAGTAAAGACAGGGGAATAGCTCTGCTGAAAGGTCATCGGAAAATCCTGCTGTGGTCAGAAATATGCTGAGCATAAATGTATTTAAACTCGAGAGATTGGGCTCTTCAATCCCCCATGCATAAGAGAGGGATTTAGTTCTTCTGGAGGAAAAGGGACTGGTAGAGATGTAAGCACCCTGTTAGACAGAGAAGCTTCCAAAGTAGTAGTAGTAATAATAATAATAATGTTTCTTTATTAGCCCTATACAATTTCTTGCATTAGGAATTCGTCTTTTCGCATACCCCAGCCTTTTCTCCATGGAGACACAGACACACAGACGGGGAGAGAAGCTTGGGGTCAGAGCACAGGGTTGTACGGCGCCCCTGGAGCAGATGGGGTTAAGGGCCTTGCACAGGGGCCCAACGGAGTAGGATTCCTCTGCCGGGCGCGGGATTTGAACCAGCAACCTTCCAGTCACAGGCGCAGATCCTGAGCCACAGAGCCACCGCTCCGCCCAACCAATCTTCCATATTTCCCAGATGGAACTCATTTGCATGGATCAACAAGTACACCTCATTCAATTGATCTCGAAAAGCCAGGTTTCACAGCTCAGTCGAAAGGCAACCTAAAAGCTTGAGCAACAGCTGGAAAACTTTGTGTCATTTAGTAAACAACTGCCAACCTCCTGTGATCTTTGAACCTTTACATTATTGTGGGCATCTAGACCAGTATTACAAGACAGCTGGTTGAGCTGGATGACATTTAAGGTCTAACCTACTAAATCCATCAAGACTGATATATGGGCTTGCTCTCTTATGCATCTTAAGACCCAGTCAGTCTTAGGATGTGCTGACTCTTAGTCTTGTTCCTGCACTTAAGAAAGGGGTGGGGTAGAAATGAGTTTTCTGTTGCAACATACACTGATACATAAAGCAGTTCATCCCACCTGAGACCCAGGACCTAGAACAGCAATCTAGGTAAAAGTTACCCCATGCATATGGGGCAACACAATCAGCAAGTGTTGCTTAGAGTTCTCCGAACTGTGAGAAAAGTCAGGGACTCCATACAAAATACTGTGATAGATCATTAAAGAAACCATATATATTGCACCATTTCCAATTCTTTTATTATATCTTAATGCATTTGTCATTTCTTCTTATATAAGAAAGTCGCCAGGATCCAACCAGGATCTCAGCCTCTGCAGACAAACCTGCAGGAACAAGTTCATTAAAACAGCAAGAGAAAGGCATCATTTTAAAATTGAGCTATGACAAGACTTGGCTGCTGGCTCCAGAAGATCCCCTTCTGCCCATGGCCTTGGTCATATGATCTCTCTAGGCCCCAGGAGTTGGATGAGTGCCAGCATCCTGTCTTTGCAGATCAGATGAGAGATTCAGTAGCTTTAAGCGAGTAACAATATTATGGTGGCAAAAAGGATAGCAAGGTACCCACCTTCTTTAGAAGCCAGGTCCCTCCTGCTCCTGCCACCCCAATACCTGGATCATACAGCTGGAGTCACAGCAGCTGCAGACCTGGTCACTCCCATCCACTGATCTCCACCTACAGCAGGGACAGAACTGGAGAGACAGCAGGCAGTGTTCACTAGCTCAAGCCACCCGAGGTCACACCCACCCTTTGTTCTCAATGAAGGAGTAGCTGGGGGTGGAGGTCTGGTCAGGGACCAAGGTGGCCACACAGCTTTTCTCGGGGAGAAGCCCAGCAGATCCTCAGCAGACTTGGTGGAGGTGTAAGGGACCCAGGTGGGCTTCAGGGCATTGCTGCTCACATTGTAGAGCCTAGCAGACAGGAGGCAGGTGTCAGCAGGGAGTCAAGCTCAAGACAGTCGGCCCTGCTGATCCTCCAGGACTCACCTCATGTAGTGACACTCGATACCCACAACAGCACCATTCATTCCAACAATGGGGGTGTTGGCCAGCGGCTTCGGGGTGTAGTTGAGAGAGAAGCTGTACACCAGTTGCTCATCCACAGTCTAGACAGATCACAGATCCAGCCACCCAACAGCCGAGAACCCGAAGCAGCCCAACCGCAGAACCACTTCTTACCTGCAGCACACTGCGACACGCTGCAGCTCAGCTTCAAAGATCAGGAGCTGCACCGTGGTGTGCTGCTGGGTGACTGCACTATCTCACAGACTGAGATCCAAACCATTGATCAGCTGCCTGCTGCCAAACAGATCAGTCTTAACCTCCATCACGATTGTATTCCCCCTGCACTGCACCAGCACAGCCCGGATAACCTGCTGCAATGGCAGCAGAAGACAGTCAAACTGCAACCCCGTAAGGCCTTGAAAATCCAGAATGAGTATATACACCAAATACCTCAAACCCAGTTTAAGTGCTTGTATATAAACGTTCAGAAAAAGATGGACCCAGCTTAAGAGTCTTTAAACATGTTTTCAGCATGCTAGCAAAGATGAGAAAGCAGGTACCAGCCTGTAGGACTTACACTGAGGGGTAAAGTGATTGAATATGCGCTCCAGGTAACTAAACAGTGCTTTAGAGTTAAAAAAAAAAAAAGCAGCACTCAACTAACTACAGCCACCATAGATCTCAAAGGACCATGCAGGAGTGGTATGACAGAAGAGCTGGAATCAAATGCCAAGGTCAATAATAACTGGAAGGGGCTGCAGGTGAATCGTATATAGCCCCGAGTGTCTGATCTTAAACTCCTGGTGTTGTTCACATAACAGTAAACATTTTCTTTTAGAAATACTCTTTAATATTTAGCAAAATGTGAAAAGGAAAATAGTTCAAATGTAAAAAGTTATTGGGGTTTTCATATTCTAAGTAGGAGAAAAATACAGAGACAAGAAGCTCACATGAAGAGATAGTAAATACAAGGCATGGAAAGTTACAGTATTTTCCCTGAATTACTCACAAGGAGCACATTGGAGCAACACTAAGTGGAATTCAGTGCAATGCCTTTATTCACAGCTTGGTATGCTGGATCTGAGGTCTAGATCTCCACACAGCCACCAGCACCAGAGCAGAGACCACAAGCACAGTGGAGGCAGCTACTACCAGCAGCCCATAGCTCAGGAACCAGGGTGCTGTGGAGAGAAGAGCTTTAGTGAGGGGTCAGACACAGGATCAGACACTCAGCCTCAGCCTCCAACCCCCTCCCTCACCTTCAGGATGGGAATCCACTTGATCCAGAGCTGGAAGCTCAGATCCAACCAGGATCACTTCCCCACTGGACACCAGTGCAGTTTCTCTGGAGGAGTCCTGTGCCACTTGAGCAACAGCTCTTCCTGCAAGAGGAAGGGACACCAGCATAAGGAAAGGATACACGGCTGACTGGCACACACAACTGCCCATCCCAAGAGAACTCACTCCTCCTGCCACAGGTGGGCACACAGCGCTCAGTAGCAGTCGGCTGGCACACTGCTGCACTACAGTGGATGAACACCTGGAGAGAGTACAGCAAGGGTCACTGCACAGCCCAGGACCAGCCACCACCACCTCCTCCTCCTCCTCCTCCTCCTCCACAAGCTGCTCCCTACCTTCTCCTTCAGAGGCACCTGAGAGGCAGGATCCACAAAAGTGAACATCCGAATCATGAAGCGCTGGTAGTGCGTTGGGTACGGCAGCCCTGAGGAGCCACCCACAGGGATCAAGGTGGTCTGGTAGTTGTCACCTCTGTAGGGACACCTGCAAGGACAGCAACAGGGAGGGTGAGCCCTGCCACAAGGGGACACTACTGAGACAAGCCAGTCAGAGCCACAGGGGTCAGATTACCCAGCAACCAGAAGGCTCCAGCTGGGCTGGCTGAGAGGACTGGGAGTGGAAGTGGCCCAGCAGTCCCCCAGGGTCAGGACAATGTTGGGGTCAGCCCTGTTCAAGATGTGGACCTCCACATACACAGGATCCCGCAGCACCTTGGTCACAGGGTAGTCCAGGTCACTGTAGTAGGAGTCATACAGCTCTCCTGAGGAGAAGAGCAGCAGCGGGGTTCAGCAGAAGCCCCACACACTCGGCTCACACAGCCCAAGGCCGGACAGCTACCTCTTGCAATCCTGAGCTCCACACGGAGAGGTCCTGGAGACACTGCCGGAGGGGGTGGGGAGACCGTGTAGACCACAGCCCGCACTGGAACAAGGTCATCGTTTGCATACCTGCACTGGAAGAACAGCCTGGAGAGAGAAGCAGGCAGTCATGGGATCCAGACAGGACCTGGCAAGACCAGAGCACTCTGGGAAGCAGCAGCTGCTCACTCACTTGTAGAAACTGTCCCTTGTGATGGAGCCAGCAGGCCCCCCAATCACAGCAAATGTTGAGGACATCATGTTCTCATACACCACAGCACCACCTTCAGTCTAGAGGAAGGGCACATGAAGAAGGTCAGGAACCACTACAGCAGCAACACCCTCAGCTGAAGGATCAAGCCCCTCACCTTCATGCTGGTGCCACAGGCACTGACTGGGAACTGGAACATGGCAAAGCCAGCAGTGGTGCTAACAGGGCCACAGGGGGGACTCCTACCCCCCTGCAGGCTGACTGAATCCAGGCTCAGCTGAGGGCTGGTGGCATTCTTGGACACGACCACCACAAACTGGCCATCCCTGGTGCACTGGACAGTCACTGGAGGAAAGCAAGAGCTGGTAAACCAAGCCTGTTAAGCTCATCATAGAAGACGCTCAAGAGCCAAAAACCCACCTTCATTCCCATAGTAACAGCGATATCGGCTGGACGGATCAAAGCAGCAGTTTTCAGCCTCACAATCGCTTTTACCGATAGCCACATCACCACACGTTATCTTGTCGTTGTCATTAACCAGGCACTTCTGAACCTGAGCTACAGACCAATCCAACGCCAGCAAAAACAACACAAGGTGCAACCCCATCCTCCCTCTGCTCATTGACTTCTCCACCGTGAAACTCACCGAGGAACTGCAGGCAAGCGGCGCTCAGCTCCTGAAATACTCGCTGCGCCCTGATTGGCTGAGGGCGGCGATTGGAGGGCTGTAGCGCGCGCACGAGGAGTTCCGACACTTGCTTGTTTAATAAAGGTGAACAGAGCCCTCGGTGGCGTTTTGGAGCGCGTTTAGACTGCTTGAATAAATAACGTCATTATTTGGGGAACCTGAAAAACTATTACGACATCACTCTGTGGTTAAGATCTTAAAACATGTTACCACGCAGGAATTAGTTAGAACTTGTTTTTCGTGCTGGAGGGGAATATGTTATTATATAAATCAAGCGGTGTCCAACTCTATAGAAGCCTGTTAGCGCCAGGGAGAAACTGGTTTTACACGAGATAGCAGGGTGTTAAAACGTGATCATTTTTGCGTGTACGCAATATAACATTGCTTTAGAACGTGATACTTAATTCATGAACGACATTGACTACTACTGTATGTTAATATGTTGCAATATATATGCAATAACATTTTCACACAAACTAGCATCAACTTTAACTACAGAGGAACATCGTCACACTCTTTGTGCGAGAGAATTAATCGAAAGGAGCACCTGCTCTGTCTTTTGTATACGAGAAGTACAACAAGATGTCGGTGAACCGTCCTGGGTAAAACGCAAGTCGTTTTCGCCGTTTCTGCGAAAAGTAGAAATAACACGACTTTCCAAACGTATAGTATGTGTGCTTACTTTTTAAAAATAGAACTGATTACATTTATGATGACTTGCCAGTC
Organism: Lepisosteus platostomus; assembly: GCF_059453375.1. Lineage (NCBI taxonomy): Eukaryota > Metazoa > Chordata > Actinopteri > Semionotiformes > Lepisosteidae > Lepisosteus > Lepisosteus platostomus. Next base: position 8,607,163 of record NC_142614.1, on the reverse strand, counting down.
AACCTCCCGTTACTGTTCGTAAAAGTGGACTTCGCAGGAGAGTGAAAACGACGCTCCTTTAATCCAGCCGTGCTCACTGACAGCGTGCACTGCTGCTCCTACACAAAACACAGCGCACGTGCTCCTTTAGATTCATTCTTGTGCTCAACGAGTGCGACTCTAGTGATTCGATAACCGTGTCGTCTCAGCCGAAGAGCGCAGTCTCGCCATAAGCGTGCTGCGATTCCCGTCACTGTAACGCAGACGACTCCTCTGCTAGCGGAGCTCGCTCGGTGTTTTGACCGCTAAGAGTTTCTCTGGTAATGTTACAACTTCCAAGAAGCTCAAAGCTTCACAGCACAGCATTTTCGCGGCGCTTAAAATACGTCGGCTAATTGAAAACCAATCTTTCTGTGGACATACGAGTCGAACCCGCAAGTATCCCAGTGGGCATTGATTCGTCGAATATACGTATATTTACGGCGAAATTACGGCTATACGTATATATACGTCGCCTCGACGTATAATCAACGTCGAATTGCAACCGTAAAATCGACGACATGAATAAACGCATATATAACGTCGAAAACACATCTAACACAGTGCCTTAGGCTTTTTACTGTATGTATCGTGTGTGCCGCAACTAGGAGTATACGGCACTCTGCACAGTGCACGAAGTAAATTATTTTGGCAGTAATTAATTTACACGTGTATAATAAATATAGTAAATATAATAAATTAATTAAGTTCAGTTTCACATTTTTCGTCACTCTCACGGTTTGTATTGCCTGGAGCGAAAAGTACCATAAGCGTTCATTTTTGCAGCTACATGGACGTTCTGAATCGTTAAGAAAAAAATGTTGTAAAACCAACAGAAAGCACAGACTGCTATAACTAGTCCTAGTTATTTAACGATTTTAAGTATAATGATAAACTACGGAATCGGTCCACCTGAGCAAACAGGATCGTAATGTTGACACTCAATAACGACACTGATATGTGCAGTTCCTGGACGGATAGCCCTCCTGCCCATCAAACAGACTGAGTGACTGTTCGTGTCATTTAGTGTTGTCTGACCATTGACAAAGTACAACTATTTTTTTAGGGTGTAAATTAAGTTAGGTAAATCTTTTTACCCAAAACTGAAGGGGCGACATTCCCCCCTCCCCCCGTGATGCCAGGCCTGTCCCCATCCTATTCCATAATGTCATTATATATAATACCATACAACAGTGACCGATCCTTAGCTCATAGCAGGGGGCACATAGCCGCGATGTATTATCAATGTTAAATTTCAACCATAATATCGACAACATTAATAAACGCATACGTTGAGAAAATATCTAACCCAGCATATTTTCCGGTTATATACCACAATGCATTGCTAGTATTCGTTGGTCACCATTTTGGACACGTTTTTCAAACGTAGAAGTATATCCGCAAATATCTCAGCAATCCTCTTTTGACGAGTAAGTATGAACAATAATAATACTATCTGAATACATACAGATCTTTCTTAATATTATTTTGATTAAAATAGTACGTGAATAAGCAAAAAAATGGCACATAAAATAGTGTGAATGGGGAAGATGACACAAAATCGTTTTGCCGTTTCTCTTATTTTATTCTATGTTGTACTTTCAAACTTTGGGTACTCTTTAATTAGGACGGACTTTATTGCTCAACTGCTATGATGCAAGCCAAATTTTATACATTTATTTCAGCTTTGAGCTTAGTAAACCGTTCATTTTTTAGATTATACTAAAGTCCCACCCTACATCAACAGAAAAAGAAATAAAGGAGCACGCAATGTGTTACTTGAAGAATGCATATGCAAGGCAGGGGGCCAGGAGATCTGGACTCTGAAAATAATAGGTTTTTGGTTCTAACTGTTAGGACAATTAGACAGGGTTTGCAAATAGTGGACAAAAATCGTCTTAACTTCCATTGTAATATTTTTTTTTCTTGGAAATATAGAAGTTGTACATTTTAAAATGTATATTTGAATCAAAATGTGGTTTTGAGTTAGTGTGTTAATGTAATTAGTTTTGTGTTTGTCATTACTGTATATTGCCATGTTACCAGAATTTGTAGCTGAAGTTTAAGACTAGTTGTGTTTTTTATGATTATTGCCCATATGTTGATTGTTGATTGATTGTATACAATGTATAATTTGAAATACATATGTTTCAGGTGTGAATGTGTATTTTCAGAATAAATTTCTAAACCTAATCATTGGCTTGGTTTACTTGTTTCTACACCTATAAAATCTATTTTTGATGTATAATAGACCTCTACCCATATACGTATAATAGACCTCTAAAGTTATCCGTATAATAGACCTCTAACCATATACGTATAATAGTCCTCTAAAGTTATCCGGAACTCCAACCTTATATGTATAATAGTCCTCTAAATTTATCCGTATAATAGAACTCCAACCATTTATGTATAATGAACGTCTAATCATGGACGTATAATTGACGTATAACTTTAGACGTATATTAGAATTTCATTCTAGACGAATTGTAGACCACATTTAGACGTCTAAGGTATGCGTTTAATAGACGTATATTATACGTCTTTTGCCCACTGGGATTAAGGACATCAACTTGGAAAGATTTAATAACGGTCTTAGTTAACATAAAAATGCCTTCTGCAGAATAAACGGCCCCGCTTCTTTCGTCGCTCCTCTAGCGCCAAACGTGTTAGAGTCTTCCTTTTAACCGCTGCACCAGAACAAGAGTGTTCTCCGAAGGCCTTTAAAAACATTTCACTTCAATAACAACTCCACCCACACCGCCTTCAAGCTATAAATATCTGCAATTAAAGCGTTAGCCAGAGGCGGATCGCCTTGAAAAAGGCTATTGAAGTAGCGCTACACGTTCCTCCCTTTTAAAGTCCAGGGGAGGTTAACGGAGCACCAATGTTCCCGATATCTATGCATTTTGTCCCCTGCAGCCGCACCTACAGGGAGCATCGGCTTGAAAGAAGAAAACCGACATCCTACTTTTGGAAGTGCTCGGTGCCTGCCATCGAGGGCTGTGGATGAAGGGAAGAACCGTAGCAGTCGAAAACGTATGAACAGTGTTTGAGTGCCTGCTTGCTTAAGGGGCATATCTCCCCATTGCCCCTCGAACAGTGCTGAGTATATAAGCCTGCAGTTTTGTTTTGGCTATAAACTAAAAGGTACTGTACAGCCCTTGTTTCCAAAATCCGAGCCTGAAGTACAGTGGTGTGAAAAAATGTTTGCCCCCTTCCTGATTTCTTATTTGTTTGCATATTTGTCACACTGAAATGTTTCAGATCATCAAACAAATTGAAATATTAGACAAAGATAACACAAGTAAACACAAAATGCAGTTTTTAAATGAAATTTTTATTATTAAGGGAAAACAAAATCCAAACCTACATGGCTCTGTGTGAAAAAGTGATTGCCCCAAAACTTAATAACTGGTTGGGCCACCCTTAGCAGCAACAACTGCAATCAAGCCTTTGCGATAACTGGCAATGAGTCTTTTACAGCGCTGTGGAGGAATTTTGGCCCACTCATCTTTGCAGAATTGTTGTATTTCAACCACATTGGAGGGTTTTCGAGCCTTAACTGCTTTTTTAAGGTCATGCCACAACATCTCAATCGGATTCAGGTCAGGACTTTGACTAGACCACTCCAAAGTCTTCATTTCGTTTTTCTTAAGCCATTCAGAGGTGGACTTGCTGGTGTGTTTTGGATAATTGTCCTGCTGCAGAACCCAAGTGCGCTTCAGCTTGAGGTCATGAACAGATAGCCGGACATTCTCCTTCAGGATTTTTTGGTAGACAGCAGAATTCATGGTTCCATTTACCACAGAAAGTCTTCCAGGTCCTGAAGCAGCAAAACAGCCCCAGACCATCACACCACCACCACCATATCTTACTGTTGGTATGATGTTACTTTTCTGAAATGCTGTGTTACTTTTACGCCAGATGTAATGGGACACACACCTTCCAAAAAGTTCAACTTTTGTCTTGTCAGTCCACAGAGTATTTTCCCAAAAGTCTTGGGGATCATCAAGATGGTGTCTGGCAAAACTGAGACGAGCATTTATGTTCTTTTTGCTCATCAGTGGTTTTCATCTTGGAACTCTGCTATGCAGGCCATTTTTGCCCAGTCTCTTTCTTATGGTGGAGTCATGAACACTGACCTTAACTAAGGCAGGAGAAGCCTGCAGTTCATAGATGTTGTTGTGGGTTTTTTTGTGACCTCTTGGATAAGTCATCGCTGGGCTCTTGGGGTAATTTTGGTCGGCCGGCCACTCCTGGGAAGGTTCACCACTGTTCCATGTTTTTGCTATTTGTGGATAACGGCTCTCACTGTGGCTCGCTGGAGTCCCAAAGCTTTAGAAATGGCTTTATAACCTTTTCTAGACTGATAGATCTCAATTACTGTTTCTCATTTGTTCCTGAATTTCTTCGGATCACAGCATGATGTCTAGCTTTTGGTCTACTTCACTTTGTCAGGCAGGTCCTATTAAAGTGATTCCTTGATTGAGAAAAGGTTGAGGCAGTAATCAGGCCTGGGTGGGGCTAGAGAAATTGAACTCCACTTCCCAAAGATGTGATAAACCACAGTTGAATTATGTTTTAACAGGGGGGGGGGGGGGGGGGGGGGGGGGGCAGGCAATCACTTACCCCCCCTTAATAAAACTTTCATTTTGCGTTTCTTTGTCTAATACTTCATTTTGTTTGATGATCTGAAACTTTTTTTTTTGCATGTTTGTCACACTGAAATCAGGAAGGGTGCAAACACATTTTCACACCACTGTACATGCAAATGGTACCAGGCTGATATTAACTGATCCAGCCTTGTAGAGGAACATTACAGGTCAAAGCACATGTCAAAGAAAAGAGAAGTGGGAGGGGGGGGGGGGGAAGCTGTTTGGAAATATGCAGGTGTCCAAATCAGGTTAAGGTTAACTTAAATGAGCAGCACCAGCTGCTAACCACAGATGCATAATAGCAGTATGTTCAGGTCTTATCAGCCCTCAACTGATAAACAAAGGTGGAGTTCAGGAATACTAACACATACATAGAAGCAGATAGTACTTAACACATTATGGACTGCGTAACTATTAATCTCAGCACTAAGCAAGAGTAAACCAAACTAAGTGAAAAGAAAAACACAGTTTATTGCTCATTCACATCAAGTCAGTTCATGGGTTTGTGTTGCTTCCTCCTGCACAGGACTGTCCCCAGCAGAGCAGCAGAGACCAGCCCCACCGCAGTCACCACACCAGCCAGGATCACAGCCTCCACAGGCAGGCCTGGAAAGAAAGCACAGAGGAGCCTCAGCAAGCGGGCACTGCCACAGAGAGGGGCCAGCTGATGTGACAGCACCTCCTGCCAGTACCTGTGGCTTTGTCCTCCTCTGCTCTTAGCTGGGAGCTCCGGCCTTCTGCCTCCACTGGCCTCTCAGCAACCTGCTCTTGCAGCACAAACACAGGACCAACAGTGGCATCAGCTTCCCACTCAGGAGCTGCAAAAAGAGCAGGACAAGCCTGGCTGTAGACCCCCCCCCCCTTTCCTGAAGAGATCCATGCCATGAGCAGCAGAGCAGAGGTGCCTTACCCCCTGTAGAAGCCAGGTCCCTCCTGCTCCTGTCACCCCAATACCTGGATCGTATACTTGGCACACAGCTGGAGTCACAGCAGCTGCAGACCTGGTCACTCCCATCCACTGATCTCCACCTACAGCAGGGACACAGGGTCAGAGCAGCTCCCTCAGCTGAGCACCAGCTGGACACAGCAGCCCCCTGCCTCCTCACTGACCTGCTGCCCTCAGTGTAGCAGTCCTTGTTCAGGGAGTCCACACTCTGGGAAGCAGGAGTCACCTTCAGGTGGCAGGTGATGTAGATCTGCCAAGAGCACGAGTGGATCAAGCTACACCCAGGCCTCCATCTTGGGCTTGTAATGGACATGCTGTTTTAAGAACCTTCTGCTTTCATGGGTATCAGGATCAAGTACTCACTGAGCTCCTGGCATCCTGATAGAACCTGAAGGCATCCAGCTTCATCTGCAGCTTGGTGTCCTGGGTTCTTAGCATGAACTGCGAGCTGGAGCCTGTGGATTTGGCATCAGTCAGGCACCTGAAAGGAGAGAAGGCAGTGTAGAACTGGAGACAGCAGGCAGTGTTCACTAGCTCAAGCCACCCGAGGTCACACCCACCCTTTGTTCTCAATGAAGGAGTAGCTGGGGGTGGAGGTCTGGTCAGGGACCAAGGTGGCCACGCAGCTGTCCACAAAGAGCCGAAGGGGCTGGTGGTTGGCCTGGGTGACGGAGGCTTCGATGTTCAGGACGTCCCCCAGGTAGAACACATTGGAGGACCTCTGGGAGCTCCAGTCATCTGGATGGGAAAGGAACCCCCCCCAATCTCAAGCATAGATCCCCATCGACCCAACTGCACTGGCTGTACAGTAACACCGTGCTTCATCTCAGGGGAGACCTACCATTCATGAGGCTCAGAGAGAAGCCCAGCAGATCCTCAGCAGACTTGGTGGAGGTGTAGGGGACCCAGGTGGGCTTCAGGGCATTGCTGCTCACATTGTGGAGCCTAGCAGACAGGAGGCAGGCGTCAGCAGGGAGTCAAGCTCCAGGCAGTCAGCCCTGCTGCTCCTCCAGGACTCACCTCATGTACCGACACTCGATACCCACAACAGCGCCATTCGTTCTCACTATGGGGGTGTTGGCCAGCGGCTTCGGGGTGTAGTTGAGAGAGAAGCTGTACACCAGTTGCTCGTCCACGGTCTAGACAGATCACAGATCCAGTCACCCAACAGCCGAGAACCGGAAGCAGCCCAACCACAAAACCACTTCTTACCTGCAGCACACTGCGACACGCCTGCAGCTCAGCCTCGAAGATCAGGAGCTGCGCCGCAGTGTCCTGCCTGGTGACCGCACAGTCTCCCAGGCTGAGATCCGAAGCGTTGATCAGCTGCCCGGTGCCAAACAGGTCGGTCTTGACCTGCACCACGATCGTACTCTCCCCGCACTGCGCCGACACAGCCCGGATAACCTGCTGCTTCTGCTGCCGTGGCAGCAGAGGCGAGTCCAGAAAGGCGACCCCCTTGCGCCTGATGCCGGATTGGACGTTAGCCCGGGCACGCCATTGCGCAGCATCACACAGAACTGCGAGGAACAGCAAGGTCAACAGCCGAAAGGAAAGACCACTAGAAAACCACATCTTGAAATGAAAACAACCCGCAAAACCACGATACCTGCTGTTTGCGAGCTCCTTCCTTTTAAAGCCACAGAGACTTTCGCGCGTGATGACGTTCAGGTTCGTAGAGTGAAGATTTTCACGAGGACCCGAACTCTGTCAGCTCACACGCAGGAGGACAGGATATTGAATCCACCCCGTGGAAAAGCCAGTGTAGTTAAAGCGGAGGAAGATCGCGGAGACTAATTTCTCCTGAGCAGACTGCTGATTGTTTACAATGAATATTATAAAGTAGGATCTTCGCTATATTTTGCGGTCACGGTATCTAATAGTTCCTGTTACAGCTGTTGCTTCTGACAAGATGTACAAAATAAATAAGATAAGAGCTAGTCCCGAAACGTCTGAATTTACATAAATTCTAAGATTCATATTGTCTCTTTCTGCCAAAATGACCATTGTATAGTTACAGTCTTGTAAATGATAAAACTCCTTCTTTATTTTCGTTCGAATGTTCTTCTGCTTCGCCGGTTAATTTGGAGGAAAAGCGCTGGGTGAACGATTTCAAGAATTAAAAGCCTAAAACGGGAGAAAGGGAGAAACTCGTCGTGATATTTCCTTCTCCGGATCTGTGTGCAGTGCAGACACGCTTTGTCCCAGCGAACATGTCGGACGCGCGCGGAGCGCAGACAACTGTTCTCACACCTTCCGATTCAGGAGTGAAACAGGCGCCTGGCGTTGCTGCTCTTTACATTAGCAGCCGCGCTTGATCGTTTGCAACAGATTGAAAACGGGCTGCACGCATGCTTCTCTGTTAGCACTGCTTTGCTGAAGCTCTGGGGTCCTGGGTTCGATTCGTTGTGGGGTTTCTTCTGGAGGAGTTTGCAAGCTCTCCATTTTCACCCCACCGTCCAAATACTGTACGTGCTGTCACGGTGAACGGCCGGACTAACTCCCCCCCGCACGTCTGATGGTCCACTGTGTGTCGGCTTAGGAACCGGCTGGTCTCCACTTTCTGTTGGGCTCAGTGCTTTCAAGTTCTTTCATGTAGACGAGCTGTTGAGAAATCCTACTAATTATTAGTTTTTCTTGTGACACTCAACTGTGCATCGCCCATTTTTCTTGCTTAAGCCTGTATTTTACACACAAAAGAAACATGCGTAGCGTCATAGGAATTGTGTAATACATCTATAGATTTTCTCACATTTTTATCCTGTACAATGTTGCAAGGGAAGCTGAAGCCTATCCCAGCAAGCAACAGGCCCAAAGTGGGGTACACCCAGGATGGGACACCAGTCTATTGCAGTGAATATTGGAAGGTAGTGTTTTTTTAAATGGTCCAATAAAACAATGAATTTCCGATACTTGCACACCCTTTTCAAATCACATTTTTTAATGCAAACTTACAGTGCCCTCCAAAATCGTTGGCACCCTTGGTTAAGATGAGCAATAAAGGCAATGAAAAATTCTTTGTTGTTTATCAGCTTGATCTTACACTGAAAATATGAGAGAAATCTAACCTTTCGGTGAGGTAAAATTGTTCGAAGAAAAAAAAATCCTTTTAAAAAACAAACATTTTTCTCAAAAACACACGTGTCACAATTACTGGCACCCCTCCCTTTGCCAAGATAACAGCACTGAGTCTTCTCTTATAATGCTGGATGAGGTGGGAGAACACATACTGTATAAAGGGATCTGAGATCCTCGCTTGTGGACTCTCCTCTTCAGCTCACCCCACAGCTTGATTCCGTGGTCAGTGAACCATGTCTGTGTGGATTTGGAGGTGTGCTTTGGATCATTGTCCTGCTGGAAGATCCAACCACGACCCAGTCTTAGCCTCCTGGCAGAGGCAGCCAGATATTGACCTAAAATCTCCTGGTATTTGGTGGAGTCCATGATGCCGTGTATCCTAACAAGATTCCCAGGGCCTTTGGAAGATAAACAGCCCCACAACATCACAGATCCACCACCACACTTCACAGTGGGGAGAAGGTTCGTTTTCTGCATGACCTTGACTCTTTTTATGCCAAACCCACCTCTGGCGTTTGTTGCCAAAATGCTCTATTTTTGTCTCATCTGACCATAGAACCCGTTTCCAATCAGAGTTCCAGTAATACTTCGCAAACTCCAGGCGCTTACTTTTGTGGTTTGACGACAGCAGGGGCTTTCTTCTGGCAAGCCTTCCAAATGGTTTGTTGGCACAGAGGTGGCTTCTAATTGTAGTTTTGGAGACTTGGTGACCCCAGGATGCAACCAACTCCTGCAATTGTCCAACTGTGATCCTTGGAGAAAGTTTTGCCTCACAAACCATCTTCTTCACTGTGTGTGTGGGCAAAATACACTTGAGTCCTCTCTCAGGCAGGTTCATCAGAGCTCCGGTTGTTTGAAACGTCTTAATGATTGCCCTTATAGTGGAGATGGGTATTTTCAGGTGTGAAGCAAGTTTTATAACCGTTGCCCGATTGATGAAGGTCTGTCTCATTTAATTTTTGTGTTCTCTGGTCTTCCCCATGTTGATGGATGACTGAGGGTGTTTGTCCTGCCTGTTACCTCATATTTATACCGCAGTGAAACAGGAAGTCAAGGATGACCACTTAAGAGTTCCTAAAGACTCAGGTGTACTTTAAAAAGGTCAAATATGAATGGGAATATATGTCAATTAGATTTTGCTCTTAGGAATTTCTAGGGATGCCAATAATTGTGACACCTGCGTTTTTGAGAGAAAAAATTAAGGCTTTTTTTCCTTTGACTAATTGTACCTCACTGGAAGGTTAGATTTCTCTCCTATTTTCAGTGTGAGATCAAGCTGATGAACAAAGATTTTTCATAGCCTTTATTGCTCATCTTAACCAAGGGTGCCAATAATTCTGGAGGGCACTGTAAGTTTGCATTAACAATTCTGATTTGAAAAGGGTGTGCAAGTACCATTTGTTACCCAGCAACATTTGAAAAGGGTCTGAATACTTCTGCAAGGCACTTTGGCTGCTTTCAGGGACACAGACAAGCAGTAGCGGATTCTTAGTAAGGTCTCTGGTAAAGAACTGCCAGCCACTGACAATGACTGTTGGAAGTAATGCACAGACATTCCTGCCCCCAGCGTTCATCACAGGCATTTCGTTTTCACAAGATGACATGATACACGATGCACCGACCTCGTGGTAAAACATTAAGGACTGGGACTGGTCTGGATTTCAGGCAGCCCATTTGCTTAAGGTGACCGAGTGAGGGAACTGACCAGGGTCCTGAAGTGCTCCAGCAGGCAGCATTAATCTAGCTCTACCTACTCAGTCAAGAATAAAAGGCAACAGGTTAATTAGCAGCCCACTTCCAGCTCTCACTACTGACAGGAGTATTTCACTACAAGACCACTGCTCTTGTGACTCAAATTTGTGAACAGGCACTAAACGGACAAGTCCTTACAGATTGATAAACCCATCATCTACAGGCCAAGCAAAACCCTCGAGCTGGGAGCAGGGGTGTAGCCTAGATGGAACTAGAGAAGAAAGCCCAAGTACACCCCAGCAAGCTACAGTTCTTCAAATTGGAGAGGTGCCCCTATGCTGGCAGGACAGCCAGTTAGAGCACAGGCCCACCCAAAAATCAATTCCTGGCTCCACCCCCAAGTGTAAGCACTTGAACATGAAATTTGGAAAACACTGATCCCCACTGAGAGTCTTCCAGCTTCTTCTGAGCATGCTGGAAGAGCTAAAGCAAGCAAATGCAGGCACATAGGATGTAAACAAGGGGTGATGCAATTGTGCATGACTACACATCCACACAGTAAGATTAAAGAGAATGATGGAACTCTCCCAAAATCAGTACACTGTGGGAAGAGAGCTCACAAGAAGGTAGTGGAGAGGGAATACAGAAGAGCGGGGATTGATACTGAAAGCCACAGGGACTGGAAGGGGCATGAGGGAGGTGGTATATAGCCATGCTTGTCTGTTCTTTAACAACAGACACTGCTCAAGCAAGTAGAAATCAGGGCTAGGATAAAAAGAAGGGATTACACGGATTAGCTAAATGTGGAAAGGAAGCTTAGCTGGCTGTCAAAAACCTAAGCAGATCCACATCTTTCCCGAAGAAACAGCCAGGAATCTAGCAGCTCACCAGCACTATGATAGTCCCAAGGAACACACTAAAACAATACTAAACCACAATAAGTAGAGATCAGTGCAAATCCTTTATTCACACTCCATGCACAGCTTGGTATTCTGGATCTGAGGTCTAGATCTCCACACAGCCACCAGCACCAGAGCAGAGACCACAAGCACAGTGGAGGCAGCAACTACCAGCAGCCCATAGCTCAGGAACCGAGGTGCTGTGGAGAGAAGAGCTTTAGTCAGTGGTCAGACACAGGGAACAGGATCAGACACTCAGCCTCCAACCCCCTCCCTCACCTTCAAGATGGGAATCCACTTGAGCCAGAGCTGGAAGCTCGGATCCAACCAGGATCACTTCCCCACTGGACACCAGTGCCGTTTCTCTGGAGGAGTCCTGTGCCACTTGAGCAACAGCTCTTCCTGCAAGAGGAAGGGACACCAGCATGAGGAAAGGATACACAGCTGACTGGCACACACAACTGCCCATCCCAAGAGAACTCACTCCTCCTGCCACAGGTGGGCACACAGCGCTCAGTAGCAGTCGGCTGGCACACTGCCGCACTACAGTGGATGAACACCTGGAGAGAGCACAGCAAGGGTCACTGCACAGCACAGGACCAGCCACCACCTCCTTCCCCACAAGCTGCTCCCTACCTTCTCCATCAGAGGCACCTGAGAGGCAGGATCCACAAAAGTGAACATCTGAATCATGAAGCGCTGGTAGTGCGTTGGGTACGGCAGCCCTGAGGAGCCGCCCACATGGGTTCAAGGTGGTCTGGTAGTTGTCACCTCTGTAGGGACACCTGCAAGGACAGCAACAGGGAGGGTGAGCCCTGCCACAAGGGGACACTACAGAGACAAGCCAGTCGGAGCCACAGGGGTCAGGTTACCCAGCAACCAGAAGGCTCCAGCTGGGCTGGCTGAGAGGACTGGGAGTGGAAGTGGCCCAGCAGTCCCCCAGGGTCAGGACAATGTTGGGGTCAGCCCTGTTCAAGATGTGGACCTCCACATACACAGGATCTCGCAACACCTTGGTCACAGGGTAGTCCAGGTCACTGTAGTAGGAGTCATACAGCTCTCCTGAGGACAAGAGCAGCAGTGGGGTTCAGCAGAAGCCCCACACACTCGGCTCACACAGCCCAAGGCCGGACAGCTACCTCTTGCAATCCTGAGCTCCACACGGAGAGGTCCTGGAGACACTGCCGGAGGGGGTGGGGAGACCGTGTAGACCACAGCCCGCACTGGAACAAGGTCATCGTTTGCATACCTGCACTGGAAGAACAGCCTGGAGAGAGAAGCAGGCAGTCATGGGATCCAGACAGGACCTGGCAAGACCAGAACGCTCTGGGAAGCAGCAGCTGCTCACTCACTTGTAGAAACTGTCCCTTGTGATGGAGCCAGCAGGTCCCCCAATCACAGCAAATGTTGAGGACATCATGTTCTCATACACCACAGCACCACCTTCAGTCTAGAGGAAGGGCACATGAACAAGGTCAGGAACCACTACAGCAGCAACACCCTCAGCTGAAGGATCAAGCCCCTCACCTTCATGCTGGTGCCACAGGCACTGACTGGGAACTGGAACATGGCAAAGCCAGCAGTGGTGCCAACAGGGCCACAGGGGGGACTCCTGCCCCCCTGCAGGCTGACTGAACCCAGGCTCAGCTGAGGGCTAGTGGCATTCCTGGACACGACCACCACAAACTGACCATCCCTGGTGCACTGGACAGTCACTGGAGGAAAGCAAGAGCTGGTAAACCAAGCCTGTTAAGCTCATCATAGAAGACGCTCAAGATCCCAAAACCCACCTTCATTCCCATAGTAACAGCTATTCCGGCTGGTCGGATCAAAGCAGCAATTCTTAGCTTCACAGTCACTTTTACTGATAGTCAAGTTACCACATGCTATCTTATCACTGTCATTAACCAGGCACTTCTGAACCTGAGCTACAGACCAATCCAACGCCAGCAAAAACACCACACTGCACTGCACTGCACTGCACTGCACTGCACTGCACTGCACTGCACAACCCCATCCTCCCTCTGATCATGAACTTCTCCATCGTGAAACTCGCCGAGGAATGGCAAACAAGCTGCGCTCAGCTCCTGAAATACTCGCTGCGCCCTGATTGGCTGAGGGCAGCGATTGGAGGGCTGTAGGGCCGGAGCGCGCGCACGAGGATTTCGGACACTCAGAGGGTCGTCAGACTCAGCTGATTAATCACGGAGCGTTCTGTTCGACTGGAACGAGCTATCACGCGGGTTAGACTAATGTATCTGACTCAAAACTAATTTATGGCGTCTGTTAGTTAGGCTTACCATATTTTGTTTTTCAAGATAGAGGACGGGGGGACGATCATCGACACTCGACACATGCCTCCAAAGTAATGAATCTTTATTACGTTTTCTAATCAAAAAAGCAATTTAAACTCTCTAGTTTTTATTAATCTTCTTAGTAAACTTTTAAACACTTGCAGGGATGCTCTTTCTCTTCCATTTTGGCAAACAAGGAAAAAAAATATAGCCCTATTTTTAAAAGGTTTCTTTTTTCATTTTAACACAAAAGTCTTAACGTCTGAGAAAAAGATAGGACTTCTCCTAAATGATCAATTTGGCTCTACCTTTATTTCTATAATTCATTTATAATCGATCGTCAATTAATTTTCTAGGCCAGGCGTTTAATTTATTTACGTTCATTTGAATTGAAAAGACGCAGAGTACATTATACTGCGTTTTTGCGCTGTATTACTAAACATCGTTTTTACAGAATGAATCGTTTTGCTCATTACTCTCCCCAACGAGCAGAAGAGTGAGATGTAAGAATATTTCAACATGAATTCGTCCACTGGTTTGGCGCGAATGTTTTCTTGAAAGAGCGCTAGAAAAACACGCGGCGGCTGTGACAGGGGCCAGGCGACTCCCCCGGCCAGCGGAGAAGGTTAAAGCCGCGAGTTCAGCGTTTTGTGCTGAAACCCCGGGGGAAGACTGGGTCGACAAAACCGCTAGAATACCGGGTCTCTCCCCTTGTGAAAGAAACATTCATTTCCTTGTGACCGGTTTAAAGCTGGATAATACGATACCCGTTTGTGAGTAAAATGCTACTGCTCCTGGGAAGGGCAGGAACAATCGCTACCAGCACAGACGAGAATCTCGGTCCCTAGCGTCCCCATGTAGTTTCACGGAAATTCCTACATTTTAATCCCATATTCTACGGCCTAAAGGGAGAGTGATTCGTCCAATATACATACACAGTACACAAGGGTCTTTACTAGTTTCTACACCGATCTCTGATGTACAATAGTCCTCTAAAGGTATCTATGATAGACCTCCAACCATTTATGTATAGTGATCAAATACATTAGAATCTCATTCTAGACAAATTAAGGACCACATTTAATAGCTGTATGTTCAACATCTTTCCCCCCCCCCCAATAGAAAAAGAGCCCTAAAATCCTCTCTCCAAGGATACGTTGCAGGAGCACTTGTGCCATCTCCTCTAGTAGAACTCTCCTCCAGGCAAGCTTGAAAGGGTAACTATTGTTCCCCCCTGATTTTATGTCTCTGCTCTTCTGCCATTGAGCAGATACTAAGGAACAAGTCTGAGACTCCCACAGGAACCTGAACAGCTGGTGTTCTTCCAAACAGCAGGAGGAGTCTGCTGGAGGAGCTGTAAGAAGAGTGGCCATAGCCTTAGACAGCACAGCATTCATACCCAACCCATACAGATCCCCCCTCCAGCACAGCAAGAAGCAGCTCATGACAAGAGACCCTTTGCAACCAGTTTATTGCTCATTCACATCAAGTCAGTTCATGGGTTTGTGTTGCTTCCTCCTGTGCAGGACTGTCCCCAGCAGAGCAGCAGAGACCAGCCCCACCGCAGTCACCACACCAGCCAGGATCACAGCCTCCACAGGCAGGCCTGGAAAGAAAGCACAGAGGAGCCTCACCAAGTGGGCACTGCCACAGAGAGGGGCCAGCTGACATGACAGCACCTCCTGCCAGTACCTGTGGCTTTGCCCTCCTCTGCTCTTAGCTGGGAGCTCTGGCCTTCTGCCTCCACTGGCCTCTCAGCAACCTGCTCTTGCAGCACAAACACAGGACCAACAGTGGCATCAGCTTCCCACTCAGGAGCTGCAACAAGAGCAGGACAAGCCTGGCTGTAGACCCCCCACTTTCCTGAGGAGATCCATGCCATGAGCAGCAGAGCAGAGGTGCCTTACCCCCTGTAGAAGCCAGGTCCCTCCTGCTCCTGTCACCCCAATACCTGGATCGTATACTTGGCACACAGCTGGAGTCACAGCAGCTGCAGACCTGGTCACTCCCATCCACTGATCTCCACCTACAGCAGGGACACGGGTCAGAGCAGCTCCCTCAGCTGGACACAGCAGCCCCCTGCCTCCTCACTGACCTGCTGCCCTCAGTGTAGCAGTCCTTGTTCAGGGAGTCCACACTCTGGGAAGCAGGAGTCACCTTCAGGTGGCAGGTGATGTAGATCTGCCAAGAGCACGAGTGGATCAAGCTACACCCAGGCCTCCATCTTGGGCTTGTAATGGAAATGCTGTTCCACAACCCTCACAAACCCATGAAAGCAGAAGGTACCAGGATCAAGTACTCACTGAGCTCCTGGCATCCTGATAGAACCTGAAGGCATCCAGCTTCATCTGCAGCTTGGTGTCCTGGGTTCTTAGCATGAACTGCGAGCTGGAGCCTGTGGATTTGGCATCAGTCAGGCACCTGAAAGGAGAGAAGGCAGTGTAGAACTGGAGAGACGGCAGGCAGTGTTCACTAGCTCAAGCCACCCGAGGTCACACCCACCCTTTGTTCTCAATGAAGGAGTAGCTGGGGGTGGAGGTCTGGTCAGGGACCAAGGTGGCCACGCAGCTGTCCACAAAGAGCCGAAGGGGCTGGTGGTTGGCCTGGGTGACGGAGGCTTCGATGTTCAGGACGTCCCCCAGGTAGAACACATTGGAGGACCTCTGGGAGCGCCAGTCATCTGGATGGGAAAGGAACCCCAATCTCAAGCACAGACCCCATCGATCCAACTGCACTGCCTGTACAGTCACACCGTGCTTCATCTCAGGGGAGACCTACCATTCATGAGGCTCAGAGAGAAGCCCAGCAGATCCTCAGCAGACTTGGTGGAGGTGTAGGGGACCCAGGTGGGCTTCAGGGCATTGCTGCTCACATTGTGGAGCCTAGCAGACAGGAGGCAGGTGTCAGCAGGGAGTCAAGCTCCAGGCAGTCAGCCCTGCTGCTCCTCCAGGACTCACCTCATGTAGTGACACTCGATACCCACAACAGCACCATTCGTTCTCACTATGGGGGTGTTGGCCAGCGGCTTCGGGGTGTAGTTGAGAGAGAAGCTGTACACCAGTTGCTCATCCACGGTCTAGACAGATCACAGATCCAGTCACCCAACAGCCGAGAACCGGAAGCAGCCCAACCACAGAACCACTTCTTACCTGCAGCACACTGCGACACGCCTGCAGCTCAGCCTCGAAGATCAGGAGCTGCGCCGCAGTGTCCTGCCTGGTGACCGCACAGTCTCCCAGGCTGAGATCCGAAGCGTTGATCAGCTGCCCGGTGCTGAACAGGTCTGTCTTGACCTGCACCACGATTGTACTCTCCCCACACTGCACCGACACAGCCCGGATAACCTGCTGCTTCTGCTGCCGTGGCAGCAGAGGCGAGTCCAGAAAGGCGACCCCCTTGCGCCTGATGCCGGATTGGACGTTAGCCCGGGCACGCCATTGCGCAGCATCACACAGAACTGCGAGGAACAGCAAGGTCAACAACTGAAAGGAAAGACCACTAGAAAACCACATCTTGAAATGAAAACAACCCACAAAACCACGATACCTGCTGTTTGCGAGCTCCTTCCTTTTAAAGCCACCGAGACTATCGCGCGTGATGACGTTCAGGCTCGTAGAGTGAAGATTTTCACGAGGACCCGAACTCTGTCAGCTCACACGCAGGAGGACAGGATATGGAATCCAACCCGTGGAAAAGCCAGTGTAGTTATATAGTATTGTATAATACAATGAATATTATAAAGTAGGATCTTCGCTATATTTTGCGGTCACGGTATCTAATAGTTCCTGTTACAGCTGTTGCTTCTGACAAGATGTACAAAATAAATAAGATAAGAGCTAATCCTGAAACGTCTGAATTTACATAAATTCTAAGATTAATATTGAATTAAAACTGTGAATGTCTCTTTCTGCCAAAATGACCATTGTATAGTTACAGTCTTGTAAATGATAAAACTCCTTCTTTATTTTCGTTCGAATGTTCTTCTGCTTCGCCGGTTAATTTGGAGGAAAAGCGCTGGGTGAACGATTTCAAGAATTAAAAGCCGAGAAAGGGAGAAACTCGTCGTGATATTTCCTTCTCCGGATCTGTGTGCAGTGCAGACACGCTTTGTCCCAGCGAACATGTCGGACGCGCGCGGAGCGCAGACAACTGTTCTCACACCTTCCGATTCAGGAGTGAAACAGGCGCCTGGCGTTGCTGCTCTTTACATTAGCAGCCGCGCTTGATCGTTTGCAACAGATTGAAAACGGGCTGCACGCATGCTTCTCTGTTAGCACTGCTTTGCTGAAGCTCTGGGGTCCTGGGTTCGATTCGTTGTGGGGTTTCTTCTGGAGGAGTTTGCAAGCTCTCCATTTTCACCCCACCGTCCAAATACTGCACGTGCTGTCACGGTGAACGGCCGGACTAACTCCCCCCCGCACGTCTGATGGTCCACTGTGTGTCGGCTTAGGAACCGGCTGGTCTCCACTTTCTGTTGGGCTCAGTGCTTTCAAGTTCTTTCATGTAGACGAGCTGTTGAGAAATCCTACTAATTATTAGTTTTTCTTGTGACACTCAACTGTGCATCGCCCATTTTTCTTGCTTAAGCCTGTATTTTACACACAAAAGAAACATGCGTAGCGTCATAGGAATTGTGTAATACATCTATAGATTTTCTCACATTTTTATCCTGTACAATGTTGCAAGGGAAGCTGAAGCCTATCCCAGCAAGCAACAGGCCCAAAGTGGGGTACACCCAGGATGGGACACCAGTCTATTGCAGTGAATATTGGAAGGTAGTGTTGTTTTTTTTTAATGTATCAATAAAACAATGAATTTCTGATACAGTGGGGGTGTTACAGACGTATGCCTAGCTTTACTGTTTCATGTTTCCATGCTATGTTTCTTCTGTAATAGTGCGTCTTCCTGACTACATAGTTTTAAATCAGCACTGCTTCTACGACAAACCAAGCTCTTCGATGTCAATCATGCGTCACATTTCCAGTTTTGATTTTCTTTCAGATATCTGCTTGAGCATGTACTGTGTCCTCCAGAATTATTGGCACCCTTGGTAAAGATGAGCCAAAAAGGCTATGAAAAATGTCTTTGTTGTTCATCAGCTTGATCTTACACTGAAAATATGAGAGAAATCTAACCTTTCGGTGAGGTAAAACTGTTCAAAGAAAAAAAATCCTTTTAAAAAACAAACATTTTTCTCAAAAACACACGTGTCACAATTATTGGCACCCCTCCCTTTGCCAGGATAACAGCACTGAGTCTTCTCTTATAATGCTGGATGAGGTGGGAGAACACATACTGTATAAAGGGATCTGAGATCCTTCAGAGTCCTTGGTCCTCGCTTGTGGACTCTCCTCTTCGGCTCACCCCACAGCTTGATTCTGTGGTCAGTGAACCATTTCTGTGTGGGTTTGGATCATTGTCCTGCTGGAAGATCCAACCACTACCCAGTCTTAGCCTCCTGGCAGAGGCAGCCACATTTTGACCTAAAATCTCCTGGTATTTGATGGAGTCCATGATTCCATGTATCCATCCAATCTGTGGGGATGCAGATCTCCCGCAGACGCAAAGACGCAGTGGCAGGCTGGTTGCTGTGCCAATCAGCGCTCTCTGGCTCTGTGCCAGGCAGTGGTGCTGCTTGCGACGTAGTGAGAGAGATTTCTACTGAGATGCTCTAGCAGTGGGCTCTCTGAAGTCCGGCTAGCTAGTTCTGGCTTACTAGCAGAGTTTGTGCACAGGAGAAAAATGACTGCGGGTCCCAGCAGGTCAGGAAGAAGACCGGTCCGTGCCTGATGAAGCGCTAGTTCTGAATAGTGATTCAGCTGTCCACGAGGCTTGCTGCTGATGCTAACCTCGGGTGGATCCTTTGGTTACACGCTGGCAACCTCCGTCCTCGACTCTTAGAACAAAGGAAAGTCCTGCACTCGGACACACTGGCCGTTACGTGGTGGTCCAGGCTGAGTCTGAGGATGTTCAGGTGGAGCCCTGAGGCTGAATGTCCAGCAGGCACGCTGCGAGAATCTCCTGCGCTTCCCCAACTGTTCTGCCCTGCAAACCGTTCCCCAGGGGCTCCGTGTTGCCTCTTTTTACCTAGAGGAACTGCAGGTTGTTCATTGGTTGAAAGTTTCATGGGCATCAGAGATCCACGTGAGGTTAACCTGCCCTACCAGTTCCGGATTGGCTGATGAGTAACCATGCCCTTAGGGTCGTAAACCAACTTTGAATCAGACTCTCCCTTGAAATCTCAGACTTTAAGGCGCCAGAGATGAACAGTTATTAAGTTTGCTGGAGAATATCAGGAATTGGGAGTTGCTCCTTATCAGGACACTCTATCAGCTAGAACAGTGGTTCTCAAACTCTGGTACGTGCCGCCAGGTGGTAAGCCATATGACCCTGGAACTGTGTTGTGTGCGCTGAAAAATCGGGATGGGTTTTCATATTTTTTATTTTAATACGTGTCCAATACGCAGCCTACGTACTACGGTACAGCGCGCGCTAATTTGAGTGGACACAGAGTTATGATGTAATTCTATACCGCTCTATAGGAATGCATGCTATGAAGTAAGTGACCAATTGTATTTAAAAAAAGCTATCTCCACCAAATAGGGAGGTAGGAGAACGTGCGTGATCTTGGAACACGCCAATCTTGTAAGCATGGGAAAGCGTGATAGATAACAGAAAAATATATAAGAACTGTTCTGGGTTAGTTTGAGAAAAATACATCAGGTATCTCTGTTTCGCATCCATGCGCTTGAAGGAAAAACTTCTGAGATGGACTTCTGACTGCCTTTAAAGGGGAAATGGGAAATATTTCTCCAACAGCGCCACATTCGTCAACAATTGATTGAAAATGAATACCTCGCAAAAATCAAGTATTATGTCCTGGCTGAAAGGAATAGACACCAAGAGTAATGAGGCCAGCTCCGACAGATCATGCACACCTGTTGAGATTGAGGAGGATTATACATCGGCCACCGACAAACTCTGCTGCTGAACCTGCTAGTGTTAGCAAGCGTCGGAAGATGGCTACAAGGCGGTACGATCCAAATGATCTAAATTTGGGATTTACTTACACCGGGACAGAGGAAGACCCAAGACCACAGTGTGTCGTGTGCTGTGAGATTCTCAGCAATGGAAGCATGAAGCCAGCACTTTACTACGAAGCATGCGCTCTTGAAGGATAAGCCTGTTGATTTTTTTCAAAGGAAACTTAAAGATCTGAAGCAGCACAAGTCCACCATAACAAACAGTGCCACTCCAATTTCCAAAGCCCAAGAAGCATCTTACTACTCAAGCTTGCGGATCGCTAAAGCAGGTAAGCCCCACACTATCGGTGAAGAACTTTGTTTACCATTGGTAAAAGAGCTGATACTTATTACGTGTGGAGAAAAAGCTGCTAAACAGCTCGACCTGGTGGCCCTTTCGAATGACACAGTCACTCGCAGAATTATTGATATGGCAGATGATGTCAAAAGTACGCTGATAGAGCGCGTTAAGATGAGCAGATTCTTTTCACTGCAATTAGATGAGTCTGTAGATGTCGTCAATTTGGCAGATTTGCTTGTTTACGTTAGATATGAGTTTGAGGGCATGTCGCATGAGGACTTTCTGTTCTGCGAGCCGCTACCAACAAGAACTACAGGAGAGCACATATTTCAGCTTCTGAATGAATTTATTGAAGAGAATGGCATTGACTGGAAAAAATGCGTCGGAGTTTGTACAGACGGTGCTAGAGCGACGACAGGCAGACACAGCGGTGTAGTTGCACGAATTAGAAGAGGTTGCTCCAGATATGAAGTGGACGCACTGCAGCATCCACCGCGAGGCCTTGGCCGCCAATAAAATGCCTGAGGATTTGAAATCCGTGTTAGACTCTGCTGTCAAAGTTGTGAATTTGATCAAAGCTCGACCAATGAATTCACGTCTGTTCAGTGTGCTTTGTAATGAAATGGGCAGCGAACATGTGCAGCTTTTTCTACATACTGAAGTGAGATGGTTATCAAGGGGCAGAGTGCTCACGAGGCTCCTTGAGCTGCACTCTGAGGTACGGATGTTTTTGCATGACCAGCAATCTCCCTTGGCAAGTCTATTTGATGATCCAGTGTGGCTGGTAAAATTGGCCTACCTGGCTGATATATTCTCATGTTTGAATGAGCTGAATCTGGGTCTGCAGGGCTTCTCTTTAACAATTTTTGATGTGTCTGACAAGATCACTGCTATGAAGAAAAAGCTGCAACTGTTTGTTAAAATCAACGCATGTGATGCGTCTGCTTTCCCAACTCTGGAGAACCATCTGCACACATATGGTGTGGAACTTGATGCTGCTGTTCGAGATGTGATTGCAGTGCACCTCTTCTCATTGAAAGAACAGGTCTCAGGGTATTTTCCAGTTGAGGCCACACCAGAGTGGATCAGGAACCCCTTTACTGTTGATGCCGAAAGAATACCCAAGAATCTCTCCTGTGCTGAGCAAGAGAAGTTGCTCGAGTTATCAGCTGATGTGACTCTGATGTCAGAATTGAAACGACAGTCACCGTTGCATTTCTGGATCCAAAGACAGAGTGAATACCCAGCCCTCTCATTCAAGGCTGTGCAATTTTTGATGCCTTTTGCTACTACCTACCTTTGTGAGAAAGGCTTCTCTGCAATCAAGACAAAGTACCACAGCAAAATGGATGCTGAGCCAGATCTGCGGTTGAAGCTCACTGCCCATCGTCCATGACATTGGGAGGCTTTGCCAAACTAAACAAGCTCACCCCTCTCACTGAAATGGGAAGTGCTCAGTGTTATTTGTGTTTCCATTTTTATGTGTATGTGAGAGTGTGCACATGCCCTCATGTTGGTCATTGAGATTTTCTGTGGTTCCTATGGGAAGATGACTTGGAGGTGGTACTTGGTCCAAAAAGTTTGAGAACCACTGAGCTAGAAAAACCTTACTTGTTAACCACATGGAATGGCCTCTCTGTATCAAGCACCACTGAGATGAAAGAGAGAGGGACTAGCAAGGGAGCAGAAAACTTAATTGCGGTATTTTAGTAAGCCTTGCCGCTACAACACCGATCAGCAAAATGTGGAAAGGGTGTCAAAAACCTAGACAGATGCACTTGTTCCCTGAAGAAAAAAAAAAACAGGAAGCTAGAAGCTCACCAACACTAACATACCAGATGGAGGTATCGACACCACCCCTATGATATTCACAAGGAACACACTAAAACAATACTAAGCCACAATGCGTAGAGATCAGTGCAAAGCCTTTATTCACACTCCATGCACAGCTTGGCATTCTGGATCCGAGGTCTAGATCTCCACACAGCCACCAACACCAGAGAACAGACCACAAGCACAGTGGAGGCAGCAACTACCAGCAGCCCATAGCTCAGGAACTGGGGTGCTGTGGAGAGAAGAGCTTAAGTCAGTGGACAGACAGGGAAAAGGATCAGACACTCAACCTCCATCCCTCCTTCCTCACCTTCAGGATGGGAATCCAGCCGATCCAGAGCTGGAAGCTCAGACCCAACCAGGATCACTTCCCCACTGGACACCAGCGCAGTTTCTCTGGAGGAGTCCCGTGCCACTTGAGCAACAGCTCTTCCTGCAAGAGGAAAGGACACCAGCATGAGGAAAGGATACACACAGCTGACTGGCACAACTGCCCTGTCCCAAGAGAACTCACTCCTCCTGCCACACATGGGCACACAGCGGTCAGTAGCGGTCGGCTGGCACACTGCTGCACTACAGTGGATGAACACCTAGAGAGAGCAGAGCAAGGGTCACTGCACAGCCCAGGACCAGCCACCACCTCCTTCCCCACAAGCTGCTCCCTACCTTCTCCTTCAGAGGAACCTGAGAGGCAGGATCCACAAAAGTGAACATCTGAATCATGAAGCGCTGGTAGTGCGTTGGGTACGGCAGCCCTGAGGAGCCACCCACAGGGATCAAGGTGGTCTGGTAGTTGTCATCTCTGTAGGGACACCTGCAAGGACAGCAACAGGGAGGGTGAGCCCTGCCACAAGGGGACACTACAGAGACAAGCCAGTCGGAGCCACAGGGGTCAGGTTACCCAGCAACCAGAAGGCTCCAGCTGGGCTGGCTGAGAGGACTGGGAGTGGAAGTGGCCCAGCAGTCCCCCAGGGTCAGGACAATGTTGGGGTCAGCCCTGTTCAAGATGTGGACCTCCACATACACAGGATCCCGCAGCACCTTGGTCACAGGGTAGTCCAGGTCACTGTAGTAGGAGTCATACAGCTCTCCTGAGGACAAGAGCAGCAGCGGGGGTCAGCAGAAGCCCCACACACCCGGCTCACACAGCCCAAGGCCCGACAGCTACCTCTTGCAATCCTGAGCTCCACACGGAGAGGTCCTGGAGACACTGCCGGAGGGGGTGGGGAGACCGTGTAGACCACAGCCCGCACTGGAACAAGGTCATCGTCTGCATACCTGCACTGGAAGAACAGCCTGGAGAGAGAAGCAGGCAGTCATGGGATCCAGACAGGACCTGGCAAGACCAGAGCACTCTGGGAAGCAGCAGCAGCTGCTCACTCACTTGTAGAAACTGTCCCTTGTGATGGAGCCAGCAGGTCCCCCAATCACAGCAAATGTTGAGGACATCATGTTCTCATACACCACAGCACCACCTTCAATCTGGAGGAAGGACACATGAACAAGGTCAGGAATCACCACAGGAACAACATCCTCAGCTGAAGGATCAAGCCCCTCACCTTCATGCTGGTGCCACAGGCACTGACTGGGAACTGGAACATGGCAAAGCCAGCAGTGGTGCTAACAGGGCCACAGGGGGCACTCCTGCCCCCCTGCAGGCTGACTGAACCCAGGCTCAGCTGAGGGCTGGTGGCATTCTTGGACACGACCACCACAAACTGGCCATCCCTGGTGCACTGGACAGTCACTGGAGGAAAGCAAGAGCTGGTAAACCAAGCCTGTTAAGCTCATCATAGAAGACGCTCAAGATCCCAAAACCCACCTTCATTCCCATAGTAACAGCGATTTTGGCTGGTCACATCAAAGCAGCAATTTTTAGCTTCACAGTCGCTTTTACCGATAGTCAAGTTACCACATGCTATCTTATCACCGTCATTAACCAGGCACTTCTGAACCTGAGCTACAGACCAATCCAACGGCAGCAAAAACAACACAATGTACAACCCCATCCTCCCTCTGCTCATTGACTTCTCCATCGTGAAACCCACCGAGGAATTGCAAACAAGCGGCGCTCAGCTCCTGAAATACTCGCTGCGCCCTGATTGGCTGAGGGCGGCGATTGGAGGGCTGTAGGGCCGGAGCGCGCGCACGAGGATTTCGGACACTCAGAGGGTCGTCAGACTCAGCTGATTAATCACGGAGCGTTCTGTTCGACTGGAACGAGCTATCATGCGCGTTAGAC
The DNA here is from genome assembly GCF_059453375.1 of Lepisosteus platostomus. Taxonomy (NCBI): domain Eukaryota; kingdom Metazoa; phylum Chordata; class Actinopteri; order Semionotiformes; family Lepisosteidae; genus Lepisosteus; species Lepisosteus platostomus. The sequence goes on along the minus strand of NC_142614.1, from coordinate 8,582,180 downwards.
CAAGGTCTCCGACTCAAAACTAAATATGTGTGGCATCTATTGCTTCTTTTAGTGATGACCTCGTCTCGATCCCTGAATGACTTGTTGTGTTTAGCCAGACGTAGCTCACACGATGCGATGATTGCCGCTTTCCCTCTTGTATTAGGCCTCGTGAAATCCGACTGCCGCTAGCTGAGATTTTTGTTTTCCACTTTTCTTTTTACTTTTAGCTAACTCGCTATTAGCGGGAGAGTGTGCAGTTTTGAAATGTTGTTCTGTATTTCCCTTTTTCGCGTAGACTCTAGCATTGCAGATTAGATATCATGCGGGTTAGACAAATGTATCTGACTCAAAACTAATTTATGGCGTCTGTTAGTTAGGGTAACCATATTTTGTTTTTCAAGAAAGAGGACGGGGGGACGAACATCGACACTCGACACATGCCTCCAAAGTAATGAATCTTTATTACTTTTTCTAATCAAAAAATCAATTTAAACTCTAATTTGTATTAATCTTCTTAGTAAACGTTTAAACACTTGCAGGGATGCTCTTTCTCTTCCATATTGGCAAACAAGGAAAAAAAATATAGCCCTATTTTTAAAAGTTTTCTTTTTTCATTTTAACAAAAGTCTTAACATCTGAGGAAAAAATGAGGACATCATAACTTTTGCAATCAATGAGGACGTCTCCTAAATGATCGATTTGGCTCTACCTTTATTTCTATAATTCATTTATAATCGTCAATTAATAATGTTCTATGCCAGGCGTTCAATTTATTAACGTTCATTTGAATTTTAATTGAAAAGACGCAGAGTACATTATACTGCGTTTTTGCGCTGTATTACTAAAAATCGGTATGCTCATTACTCTCCCCAACGAGCAGAAAAGTGAGATGTAAGAATATTTCAACATGAATTCGTCCACTGGTTTGGCGCGAATGTTTTCTTGAAAGAGCGCTAGAAAAACACGCGGCGGCTGTGACAGGGGCCAGGCGACTCCCCCGGCCAGCGGAGAAGGTTAAAGCCGCGAGTTCAGCGTTTTGTGCTGAAACCCCGGGGGAAGACTGGGTCGACAAAACCGCTAGAATACCGGGTCTCTCCCCTTGTGAAAGAAACATTCGTTTCCTTGTGACCGGTATGAAGCTGGATAATACGATACCCGTTTGTGAGTCAAATGCTACTGCTCCTGGGAAGGGCAGGAACAATCGCTACCAGCACAGACGAGAATCTCGGTCCCTAGCGTCCCCATGTAGTTTCACGGAAATTCCTACATTTTAATCCCATATTCTACTGCCCAAAGGGACAGTACCCAGTGGGCAGTGATTCGTCCAATATACAGTACAGCGAAAATACGGCTATACGTAAATATACTGTAACGCTCTCGGCTGGGTCTTTACACCTATCTTTGATGTACAATAGTCCTCTAAAGGACTCTGTATGCTGGATCTCCAACCATTTATGTATAATGATCAAATACATTAGAATCTCAATCTAGACAAATTAAGGACCACATTTATACATCTAAGGTATGCCTTTAATAGGTGTATGTTCAACATCTTTTCCCCCCCCCAATAGATGAACAGCCCTAAAATCCTCTCTCCACGGATACGGTGGAGATGGCACAAGTGCTCCTGCACTAGTAGGACTCTGCTCCAGGAAAGCTTGAAAGGGCAGCTATTGTTCCCCCCTGATTTTATGTCCCTGCTCTTCTGCCATTGAGCAGATACTAAGGAACAAGCCTGAGACTCCCACAGGAACCTGAACAGCTGGTGTTCTTCCAAACTGCAGGAAGAGTCTGCTGGAGGAGCTGTAAGAAGAGTGACTATAGCCTTAGACAGCATTCATACCCAACCCATACAGATCCCCCTCTCCAGCACAGCAAGAAGCAGCTCATGACAAGAGACCCTTTGCAACCAGTTTATTGCTCATTCACATCAAGTCAGTTCATGGGTTTGTGTTGCTTCCTCCTGTGCAGGACTGTCCCCAGCAGAGCAGCAGAGACCAGCCCCACCGCAGTCACCACACCAGCCAGGATCACAGCCTCCACAGGCAGGCCTGGAAAGAAAGCACAGAGGAGCCTCAGCAAGCGGGCACTGCCACAGAGAGGGGCCAGCTGATGTGACAGCACCTCCTGCCAGTACCTGTGGCTTTGTCCTCCTCTGCTCTTAGCTGGGAGCTCCGGCCTTCTGCCTCCACTGGCCTCTCAGCAACCTGCTCTTGCAGCACAAACACAGGACCAACAGTGGCATCAGCTTCCCACTCAGGAGCTGCAACAAGAGCAGGACAAGCCTGGCTGTAGACCCCCCACTTTCCTGAGGAGATCCATGCCATGAGCAGCAGAGCAGAGGTGCCTTACCCCCTGTAGAAGCCAGGTCCCTCCTGCTCCTGTCACCCCAATACCTGGATCGTATACTTGGCACACAGCTGGAGTCACAGCAGCTGCAGACCTGGTCACTCCCATCCACTGATCTCCACCTACAGCAGGGACACAGGGTCAGAGCAGCTCCCTCAGATGGACACAGCAGCCCCCTGCCTCCTCACTGACCTGCTGCCCTCAGTGTAGCAGTCCTTGTTCAGGGAGTCCACACTCTGGGAAGCAGGAGTCACCTTCAGGTGGCAGGTGATGTAGATCTGCCAAGAGCACGAGTGGATCAAGCTACACCCAGGCCTCCATCTTGGGCTTGTAATGGAAATGCTGTTCCACAACCCTCACAAACCCATGAAAGCAGAAGGTACCAGGATCAAGTACTCACTGAGCTCCTGGCATCCTGATAGAACCTGAAGGCATCCAGCTTCATCTGCAGCTTGGTGTCCTGGGTTCTTAGCATGAACTGCGAGCTGGAGCCTGTGGATTTGGCATCAGTCAGGCACCTGAAAGGAGAGAAGGCAGTGTAGAACTGGAGAGACGGCAGGCAGTGTTCACTAGCTCAAGCCACCCGAGGTCACACCCACCCTTTGTTCTCAATGAAGGAGTAGCTGGGGGTGGAGGTCTGGTCAGGGACCAAGGTGGCCACGCAGCTGTCCACAAAGAGCCGCAGAGGCTGGTGGTTGGCCTGGGTGACGGAGGCTTCGATGTTCAGGACGTCCCCCAGGTAGAACACATTGGAGGACCTCTGGGAGCTCCAGTCATCTGGATGGGAAAGGAACCCCCAATCTCAAGCATAGATCCCATCGACCCAACTGCACTGGCTGTACAGTCACACCATGCTTCATCTCAGGGGAGACCTACCATTCATGAGGCTCAGAGAGAAGCCCAGCAGATCCTCAGCAGACTTGGTGGAGGTGTAGGGGACCCAGGTGGGCTTCAGGGCATTGCTGCTCACATTGTGGAGCCTAGCAGACAGGAGGCAGGTGTCAGCAGGGAGTCAAGCTCCAGGCAGTCAGCCCTGCTGCTCCTCCAGGACTCACCTCATGTAGTGACACTCGATACCCACAACAGCACCATTCGTTCTCACTATGGGGGTGTTGGCCAGCGGCTTCGGGGTGTAGTTGAGAGAGAAGCTGTACACCAGTTGCTCATCCATGGTCTAGACAGATCACAGATCCAGTCACCCAACAGCCGAGAACCAGAAGCAGCCCAACCGCAGAACCACTTCTTACCTTCAGCACACTGCGACACGCCTGCAGCTCAGCCTCAAAGATCAGGAGCTGCGCCGCAGTGTCCTGCCCGGTGACCGCACAGTCTCCCAGGCTGAGATCCGAAGCGTTGATCAGCTGCCCGGTGCCGAACAGGTCGGTCTTGACCTGCACCACGATCGTACTCTCCCCGCACTGCGCCGACACAGCCCGGATAACCTGCTGCTTCTGCTGCCGTGGCAGCAGAGGCGAGTCCAGAAAGGCGACCCCCTTGCGCCTGATGCCGGATTGGACGTTAGCCCGGGCGCGCCATTGCGCAGCATCACACAGAACTGCGAGGAACAGCAAGGTCAACAGCCGAAAGGAAAGACCACTAGAAAACCACATCTTGAAATGAAAACAACCCGCAAAACCACGATACCTGTTGTTTGCGAGCTCCTTCCTTTTAAAGCCATCGAGACTGTCGCGCGTGATGACGTTCAGGTTCGTAGAGTGAAGATTTTCACGAGGACCCGAACTCTGTCAGCTCACACGCAGGAGGACAGGATATGGAATCCACCCCGTGGAAAAGCCAGTGTAGTTAAAGCGGAGGAAGATCGCGGAGACTAATTTCTCCTGAGCAGACTGCTGATTGTTTACAATGAATATTATAAAGTAGGATCTTCGCTATATTTTGCGGTCACGGTATCTAATAGTTCCTGTTACAGCTGTTGCTTCTGACAAGATGTACAAAATAAATAAGATAAGAGCTAGTCCCGAAACGTCTGAATTTACATAAATTCTAAGATTATTATTGAATTAAAACTGTGAATGTCTCCTTCTGCCAAAATGACCATTGTATAGTTACAGTCTTGTAAATGATAAAACTCCTTCTGCTTCGCCGGTCAATTCGGAGGAAAAGCGCTGGGTGAACGATTTCAAGAATTAAAAGCCTAAAACGGGAGAAAGGGAGAAACTCGTCGTGATATTTCCTTCTCCGGATCTGTGTGCAGTGCAGACACGCTTTGTCCCAGCGAACATGTCGGACGCGCGCGGAGCGCAGACAACTGTTCTCACACCTTCCGATTCAGGAGTGAAACAGGCGCCTGGCGTTGCTGCTCTTTACATTAGCAGCCGCGCTTGATCGTTTGCAACAGATTAAAAACGGGCTGCACGCATGCTTCTCTGTTAGCACTGCTTTGCTGAAGCTCTGGGGTCCTGGGTTCGATTCGTTGTGGGGTTTCTTCTGGAGGAGTTTGCAAGCTCTCCATTTTCACCCCACCGTCCAAATACTGTACGTGCTGTCACGGTGAACGGCCGGACTAACTCCCCCCCGCACGTCTGATGGTCCATTGTGTGTCGGCTTAGGAACCGGCTGGTCTCCACTTTCTGTTGGGCTCAGTGCTTTCAAGTTCTTTCATGTAGACGAGCTGTTGAGAAATCCTACTAATTATTAGTTTTTCTTGTGACACTCAACTGTGCATCGCCCATTTTTCTTGCTTAAGCCTGTATTTTACACACAAAAGAAACATGCGTAGCGTCATAGGAATTGTGTAATACATCTATAGATTTTCTCACATTTTTATCCTGTACAATGTTGCAAGGGAAGCTGAAGCCTATCCCAGCAAGCAACAGGCCCAAAGTGGGGTACACCCAGGATGGGACACCAGTCTATTGCAGTGAATATTGGAAGGTAGTGTTGTTTTTTAAATGGTCCAATAAAACAATGAATTTCCGATACTTGCACACCCTTTTCAAATCACATTTTTTAATGCAAACTTACAGTGCCCTCCAGAATTGTTGGCACCCTTGGTTAAGATGAGCAATAAAGGCAATGAAAAATTCTTTGTTGTTTATCAGCTTGATCTTACACTGAAAATATGAGAGAAATCTAACCTTTCGGTGAGGTAAAATTGTTCAAAGAAAAAAAAATCCTTTTAAAAAACAAACATTTTTCTCAAAAACACACGTGTCACAATTACTGGCACCCCTCCCTTTGCCAAGATAACAGCACTGAGTCTTCTCTAATAATGCTGGATGAGGTGGGAGAACACATACTGTATAAAGGGATCTGAGATCCTTCAGAATCCTTGGTCCTCGCTTGTGGACTCTCCTCTTCAGCTCACCCCACAGCTTGATTCTGTGGTCAGTGAACCATGTCTGTGTGGATTTGGATCATTGTCCTGCTGGAAGATCCAACCACGACCCAGTCTTAGCCTCCTGGCAGAGGCAGCCAGATATTGACCTAAAATCTCCTGGTATTTGGTGGAGTCCATGATGCCGTGTATCCTAACAAGATTCCCAGGGCCTTTGGAAGATAAACAGCCCCACAACATCACAGATCCACCACCACACTTCACAGTGGGGAGAAGGTTCGTTTTCTGCATGACCTTGACTCTTTTTATGCCAAACCCACCTCTGGCGTTTGTTGCCAAAATGCTCTATTTTTGTCTCATCTGACCATAGAACCCGTTTCCAATCAGAGTTCCAGTAATACTTCGCAAACTCCAGGCGCTTACTTTTGTGGTTTGACGACAGCAGGGGCTTTCTTCTGGCAAGCCTTCCAAATGGTTTGTTGGCACAGAGGTGGCGTCTAATTGTAGTTTTGGAGACTTGGTGACCCCAGGATGCAACCAACTCCTGCAATTGTCCAACTGTGATCCTTGGAGAAAGTTTTGCCTCACAAACCATCTTCTTCACTGTGTGTGTGGGCAAAATACACTTGAGTCCTCTCTCAGGCAGGTTCATCAGAGCTCCGGTTGTTTGAAACGTCTTAATGATTGCCCTTATAGTGGAGATGGGTATTTTCAGGTGTGAAGCAAGTTTTATAACCGTTGCCCGATTGATGAAGGTCTGTCTCATTTAATTTTTGTGTTCTCTGGTCTTCCCCATGTTGATGGATGACTGAGGGTGTTTGTCCTGCCTGTTACCTCATATTTATACCGCAGTGAAACAGGAAGTCAAGGATGACCACTTAAGAGTTCCTAAAGACTCAGGTGTACTTTAAAAAGGTCAAATATGAATGGGAATATATGTCAATTAGATTTTGCTCTTAGGAATTTCTAGGGATGCCAATAATTGTGACACCTGCGTTTTTGAGAGAAAAAATTAAGGCTTTTTTTCCTTTGACTAATTGTACCTCACTGGAAGGTTAGATTTCTCTCCTATTTTCAGTGTGAGATCAAGCTGATGAACAAAGATTTTTCATAGCCTTTATTGCTCATCTTAACCAAGGGTGCCAATAATTCTGGAGGGCACTGTAAGTTTGCATTAACAATTCTGATTTGAAAAGGGTGTGCAAGTACCATTTGTTACCCAGCAACATTTGAAAAGGGTCTGAATACTTCTGCAAGGCACTTTGGCTGCTTTCAGGGACACAGACAAGCAGTAGCGGATTCTTAGTAAGGTCTCTGGTAAAGAACTGCCAGCCACTGACAATGACTGTTGGAAGTAATGCACAGACATTCCTGCCCCCAGCGTTCATCACAGGCATTTCGTTTTCACAAGATGACATGATACACGATGCACCGACCTCGTGGTAAAACATTAAGGACCGGGACTGGTCTGGATTTCAGGCAGCCCATTTGCTTAAGGTGACCGAGTGAGGGAACTGACCAGGGTCCTGAAGTGCTCCAGCAGGCAGCATTAATCTAGCTCTACCTACTCAGTCAAGAATAAAAGGCAACAGGTTAATTAGCAGCCCACTTCCAGCTCTCACTACTGACAGGAGTATTTCACTACAAGACCACTGCTCTTGTGACTCAAATTTGTGAACAGGCACTAAACGGACAAGTCCTTACAGATTGATAAACCCATCATCTACAGGCCAAGCAAAACCCTCGAGCTGGGAGCAGGGGTGTAGCCTAGATGGAACTAGAGAAGAAAGCCCAAGTACACCCCAGCAAGCTACAGTTCTTCAAATTGGAGAGGTGCCCCTATGCTGGCAGGACAGCCAGTTAGAGCACAGGCCCACCCAAAAATCAATTCCTGGCTCCACCCCCAAGTGTAAGCACTTGAACATGAAATTTGGAAAACACTGATCCCCACTGAGAGTCTTCCAGCTTCTTCTGAGCATGCTGGAAGAGCTAAAGCAAGCAAATGCAGGCACATAGGATGTAAACAAGGGGTGATGCAATTGTGCATGACTACACATCCACACAGTAAGATTAAAGAGAATGATGGAACTCTCCCAAAATCAGTACACTGTGGGAAGAGAGCTCACAAGAAGGTAGTGGAGAGGGAATACAGAAGAGCGGGGATTGATACTGAAAGCCACAGGGACTGGAAGGGGCATGAGGGAGGTGGTATATAGCCATGCTTGTCTGTTCTTTAACAACAGACACTGCTCAAGCAAGTAGAAATCAGGGCTAGGATAAAAAGAAGGGATTACACGGATTAGCTAAATGTGGAAAGGAAGCTTAGCTGGCTGTCAAAAACCTAAGCAGATCCACATCTTTCCCGAAGAAACAGCCAGGAATCTAGCAGCTCACCAGCACTATGATAGTCCCAAGGAACACACTAAAACAATACTAAACCACAATAAGTAGAGATCAGTGCAAATCCTTTATTCACACTCCATGCACAGCTTGGTATTCTGGATCTGAGGTCTAGATCTCCACACAGCCACCAGCACCAGAGCAGAGACCACAAGCACAGTGGAGGCAGCAACTACCAGCAGCCCATAGCTCAGGAACCGAGGTGCTGTGGAGAGAAGAGCTTTAGTCAGTGGTCAGACACAGGGAACAGGATCAGACACTCAGCCTCCAACCCCCTCCCTCACCTTCAAGATGGGAATCCACTTGAGCCAGAGCTGGAAGCTCGGATCCAACCAGGATCACTTCCCCACTGGACACCAGTGCCGTTTCTCTGGAGGAGTCCTGTGCCACTTGAGCAACAGCTCTTCCTGCAAGAGGAAGGGACACCAGCATGAGGAAAGGATACACAGCTGACTGGCACACACAACTGCCCATCCCAAGAGAACTCACTCCTCCTGCCACAGGTGGGCACACAGCGCTCAGTAGCAGTCGGCTGGCACACTGCCGCACTACAGTGGATGAACACCTGGAGAGAGCACAGCAAGGGTCACTGCACAGCACAGGACCAGCCACCACCTCCTTCCCCACAAGCTGCTCCCTACCTTCTCCATCAGAGGCACCTGAGAGGCAGGATCCACAAAAGTGAACATCTGAATCATGAAGCGCTGGTAGTGCGTTGGGTACGGCAGCCCTGAGGAGCCGCCCACAGGGATCAAGGTGGTCTGGTAGTTGTCACCTCTGTAGGGACACCTGCAAGGACAGCAACAGGGAGGGTGAGCCCTGCCACAAGGGGACACTACAGAGACAAGCCAGTCGGAGCCACAGGGGTCAGGTTACCCAGCAACCAGAAGGCTCCAGCTGGGCTGGCTGAGAGGACTGGGAGTGGAAGTGGCCCAGCAGTCCCCCAGGGTCAGGACAATGTTGGGGTCAGCCCTGTTCAAGATGTGGACCTCCACATACACAGGATCTCGCAACACCTTGGTCACAGGGTAGTCCAGGTCACTGTAGTAGGAGTCATACAGCTCTCCTGAGGACAAGAGCAGCAGTGGGGTTCAGCAGAAGCCCCACACACTCGGCTCACACAGCCCAAGGCCGGACAGTTACCTCTTGCAATCCTGAGCTCCACACGGAGAGGTCCTGGAGACACTGCCGGAGGGGGTGGGGAGACCGTGTAGACCACAGCCCGCACTGGAACAAGGTCATCGTTTGCATACCTGCACTGGAAGAACAGCCTGGAGAGAGAAGCAGGCAGTCATGGGATCCAGACAGGACCTGGCAAGACCAGAACGCTCTGGGAAGCAGCAGCTGCTCACTCACTTGTAGAAACTGTCCCTTGTGATGGAGCCAGCAGGTCCCCCCAATCACAGCAAATGTTGAGGACATCATGTTCTCATACACCACAGCACCACCTTCAGTCTAGAGGAAGGGCACATGAACAAGGTCAGGAACCACTACAGCAGCAACACCCTCAGCTGAAGGATCAAGCCCCTCACCTTCATGCTGGTGCCACAGGCACTGACTGGGAACTGGAACATGGCAAAGCCAGCAGTGGTGCCAACAGGGCCACAGGGGGGACTCCTGCCCCCCTGCAGGCTGACTGAACCCAGGCTCAGCTGAGGGCTAGTGGCATTCCTGGACACGACCACCACAAACTGGCCATCCCTGGTGCACTGGACAGTCACTGGAGGAAAGCAAGAGCTGGTAAACCAAGCCTGTTAAGCTCATCATAGAAGACGCTCAAGATCCCAAAACCCACCTTCATTCCCATAGTAACAGCTATTCCGGCTGGTCGGATCAAAGCAGCAATTCTTAGCTTCACAGTCACTTTTACTGATAGTCAAGTTACCACATGCTATCTTATCACTGTCATTAACCAGGCACTTCTGAACCTGAGCTACAGACCAATCCAACGCCAGCAAAAACACCACACTGCACAACCCCATCCTCCCTCTGATCATGAACTTCTCCATCGTGAAACTCGCCGAGGAATGGCAAACAAGCTGCGCTCAGCTCCTGAAATACTCGCTGCGCCCTGATTGGCTGAGGGCAGCGATTGGAGGGCTGTAGGGCCGGAGCGCGCGCACGAGGATTTCGGACACTCAGAGGGTCGTCAGACTCAGCTGATTAATCACGGAGCGTTCTGTTCGACTGGAACGAGCTATCACGCGGGTTAGACTAATGTATCTGACTCAAAACTAATTTATGGCGTCTGTTAGTTAGGCTTACCATATTTTGTTTTTCAAGATAGAGGACGGGGGGACGATCATCGACACTCGACACTCGACACTCGACACATGCCTCCAAAGTAATGAATCTTTATTACGTTTTCTAATCAAAAAAGCAATTTAAACTCTCTAGTTTTTATTAATCTTCTTAGTAAACTTTTAAACACTTGCAGGGATGCTCTTTCTCTTCCATTTTGGCAAACAAGGAAAAAAAATATAGCCCTATTTTTAAAAGGTTTCTTTTTTCATTTTAACACAAAAGTCTTAACGTCTGAGAAAAAGATAGGACTTCTCCTAAATGATCAATTTGGCTCTACCTTTATTTCTATAATTCATTTATAATCGATCGTCAATTAATTTTCTAGGCCAGGCGTTTAATTTATTTACGTTCATTTGAATTGAAAAGACGCAGAGTACATTATACTGCGTTTTTGCGCTGTATTACTAAACATCGTTTTTACAGAATGAATCGTTTTGCTCATTACTCTCCCCAACGAGCAGAAGAGTGAGATGTAAGAATATTTCAACATGAATTCGTCCACTGGTTTGGCGCGAATGTTTTCTTGAAAGAGCGCTAGAAAAACACGCGGCGGCTGTGACAGGGGCCAGGCGACTCCCCCGGCCAGCGGAGAAGGTTAAAGCCGCGAGTTCAGCGTTTTGTGCTGAAACCCCGGGGGAAGACTGGGTCGACAAAACCGCTAGAATACCGGGTCTCTCCCCTTGTGAAAGAAACATTCATTTCCTTGTGACCGGTTTAAAGCTGGATAATACGATACCCGTTTGTGAGTAAAATGCTACTGCTCCTGGGAAGGGCAGGAACAATCGCTACCAGCACAGACGAGAATCTCGGTCCCTAGCGTCCCCATGTAGTTTCACGGAAATTCCTACATTTTAATCCCATATTCTACGGCCTAAAGGGAGAGTGATTCGTCCAATATACATACACAGTACACAAGGGTCTTTACTAGTTTCTACACCGATCTCTGATGTACAATAGTCCTCTAAAGGTATCTATGATAGACCTCCAACCATTTATGTATAGTGATCAAATACATTAGAATCTCATTCTAGACAAATTAAGGACCACATTTAATAGGTGTATGTTCAACATCTTTCCCCCCCCCCCAATAGAAAAAGAGCCCTAAAATCCTCTCTCCAAGGATACGTTGCAGGAGCACTTGTGCCATCTCCTCTAGTAGAACTCTCCTCCAGGCAAGCTTGAAAGGGTAACTATTGTTCCCCCCTGATTTTATGTCTCTGCTCTTCTGCCATTGAGCAGATACTAAGGAACAAGTCTGAGACTCCCACAGGAACCTGAACAGCTGGTGTTCTTCCAAACAGCAGGAGGAGTCTGCTGGAGGAGCTGTAAGAAGAGTGGCCATAGCCTTAGACAGCACAGCATTCATACCCAACCCATACAGATCCCCCCTCCAGCACAGCAAGAAGCAGCTCATGACAAGAGACCCTTTGCAACCAGTTTATTGCTCATTCACATCAAGTCAGTTCATGGGTTTGTGTTGCTTCCTCCTGTGCAGGACTGTCCCCAGCAGAGCAGCAGAGACCAGCCCCACCGCAGTCACCACACCAGCCAGGATCACAGCCTCCACAGGCAGGCCTGGAAAGAAAGCACAGAGGAGCCTCACCAAGTGGGCACTGCCACAGAGAGGGGCCAGCTGACATGACAGCACCTCCTGCCAGTACCTGTGGCTTTGCCCTCCTCTGCTCTTAGCTGGGAGCTCTGGCCTTCTGCCTCCACTGGCCTCTCAGCAACCTGCTCTTGCAGCACAAACACAGGACCAACAGTGGCATCAGCTTCCCACTCAGGAGCTGCAACAAGAGCAGGACAAGCCTGGCTGTAGACCCCCCACTTTCCTGAGGAGATCCATGCCATGAGCAGCAGAGCAGAGGTGCCTTACCCCCTGTAGAAGCCAGGTCCCTCCTGCTCCTGTCACCCCAATACCTGGATCGTATACTTGGCACACAGCTGGAGTCACAGCAGCTGCAGACCTGGTCACTCCCATCCACTGATCTCCACCTACAGCAGGGACACGGGTCAGAGCAGCTCCCTCAGCTGGACACAGCAGCCCCCTGCCTCCTCACTGACCTGCTGCCCTCAGTGTAGCAGTCCTTGTTCAGGGAGTCCACACTCTGGGAAGCAGGAGTCACCTTCAGGTGGCAGGTGATGTAGATCTGCCAAGAGCACGAGTGGATCAAGCTACACCCAGGCCTCCATCTTGGGCTTGTAATGGAAATGCTGTTCCACAACCCTCACAAACCCATGAAAGCAGAAGGTACCAGGATCAAGTACTCACTGAGCTCCTGGCATCCTGATAGAACCTGAAGGCATCCAGCTTCATCTGCAGCTTGGTGTCCTGGGTTCTTAGCATGAACTGCGAGCTGGAGCCTGTGGATTTGGCATCAGTCAGGCACCTGAAAGGAGAGAAGGCAGTGTAGAACTGGAGAGACGGCAGGCAGTGTTCACTAGCTCAAGCCACCCGAGGTCACACCCACCCTTTGTTCTCAATGAAGGAGTAGCTGGGGGTGGAGGTCTGGTCAGGGACCAAGGTGGCCACGCAGCTGTCCACAAAGAGCCGAAGGGGCTGGTGGTTGGCCTGGGTGACGGAGGCTTCGATGTTCAGGACGTCCCCCAGGTAGAACACATTGGAGGACCTCTGGGAGCGCCAGTCATCTGGATGGGAAAGGAACCCCAATCTCAAGCACAGACCCCATCGATCCAACTGCACTGCCTGTACAGTCACACCGTGCTTCATCTCAGGGGAGACCTACCATTCATGAGGCTCAGAGAGAAGCCCAGCAGATCCTCAGCAGACTTGGTGGAGGTGTAGGGGACCCAGGTGGGCTTCAGGGCATTGCTGCTCACATTGTGGAGCCTAGCAGACAGGAGGCAGGTGTCAGCAGGGAGTCAAGCTCCAGGCAGTCAGCCCTGCTGCTCCTCCAGGACTCACCTCATGTAGTGACACTCGATACCCACAACAGCACCATTCGTTCTCACTATGGGGGTGTTGGCCAGCGGCTTCGGGGTGTAGTTGAGAGAGAAGCTGTACACCAGTTGCTCATCCACGGTCTAGACAGATCACAGATCCAGTCACCCAACAGCCGAGAACCGGAAGCAGCCCAACCACAGAACCACTTCTTACCTGCAGCACACTGCGACACGCCTGCAGCTCAGCCTCGAAGATCAGGAGCTGCGCCGCAGTGTCCTGCCTGGTGACCGCACAGTCTCCCAGGCTGAGATCCGAAGCGTTGATCAGCTGCCCGGTGCTGAACAGGTCTGTCTTGACCTGCACCACGATTGTACTCTCCCCACACTGCACCGACACAGCCCGGATAACCTGCTGCTTCTGCTGCCGTGGCAGCAGAGGCGAGTCCAGAAAGGCGACCCCCTTGCGCCTGATGCCGGATTGGACGTTAGCCCGGGCACGCCATTGCGCAGCATCACACAGAACTGCGAGGAACAGCAAGGTCAACAACTGAAAGGAAAGACCACTAGAAAACCACATCTTGAAATGAAAACAACCCACAAAACCACGATACCTGCTGTTTTCGAGCTCCTTCCTTTTAAAGCCACCGAGACTATCGCGCGTGATGACGTTCAGGCTCGTAGAGTGAAGATTTTCACGAGGACCCGAACTCTGTCAGCTCACACGCAGGAGGACAGGATATGGAATCCAACCCGTGGAAAAGCCAGTGTAGTTATATAGTATTGTATAACACAATGAATATTATAAAGTAGGATCTTCGCTATATTTTGCGGTCACGGTATCTAATAGTTCCTGTTACAGCTGTTGCTTCTGACAAGATGTACAAAATAAATAAGATAAGAGCTAATCCTGAAACGTCTGAATTTACATAAATTCTAAGATTAATATTGAATTAAAACTGTGAATGTCTCTTTCTGCCAAAATGACCATTGTATAGTTACAGTCTTGTAAATGATAAAACTCCTTCTTTATTTTCGTTCGAATGTTCTTCTGCTTCGCCGGTTAATTTGGAGGAAAAGCGCTGGGTGAACGATTTCAAGAATTAAAAGCCGAGAAAGGGAGAAACTCGTCGTGATATTTCCTTCTCCGGATCTGTGTGCAGTGCAGACACGCTTTGTCCCAGCGAACATGTCGGACGCGCGCGGAGCGCAGACAACTGTTCTCACACCTTCCGATTCAGGAGTGAAACAGGCGCCTGGCGTTGCTGCTCTTTACATTAGCAGCCGCGCTTGATCGTTTGCAACAGATTGAAAACGGGCTGCACGCATGCTTCTCTGTTAGCACTGCTTTGCTGAAGCTCTGGGGTCCTGGGTTCGATTCGTTGTGGGGTTTCTTCTGGAGGAGTTTGCAAGCTCTCCATTTTCACCCCACCGTCCAAATACTGCACGTGCTGTCACGGTGAACGGCCGGACTAACTCCCCCCCGCACGTCTGATGGTCCACTGTGTGTCGGCTTAGGAACCGGCTGGTCTCCACTTTCTGTTGGGCTCAGTGCTTTCAAGTTCTTTCATGTAGACGAGCTGTTGAGAAATCCTACTAATTATTAGTTTTTCTTGTGACACTCAACTGTGCATCGCCCATTTTTCTTGCTTAAGCCTGTATTTTACACACAAAAGAAACATGCGTAGCGTCATAGGAATTGTGTAATACATCTATAGATTTTCTCACATTTTTATCCTGTACAATGTTGCAAGGGAAGCTGAAGCCTATCCCAGCAAGCAACAGGCCCAAAGTGGGGTACACCCAGGATGGGACACCAGTCTATTGCAGTGAATATTGGAAGGTAGTGTTGTTTTTTTTTAATGTATCAATAAAACAATGAATTTCTGATACAGTGGGGGTGTTACAGACGTATGCCTAGCTTTACTGTTTCATGTTTCCGTGCTATGTTTCTTCTGTAATAGTGCGTCTTCCTGACTACATAGTTTTAAATCAGCACTGCTTCTACGACAAACCAAGCTCTTCGATGTCAATCATGCGTCACATTTCCAGTTTTGATTTTCTTTCAGATATCTGCTTGAGCATGTACTGTGTCCTCCAGAATTATTGGCACCCTTGGTAAAGATGAGCCAAAAAGGCTATGAAAAATGTCTTTGTTGTTCATCAGCTTGATCTTACACTGAAAATATGAGAGAAATCTAACCTTTCGGTGAGGTAAAACTGTTCAAAGAAAAAAAATCCTTTTAAAAAACAAACATTTTTCTCAAAAACACACGTGTCACAATTATTGGCACCCCTCCCTTTGCCAGGATAACAGCACTGAGTCTTCTCTTATAATGCTGGATGAGGTGGGAGAACACATACTGTATAAAGGGATCTGAGATCCTTCAGAGTCCTTGGTCCTCGCTTGTGGACTCTCCTCTTCGGCTCACCCCACAGCTTGATTCTGTGGTCAGTGAACCATTTCTGTGTGGGTTTGGATCATTGTCCTGCTGGAAGATCCAACCACTACCCAGTCTTAGCCTCCTGGCAGAGGCAGCCACATTTTGACCTAAAATCTCCTGGTATTTGATGGAGTCCATGATTCCATGTATCCATCCAATCTGTGGGGATGCAGATCTCCCGCAGACGCAAAGACGCAGTGGCAGGCTGGTTGCTGTGCCAATCAGCGCTCTCTGGCTCTGTGCCAGGCAGTGGTGCTGCTTGCGACGTAGTGAGAGAGATTTCTACTGAGATGCTCTAGCAGTGGGCTCTCTGAAGTCCGGCTAGCTAGTTCTGGCTTACTAGCAGAGTTTGTGCACAGGAGAAAAATGACTGCGGGTCCCAGCAGGTCAGGAAGAAGACCGGTCCGTGCCTGATGAAGCGCTAGTTCTGAATAGTGATTCAGCTGTCCACGAGGCTTGCTGCTGATGCTAACCTCGGGTGGATCCTTTGGTTACACGCTGGCAACCTCCGTCCTCGACTCTTAGAACAAAGGAAAGTCCTGCACTCGGACACACTGGCCGTTACGTGGTGGTCCAGGCTGAGTCTGAGGATGTTCAGGTGGAGCCCTGAGGCTGAATGTCCAGCAGGCACGCTGCGAGAATCTCCTGCGCTTCCCCAACTGTTCTGCCCTGCAAACCGTTCCCCAGGGGCTCCGTGTTGCCTCTTTTTACCTAGAGGAACTGCAGGTTGTTCATTGGTTGAAAGTTTCATGGGCATCAGAGATCCACGTGAGGTTAACCTGCCCTACCAGTTCCGGATTGGCTGATGAGTAACCATGCCCTTAGGGTCGTAAACCAACTTTGAATCAGACTCTCCCTTGAAATCTCAGACTTTAAGGCGCCAGAGATGAACAGTTATTAAGTTTGCTGGAGAATATCAGGAATTGGGAGTTGCTCCTTATCAGGACACTCTATCAGCTAGAACAGTGGTTCTCAAACTCTGGTACGTGCCGCCAGGTGGTAAGCCATATGACCCTGGAACTGTGTTGTGTGCGCTGAAAAATCGGGATGGGTTTTCATATTTTTTATTTTAATACGTGTCCAATACGCAGCCTACGTACTACGGTACAGCGCGCGCTAATTTGAGTGGACACAGAGTTATGATGTAATTCTATACCGCTCTATAGGAATGCATGCTATGAAGTAAGTGACCAATTGTATTTAAAAAAAGCTATCTCCACCAAATAGGGAGGTAGGAGAACGTGCGTGATCTTGGAACACGCCAATCTTGTAAGCATGGGAAAGCGTGATAGATAACAGAAAAATATATAAGAACTGTTCTGGGTTAGTTTGAGAAAAATACATCAGGTATCTCTGTTTCGCATCCATGCGCTTGAAGGAAAAACTTCTGAGATGGACTTCTGACTGCCTTTAAAGGGGAAATGGGAAATATTTCTCCAACAGCGCCACATTCGTCAACAATTGATTGAAAATGAATACCTCGCAAAAATCAAGTATTATGTCCTGGCTGAAAGGAATAGACACCAAGAGTAATGAGGCCAGCTCCGACAGATCATGCACACCTGTTGAGATTGAGGAGGATTATACATCGGCCACCGACAAACTCTGCTGCTGAACCTGCTAGTGTTAGCAAGCGTCGGAAGATGGCTACAAGGCGGTACGATCCAAATGATCTAAATTTGGGATTTACTTACACCGGGACAGAGGAAGACCCAAGACCACAGTGTGTCGTGTGCTGTGAGATTCTCAGCAATGGAAGCATGAAGCCAGCACTTTACTACGAAGCATGCGCTCTTGAAGGATAAGCCTGTTGATTTTTTTCAAAGGAAACTTAAAGATCTGAAGCAGCACAAGTCCACCATAACAAACAGTGCCACTCCAATTTCCAAAGCCCAAGAAGCATCTTACTACTCAAGCTTGCGGATCGCTAAAGCAGGTAAGCCCCACACTATCGGTGAAGAACTTTGTTTACCATTGGTAAAAGAGCTGATACTTATTACGTGTGGAGAAAAAGCTGCTAAACAGCTCGACCTGGTGGCCCTTTCGAATGACACAGTCACTCGCAGAATTATTGATATGGCAGATGATGTCAAAAGTACGCTGATAGAGCGCGTTAAGATGAGCAGATTCTTTTCACTGCAATTAGATGAGTCTGTAGATGTCGTCAATTTGGCAGATTTGCTTGTTTACGTTAGATATGAGTTTGAGGGCATGTCGCATGAGGACTTTCTGTTCTGCGAGCCGCTACCAACAAGAACTACAGGAGAGCACATATTTCAGCTTCTGAATGAATTTATTGAAGAGAATGGCATTGACTGGAAAAAATGCGTCGGAGTTTGTACAGACGGTGCTAGAGCGACGACAGGCAGACACAGCGGTGTAGTTGCACGAATTAGAAGAGGTTGCTCCAGATATGAAGTGGACGCACTGCAGCATCCACCGCGAGGCCTTGGCCGCCAATAAAATGCCTGAGGATTTGAAATCCGTGTTAGACTCTGCTGTCAAAGTTGTGAATTTGATCAAAGCTCGACCAATGAATTCACGTCTGTTCAGTGTGCTTTGTAATGAAATGGGCAGCGAACATGTGCAGCTTTTTCTACATACTGAAGTGAGATGGTTATCAAGGGGCAGAGTGCTCACGAGGCTCCTTGAGCTGCACTCTGAGGTACGGATGTTTTTGCATGACCAGCAATCTCCCTTGGCAAGTCTATTTGATGATCCAGTGTGGCTGGTAAAATTGGCCTACCTGGCTGATATATTCTCATGTTTGAATGAGCTGAATCTGGGTCTGCAGGGCTTCTCTTTAACAATTTTTGATGTGTCTGACAAGATCACTGCTATGAAGAAAAAGCTGCAACTGTTTGTTAAAATCAACGCATGTGATGCGTCTGCTTTCCCAACTCTGGAGAACCATCTGCACACATATGGTGTGGAACTTGATGCTGCTGTTCGAGATGTGATTGCAGTGCACCTCTTCTCATTGAAAGAACAGGTCTCAGGGTATTTTCCAGTTGAGGCCACACCAGAGTGGATCAGGAACCCCTTTACTGTTGATGCCGAAAGAATACCCAAGAATCTCTCCTGTGCTGAGCAAGAGAAGTTGCTCGAGTTATCAGCTGATGTGACTCTGATGTCAGAATTGAAACGACAGTCACCGTTGCATTTCTGGATCCAAAGACAGAGTGAATACCCAGCCCTCTCATTCAAGGCTGTGCAATTTTTGATGCCTTTTGCTACTACCTACCTTTGTGAGAAAGGCTTCTCTGCAATCAAGACAAAGTACCACAGCAAAATGGATGCTGAGCCAGATCTGCGGTTGAAGCTCACTGCCCATCGTCCATGACATTGGGAGGCTTTGCCAAACTAAACAAGCTCACCCCTCTCACTGAAATGGGAAGTGCTCAGTGTTATTTGTGTTTCCATTTTTATGTGTATGTGAGAGTGTGCACATGCCCTCATGTTGGTCATTGAGATTTTCTGTGGTTCCTATGGGAAGATGACTTGGAGGTGGTACTTGGTCCAAAAAGTTTGAGAACCACTGAGCTAGAAAAACCTTACTTGTTAACCACATGGAATGGCCTCTCTGTATCAAGCACCACTGAGATGAAAGAGAGAGGGACTAGCAAGGGAGCAGAAAACTTAATTGCGGTATTTTAGTAAGCCTTGCCGCTACAACACCGATCAGCAAAATGTGGAAAGGGTGTCAAAAACCTAGACAGATGCACTTGTTCCCTGAAGAAAAAAAAAAACAGGAAGCTAGAAGCTCACCAACACTAACATACCAGATGGAGGTATCGACACCACCCCTATGATATTCACAAGGAACACACTAAAACAATACTAAGCCACAATGCGTAGAGATCAGTGCAAAGCCTTTATTCACACTCCATGCACAGCTCGGCATTCTGGATCCGAGGTCTAGATCTCCACACAGCCACCAGCACCAGAGCAGAGACAACAAGCACAGTGGAGGCAGCAACTACCAGCAGCCCATAGCTCAGGAACTGGGGTGCTGTGGAGAGAAGAGAAGAGCTTAAGTCAGTGGACAGACACAGGGAAAAGGATCAGACACTCAACCTCCATCCCTCCTTCCTCACCTTCAGGATGGGAATCCAGCCGATCCAGAGCTGGAAGCTCAGACCCAACCAGGATCACTTCCCCACTGGACACCAGCGCAGTTTCTCTGGAGGAGTCCCGTGCCACTTGAGCAACAGCTCTTCCTGCAAGAGGAAAGGACACCAGCATGAGGAAAGGATACACACAGCTGACTGGCACAACTGCCCTGTCCCAAGAGAACTCACTCCTCCTGCCACACATGGGCACACAGCGGTCAGTAGCGGTCGGCTGGCACACTGCTGCACTACAGTGGATGAACACCTAGAGAGAGCAGAGCAAGGGTCACTGCACAGCCCAGGACCAGCCACCACCTCCTTCCCCACAAGCTGCTCCCTACCTTCTCCTTCAGAGGAACCTGAGAGGCAGGATCCACAAAAGTGAACATCTGAATCATGAAGCGCTGGTAGTGCGTTGGGTACGGCAGCCCTGAGGAGCCACCCACAGGGATCAAGGTGGTCTGGTAGTTGTCATCTCTGTAGGGACACCTGCAAGGACAGCAACAGGGAGGGTGAGCCCTGCCACAAGGGGACACTACAGAGACAAGCCAGTCGGAGCCACAGGGGTCAGGTTACCCAGCAACCAGAAGGCTCCAGCTGGGCTGGCTGAGAGGACTGGGAGTGGAAGTGGCCCAGCAGTCCCCCAGGGTCAGGACAATGTTGGGGTCAGCCCTGTTCAAGATGTGGACCTCCACATACACAGGATCCCGCAGCACCTTGGTCACAGGGTAGTCCAGGTCACTGTAGTAGGAGTCATACAGCTCTCCTGAGGACAAGAGCAGCAGCGGGGGTCAGCAGAAGCCCCACACACTCGGCTCACACAGCCCAAGGCCCGACAGCTACCTCTTGCAATCCTGAGCTCCACACGGAGAGGTCCTGGAGACACTGCCGGAGGGGGTGGGGAGACCGTGTAGACCACAGCCCGCACTGGAACAAGGTCATCGTCTGCATACCTGCACTGGAAGAACAGCCTGGAGAGAGAAGCAGGCAGTCATGGGATCCAGACAGGACCTGGCAAGACCAGAGCACTCTGGGAAGCAGCAGCAGCTGCTCACTCACTTGTAGAAACTGTCCCTTGTGATGGAGCCAGCAGGTCCCCCAATCACAGCAAATGTTGAGGACATCATGTTCTCATACACCACAGCACCACCTTCAATCTGGAGGAAGGACACATGAACAAGGTCAGGAATCACCACAGGAACAACATCCTCAGCTGAAGGATCAAGCCCCTCACCTTCATGCTGGTGCCACAGGCACTGACTGGGAACTGGAACATGGCAAAGCCAGCAGTGGTGCTAACAGGGCCACAGGGGGCACTCCTGCCCCCCTGCAGGCTGACTGAACCCAGGCTCAGCTGAGGGCTGGTGGCATTCTTGGACACGACCACCACAAACTGGCCATCCCTGGTGCACTGGACAGTCACTGGAGGAAAGCAAGAGCTGGTAAACCAAGCCTGTTAAGCTCATCATAGAAGACGCTCAAGATCCCAAAACCCACCTTCATTCCCATAGTAACAGCGATTTTGGCTGGTCACATCAAAGCAGCAATTTTTAGCTTCACAGTCGCTTTTACCGATAGTCAAGTTACCACATGCTATCTTATCACCGTCATTAACCAGGCACTTCTGAACCTGAGCTACAGACCAATCCAACGGCAGCAAAAACAACACAATGTACAACCCCATCCTCCCTCTGCTCATTGACTTCTCCATCGTGAAACCCACCGAGGAATTGCAAACAAGCGGCGCTCAGCTCCTGAAATACTCGCTGCGCCCTGATTGGCTGAGGGCGGCGATTGGAGGGCTGTAGGGCCGGAGCGCGCGCACGAGGATTTCGGACACTCAGAGGGTCGTCAGACTCAGCTGATTAATCACGGAGCGTTCTGTTCGACTGGAACGAGCTATCATGCGCGTTAGACCAAGGTCTCCGACTCAAAACTAAATATGTGTGGCATCTATTGCTTCTTTTAGTGATGACCTCGTCTCGATCCCTGAATGACTTGTTGTGTTTAGCCAGACGTAGCTCACACGATGCGATGATTGCCGCTTTCCCTCTTGTATTAGGCCTCGTGAAATCCGACTGCCGCTAGCTGAGATTTTTGTTTTCCACTTTTCTTTTTACTTTTAGCTAACTCGCTATTAGCGGGAGAGTGTGCAGTTTTGAAATGTTGTTCTGTATTTCCCTTTTTCGCGTAGACTCTAGCATTGCAGATTAGATATCATGCGGGTTAGACAAATGTATCTGACTCAAAACTAATTTATGGCGTCTGTTAGTTAGGGTAACCATATTTTGTTTTTCAAGAAAGAGGACGGGGGGACGAACATCGACACTCGACACATGCCTCCAAAGTAATGAATCTTTATTACTTTTTCTAATCAAAAAATCAATTTAAACTCTAATTTTTATTAATCTTCTTAGTAAACGTTTAAACACTTGCAGGGATGCTCTTTCTCTTCCATATTGGCAAACAAGGAAAAAAAATATAGCCCTATTTTTAAAAGTTTTCTTTTTTCATTTTAACAAAAGTCTTAACATCTGAGGAAAAAATGAGGACATCATAACTTTTGCAATCAATGAGGACGTCTCCTAAATGATCGATTTGGCTCTACCTTTATTTCTATAATTCATTTATAATCGTCAATTAATAATGTTCTATGCCAGGCGTTCAATTTATTAACGTTCATTTGAATTTTAATTGAAAAGACGCAGAGTACATTATACTGCGTTTTTGCGCTGTATTACTAAAAATCGGTATGCTCATTACTCTCCCCAACGAGCAGAAAAGTGAGATGTAAGAATATTTCAACATGAATTCGTCCACTGGTTTGGCGCGAATGTTTTCTTGAAAGAGCGCTAGAAAAACACGCGGCGGCTGTGACAGGGGCCAGGCGACTCCCCCGGCCAGCGGAGAAGGTTAAAGCCGCGAGTTCAGCGTTTTGTGCTGAAACCCCGGGGGAAGACTGGGTCGACAAAACCGCTAGAATACCGGGTCTCTCCCCTTGTGAAAGAAACATTCGTTTCCTTGTGACCGGTATGAAGCTGGATAATACGATACCCGTTTGTGAGTCAAATGCTACTGCTCCTGGGAAGGGCAGGAACAATCGCTACCAGCACAGACGAGAATCTCGGTCCCTAGCGTCCCCATGTAGTTTCACGGAAATTCCTACATTTTAATCCCATATTCTACTGCCCAAAGGGACAGTACCCAGTGGGCAGTGATTCGTCCAATATACAGTACAGCGAAAATACGGCTATACGTAAATATACTGTAACGCTCTCGGCTGGGTCTTTACACCTATCTTTGATGTACAATAGTCCTCTAAAGGACTCTGTATGCTGGATCTCCAACCATTTATGTATAATGATCAAATACATTAGAATCTCAATCTAGACAAATTAAGGACCACATTTATACATCTAAGGTATGCCTTTAATAGGTGTATGTTCAACATCTTTTCCCCCCCCCCAATAGATGAACAGCCCTAAAATCCTCTCTCCACGGATACGGTGGAGATGGCACAAGTGCTCCTGCACTAGTAGGACTCTGCTCCAGGAAAGCTTGAAAGGGCAGCTATTGTTCCCCCCTGATTTTATGTCCCTGCTCTTCTGCCATTGAGCAGATACTAAGGAACAAGCCTGAGACTCCCACAGGAACCTGAACAGCTGGTGTTCTTCCAAACTGCAGGAAGAGTCTGCTGGAGGAGCTGTAAGAAGAGTGACTATAGCCTTAGACAGCATTCATACCCAACCCATACAGATCCCCCTCTCCAGCACAGCAAGAAGCAGCTCATGACAAGAGACCCTTTGCAACCAGTTTATTGCTCATTCACATCAAGTCAGTTCATGGGTTTGTGTTGCTTCCTCCTGTGCAGGACTGTCCCCAGCAGAGCAGCAGAGACCAGCCCCACCGCAGTCACCACACCAGCCAGGATCACAGCCTCCACAGGCAGGCCTGGAAAGAAAGCACAGAGGAGCCTCAGCAAGCGGGCACTGCCACAGAGAGGGGCCAGCTGATGTGACAGCACCTCCTGCCAGTACCTGTGGCTTTGTCCTCCTCTGCTCTTAGCTGGGAGCTCCGGCCTTCTGCCTCCACTGGCCTCTCAGCAACCTGCTCTTGCAGCACAAACACGGGACCAACAGTGGCATCAGCTTCCCACTCAGGAGCTGCAACAAGAGCAGGACAAGCCTGGCTGTAGACCCCCCACTTTCCTGAGGAGATCCATGCCATGAGCAGCAGAGCAGAGGTGCCTTACCCCCTGTAGAAGCCAGGTCCCTCCTGCTCCTGTCACCCCAATACCTGGATCGTATACTTGGCACACAGCTGGAGTCACAGCAGCTGCAGACCTGGTCACTCCCATCCACTGATCTCCACCTACAGCAGGGACACAGGGTCAGAGCAGCTCCCTCAGATGGACACAGCAGCCCCCTGCCTCCTCACTGACCTGCTGCCCTCAGTGTAGCAGTCCTTGTTCAGGGAGTCCACACTCTGGGAAGCAGGAGTCACCTTCAGGTGGCAGGTGATGTAGATCTGCCAAGAGCACGAGTGGATCAAGCTACACCCAGGCCTCCATCTTGGGCTTGTAATGGAAATGCTGTTCCACAACCCTCACAAACCCATGAAAGCAGAAGGTACCAGGATCAAGTACTCACTGAGCTCCTGGCATCCTGATAGAACCTGAAGGCATCCAGCTTCATCTGCAGCTTGGTGTCCTGGGTTCTTAGCATGAACTGCGAGCTGGAGCCTGTGGATTTGGCATCAGTCAGGCACCTGAAAGGAGAGAAGGCAGTGTAGAACTGGAGAGACGGCAGGCAGTGTTCACTAGCTCAAGCCACCCGAGGTCACACCCACCCTTTGTTCTCAATGAAGGAGTAGCTGGGGGTGGAGGTCTGGTCAGGGACCAAGGTGGCCACGCAGCTGTCCACAAAGAGCCGCAGAGGCTGGTGGTTGGCCTGGGTGACGGAGGCTTCGATGTTCAGGACGTCCCCCAGGTAGAACACATTGGAGGACCTCTGGGAGCTCCAGTCATCTGGATGGGAAAGGAACCCCCAATCTCAAGCATAGATCCCATCGACCCAACTGCACTGGCTGTACAGTCACACCATGCTTCATCTCAGGGGAGACCTACCATTCATGAGGCTCAGAGAGAAGCCCAGCAGATCCTCAGCAGAC
The DNA here is from genome assembly GCF_059453375.1 of Lepisosteus platostomus. NCBI lineage: Eukaryota > Metazoa > Chordata > Actinopteri > Semionotiformes > Lepisosteidae > Lepisosteus > Lepisosteus platostomus. Next base: position 8,557,221 of record NC_142614.1, on the reverse strand, counting down.
TTGGTGGAGGTGTAGGGGACCCAGGTGGGCTTCAGGGCATTGCTGCTCACATTGTGGAGCCTAGCAGACAGGAGGCAGGTGTCAGCAGGGAGTCAAGCTCCAGGCAGTCAGCCCTGCTGCTCCTCCAGGACTCACCTCATGTAGTGACACTCGATACCCACAACAGCACCATTCGTTCTCACTATGGGGGTGTTGGCCAGCGGCTTCGGGGTGTAGTTGAGAGAGAAGCTGTACACCAGTTGCTCATCCACAGTCTAGACAGATCACAGATCCAGTCACCCAACAGCCGAGAACCAGAAGCAGCCCAACCACAGAACCACTTCTTACCTTCAGCACACTGCGACACGCCTGCAGCTCAGCCTCAAAGATCAGGAGCTGCGCCGCAGTGTCCTGCCCGGTGACCGCACAGTCTCCCAGGCTGAGATCCGAAGCGTTGATCAGCTGCCCGGTGCCGAACAGGTCGGTCTTGACCTGCACCACGATCGTACTCTCCCCGCACTGCGCCGACACAGCCCGGATAACCTGCTGCTTCTGCTGCCGTGGCAGCAGAGGCGAGTCCAGAAAGGCGACCCCCTTGCGCCTGATGCCGGATTGGACGTTAGCCCGGGCGCGCCATTGCGCAGCATCACACAGAACTGCGAGGAACAGCAAGGTCAACAGCCGAAAGGAAAGACCACTAGAAAACCACATCTTGAAATGAAAACAACCCGCAAAACCACGATACCTGCTGTTTGCGAGCTCCTTCCTTTTAAAGCCATCGAGACTGTCGCGCGTGATGACGTTCAGGTTCGTAGAGTGAAGATTTTCACGAGGACCCGAACTCTGTCAGCTCACACGCAGGAGGACAGGATATGGAATCCACCCCGTGGAAAAGCCAGTGTAGTTAAAGCGGAGGAAGATCGCGGAGACTAATTTCTCCTGAGCAGACTGCTGATTGTTTACAATGAATATTATAAAGTAGGATCTTCGCTATATTTTGCGGTCACGGTATCTAATAGTTCCTGTTACAGCTGTTGCTTCTGACAAGATGTACAAAATAAATAAGATAAGAGCTAGTCCCGAAACGTCTGAATTTACATAAATTCTAAGATTATTATTGAATTAAAACTGTGAATGTCTCCTTCTGCCAAAATGACCATTGTATAGTTACAGTCTTGTAAATGATAAAACTCCTTCTGCTTCGCCGGTCAATTCGGAGGAAAAGCGCTGGGTGAACGATTTCAAGAATTAAAAGCCTAAAACGGGAGAAAGGGAGAAACTCGACGTGATATTTCCTTCTCCGGATCTGTGTGCAGTGCAGACACGCTTTGTCCCAGCGAACATGTCGGACGCGCGCGGAGCGCAGACAACTGTTCTCACACCTTCCGATTCAGGAGTGAAACAGGCGCCTGGCGTTGCTGCTCTTTACATTAGCAGCCGCGCTTGATCGTTTGCAACAGATTAAAAACGGGCTGCACGCATGCTTCTCTGTTAGCACTGCTTTGCTGAAGCTCTGGGGTCCTGGGTTCGATTCGTTGTGGGGTTTCTTCTGGAGGAGTTTGCAAGCTCTCCATTTTCACCCCACCGTCCAAATACTGTACGTGCTGTCACGGTGAACGGCCGGACTAACTCCCCCCCGCACGTCTGATGGTCCATTGTGTGTCGGCTTAGGAACCGGCTGGTCTCCACTTTCTGTTGGGCTCAGTGCTTTCAAGTTCTTTCATGTAGACGAGCTGTTGAGAAATCCTACTAATTATTAGTTTTTCTTGTGACACTCAACTGTGCATCGCCCATTTTTCTTGCTTAAGCCTGTATTTTACACACAAAAGAAACATGCGTAGCGTCATAGGAATTGTGTAATACATCTATAGATTTTCTCACATTTTTATCCTGTACAATGTTGCAAGGGAAGCTGAAGCCTATCCCAGCAAGCAACAGGCCCAAAGTGGGGTACACCCAGGATGGGACACCAGTCTATTGCAGTGAATATTGGAAGGTAGTGTTGTTTTTTAAATGGTCCAATAAAACAATGAATTTCCGATACTTGCACACCCTTTTCAAATCACATTTTTTAATGCAAACTTACAGTGCCCTCCAGAATTGTTGGCACCCTTGGTTAAGATGAGCAATAAAGGCAATGAAAAATTCTTTGTTGTTTATCAGCTTGATCTTACACTGAAAATATGAGAGAAATCTAACCTTTCGGTGAGGTAAAATTGTTCAAAGAAAAAAAAATCCTTTTAAAAAACAAACATTTTTCTCAAAAACACACGTGTCACAATTACTGGCACCCCTCCCTTTGCCAAGATAACAGCACTGAGTCTTCTCTAATAATGCTGGATGAGGTGGGAGAACACATACTGTATAAAGGGATCTGAGATCCTTCAGAATCCTTGGTCCTCGCTTGTGGACTCTCCTCTTCAGCTCACCCCACAGCTTGATTCTGTGGTCAGTGAACCATGTCTGTGTGGATTTGGATCATTGTCCTGCTGGAAGATCCAACCACGACCCAGTCTTAGCCTCCTGGCAGAGGCAGCCAGATATTGACCTAAAATCTCCTGGTATTTGGTGGAGTCCATGATGCCGTGTATCCTAACAAGATTCCCAGGGCCTTTGGAAGATAAACAGCCCCACAACATCACAGATCCACCACCACACTTCACAGTGGGGAGAAGGTTCGTTTTCTGCATGACCTTGACTCTTTTTATGCCAAACCCACCTCTGGCGTTTGTTGCCAAAATGCTCTATTTTTGTCTCATCTGACCATAGAACCCGTTTCCAATCAGAGTTCCAGTAATACTTCGCAAACTCCAGGCGCTTACTTTTGTGGTTTGACGACAGCAGGGGCTTTCTTCTGGCAAGCCTTCCAAATGGTTTGTTGGCACAGAGGTGGCTTCTAATTGTAGTTTTGGAGACTTGGTGACCCCAGGATGCAACCAACTCCTGCAATTGTCCAACTGTGATCCTTGGAGAAAGTTTTGCCTCACAAACCATCTTCTTCACTGTGTGTGTGGGCAAAATACACTTGAGTCCTCTCTCAGGCAGGTTCATCAGAGCTCCGGTTGTTTGAAACGTCTTAATGATTGCCCTTATAGTGGAGATGGGTATTTTCAGGTGTGAAGCAAGTTTTACAACCGTTGCCCGATTGATGAAGGTCTGTCTCATTTAATTTTTGTGTTCTCTGGTCTTCCCCATGTTGATGGATGACTGAGGGTGTTTGTCCTGCCTGTTACCTCATATTTATACCGCAGTGAAACAGGAAGTCAAGGATGACCACTTAAGAGTTCCTAAAGACTCAGGTGTACTTTAAAAAGGTCAAATATGAATGGGAATATATGTCAATTAGATTTTGCTCTTAGGAATTTCTAGGGATGCCAATAATTGTGACACCTGCGTTTTTGAGAGAAAAAATTAAGGCTTTTTTTCCTTTGACTAATTGTACCTCACTGGAAGGTTAGATTTCTCTCCTATTTTCAGTGTGAGATCAAGCTGATGAACAAAGATTTTTCATAGCCTTTATTGCTCATCTTAACCAAGGGTGCCAATAATTCTGGAGGGCACTGTAAGTTTGCATTAACAATTCTGATTTGAAAAGGGTGTGCAAGTACCATTTGTTACCCAGCAACATTTGAAAAGGGTCTGAATACTTCTGCAAGGCACTTTGGCTGCTTTCAGGGACACAGACAAGCAGTAGCGGATTCTTAGTAAGGTCTCTGGTAAAGAACTGCCAGCCACTGACAATGACTGTTGGAAGTAATGCACAGACATTCCTGCCCCCAGCGTTCATCACAGGCATTTCGTTTTCACAAGATGACATGATACACGATGCACCGACCTCGTGGTAAAACATTAAGGACCGGGACTGGTCTGGATTTCAGGCAGCCCATTTGCTTAAGGTGACCGAGTGAGGGAACTGACCAGGGTCCTGAAGTGCTCCAGCAGGCAGCATTAATCTAGCTCTACCTACTCAGTCAAGAATAAAAGGCAACAGGTTAATTAGCAGCCCACTTCCAGCTCTCACTACTGACAGGAGTATTTCACTACAAGACCACTGCTCTTGTGACTCAAATTTGTGAACAGGCACTAAACGGACAAGTCCTTACAGATTGATAAACCCATCATCTACAGGCCAAGCAAAACCCTCGAGCTGGGAGCAGGGGTGTAGCCTAGATGGAACTAGAGAAGAAAGCCCAAGTACACCCCAGCAAGCTACAGTTCTTCAAATTGGAGAGGTGCCCCTATGCTGGCAGGACAGCCAGTTAGAGCACAGGCCCACCCAAAAATCAATTCCTGGCTCCACCCCCAAGTGTAAGCACTTGAACATGAAATTTGGAAAACACTGATCCCCACTGAGAGTCTTCCAGCTTCTTCTGAGCATGCTGGAAGAGCTAAAGCAAGCAAATGCAGGCACATAGGATGTAAACAAGGGGTGATGCAATTGTGCATGACTACACATCCACACAGTAAGATTAAAGAGAATGATGGAACTCTCCCAAAATCAGTACACTGTGGGAAGAGAGCTCACAAGAAGGTAGTGGAGAGGGAATACAGAAGAGCGGGGATTGATACTGAAAGCCACAGGGACTGGAAGGGGCATGAGGGAGGTGGTATATAGCCATGCTTGTCTGTTCTTTAACAACAGACACTGCTCAAGCAAGTAGAAATCAGGGCTAGGATAAAAAGAAGGGATTACACGGATTAGCTAAATGTGGAAAGGAAGCTTAGCTGGCTGTCAAAAAGCTAAGCAGATCCACATCTTTCCCGAAGAAACAGCCAGGAATCTAGCAGCTCACCAGCACTATGATAGTCCCAAGGAACACACTAAAACAATACTAAGCCACAATAAGTAGAGATCAGTGCAAATCCTTTATTCACACTCCATGCACAGCTTGGTATTCTGGATCTGAGGTCTAGATCTCCACACAGCCACCAGCACCAGAGCAGAGACCACAAGCACAGTGGAGGCAGCAACTACCAGCAGCCCATAGCTCAGGAACCGAGGTGCTGTGGAGAGAAGAGCTTTAGTCAGTGGTCAGACACAGGGAACAGGATCAGACACTCAGCCTCCAACCCCCTCCCTCACCTTCAAGATGGGAATCCACTTGAGCCAGAGCTGGAAGCTCGGATCCAACCAGGATCACTTCCCCACTGGACACCAGTGCCGTTTCTCTGGAGGAGTCCTGTGCCACTTGAGCAACAGCTCTTCCTGCAAGAGGAAGGGACACCAGCATGAGGAAAGGATACACAGCTGACTGGCACACACAACTGCCCATCCCAAGAGAACTCACTCCTCCTGCCACAGGTGGGCACACAGCGCTCAGTAGCAGTCGGCTGGCACACTGCCGCACTACAGTGGATGAACACCTGGAGAGAGCACAGCAAGGGTCACTGCACAGCACAGGACCAGCCACCACCTCCTTCCCCACAAGCTGCTCCCTACCTTCTCCATCAGAGGCACCTGAGAGGCAGGATCCACAAAAGTGAACATCTGAATCATGAAGCGCTGGTAGTGCGTTGGGTACGGCAGCCCTGAGGAGCCGCCCACAGGGATCAAGGTGGTCTGGTAGTTGTCACCTCTGTAGGGACACCTGCAAGGACAGCAACAGGGAGGGTGAGCCCTGCCACAAGGGGACACTACAGAGACAAGCCAGTCGGAGCCACAGGGGTCAGGTTACCCAGCAACCAGAAGGCTCCAGCTGGGCTGGCTGAGAGGACTGGGAGTGGAAGTGGCCCAGCAGTCCCCCAGGGTCAGGACAATGTTGGGGTCAGCCCTGTTCAAGATGTGGACCTCCACATACACAGGATCTCGCAACACCTTGGTCACAGGGTAGTCCAGGTCACTGTAGTAGGAGTCATACAGCTCTCCTGAGGACAAGAGCAGCAGTGGGGTTCAGCAGAAGCCCCACACACTCGGCTCACACAGCCCAAGGCCGGACAGCTACCTCTTGCAATCCTGAGCTCCACACGGAGAGGTCCTGGAGACACTGCCGGAGGGGGTGGGGAGACCGTGTAGACCACAGCCCGCACTGGAACAAGGTCATCGTTTGCATACCTGCACTGGAAGAACAGCCTGGAGAGAGAAGCAGGCAGTCATGGGATCCAGACAGGACCTGGCAAGACCAGAACGCTCTGGGAAGCAGCAGCTGCTCACTCACTTGTAGAAACTGTCCCTTGTGATGGAGCCAGCAGGTCCCCCCAATCACAGCAAATGTTGAGGACATCATGTTCTCATACACCACAGCACCACCTTCAGTCTAGAGGAAGGGCACATGAACAAGGTCAGGAACCACTACAGCAGCAACACCCTCAGCTGAAGGATCAAGCCCCTCACCTTCATGCTGGTGCCACAGGCACTGACTGGGAACTGGAACATGGCAAAGCCAGCAGTGGTGCCAACAGGGCCACAGGGGGGACTCCTGCCCCCCTGCAGGCTGACTGAACCCAGGCTCAGCTGAGGGCTAGTGGCATTCCTGGACACGACCACCACAAACTGGCCATCCCTGGTGCACTGGACAGTCACTGGAGGAAAGCAAGAGCTGGTAAACCAAGCCTGTTAAGCTCATCATAGAAGACGCTCAAGATCCCAAAACCCACCTTCATTCCCATAGTAACAGCTATTCCGGCTGGTCGGATCAAAGCAGCAATTCTTAGCTTCACAGTCACTTTTACTGATAGTCAAGTTACCACATGCTATCTTATCACTGTCATTAACCAGGCACTTCTGAACCTGAGCTACAGACCAATCCAACGCCAGCAAAAACACCACACTGCACAACCCCATCCTCCCTCTGATCATGAACTTCTCCATCGTGAAACTCGCCGAGGAATGGCAAACAAGCTGCGCTCAGCTCCTGAAATACTCGCTGCGCCCTGATTGGCTGAGGGCAGCGATTGGAGGGCTGTAGGGCCGGAGCGCGCGCACGAGGATTTCGGACACTCAGAGGGTCGTCAGACTCAGCTGATTAATCACGGAGCGTTCTGTTCGACTGGAACGAGCTATCACGCGGGTTAGACTAATGTATCTGACTCAAAACTAATTTATGGCGTCTGTTAGTTAGGCTTACCATATTTTGTTTTTCAAGATAGAGGACGGGGGGACGATCATCGACACTCGACACATGCCTCCAAAGTAATGAATCTTTATTACGTTTTCTAATCAAAAAAGCAATTTAAACTCTCTAGTTTTTATTAATCTTCTTAGTAAACTTTTAAACACTTGCAGGGATGCTCTTTCTCTTCCATTTTGGCAAACAAGGAAAAAAAATATAGCCCTATTTTTAAAAGGTTTCTTTTTTCATTTTAACACAAAAGTCTTAACGTCTGAGAAAAAGATAGGACTTCTCCTAAATGATCAATTTGGCTCTACCTTTATTTCTATAATTCATTTATAATCGATCGTCAATTAATTTTCTAGGCCAGGCGTTTAATTTATTTACGTTCATTTGAATTGAAAAGACGCAGAGTACATTATACTGCGTTTTTGCGCTGTATTACTAAACATCGTTTTTACAGAATGAATCGTTTTGCTCATTACTCTCCCCAACGAGCAGAAGAGTGAGATGTAAGAATATTTCAACATGAATTCGTCCACTGGTTTGGCGCGAATGTTTTCTTGAAAGAGCGCTAGAAAAACACGCGGCGGCTGTGACAGGGGCCAGGCGACTCCCCCGGCCAGCGGAGAAGGTTAAAGCCGCGAGTTCAGCGTTTTGTGCTGAAACCCCGGGGGAAGACTGGGTCGACAAAACCGCTAGAATACCGGGTCTCTCCCCTTGTGAAAGAAACATTCATTTCCTTGTGACCGGTTTAAAGCTGGATAATACGATACCCGTTTGTGAGTAAAATGCTACTGCTCCTGGGAAGGGCAGGAACAATCGCTACCAGCACAGACGAGAATCTCGGTCCCTAGCGTCCCCATGTAGTTTCACGGAAATTCCTACATTTTAATCCCATATTCTACGGCCTAAAGGGAGAGTGATTCGTCCAATATACATACACAGTACACAAGGGTCTTTACTAGTTTCTACACCGATCTCTGATGTACAATAGTCCTCTAAAGGTATCTATGATAGACCTCCAACCATTTATGTATAGTGATCAAATACATTAGAATCTCATTCTAGACAAATTAAGGACCACATTTAATAGCTGTATGTTCAACATCTTTCCCCCCCCCCCAATAGAAAAAGAGCCCTAAAATCCTCTCTCCAAGGATACGTTGCAGGAGCACTTGTGCCATCTCCTCTAGTAGAACTCTCCTCCAGGCAAGCTTGAAAGGGTAACTATTGTTCCCCCCTGATTTTATGTCTCTGCTCTTCTGCCATTGAGCAGATACTAAGGAACAAGTCTGAGACTCCCACAGGAACCTGAACAGCTGGTGTTCTTCCAAACAGCAGGAGGAGTCTGCTGGAGGAGCTGTAAGAAGAGTGGCCATAGCCTTAGACAGCACAGCATTCATACCCAACCCATACAGATCCCCCCTCCAGCACAGCAAGAAGCAGCTCATGACAAGAGACCCTTTGCAACCAGTTTATTGCTCATTCACATCAAGTCAGTTCATGGGTTTGTGTTGCTTCCTCCTGTGCAGGACTGTCCCCAGCAGAGCAGCAGAGACCAGCCCCACCGCAGTCACCACACCAGCCAGGATCACAGCCTCCACAGGCAGGCCTGGAAAGAAAGCACAGAGGAGCCTCACCAAGTGGGCACTGCCACAGAGAGGGGCCAGCTGACATGACAGCACCTCCTGCCAGTACCTGTGGCTTTGCCCTCCTCTGCTCTTAGCTGGGAGCTCTGGCCTTCTGCCTCCACTGGCCTCTCAGCAACCTGCTCTTGCAGCACAAACACAGGACCAACAGTGGCATCAGCTTCCCACTCAGGAGCTGCAACAAGAGCAGGACAAGCCTGGCTGTAGACCCCCCACTTTCCTGAGGAGATCCATGCCATGAGCAGCAGAGCAGAGGTGCCTTACCCCCTGTAGAAGCCAGGTCCCTCCTGCTCCTGTCACCCCAATACCTGGATCGTATACTTGGCACACAGCTGGAGTCACAGCAGCTGCAGACCTGGTCACTCCCATCCACTGATCTCCACCTACAGCAGGGACACGGGTCAGAGCAGCTCCCTCAGCTGGACACAGCAGCCCCCTGCCTCCTCACTGACCTGCTGCCCTCAGTGTAGCAGTCCTTGTTCAGGGAGTCCACACTCTGGGAAGCAGGAGTCACCTTCAGGTGGCAGGTGATGTAGATCTGCCAAGAGCACGAGTGGATCAAGCTACACCCAGGCCTCCATCTTGGGCTTGTAATGGAAATGCTGTTCCACAACCCTCACAAACCCATGAAAGCAGAAGGTACCAGGATCAAGTACTCACTGAGCTCCTGGCATCCTGATAGAACCTGAAGGCATCCAGCTTCATCTGCAGCTTGGTGTCCTGGGTTCTTAGCATGAACTGCGAGCTGGAGCCTGTGGATTTGGCATCAGTCAGGCACCTGAAAGGAGAGAAGGCAGTGTAGAACTGGAGAGACGGCAGGCAGTGTTCACTAGCTCAAGCCACCCGAGGTCACACCCACCCTTTGTTCTCAATGAAGGAGTAGCTGGGGGTGGAGGTCTGGTCAGGGACCAAGGTGGCCACGCAGCTGTCCACAAAGAGCCGAAGGGGCTGGTGGTTGGCCTGGGTGACGGAGGCTTCGATGTTCAGGACGTCCCCCAGGTAGAACACATTGGAGGACCTCTGGGAGCGCCAGTCATCTGGATGGGAAAGGAACCCCAATCTCAAGCACAGACCCCATCGATCCAACTGCACTGCCTGTACAGTCACACCGTGCTTCATCTCAGGGGAGACCTACCATTCATGAGGCTCAGAGAGAAGCCCAGCAGATCCTCAGCAGACTTGGTGGAGGTGTAGGGGACCCAGGTGGGCTTCAGGGCATTGCTGCTCACATTGTGGAGCCTAGCAGACAGGAGGCAGGTGTCAGCAGGGAGTCAAGCTCCAGGCAGTCAGCCCTGCTGCTCCTCCAGGACTCACCTCATGTAGTGACACTCGATACCCACAACAGCACCATTCGTTCTCACTATGGGGGTGTTGGCCAGCGGCTTCGGGGTGTAGTTGAGAGAGAAGCTGTACACCAGTTGCTCATCCACGGTCTAGACAGATCACAGATCCAGTCACCCAACAGCCGAGAACCGGAAGCAGCCCAACCACAGAACCACTTCTTACCTGCAGCACACTGCGACACGCCTGCAGCTCAGCCTCGAAGATCAGGAGCTGCGCCGCAGTGTCCTGCCTGGTGACCGCACAGTCTCCCAGGCTGAGATCCGAAGCGTTGATCAGCTGCCCGGTGCTGAACAGGTCTGTCTTGACCTGCACCACGATTGTACTCTCCCCACACTGCACCGACACAGCCCGGATAACCTGCTGCTTCTGCTGCCGTGGCAGCAGAGGCGAGTCCAGAAAGGCGACCCCCTTGCGCCTGATGCCGGATTGGACGTTAGCCCGGGCACGCCATTGCGCAGCATCACACAGAACTGCGAGGAACAGCAAGGTCAACAACTGAAAGGAAAGACCACTAGAAAACCACATCTTGAAATGAAAACAACCCACAAAACCACGATACCTGCTGTTTTCGAGCTCCTTCCTTTTAAAGCCACCGAGACTATCGCGCGTGATGACGTTCAGGCTCGTAGAGTGAAGATTTTCACGAGGACCCGAACTCTGTCAGCTCACACGCAGGAGGACAGGATATGGAATCCAACCCGTGGAAAAGCCAGTGTAGTTATATAGTATTGTATAATACAATGAATATTATAAAGTAGGATCTTCGCTATATTTTGCGGTCACGGTATCTAATAGTTCCTGTTACAGCTGTTGCTTCTGACAAGATGTACAAAATAAATAAGATAAGAGCTAATCCTGAAACGTCTGAATTTACATAAATTCTAAGATTAATATTGAATTAAAACTGTGAATGTCTCTTTCTGCCAAAATGACCATTGTATAGTTACAGTCTTGTAAATGATAAAACTCCTTCTTTATTTTCGTTCGAATGTTCTTCTGCTTCGCCGGTTAATTTGGAGGAAAAGCGCTGGGTGAACGATTTCAAGAATTAAAAGCCGAGAAAGGGAGAAACTCGTCGTGATATTTCCTTCTCCGGATCTGTGTGCAGTGCAGACACGCTTTGTCCCAGCGAACATGTCGGACGCGCGCGGAGCGCAGACAACTGTTCTCACACCTTCCGATTCAGGAGTGAAACAGGCGCCTGGCGTTGCTGCTCTTTACATTAGCAGCCGCGCTTGATCGTTTGCAACAGATTGAAAACGGGCTGCACGCATGCTTCTCTGTTAGCACTGCTTTGCTGAAGCTCTGGGGTCCTGGGTTCGATTCGTTGTGGGGTTTCTTCTGGAGGAGTTTGCAAGCTCTCCATTTTCACCCCACCGTCCAAATACTGCACGTGCTGTCACGGTGAACGGCCGGACTAACTCCCCCCCGCACGTCTGATGGTCCACTGTGTGTCGGCTTAGGAACCGGCTGGTCTCCACTTTCTGTTGGGCTCAGTGCTTTCAAGTTCTTTCATGTAGACGAGCTGTTGAGAAATCCTACTAATTATTAGTTTTTCTTGTGACACTCAACTGTGCATCGCCCATTTTTCTTGCTTAAGCCTGTATTTTACACACAAAAGAAACATGCGTAGCGTCATAGGAATTGTGTAATACATCTATAGATTTTCTCACATTTTTATCCTGTACAATGTTGCAAGGGAAGCTGAAGCCTATCCCAGCAAGCAACAGGCCCAAAGTGGGGTACACCCAGGATGGGACACCAGTCTATTGCAGTGAATATTGGAAGGTAGTGTTGTTTTTTTTTAATGTATCAATAAAACAATGAATTTCTGATACAGTGGGGGTGTTACAGACGTATGCCTAGCTTTACTGTTTCATGTTTCCATGCTATGTTTCTTCTGTAATAGTGCGTCTTCCTGACTACATAGTTTTAAATCAGCACTGCTTCTACGACAAACCAAGCTCTTCGATGTCAATCATGCGTCACATTTCCAGTTTTGATTTTCTTTCAGATATCTGCTTGAGCATATACTGTGTCCTCCAGAATTATTGGCACCCTTGGTAAAGATGAGCCAAAAAGGCTATGAAAAATGTCTTTGTTGTTCATCAGCTTGATCTTACACTGAAAATATGAGAGAAATCTAACCTTTCGGTGAGGTAAAACTGTTCAAAGAAAAAAAATCCTTTTAAAAAACAAACATTTTTCTCAAAAACACACGTGTCACAATTATTGGCACCCCTCCCTTTGCCAGGATAACAGCACTGAGTCTTCTCTTATAATGCTGGATGAGGTGGGAGAACACATACTGTATAAAGGGATCTGAGATCCTTCAGAGTCCTTGGTCCTCGCTTGTGGACTCTCCTCTTCAGCTCACCCCACAGCTTGATTCTGTGGTCAGTGAACCATTTCTGTGTGGGTTTGGATCATTGTCCTGCTGGAAGATCCAACCACTACCCAGTCTTAGCCTCCTGGCAGAGGCAGCCACATTTTGACCTAAAATCTCCTGGTATTTGATGGAGTCCATGATTCCATGTATCCATCCAATCTGTGGGGATGCAGATCTCCCGCAGACGCAAAGAAGCAGTGGCAGGCTGGTTGCTGTGCCAATCAGCGCTCTCTGGCTCTGTGCCAGGCAGTGGTGCTGCTTGCGACGTAGTGAGAGAGATTTCTACTGAGATGCTCTAGCAGTGGGCTCTCTGAAGTCCGGCTAGCTAGTTCTGGCTTACTAGCAGAGTTTGTGCACAGGAGAAAAATGACTGCGGGTCCCAGCAGGTCAGGAAGAAGACCGGTCCGTGCCTGATGAAGCGCTAGTTCTGAATAGTGATTCAGCTGTCCACGAGGCTTGCTGCTGATGCTAACCTCGGGTGGATCCTTTGGTTACACGCTGGCAACCTCCGTCCTCGACTCTTAGAACAAAGGAAAGTCCTGCACTCGGACACACTGGCCGTTACGTGGTGGTCCAGGCTGAGTCTGAGGATGTTCAGGTGGAGCCCTGAGGCTGAATGTCCAGCAGGCACGCTGCGAGAATCTCCTGCGCTTCCCCAACTGTTCTGCCCTGCAAACCGTTCCCCAGGGGCTCCGTGTTGCCTCTTTTTACCTAGAGGAACTGCAGGTTGTTCATTGGTTGAAAGTTTCATGGGCATCAGAGATCCACGTGAGGTTAACCTGCCCTACCAGTTCCGGATTGGCTGATGAGTAACCATGCCCTTAGGGTCGTAAACCAACTTTGAATCAGACTCTCCCTTGAAATCTCAGACTTTAAGGCGCCAGAGATGAACAGTTATTAAGTTTGCTGGAGAATATCAGGAATTGGGAGTTGCTCCTTATCAGGACACTCTATCAGCTAGAACAGTGGTTCTCAAACTCTGGTACGTGCCGCCAGGTGGTAAGCCATATGACCCTGGAACTGTGTTGTGTGCGCTGAAAAATCGGGATGGGTTTTCATATTTTTTATTTTAATACGTGTCCAATACGCAGCCTACGTACTACGGTACAGCGCGCGCTAATTTGAGTGGACACAGAGTTATGATGTAATTCTATACCGCTCTATAGGAATGCATGCTATGAAGTAAGTGACCAATTGTATTTAAAAAAAGCTATCTCCACCAAATAGGGAGGTAGGAGAACGTGCGTGATCTTGGAACACGCCAATCTTGTAAGCATGGGAAAGCGTGATAGATAACAGAAAAATATATAAGAACTGTTCTGGGTTAGTTTGAGAAAAATACATCAGGTATCTCTGTTTCGCATCCATGCGCTTGAAGGAAAAACTTCTGAGATGGACTTCTGACTGCCTTTAAAGGGGAAATGGGAAATATTTCTCCAACAGCGCCACATTCGTCAACAATTGATTGAAAATGAATACCTCGCAAAAATCAAGTATTATGTCCTGGCTGAAAGGAATAGACACCAAGAGTAATGAGGCCAGCTCCGACAGATCATGCACACCTGTTGAGATTGAGGAGGATTATACATCGGCCACCGACAAACTCTGCTGCTGAACCTGCTAGTGTTAGCAAGCGTCGGAAGATGGCTACAAGGCGGTACGATCCAAATGATCTAAATTTGGGATTTACTTACACCGGGACAGAGGAAGACCCAAGACCACAGTGTGTCGTGTGCTGTGAGATTCTCAGCAATGGAAGCATGAAGCCAGCACTTTACTACGAAGCATGCGCTCTTGAAGGATAAGCCTGTTGATTTTTTTCAAAGGAAACTTAAAGATCTGAAGCAGCACAAGTCCACCATAACAAACAGTGCCACTCCAATTTCCAAAGCCCAAGAAGCATCTTACTACTCAAGCTTGCGGATCGCTAAAGCAGGTAAGCCCCACACTATCGGTGAAGAACTTTGTTTACCATTGGTAAAAGAGCTGATACTTATTACGTGTGGAGAAAAAGCTGCTAAACAGCTCGACCTGGTGGCCCTTTCGAATGACACAGTCACTCGCAGAATTATTGATATGGCAGATGATGTCAAAAGTACGCTGATAGAGCGCGTTAAGATGAGCAGATTCTTTTCACTGCAATTAGATGAGTCTGTAGATGTCGTCAATTTGGCAGATTTGCTTGTTTACGTTAGATATGAGTTTGAGGGCATGTCGCATGAGGACTTTCTGTTCTGCGAGCCGCTACCAACAAGAACTACAGGAGAGCACATATTTCAGCTTCTGAATGAATTTATTGAAGAGAATGGCATTGACTGGAAAAAATGCGTCGGAGTTTGTACAGACGGTGCTAGAGCGACGACAGGCAGACACAGCGGTGTAGTTGCACGAATTAGAAGAGGTTGCTCCAGATATGAAGTGGACGCACTGCAGCATCCACCGCGAGGCCTTGGCCGCCAATAAAATGCCTGAGGATTTGAAATCCGTGTTAGACTCTGCTGTCAAAGTTGTGAATTTGATCAAAGCTCGACCAATGAATTCACGTCTGTTCAGTGTGCTTTGTAATGAAATGGGCAGCGAACATGTGCAGCTTTTTCTACATACTGAAGTGAGATGGTTATCAAGGGGCAGAGTGCTCACGAGGCTCCTTGAGCTGCACTCTGAGGTACGGATGTTTTTGCATGACCAGCAATCTCCCTTGGCAAGTCTATTTGATGATCCAGTGTGGCTGGTAAAATTGGCCTACCTGGCTGATATATTCTCATGTTTGAATGAGCTGAATCTGGGTCTGCAGGGCTTCTCTTTAACAATTTTTGATGTGTCTGACAAGATCACTGCTATGAAGAAAAAGCTGCAACTGTTTGTTAAAATCAACGCATGTGATGCGTCTGCTTTCCCAACTCTGGAGAACCATCTGCACACATATGGTGTGGAACTTGATGCTGCTGTTCGAGATGTGATTGCAGTGCACCTCTTCTCATTGAAAGAACAGGTCTCAGGGTATTTTCCAGTTGAGGCCACACCAGAGTGGATCAGGAACCCCTTTACTGTTGATGCCGAAAGAATACCCAAGAATCTCTCCTGTGCTGAGCAAGAGAAGTTGCTCGAGTTATCAGCTGATGTGACTCTGATGTCAGAATTGAAACGACAGTCACCGTTGCATTTCTGGATCCAAAGACAGAGTGAATACCCAGCCCTCTCATTCAAGGCTGTGCAATTTTTGATGCCTTTTGCTACTACCTACCTTTGTGAGAAAGGCTTCTCTGCAATCAAGACAAAGTACCACAGCAAAATGGATGCTGAGCCAGATCTGCGGTTGAAGCTCACTGCCCATCGTCCATGACATTGGGAGGCTTTGCCAAACTAAACAAGCTCGCCCCTCTCACTGAAATGGGAAGTGCTCAGTGTTATTTGTGTTTCTATTTTTATGTGTATGTGAGAGTGTGCACATGCCCTCATGTTGGTCATTGAGATTTTCTGTGGTTCCTATGGGAAGATGACTTGGAGGTGGTACTTGGTCCAAAAAGTTTGAGAACCACTGAGCTAGAAAAACCTTAATTGTTAACCACATGGAATGGCCTCTCTGTATCAAGCACCACTGAGATGAAAGAGAGAGGGACTAGCAAGGGAGCAGAAAACTTAATTGCGGTATTTTAGTAAGCCTTGCCGCTACAACACCGATCAGCAAAATGTGGAAAGGGTGTCAAAAACCTAGACAGATGCACTTGTTCCCTGAAGAAAAAAAACCAGGAAGCTAGAAGCTCACCAACACTAACATACCAGATGGAGGTATCGACACCACCCCTATGATATTCACAAGGAACACACTAAAACAATACTAAGCCACAATGAGTAGAGATCAGTGCAAAGCCTTTATTCACACTCCATGCACAGCTCGGCATTCTGGATCCGAGGTCTAGATCTCCACACAGCCACCAGCACCAGAGCAGAGACAACAAGCACAGTGGAGGCAGCAACTACCAGCAGCCCATAGCTCAGGAACTGGGGTGCTGTGGAGAGAAGAGAAGAGCTTAAGTCAGTGGACAGACACAGGGAAAAGGATCAGACACTCAACCTCCATCCCTCCTTCCTCACCTTCAGGATGGGAATCCAGCCGATCCAGAGCTGGAAGCTCAGACCCAACCAGGATCACTTCCCCACTGGACACCAGCGCAGTTTCTCTGGAGGAGTCCTGTGCCACTTGAGCAACAGCTCTTCCTGCAAGAGGAAAGGACACCAGCATGAGGAAAGGACACACACAGCTGACTGGCACAACTGCCCTGTCCCAAGAGAACTCACTCCTCCTGCCACACATGGGCACACAGCGGTCAGTAGCGGTCGGCTGGCACACTGCTGCACTACAGTGGATGAACACCTGGAGAGAGCAGAGCAAGGGTCACTGCACAGCCCAGGACCAGCCACCACCTCCTTCCCCACAAGCTGCTCCCTACCTTCTCCTTCAGAGGAACCTGAGAGGCAGGATCCACAAAAGTGAACATCTGAATCATGAAGCGCTGGTAGTGCGTTGGGTACGGCAGCCCTGAGGAGCCACCCACAGGGATCAAGGTGGTCTGGTAGTTGTCATCTCTGTAGGGACACCTGCAAGGACAGCAACAGGGAGGGTGAGCCCTGCCACAAGGGGACACTACAGAGACAAGCCAGTCGGAGCCACAGGGGTCAGGTTACCCAGCAACCAGAAGGCTCCAGCTGGGCTGGCTGAGAGGACTGGGAGTGGAAGTGGCCCAGCAGTCCCCCAGGGTCAGGACAATGTTGGGGTCAGCCCTGTTCAAGATGTGGACCTCCACATACACAGGATCCCGCAGCACCTTGGTCACAGGGTAGTCCAGGTCACTGTAGTAGGAGTCATACAGCTCTCCTGAGGACAAGAGCAGCAGCGGGGGTCAGCAGAAGCCCCACACACTCGGCTCACACAGCCCAAGGCCCGACAGCTACCTCTTGCAATCCTGAGCTCCACACGGAGAGGTCCTGGAGACACTGCCGGAGGGGGTGGGGAGACCGTGTAGACCACAGCCCGCACTGGAACAAGGTCATCGTCTGCATACCTGCACTGGAAGAACAGCCTGGAGAGAGAAGCAGGCAGTCATGGGATCCAGACAGGACCTGGCAAGACCAGAGCACTCTGGGAAGCAGCAGCAGCTGCTCACTCACTTGTAGAAACTGTCCCTTGTGATGGAGCCAGCAGGTCCCCCAATCACAGCAAATGTTGAGGACATCATGTTCTCATACACCACAGCACCACCTTCAATCTGGAGGAAGGACACATGAACAAGGTCAGGAATCACCACAGGAACAACATCCTCAGCTGAAGGATCAAGCCCCTCACCTTCATGCTGGTGCCACAGGCACTGACTGGGAACTGGAACATGGCAAAGCCAGCAGTGGTGCTAACAGGGCCACAGGGGGCACTCCTGCCCCCCTGCAGGCTGACTGAACCCAGGCTCAGCTGAGGGCTGGTGGCATTCTTGGACACGACCACCACAAACTGGCCATCCCTGGTGCACTGGACAGTCACTGGAGGAAAGCAAGAGCTGGTAAACCAAGCCTGTTAAGCTCATCATAGAAGACGCTCAAGATCCCAAAACCCACCTTCATTCCCATAGTAACAGCGATTTTGGCTGGTCACATCAAAGCAGCAATTTTTAGCTTCACAGTCGCTTTTACCGATAGTCAAGTTACCACATGCTATCTTATCACCGTCATTAACCAGGCACTTCTGAACCTGAGCTACAGACCAATCCAACGGCAGCAAAAACAACACAATGTACAACCCCATCCTCCCTCTGCTCATTGACTTCTCCATCGTGAAACCCACCGAGGAATTGCAAACAAGCGGCGCTCAGCTCCTGAAATACTCGCTGCGCCCTGATTGGCTGAGGGCGGCGATTGGAGGGCTGTAGGGCCGGAGCGCGCGCACGAGGATTTCGGACACTCAGAGGGTCGTCAGACTCAGCTGATTAATCACGGAGCGTTCTGTTCGACTGGAACGAGCTATCATGCGCGTTAGACCAAGGTCTCCGACTCAAAACTAAATATGTGTGGCATCTATTGCTTCTTTTAGTGATGACCTCGTCTCGATCCCTGAATGACTTGTTGTGTTTAGCCAGACGTAGCTCACACGATGCGATGATTGCCGCTTTCCCTCTTGTATTAGGCCTCGTGAAATCCGACTGCCGCTAGCTGAGATTTTTGTTTTCCACTTTTCTTTTTACTTTTAGCTAACTCGCTATTAGCGGGAGAGTGTGCAGTTTTGAAATGTTGTTCTGTATTTCCCTTTTTCGCGTAGACTCTAGCATTGCAGATTAGATATCATGCGGGTTAGACAAATGTATCTGACTCAAAACTAATTTATGGCGTCTGTTAGTTAGGGTAACCATATTTTGTTTTTCAAGAAAGAGGACGGGGGGACGAACATCGACACTCGACACATGCCTCCAAAGTAATGAATCTTTATTACTTTTTCTAATCAAAAAATCAATTTAAACTCTAATTTTTATTAATCTTCTTAGTAAACGTTTAAACACTTGCAGGGATGCTCTTTCTCTTCCATATTGGCAAACAAGGAAAAAAAATATAGCCCTATTTTTAAAAGTTTTCTTTTTTCATTTTAACAAAAGTCTTAACATCTGAGGAAAAAATGAGGACATCATAACTTTTGCAATCAATGAGGACGTCTCCTAAATGATCGATTTGGCTCTACCTTTATTTCTATAATTCATTTATAATCGTCAATTAATAATGTTCTATGCCAGGCGTTCAATTTATTAACGTTCATTTGAATTTTAATTGAAAAGACGCAGAGTACATTATACTGCGTTTTTGCGCTGTATTACTAAAAATCGGTATGCTCATTACTCTCCCCAACGAGCAGAAAAGTGAGATGTAAGAATATTTCAACATGAATTCGTCCACTGGTTTGGCGCGAATGTTTTCTTGAAAGAGCGCTAGAAAAACACGCGGCGGCTGTGACAGGGGCCAGGCGACTCCCCCGGCCAGCGGAGAAGGTTAAAGCCCCGAGTTCAGCGTTTTGTGCTGAAACCCCGGGGGAAGACTGGGTCGACAAAACCGCTAGAATACCGGGTCTCTCCCCTTGTGAAAGAAACATTCGTTTCCTTGTGACCGGTATGAAGCTGGATAATACGATACCCGTTTGTGAGTCAAATGCTACTGCTCCTGGGAAGGGCAGGAACAATCGCTACCAGCACAGACGAGAATCTCGGTCCCTAGCGTCCCCATGTAGTTTCACGGAAATTCCTACATTTTAATCCCATATTCTACTGCCCAAAGGGACAGTACCCAGTGGGCAGTGATTCGTCCAATATACAGTACAGCGAAAATACGGCTATACGTAAATATACTGTAACGCTCTCGGCTGGGTCTTTACACCTATCTTTGATGTACAATAGTCCTCTAAAGGACTCTGTATGCTGGATCTCCAACCATTTATGTATAATGATCAAATACATTAGAATCTCAATCTAGACAAATTAAGGACCACATTTATACATCTAAGGTATGCCTTTAATAGGTGTATGTTCAACATCTTTTCCCCCCCCCCAATAGATGAACAGCCCTAAAATCCTCTCTCCACGGATACGGTGGAGATGGCACAAGTGCTCCTGCACTAGTAGGACTCTGCTCCAGGAAAGCTTGAAAGGGCAGCTATTGTTCCCCCCTGATTTTATGTCCCTGCTCTTCTGCCATTGAGCAGATACTAAGGAACAAGCCTGAGACTCCCACAGGAACCTGAACAGCTGGTGTTCTTCCAAACTGCAGGAAGAGTCTGCTGGAGGAGCTGTAAGAAGAGTGACTATAGCCTTAGACAGCATTCATACCCAACCCATACAGATCCCCCTCTCCAGCACAGCAAGAAGCAGCTCATGACAAGAGACCCTTTGCAACCAGTTTATTGCTCATTCACATCAAGTCAGTTCATGGGTTTGTGTTGCTTCCTCCTGTGCAGGACTGTCCCCAGCAGAGCAGCAGAGACCAGCCCCACCGCAGTCACCACACCAGCCAGGATCACAGCCTCCACAGGCAGGCCTGGAAAGAAAGCACAGAGGAGCCTCAGCAAGCGGGCACTGCCACAGAGAGGGGCCAGCTGATGTGACAGCACCTCCTGCCAGTACCTGTGGCTTTGTCCTCCTCTGCTCTTAGCTGGGAGCTCCGGCCTTCTGCCTCCACTGGCCTCTCAGCAACCTGCTCTTGCAGCACAAACACGGGACCAACAGTGGCATCAGCTTCCCACTCAGGAGCTGCAACAAGAGCAGGACAAGCCTGGCTGTAGACCCCCCACTTTCCTGAGGAGATCCATGCCATGAGCAGCAGAGCAGAGGTGCCTTACCCCCTGTAGAAGCCAGGTCCCTCCTGCTCCTGTCACCCCAATACCTGGATCGTATACTTGGCACACAGCTGGAGTCACAGCAGCTGCAGACCTGGTCACTCCCATCCACTGATCTCCACCTACAGCAGGGACACAGGGTCAGAGCAGCTCCCTCAGATGGACACAGCAGCCCCCTGCCTCCTCACTGACCTGCTGCCCTCAGTGTAGCAGTCCTTGTTCAGGGAGTCCACACTCTGGGAAGCAGGAGTCACCTTCAGGTGGCAGGTGATGTAGATCTGCCAAGAGCACGAGTGGATCAAGCTACACCCAGGCCTCCATCTTGGGCTTGTAATGGAAATGCTGTTCCACAACCCTCACAAACCCATGAAAGCAGAAGGTACCAGGATCAAGTACTCACTGAGCTCCTGGCATCCTGATAGAACCTGAAGGCATCCAGCTTCATCTGCAGCTTGGTGTCCTGGGTTCTTAGCATGAACTGCGAGCTGGAGCCTGTGGATTTGGCATCAGTCAGGCACCTGAAAGGAGAGAAGGCAGTGTAGAACTGGAGAGACGGCAGGCAGTGTTCACTAGCTCAAGCCACCCGAGGTCACACCCACCCTTTGTTCTCAATGAAGGAGTAGCTGGGGGTGGAGGTCTGGTCAGGGACCAAGGTGGCCACGCAGCTGTCCACAAAGAGCCGCAGAGGCTGGTGGTTGGCCTGGGTGACGGAGGCTTCGATGTTCAGGACGTCCCCCAGGTAGAACACATTGGAGGACCTCTGGGAGCTCCAGTCATCTGGATGGGAAAGGAACCCCCAATCTCAAGCATAGATCCCATCGACCCAACTGCACTGGCTGTACAGTCACACCATGCTTCATCTCAGGGGAGACCTACCATTCATGAGGCTCAGAGAGAAGCCCAGCAGATCCTCAGCAGACTTGGTGGAGGTGTAGGGGACCCAGGTGGGCTTCAGGGCATTGCTGCTCACATTGTGGAGCCTAGCAGACAGGAGGCAGGTGTCAGCAGGGAGTCAAGCTCCAGGCAGTCAGCCCTGCTGCTCCTCCAGGACTCACCTCATGTACTGACACTCGATACCCACAACAGCACCATTCGTTCTCACTATGGGGGTGTTGGCCAGCGGCTTCGGGGTGTAGTTGAGAGAGAAGCTGTACACCAGTTGCTCATCCACAGTCTAGACAGATCACAGATCCAGTCACCCAACAGCCGAGAACCAGAAGCAGCCCAACCGCAGAACCACTTCTTACCTTCAGCACACTGCGACACGCCTGCAGCTCAGCCTCAAAGATCAGGAGCTGCGCCGCAGTGTCCTGCCCGGTGACCGCACAGTCTCCCAGGCTGAGATCCGAAGCGTTGATCAGCTGCCCGGTGCCGAACAGGTCGGTCTTGACCTGCACCACGATCGTACTCTCCCCGCACTGCGCCGACACAGCCCGGATAACCTGCTGCTTCTGCTGCCGTGGCAGCAGAGGCGAGTCCAGAAAGGCGACCCCCTTGCGCCTGATGCCGGATTGGACGTTAGCCCGGGCGCGCCATTGCGCAGCATCACACAGAACTGCGAGGAACAGCAAGGTCAACAGCCGAAAGGAAAGACCACTAGAAAACCACATCTTGAAATGAAAACAACCCGCAAAACCACGATACCTGCTGTTTGCGAGCTCCTTCCTTTTAAAGCCATCGAGACTGTCGCGCGTGATGACGTTCAGGTTCGTAGAGTGAAGATTTTCACGAGGACCCGAACTCTGTCAGCTCACACGCAGGAGGACAGGATATGGAATCCACCCCGTGGAAAAGCCAGTGTAGTTAAAGCGGAGGAAGATCGCGGAGACTAATTTCTCCTGAGCAGACTGCTGATTGTTTACAATGAATATTATAAAGTAGGATCTTCGCTATATTTTGCGGTCACGGTATCTAATAGTTCCTGTTACAGCTGTTGCTTCTGACAAGATGTACAAAATAAATAAGATAAGAGCTAGTCCCGAAACGTCTGAATTTACATAAATTCTAAGATTATTATTGAATTAAAACTGTGAATGTCTCCTTCTGCCAAAATGACCATTGTATAGTTACAGTCTTGTAAATGATAAAACTCCTTCTGCTTCGCCGGTCAATTCGGAGGAAAAGCGCTGGGTGAACGATTTCAAGAATTAAAAGCCTAAAACGGGAGAAAGGGAGAAACTCGTCGTGATATTTCCTTCTCCGGATCTGTGTGCAGTGCAGACACGCTTTGTCCCAGCGAACATGTCGGACGCGCGCGGAGCGCAGACAACTGTTCTCACACCTTCCGATTCAGGAGTGAAACAGGCGCCTGGCGTTGCTGCTCTTTACATTAGCAGCCGCGCTTGATCGTTTGCAACAGATTAAAAACGGGCTGCACGCATGCTTCTCTGTTAGCACTGCTTTGCTGAAGCTCTGGGGTCCTGGGTTCGATTCGTTGTGGGGTTTCTTCTGGAGGAGTTTGCAAGCTCTCCATTTTCACCCCACCGTCCAAATACTGTACGTGCTGTCACGGTGAACGGCCGGACTAACTCCCCCCCGCACGTCTGATGGTCCATTGTGTGTCGGCTTAGGAACCGGCTGGTCTCCACTTTCTGTTGGGCTCAGTGCTTTCAAGTTCTTTCATGTAGACGAGCTGTTGAGAAATCCTACTAATTATTAGTTTTTCTTGTGACACTCAACTGTGCATCGCCCATTTTTCTTGCTTAAGCCTGTATTTTACACACAAAAGAAACATGCGTAGCGTCATAGGAATTGTGTAATACATCTATAGATTTTCTCACATTTTTATCCTGTACAATGTTGCAAGGGAAGCTGAAGCCTATCCCAGCAAGCAACAGGCCCAAAGTGGGGTACACCCAGGATGGGACACCAGTCTATTGCAGTGAATATTGGAAGGTAGTGTTGTTTTTTAAATGGTCCAATAAAACAATGAATTTCCGATACTTGCACACCCTTTTCAAATCACATTTTTTAATGCAAACTTACAGTGCCCTCCAGAATTGTTGGCACCCTTGGTTAAGATGAGCAATAAAGGCAATGAAAAATTCTTTGTTGTTTATCAGCTTGATCTTACACTGAAAATATGAGAGAAATCTAACCTTTCGGTGAGGTAAAATTGTTCAAAGAAAAAAAAATCCTTTTAAAAAACAAACATTTTTCTCAAAAACACACGTGTCACAATTACTGGCACCCCTCCCTTTGCCAAGATAACAGCACTGAGTCTTCTCTAATAATGCTGGATGAGGTGGGAGAACACATACTGTATAAAGGGATCTGAGATCCTTCAGAGTCCTTGGTCCTCGCTTGTGGACTCTCCTCTTCAGCTCACCCCACAGCTTGATTCTGTGGTCAGTGAACCATGTCTGTGTGGATTTGGATCATTGTCCTGCTGGAAGATCCAACCACGACCCAGTCTTAGCCTCCTGGCAGAGGCAGCCAGATATTGACCTAAAATCTCCTGGTATTTGGTGGAGTCCATGATGCCGTGTATCCTAACAAGATTCCCAGGGCCTTTGGAAGATAAACAGCCCCACAACATCACAGATCCACCACCACACTTCACAGTGGGGAGAAGGTTCGTTTTCTGCATGACCTTGACTCTTTTTATGCCAAACCCACCTCTGGCGTTTGTTGCCAAAATGCTCTATTTTTGTCTCATCTGACCATAGAACCCGTTTCCAATCAGAGTTCCAGTAATACTTCGCAAACTCCAGGCGCTTACTTTTGTGGTTTGACGACAGCAGGGGCTTTCTTCTGGCAAGCCTTCCAAATGGTTTGTTGGCACAGAGGTGGCTTCTAATTGTAGTTTTGGAGACTTGGTGACCCCAGGATGCAACCAACTCCTGCAATTGTCCAACTGTGATCCTTGGAGAAAGTTTTGCCTCACAAACCATCTTCTTCACTGTGTGTGTGGGCAAAATACACTTGAGTCCTCTCTCAGGCAGGTTCATCAGAGCTCCGGTTGTTTGAAACGTCTTAATGATTGCCCTTATAGTGGAGATGGGTATTTTCAGGTGTGAAGCAAGTTTTACAACCGTTGCCCGATTGATGAAGGTCTGTCTCATTTAATTTTTGTGTTCTCTGGTCTTCCCCATGTTGATGGATGACTGAGGGTGTTTGTCCTGCCTGTTACCTCATATTTATACCGCAGTGAAACAGGAAGTCAAGGATGACCACTTAAGAGTTCCTAAAGACTCAGGTGTACTTTAAAAAGGTCAAATATGAATGGGAATATATGTCAATTAGATTTTGCTCTTAGGAATTTCTAGGGATGCCAATAATTGTGACACCTGCGTTTTTGAGAGAAAAAATTAAGGCTTTTTTTCCTTTGACTAATTGTACCTCACTGGAAGGTTAGATTTCTCTCCTATTTTCAGTGTGAGATCAAGCTGATGAACAAAGATTTTTCATAGCCTTTATTGCTCATCTTAACCAAGGGTGCCAATAATTCTGGAGGGCACTGTAAGTTTGCATTAACAATTCTGATTTGAAAAGGGTGTGCAAGTACCATTTGTTACCCAGCAACATTTGAAAAGGGTCTGAATACTTCTGCAAGGCACTTTGGCTGCTTTCAGGGACACAGACAAGCAGTAGCGGATTCTTAGTAAGGTCTCTGGTAAAGAACTGCCAGCCACTGACAATGACTGTTGGAAGTAATGCACAGACATTCCTGCCCCCAGCGTTCATCACAGGCATTTCGTTTTCACAAGATGACATGATACACGATGCACCGACCTCGTGGTAAAACATTAAGGACCGGGACTGGTCTGGATTTCAGGCAGCCCATTTGCTTAAGGTGACCGAGTGAGGGAACTGACCAGGGTCCTGAAGTGCTCCAGCAGGCAGCATTAATCTAGCTCTACCTACTCAGTCAAGAATAAAAGGCAACAGGTTAATTAGCAGCCCACTTCCAGCTCTCACTACTGACAGGAGTATTTCACTACAAGACCACTGCTCTTGTGACTCAAATTTGTGAACAGGCACTAAACGGACAAGTCCTTACAGATTGATAAACCCATCATCTACAGGCCAAGCAAAACCCTCGAGCTGGGAGCAGGGGTGTAGCCTAGATGGAACTAGAGAAGAAAGCCCAAGTACACCCCAGCAAGCTACAGTTCTTCAAATTGGAGAGGTGCCCCTATGCTGGCAGGACAGCCAGTTAGAGCACAGGCCCACCCAAAAATCAATTCCTGGCTCCACCCCCAAGTGTAAGCACTTGAACATGAAATTTGGAAAACACTGATCCCCACTGAGAGTCTTCCAGCTTCTTCTGAGCATGCTGGAAGAGCTAAAGCAAGCAAATGCAGGCACATAGGATGTAAACAAGGGGTGATGCAATTGTGCATGACTACACATCCACACAGTAAGATTAAAGAGAATGATGGAACTCTCCCAAAATCAGTACACTGTGGGAAGAGAGCTCACAAGAAGGTAGTGGAGAGGGAATACAGAAGAG
This sequence comes from Lepisosteus platostomus, assembly GCF_059453375.1. NCBI lineage: Eukaryota > Metazoa > Chordata > Actinopteri > Semionotiformes > Lepisosteidae > Lepisosteus > Lepisosteus platostomus. The sequence goes on along the minus strand of NC_142614.1, from coordinate 8,530,994 downwards.
CGGGGATTGATACTGAAAGCCACAGGGACTGGAAGGGGCATGAGGGAGGTGGTATATAGCCATGCTTGTCTGTTCTTTAACAACAGACACTGCTCAAGCAAGTAGAAATCAGGGCTAGGATAAAAAGAAGGGATTACACGGATTAGCTAAATGTGGAAAGGAAGCTTAGCTGGCTGTCAAAAAGCTAAGCAGATCCACATCTTTCCCGAAGAAACAGCCAGGAATCTAGCAGCTCACCAGCACTATGATAGTCCCAAGGAACACACTAAAACAATACTAAGCCACAATAAGTAGAGATCAGTGCAAATCCTTTATTCACACTCCATGCACAGCTTGGTATTCTGGATCTGAGGTCTAGATCTCCACACAGCCACCAGCACCAGAGCAGAGACCACAAGCACAGTGGAGGCAGCAACTACCAGCAGCCCATAGCTCAGGAACCGAGGTGCTGTGGAGAGAAGAGCTTTAGTCAGTGGTCAGACACAGGGAACAGGATCAGACACTCAGCCTCCAACCCCCTCCCTCACCTTCAAGATGGGAATCCACTTGAGCCAGAGCTGGAAGCTCGGATCCAACCAGGATCACTTCCCCACTGGACACCAGTGCCGTTTCTCTGGAGGAGTCCTGTGCCACTTGAGCAACAGCTCTTCCTGCAAGAGGAAGGGACACCAGCATGAGGAAAGGATACACAGCTGACTGGCACACACAACTGCCCATCCCAAGAGAACTCACTCCTCCTGCCACAGGTGGGCACACAGCGCTCAGTAGCAGTCGGCTGGCACACTGCCGCACTACAGTGGATGAACACCTGGAGAGAGCACAGCAAGGGTCACTGCACAGCACAGGACCAGCCACCACCTCCTTCCCCACAAGCTGCTCCCTACCTTCTCCATCAGAGGCACCTGAGAGGCAGGATCCACAAAAGTGAACATCTGAATCATGAAGCGCTGGTAGTGCGTTGGGTACGGCAGCCCTGAGGAGCCGCCCACAGGGATCAAGGTGGTCTGGTAGTTGTCACCTCTGTAGGGACACCTGCAAGGACAGCAACAGGGAGGGTGAGCCCTGCCACAAGGGGACACTACAGAGACAAGCCAGTCGGAGCCACAGGGGTCAGGTTACCCAGCAACCAGAAGGCTCCAGCTGGGCTGGCTGAGAGGACTGGGAGTGGAAGTGGCCCAGCAGTCCCCCAGGGTCAGGACAATGTTGGGGTCAGCCCTGTTCAAGATGTGGACCTCCACATACACAGGATCTCGCAACACCTTGGTCACAGGGTAGTCCAGGTCACTGTAGTAGGAGTCATACAGCTCTCCTGAGGACAAGAGCAGCAGTGGGGTTCAGCAGAAGCCCCACACACTCGGCTCACACAGCCCAAGGCCGGACAGCTACCTCTTGCAATCCTGAGCTCCACACGGAGAGGTCCTGGAGACACTGCCGGAGGGGGTGGGGAGACCGTGTAGACCACAGCCCGCACTGGAACAAGGTCATCGTTTGCATACCTGCACTGGAAGAACAGCCTGGAGAGAGAAGCAGGCAGTCATGGGATCCAGACAGGACCTGGCAAGACCAGAACGCTCTGGGAAGCAGCAGCTGCTCACTCACTTGTAGAAACTGTCCCTTGTGATGGAGCCAGCAGGTCCCCCCAATCACAGCAAATGTTGAGGACATCATGTTCTCATACACCACAGCACCACCTTCAGTCTAGAGGAAGGGCACATGAACAAGGTCAGGAACCACTACAGCAGCAACACCCTCAGCTGAAGGATCAAGCCCCTCACCTTCATGCTGGTGCCACAGGCACTGACTGGGAACTGGAACATGGCAAAGCCAGCAGTGGTGCCAACAGGGCCACAGGGGGGACTCCTGCCCCCCTGCAGGCTGACTGAACCCAGGCTCAGCTGAGGGCTAGTGGCATTCCTGGACACGACCACCACAAACTGGCCATCCCTGGTGCACTGGACAGTCACTGGAGGAAAGCAAGAGCTGGTAAACCAAGCCTGTTAAGCTCATCATAGAAGACGCTCAAGATCCCAAAACCCACCTTCATTCCCATAGTAACAGCTATTCCGGCTGGTCGGATCAAAGCAGCAATTCTTAGCTTCACAGTCACTTTTACTGATAGTCAAGTTACCACATGCTATCTTATCACTGTCATTAACCAGGCACTTCTGAACCTGAGCTACAGACCAATCCAACGCCAGCAAAAACACCACACTGCACAACCCCATCCTCCCTCTGATCATGAACTTCTCCATCGTGAAACTCGCCGAGGAATGGCAAACAAGCTGCGCTCAGCTCCTGAAATACTCGCTGCGCCCTGATTGGCTGAGGGCAGCGATTGGAGGGCTGTAGGGCCGGAGCGCGCGCACGAGGATTTCGGACACTCAGAGGGTCGTCAGACTCAGCTGATTAATCACGGAGCGTTCTGTTCGACTGGAACGAGCTATCACGCGGGTTAGACTAATGTATCTGACTCAAAACTAATTTATGGCGTCTGTTAGTTAGGCTTACCATATTTTGTTTTTCAAGATAGAGGACGGGGGGACGATCATCGACACTCGACACATGCCTCCAAAGTAATGAATCTTTATTACGTTTTCTAATCAAAAAAGCAATTTAAACTCTCTAGTTTTTATTAATCTTCTTAGTAAACTTTTAAACACTTGCAGGGATGCTCTTTCTCTTCCATTTTGGCAAACAAGGAAAAAAAATATAGCCCTATTTTTAAAAGGTTTCTTTTTTCATTTTAACACAAAAGTCTTAACGTCTGAGAAAAAGATAGGACTTCTCCTAAATGATCAATTTGGCTCTACCTTTATTTCTATAATTCATTTATAATCGATCGTCAATTAATTTTCTAGGCCAGGCGTTTAATTTATTTACGTTCATTTGAATTGAAAAGACGCAGAGTACATTATACTGCGTTTTTGCGCTGTATTACTAAACATCGTTTTTACAGAATGAATCGTTTTGCTCATTACTCTCCCCAACGAGCAGAAGAGTGAGATGTAAGAATATTTCAACATGAATTCGTCCACTGGTTTGGCGCGAATGTTTTCTTGAAAGAGCGCTAGAAAAACACGCGGCGGCTGTGACAGGGGCCAGGCGACTCCCCCGGCCAGCGGAGAAGGTTAAAGCCGCGAGTTCAGCGTTTTGTGCTGAAACCCCGGGGGAAGACTGGGTCGACAAAACCGCTAGAATACCGGGTCTCTCCCCTTGTGAAAGAAACATTCATTTCCTTGTGACCGGTTTAAAGCTGGATAATACGATACCCGTTTGTGAGTAAAATGCTACTGCTCCTGGGAAGGGCAGGAACAATCGCTACCAGCACAGACGAGAATCTCGGTCCCTAGCGTCCCCATGTAGTTTCACGGAAATTCCTACATTTTAATCCCATATTCTACGGCCTAAAGGGAGAGTGATTCGTCCAATATACATACACAGTACACAAGGGTCTTTACTAGTTTCTACACCGATCTCTGATGTACAATAGTCCTCTAAAGGTATCTATGATAGACCTCCAACCATTTATGTATAGTGATCAAATACATTAGAATCTCATTCTAGACAAATTAAGGACCACATTTAATAGCTGTATGTTCAACATCTTTCCCCCCCCCCCAATAGAAAAAGAGCCCTAAAATCCTCTCTCCAAGGATACGTTGCAGGAGCACTTGTGCCATCTCCTCTAGTAGAACTCTCCTCCAGGCAAGCTTGAAAGGGTAACTATTGTTCCCCCCTGATTTTATGTCTCTGCTCTTCTGCCATTGAGCAGATACTAAGGAACAAGTCTGAGACTCCCACAGGAACCTGAACAGCTGGTGTTCTTCCAAACAGCAGGAGGAGTCTGCTGGAGGAGCTGTAAGAAGAGTGGCCATAGCCTTAGACAGCACAGCATTCATACCCAACCCATACAGATCCCCCCTCCAGCACAGCAAGAAGCAGCTCATGACAAGAGACCCTTTGCAACCAGTTTATTGCTCATTCACATCAAGTCAGTTCATGGGTTTGTGTTGCTTCCTCCTGTGCAGGACTGTCCCCAGCAGAGCAGCAGAGACCAGCCCCACCGCAGTCACCACACCAGCCAGGATCACAGCCTCCACAGGCAGGCCTGGAAAGAAAGCACAGAGGAGCCTCACCAAGTGGGCACTGCCACAGAGAGGGGCCAGCTGACATGACAGCACCTCCTGCCAGTACCTGTGGCTTTGCCCTCCTCTGCTCTTAGCTGGGAGCTCTGGCCTTCTGCCTCCACTGGCCTCTCAGCAACCTGCTCTTGCAGCACAAACACAGGACCAACAGTGGCATCAGCTTCCCACTCAGGAGCTGCAACAAGAGCAGGACAAGCCTGGCTGTAGACCCCCCACTTTCCTGAGGAGATCCATGCCATGAGCAGCAGAGCAGAGGTGCCTTACCCCCTGTAGAAGCCAGGTCCCTCCTGCTCCTGTCACCCCAATACCTGGATCGTATACTTGGCACACAGCTGGAGTCACAGCAGCTGCAGACCTGGTCACTCCCATCCACTGATCTCCACCTACAGCAGGGACACGGGTCAGAGCAGCTCCCTCAGCTGGACACAGCAGCCCCCTGCCTCCTCACTGACCTGCTGCCCTCAGTGTAGCAGTCCTTGTTCAGGGAGTCCACACTCTGGGAAGCAGGAGTCACCTTCAGGTGGCAGGTGATGTAGATCTGCCAAGAGCACGAGTGGATCAAGCTACACCCAGGCCTCCATCTTGGGCTTGTAATGGAAATGCTGTTCCACAACCCTCACAAACCCATGAAAGCAGAAGGTACCAGGATCAAGTACTCACTGAGCTCCTGGCATCCTGATAGAACCTGAAGGCATCCAGCTTCATCTGCAGCTTGGTGTCCTGGGTTCTTAGCATGAACTGCGAGCTGGAGCCTGTGGATTTGGCATCAGTCAGGCACCTGAAAGGAGAGAAGGCAGTGTAGAACTGGAGAGACGGCAGGCAGTGTTCACTAGCTCAAGCCACCCGAGGTCACACCCACCCTTTGTTCTCAATGAAGGAGTAGCTGGGGGTGGAGGTCTGGTCAGGGACCAAGGTGGCCACGCAGCTGTCCACAAAGAGCCGAAGGGGCTGGTGGTTGGCCTGGGTGACGGAGGCTTCGATGTTCAGGACGTCCCCCAGGTAGAACACATTGGAGGACCTCTGGGAGCGCCAGTCATCTGGATGGGAAAGGAACCCCAATCTCAAGCACAGACCCCATCGATCCAACTGCACTGCCTGTACAGTCACACCGTGCTTCATCTCAGGGGAGACCTACCATTCATGAGGCTCAGAGAGAAGCCCAGCAGATCCTCAGCAGACTTGGTGGAGGTGTAGGGGACCCAGGTGGGCTTCAGGGCATTGCTGCTCACATTGTGGAGCCTAGCAGACAGGAGGCAGGTGTCAGCAGGGAGTCAAGCTCCAGGCAGTCAGCCCTGCTGCTCCTCCAGGACTCACCTCATGTAGTGACACTCGATACCCACAACAGCACCATTCGTTCTCACTATGGGGGTGTTGGCCAGCGGCTTCGGGGTGTAGTTGAGAGAGAAGCTGTACACCAGTTGCTCATCCACGGTCTAGACAGATCACAGATCCAGTCACCCAACAGCCGAGAACCGGAAGCAGCCCAACCACAGAACCACTTCTTACCTGCAGCACACTGCGACACGCCTGCAGCTCAGCCTCGAAGATCAGGAGCTGCGCCGCAGTGTCCTGCCTGGTGACCGCACAGTCTCCCAGGCTGAGATCCGAAGCGTTGATCAGCTGCCCGGTGCTGAACAGGTCTGTCTTGACCTGCACCACGATTGTACTCTCCCCACACTGCACCGACACAGCCCGGATAACCTGCTGCTTCTGCTGCCGTGGCAGCAGAGGCGAGTCCAGAAAGGCGACCCCCTTGCGCCTGATGCCGGATTGGACGTTAGCCCGGGCACGCCATTGCGCAGCATCACACAGAACTGCGAGGAACAGCAAGGTCAACAACTGAAAGGAAAGACCACTAGAAAACCACATCTTGAAATGAAAACAACCCACAAAACCACGATACCTGCTGTTTTCGAGCTCCTTCCTTTTAAAGCCACCGAGACTATCGCGCGTGATGACGTTCAGGCTCGTAGAGTGAAGATTTTCACGAGGACCCGAACTCTGTCAGCTCACACGCAGGAGGACAGGATATGGAATCCAACCCGTGGAAAAGCCAGTGTAGTTATATAGTATTGTATAATACAATGAATATTATAAAGTAGGATCTTCGCTATATTTTGCGGTCACGGTATCTAATAGTTCCTGTTACAGCTGTTGCTTCTGACAAGATGTACAAAATAAATAAGATAAGAGCTAATCCTGAAACGTCTGAATTTACATAAATTCTAAGATTAATATTGAATTAAAACTGTGAATGTCTCTTTCTGCCAAAATGACCATTGTATAGTTACAGTCTTGTAAATGATAAAACTCCTTCTTTATTTTCGTTCGAATGTTCTTCTGCTTCGCCGGTTAATTTGGAGGAAAAGCGCTGGGTGAACGATTTCAAGAATTAAAAGCCGAGAAAGGGAGAAACTCGTCGTGATATTTCCTTCTCCGGATCTGTGTGCAGTGCAGACACGCTTTGTCCCAGCGAACATGTCGGACGCGCGCAGAGCGCAGACAACTGTTCTCACACCTTCCGATTCAGGAGTGAAACAGGCGCCTGGCGTTGCTGCTCTTTACATTAGCAGCCGCGCTTGATCGTTTGCAACAGATTGAAAACGGGCTGCACGCATGCTTCTCTGTTAGCACTGCTTTGCTGAAGCTCTGGGGTCCTGGGTTCGATTCGTTGTGGGGTTTCTTCTGGAGGAGTTTGCAAGCTCTCCATTTTCACCCCACCGTCCAAATACTGCACGTGCTGTCACGGTGAACGGCCGGACTAACTCCCCCCCGCACGTCTGATGGTCCACTGTGTGTCGGCTTAGGAACCGGCTGGTCTCCACTTTCTGTTGGGCTCAGTGCTTTCAAGTTCTTTCATGTAGACGAGCTGTTGAGAAATCCTACTAATTATTAGTTTTTCTTGTGACACTCAACTGTGCATCGCCCATTTTTCTTGCTTAAGCCTGTATTTTACACACAAAAGAAACATGCGTAGCGTCATAGGAATTGTGTAATACATCTATAGATTTTCTCACATTTTTATCCTGTACAATGTTGCAAGGGAAGCTGAAGCCTATCCCAGCAAGCAACAGGCCCAAAGTGGGGTACACCCAGGATGGGACACCAGTCTATTGCAGTGAATATTGGAAGGTAGTGTTGTTTTTTTTTAATGTATCAATAAAACAATGAATTTCTGATACAGTGGGGGTGTTACAGACGTATGCCTAGCTTTACTGTTTCATGTTTCCATGCTATGTTTCTTCTGTAATAGTGCGTCTTCCTGACTACATAGTTTTAAATCAGCACTGCTTCTACGACAAACCAAGCTCTTCGATGTCAATCATGCGTCACATTTCCAGTTTTGATTTTCTTTCAGATATCTGCTTGAGCATGTACTGTGTCCTCCAGAATTATTGGCACCCTTGGTAAAGATGAGCCAAAAAGGCTATGAAAAATGTCTTTGTTGTTCATCAGCTTGATCTTACACTGAAAATATGAGAGAAATCTAACCTTTCGGTGAGGTAAAACTGTTCAAAGAAAAAAAATCCTTTTAAAAAACAAACATTTTTCTCAAAAACACACGTGTCACAATTATTGGCACCCCTCCCTTTGCCAGGATAACAGCACTGAGTCTTCTCTTATAATGCTGGATGAGGTGGGAGAACACATACTGTATAAAGGGATCTGAGATCCTTCAGAGTCCTTGGTCCTCGCTTGTGGACTCTCCTCTTCGGCTCACCCCACAGCTTGATTCTGTGGTCAGTGAACCATTTCTGTGTGGGTTTGGATCATTGTCCTGCTGGAAGATCCAACCACTACCCAGTCTTAGCCTCCTGGCAGAGGCAGCCACATTTTGACCTAAAATCTCCTGGTATTTGATGGAGTCCATGATTCCATGTATCCATCCAATCTGTGGGGATGCAGATCTCCCGCAGACGCAAAGACGCAGTGGCAGGCTGGTTGCTGTGCCAATCAGCGCTCTCTGGCTCTGTGCCAGGCAGTGGTGCTGCTTGCGACGTAGTGAGAGAGATTTCTACTGAGATGCTCTAGCAGTGGGCTCTCTGAAGTCCGGCTAGCTAGTTCTGGCTTACTAGCAGAGTTTGTGCACAGGAGAAAAATGACTGCGGGTCCCAGCAGGTCAGGAAGAAGACCGGTCCGTGCCTGATGAAGCGCTAGTTCTGAATAGTGATTCAGCTGTCCACGAGGCTTGCTGCTGATGCTAACCTCGGGTGGATCCTTTGGTTACACGCTGGCAACCTCCGTCCTCGACTCTTAGAACAAAGGAAAGTCCTGCACTCGGACACACTGGCCGTTACGTGGTGGTCCAGGCTGAGTCTGAGGATGTTCAGGTGGAGCCCTGAGGCTGAATGTCCAGCAGGCACGCTGCGAGAATCTCCTGCGCTTCCCCAACTGTTCTGCCCTGCAAACCGTTCCCCAGGGGCTCCGTGTTGCCTCTTTTTACCTAGAGGAACTGCAGGTTGTTCATTGGTTGAAAGTTTCATGGGCATCAGAGATCCACGTGAGGTTAACCTGCCCTACCAGTTCCGGATTGGCTGATGAGTAACCATGCCCTTAGGGTCGTAAACCAACTTTGAATCAGACTCTCCCTTGAAATCTCAGACTTTAAGGCGCCAGAGATGAACAGTTATTAAGTTTGCTGGAGAATATCAGGAATTGGGAGTTGCTCCTTATCAGGACACTCTATCAGCTAGAACAGTGGTTCTCAAACTCTGGTACGTGCCGCCAGGTGGTAAGCCATATGACCCTGGAACTGTGTTGTGTGCGCTGAAAAATCGGGATGGGTTTTCATATTTTTTATTTTAATACGTGTCCAATACGCAGCCTACGTACTACGGTACAGCGCGCGCTAATTTGAGTGGACACAGAGTTATGATGTAATTCTATACCGCTCTATAGGAATGCATGCTATGAAGTAAGTGACCAATTGTATTTAAAAAAAGCTATCTCCACCAAATAGGGAGGTAGGAGAACGTGCGTGATCTTGGAACACGCCAATCTTGTAAGCATGGGAAAGCGTGATAGATAACAGAAAAATATATAAGAACTGTTCTGGGTTAGTTTGAGAAAAATACATCAGGTATCTCTGTTTCGCATCCATGCGCTTGAAGGAAAAACTTCTGAGATGGACTTCTGACTGCCTTTAAAGGGGAAATGGGAAATATTTCTCCAACAGCGCCACATTCGTCAACAATTGATTGAAAATGAATACCTCGCAAAAATCAAGTATTATGTCCTGGCTGAAAGGAATAGACACCAAGAGTAATGAGGCCAGCTCCGACAGATCATGCACACCTGTTGAGATTGAGGAGGATTATACATCGGCCACCGACAAACTCTGCTGCTGAACCTGCTAGTGTTAGCAAGCGTCGGAAGATGGCTACAAGGCGGTACGATCCAAATGATCTAAATTTGGGATTTACTTACACCGGGACAGAGGAAGACCCAAGACCACAGTGTGTCGTGTGCTGTGAGATTCTCAGCAATGGAAGCATGAAGCCAGCACTTTACTACGAAGCATGCGCTCTTGAAGGATAAGCCTGTTGATTTTTTTCAAAGGAAACTTAAAGATCTGAAGCAGCACAAGTCCACCATAACAAACAGTGCCACTCCAATTTCCAAAGCCCAAGAAGCATCTTACTACTCAAGCTTGCGGATCGCTAAAGCAGGTAAGCCCCACACTATCGGTGAAGAACTTTGTTTACCATTGGTAAAAGAGCTGATACTTATTACGTGTGGAGAAAAAGCTGCTAAACAGCTCGACCTGGTGGCCCTTTCGAATGACACAGTCACTCGCAGAATTATTGATATGGCAGATGATGTCAAAAGTACGCTGATAGAGCGCGTTAAGATGAGCAGATTCTTTTCACTGCAATTAGATGAGTCTGTAGATGTCGTCAATTTGGCAGATTTGCTTGTTTACGTTAGATATGAGTTTGAGGGCATGTCGCATGAGGACTTTCTGTTCTGCGAGCCGCTACCAACAAGAACTACAGGAGAGCACATATTTCAGCTTCTGAATGAATTTATTGAAGAGAATGGCATTGACTGGAAAAAATGCGTCGGAGTTTGTACAGACGGTGCTAGAGCGACGACAGGCAGACACAGCGGTGTAGTTGCACGAATTAGAAGAGGTTGCTCCAGATATGAAGTGGACGCACTGCAGCATCCACCGCGAGGCCTTGGCCGCCAATAAAATGCCTGAGGATTTGAAATCCGTGTTAGACTCTGCTGTCAAAGTTGTGAATTTGATCAAAGCTCGACCAATGAATTCACGTCTGTTCAGTGTGCTTTGTAATGAAATGGGCAGCGAACATGTGCAGCTTTTTCTACATACTGAAGTGAGATGGTTATCAAGGGGCAGAGTGCTCACGAGGCTCCTTGAGCTGCACTCTGAGGTACGGATGTTTTTGCATGACCAGCAATCTCCCTTGGCAAGTCTATTTGATGATCCAGTGTGGCTGGTAAAATTGGCCTACCTGGCTGATATATTCTCATGTTTGAATGAGCTGAATCTGGGTCTGCAGGGCTTCTCTTTAACAATTTTTGATGTGTCTGACAAGATCACTGCTATGAAGAAAAAGCTGCAACTGTTTGTTAAAATCAACGCATGTGATGCGTCTGCTTTCCCAACTCTGGAGAACCATCTGCACACATATGGTGTGGAACTTGATGCTGCTGTTCGAGATGTGATTGCAGTGCACCTCTTCTCATTGAAAGAACAGGTCTCAGGGTATTTTCCAGTTGAGGCCACACCAGAGTGGATCAGGAACCCCTTTACTGTTGATGCCGAAAGAATACCCAAGAATCTCTCCTGTGCTGAGCAAGAGAAGTTGCTCGAGTTATCAGCTGATGTGACTCTGATGTCAGAATTGAAACGACAGTCACCGTTGCATTTCTGGATCCAAAGACAGAGTGAATACCCAGCCCTCTCATTCAAGGCTGTGCAATTTTTGATGCCTTTTGCTACTACCTACCTTTGTGAGAAAGGCTTCTCTGCAATCAAGACAAAGTACCACAGCAAAATGGATGCTGAGCCAGATCTGCGGTTGAAGCTCACTGCCCATCGTCCATGACATTGGGAGGCTTTGCCAAACTAAACAAGCTCACCCCTCTCACTGAAATGGGAAGTGCTCAGTGTTATTTGTGTTTCCATTTTTATGTGTATGTGAGAGTGTGCACATGCCCTCATGTTGGTCATTGAGATTTTCTGTGGTTCCTATGGGAAGATGACTTGGAGGTGGTACTTGGTCCAAAAAGTTTGAGAACCACTGAGCTAGAAAAACCTTACTTGTTAACCACATGGAATGGCCTCTCTGTATCAAGCACCACTGAGATGAAAGAGAGAGGGACTAGCAAGGGAGCAGAAAACTTAATTGCGGTATTTTAGTAAGCCTTGCCGCTACAACACCGATCAGCAAAATGTGGAAAGGGTGTCAAAAACCTAGACAGATGCACTTGTTCCCTGAAGAAAAAAAAAAACAGGAAGCTAGAAGCTCACCAACACTAACATACCAGATGGAGGTATCGACACCACCCCTATGATATTCACAAGGAACACACTAAAACAATACTAAGCCACAATGCGTAGAGATCAGTGCAAAGCCTTTATTCACACTCCATGCACAGCTTGGCATTCTGGATCCGAGGTCTAGATCTCCACACAGCCACCAGCACCAGAGAACAGACCACAAGCACAGTGGAGGCAGCAACTGCCAGCAGCCCATAGCTCAGGAACTGGGGTGCTGTGGAGAGAAGAGCTTAAGTCAGTGGACAGACAGGGAAAAGGATCAGACACTCAACCTCCATCCCTCCTTCCTCACCTTCAGGATGGGAATCCAGCCGATCCAGAGCTGGAAGCTCAGACCCAACCAGGATCACTTCCCCACTGGACACCAGCGCAGTTTCTCTGGAGGAGTCCCGTGCCACTTGAGCAACAGCTCTTCCTGCAAGAGGAAAGGACACCAGCATGAGGAAAGGATACACACAGCTGACTGGCACAACTGCCCTGTCCCAAGAGAACTCACTCCTCCTGCCACACATGGGCACACAGCGGTCAGTAGCGGTCGGCTGGCACACTGCTGCACTACAGTGGATGAACACCTAGAGAGAGCAGAGCAAGGGTCACTGCACAGCCCAGGACCAGCCACCACCTCCTTCCCCACAAGCTGCTCCCTACCTTCTCCTTCAGAGGAACCTGAGAGGCAGGATCCACAAAAGTGAACATCTGAATCATGAAGCGCTGGTAGTGCGTTGGGTACGGCAGCCCTGAGGAGCCACCCACAGGGATCAAGGTGGTCTGGTAGTTGTCATCTCTGTAGGGACACCTGCAAGGACAGCAACAGGGAGGGTGAGCCCTGCCACAAGGGGACACTACAGAGACAAGCCAGTCGGAGCCACAGGGGTCAGGTTACCCAGCAACCAGAAGGCTCCAGCTGGGCTGGCTGAGAGGACTGGGAGTGGAAGTGGCCCAGCAGTCCCCCAGGGTCAGGACAATGTTGGGGTCAGCCCTGTTCAAGATGTGGACCTCCACATACACAGGATCCCGCAGCACCTTGGTCACAGGGTAGTCCAGGTCACTGTAGTAGGAGTCATACAGCTCTCCTGAGGACAAGAGCAGCAGCGGGGGTCAGCAGAAGCCCCACACACTCGGCTCACACAGCCCAAGGCCCGACAGCTACCTCTTGCAATCCTGAGCTCCACACGGAGAGGTCCTGGAGACACTGCCGGAGGGGGTGGGGAGACCGTGTAGACCACAGCCCGCACTGGAACAAGGTCATCGTCTGCATACCTGCACTGGAAGAACAGCCTGGAGAGAGAAGCAGGCAGTCATGGGATCCAGACAGGACCTGGCAAGACCAGAGCACTCTGGGAAGCAGCAGCAGCTGCTCACTCACTTGTAGAAACTGTCCCTTGTGATGGAGCCAGCAGGTCCCCCAATCACAGCAAATGTTGAGGACATCATGTTCTCATACACCACAGCACCACCTTCAATCTGGAGGAAGGACACATGAACAAGGTCAGGAATCACCACAGGAACAACATCCTCAGCTGAAGGATCAAGCCCCTCACCTTCATGCTGGTGCCACAGGCACTGACTGGGAACTGGAACATGGCAAAGCCAGCAGTGGTGCTAACAGGGCCACAGGGGGCACTCCTGCCCCCCTGCAGGCTGACTGAACCCAGGCTCAGCTGAGGGCTGGTGGCATTCTTGGACACGACCACCACAAACTGGCCATCCCTGGTGCACTGGACAGTCACTGGAGGAAAGCAAGAGCTGGTAAACCAAGCCTGTTAAGCTCATCATAGAAGACGCTCAAGATCCCAAAACCCACCTTCATTCCCATAGTAACAGCGATTTTGGCTGGTCACATCAAAGCAGCAATTTTTAGCTTCACAGTCGCTTTTACCGATAGTCAAGTTACCACATGCTATCTTATCACCGTCATTAACCAGGCACTTCTGAACCTGAGCTACAGACCAATCCAACGGCAGCAAAAACAACACAATGTACAACCCCATCCTCCCTCTGCTCATTGACTTCTCCATCGTGAAACCCACCGAGGAATTGCAAACAAGCGGCGCTCAGCTCCTGAAATACTCGCTGCGCCCTGATTGGCTGAGGGCGGCGATTGGAGGGCTGTAGGGCCGGAGCGCGCGCACGAGGATTTCGGACACTCAGAGGGTCGTCAGACTCAGCTGATTAATCACGGAGCGTTCTGTTCGACTGGAACGAGCTATCATGCGCGTTAGACCAAGGTCTCCGACTCAAAACTAAATATGTGTGGCATCTATTGCTTCTTTTAGTGATGACCTCGTCTCGATCCCTGAATGACTTGTTGTGTTTAGCCAGACGTAGCTCACACGATGCGATGATTGCCGCTTTCCCTCTTGTATTAGGCCTCGTGAAATCCGACTGCCGCTAGCTGAGATTTTTGTTTTCCACTTTTCTTTTTACTTTTAGCTAACTCGCTATTAGCGGGAGAGTGTGCAGTTTTGAAATGTTGTTCTGTATTTCCCTTTTTCGCGTAGACTCTAGCATTGCAGATTAGATATCATGCGGGTTAGACAAATGTATCTGACTCAAAACTAATTTATGGCGTCTGTTAGTTAGGGTAACCATATTTTGTTTTTCAAGAAAGAGGACGGGGGGACGAACATCGACACTCGACACATGCCTCCAAAGTAATGAATCTTTATTACTTTTTCTAATCAAAAAATCAATTTAAACTCTAATTTGTATTAATCTTCTTAGTAAACGTTTAAACACTTGCAGGGATGCTCTTTCTCTTCCATATTGGCAAACAAGGAAAAAAAATATAGCCCTATTTTTAAAAGTTTTCTTTTTTCATTTTAACAAAAGTCTTAACATCTGAGGAAAAAATGAGGACATCATAACTTTTGCAATCAATGAGGACGTCTCCTAAATGATCGATTTGGCTCTACCTTTATTTCTATAATTCATTTATAATCGTCAATTAATAATGTTCTATGCCAGGCGTTCAATTTATTAACGTTCATTTGAATTTTAATTGAAAAGACGCAGAGTACATTATACTGCGTTTTTGCGCTGTATTACTAAAAATCGGTATGCTCATTACTCTCCCCAACGAGCAGAAAAGTGAGATGTAAGAATATTTCAACATGAATTCGTCCACTGGTTTGGCGCGAATGTTTTCTTGAAAGAGCGCTAGAAAAACACGCGGCGGCTGTGACAGGGGCCAGGCGACTCCCCCGGCCAGCGGAGAAGGTTAAAGCCGCGAGTTCAGCGTTTTGTGCTGAAACCCCGGGGGAAGACTGGGTCGACAAAACCGCTAGAATACCGGGTCTCTCCCCTTGTGAAAGAAACATTCGTTTCCTTGTGACCGGTATGAAGCTGGATAATACGATACCCGTTTGTGAGTCAAATGCTACTGCTCCTGGGAAGGGCAGGAACAATCGCTACCAGCACAGACGAGAATCTCGGTCCCTAGCGTCCCCATGTAGTTTCACGGAAATTCCTACATTTTAATCCCATATTCTACTGCCCAAAGGGACAGTACCCAGTGGGCAGTGATTCGTCCAATATACAGTACAGCGAAAATACGGCTATACGTAAATATACTGTAACGCTCTCGGCTGGGTCTTTACACCTATCTTTGATGTACAATAGTCCTCTAAAGGACTCTGTATGCTGGATCTCCAACCATTTATGTATAATGATCAAATACATTAGAATCTCAATCTAGACAAATTAAGGACCACATTTATACATCTAAGGTATGCCTTTAATAGGTGTATGTTCAACATCTTTTCCCCCCCCCAATAGATGAACAGCCCTAAAATCCTCTCTCCACGGATACGGTGGAGATGGCACAAGTGCTCCTGCACTAGTAGGACTCTGCTCCAGGAAAGCTTGAAAGGGCAGCTATTGTTCCCCCCTGATTTTATGTCCCTGCTCTTCTGCCATTGAGCAGATACTAAGGAACAAGCCTGAGACTCCCACAGGAACCTGAACAGCTGGTGTTCTTCCAAACTGCAGGAAGAGTCTGCTGGAGGAGCTGTAAGAAGAGTGACTATAGCCTTAGACAGCATTCATACCCAACCCATACAGATCCCCCTCTCCAGCACAGCAAGAAGCAGCTCATGACAAGAGACCCTTTGCAACCAGTTTATTGCTCATTCACATCAAGTCAGTTCATGGGTTTGTGTTGCTTCCTCCTGTGCAGGACTGTCCCCAGCAGAGCAGCAGAGACCAGCCCCACCGCAGTCACCACACCAGCCAGGATCACAGCCTCCACAGGCAGGCCTGGAAAGAAAGCACAGAGGAGCCTCAGCAAGCGGGCACTGCCACAGAGAGGGGCCAGCTGATGTGACAGCACCTCCTGCCAGTACCTGTGGCTTTGTCCTCCTCTGCTCTTAGCTGGGAGCTCCGGCCTTCTGCCTCCACTGGCCTCTCAGCAACCTGCTCTTGCAGCACAAACACGGGACCAACAGTGGCATCAGCTTCCCACTCAGGAGCTGCAACAAGAGCAGGACAAGCCTGGCTGTAGACCCCCCACTTTCCTGAGGAGATCCATGCCATGAGCAGCAGAGCAGAGGTGCCTTACCCCCTGTAGAAGCCAGGTCCCTCCTGCTCCTGTCACCCCAATACCTGGATCGTATACTTGGCACACAGCTGGAGTCACAGCAGCTGCAGACCTGGTCACTCCCATCCACTGATCTCCACCTACAGCAGGGACACGGGTCAGAGCAGCTCCCTCAGCTGGACACAGCAGCCCCCTGCCTCCTCACTGACCTGCTGCCCTCAGTGTAGCAGTCCTTGTTCAGGGAGTCCACACTCTGGGAAGCAGGAGTCACCTTCAGGTGGCAGGTGATGTAGATCTGCCAAGAGCACGAGTGGATCAAGCTACACCCAGGCCTCCATCTTGGGCTTGTAATGGAAATGCTGTTCCACAACCCTCACAAACCCATGAAAGCAGAAGGTACCAGGATCAAGTACTCACTGAGCTCCTGGCATCCTGATAGAACCTGAAGGCATCCAGCTTCATCTGCAGCTTGGTGTCCTGGGTTCTTAGCATGAACTGCGAGCTGGAGCCTGTGGATTTGGCATCAGTCAGGCACCTGAAAGGAGAGAAGGCAGTGTAGAACTGGAGAGACGGCAGGCAGTGTTCACTAGCTCAAGCCACCCGAGGTCACACCCACCCTTTGTTCTCAATGAAGGAGTAGCTGGGGGTGGAGGTCTGGTCAGGGACCAAGGTGGCCACGCAGCTGTCCACAAAGAGCCGAAGGGGCTGGTGGTTGGCCTGGGTGACGGAGGCTTCGATGTTCAGGACGTCCCCCAGGTAGAACACATTGGAGGACCTCTGGGAGCTCCAGTCATCTGGATGGGAAAGGAACCCCCAATCTCAAGCATAGATCCCCATCAACCCAACTGCACTGGCTGAACAGTCACACCGTGCTTCATCTCAGGGGAGACCTACCATTCATGAGGCTCAGAGAGAAGCCCAGCAGATCCTCAGCAGACTTGGTGGAGGTGTAGGGGACCCAGGTGGGCTTCAGGGCATTGCTGCTCACATTGTGGAGCCTAGCAGACAGGAGGCAGGTGTCAGCAGGGAGTCAAGCTCCAGGCAGTCAGCCCTGCTGCTCCTCCAGGACTCACCTCATGTAGTGACACTCGATACCCACAACAGCACCATTCGTTCTCACTATGGGGGTGTTGGCCAGCGGCTTCGGGGTGTAGTTGAGAGAGAAGCTGTACACCAGTTGCTCATCCACAGTCTAGACAGATCACAGATCCAGTCACCCAACAGCCGAGAACCGGAAGCAGCCCAACCACAGAACAACTTCTTACCTGCAGCACACTGCGACACGCCTGCAGCTCAGCCTCGAAGATCAGGAGCTGCGCCGCAGTGTCCTGCCTAGTGACCGCACAGTCTCCCAGGCTGAGATCCGAAGCGTTGATCAGCTGCCCGGTGCTGAACAGGTCTGTCTTGACCTGCACCACGATTGTACTCTCCCCACACTGCACCGACACAGCCCGGATAACCTGCTGCTTCTGCTGCCGTGGCAGCAGAGGCGAGTCCAGAAAGGCGACCCCCTTGCGCCTGATGCCGGATTGGACGTTAGCCCGGGCACGCCATTGCGCAGCATCACACAGAACTGCGAGGAACAGCAAGGTCAACAACTGAAAGGAAAGACCACTAGAAAACCACATCTTGAAATGAAAACAACCCACAAAACCACGATACCTGCTGTTTGCGAGCTCCTTCCTTTTAAAGCCACCGAGACTTTCGCGCGTGATGACGTTCAGGCTCGTAGAGTGAAGATTTTCACGAGGACCCGAACTCTGTCAGCTCACACGCAGGAGGACAGGATATGGAATCCAACCCGTGGAAAAGCCAGTGTAGTTATATAGTATTGTATAATACAATGAATATTATAAAGTAGGATCTTCGCTATATTTTGCGGTCACGGTATCTAATAGTTCCTGTTACAGCTGTTGCTTCTGACAAGATGTACAAAATAAATAAGATAAGAGCTAGTCCCGAAACGTCTGAATTTACATAAATTCTAAGATTCATATTGTCTCTTTCTGCCAAAATGACCATTGTATAGTTACAGTCTTGTAAATGATAAAACTCCTTCTTTATTTTCGTTCGAATGTTCTTCTGCTTCGCCGGTTAATTTGGAGGAAAAGCGCTGGGTGAACGATTTCAAGAATTAAAAGCCTAAAACGGGAGAAAGGGAGAAACTCGTCGTGATATTTCCTTCTCCGGGTCTGTGTGCAGTGCAGACACGCTTTGTCCCAGAGAACATGTCCGACGCCCGCGGAGCGCAGACAACTGTTCTCACACCTTCCGATTCAGGAGTGAAACAGGCGCCTGGCGTTGCTGCTCTTTACATTAGCAGCCGCGCTTGATCGTTTGCAACAGATTAAAAACGGGCTGCACGCATGCTTCTCTGTTAGCACTGCTTTGCTGAAGCTCTGGGGTCCTGGGTTCGATTCGTTGTGGGGTTTCTTCTGGAGGAGTTTGCAAGCTCTCCATTTTCACCCCACCGTCCAAATACTGCACGTGCTGTCACGGTGAACGGCCGGACTAACTCCCCCCCGCACGTCTGATGGTCCACTGTGTGTCGGCTTAGGAACCGGCTGGTCTCCACTTTCTGTTGGGCTCAGTGCTTTCAAGTTCTTTCATGTAGACGAGCTGTTGAGAAATCCTACTAATTATTAGTTTTTCTTGTGACACTCAACTGTGCATCGCCCATTTTTCTTGCTTAAGCCTGTATTTTACACACAAAAGAAACATGCGTAGCGTCATAGGAATTGTGTAATACATCTATAGATTTTCTCACATTTTTATCCTGTACAATGTTGCTAGGGAAGCTGAAGCCTATCCCAGCAAGCAACAGGCCCAAAGTGGGGTACACCCAGGATGGGACACCAGTCTATTGCAGTGAATATTGGAAGGTAGTGTTTTTTTTAAATGGTCCAATAAAACAATTAATTTCTGATACTTGCACACCCTTTTCAAATCAGATTTTTTAATGCAAACTTACAGTGCCCTCCAGAATTGTTGGCACCCTTGGTTAAGATGAACAATAAAGGCAATGAAAAATTCTTTGTTGTTTATCAGCTTGATCTTACACTGAAAATATGAGAGAAATCTAACCTTTAGGTGAGGTAAAATTGTTCAAAGAAAAAAAATCCTTTTAAAAAACAAACATTTTTCTCAAAAACACACGTGTCACAATTACTGGCACCCCTCCCTTTGCCAGGATAACAGCACTGAGTCTTCTCTTATAATGCTGGATGAGGTGGGAGAACACATACTGTATAAAGGGATCTGAGATCCTTCAGAGTCCTTGGTCCTCGCTTGTGGACTCTCCTCTTCAGCTCACCCCACAGCTTGATTCTGTGGTCAGTGAACCATTTCTGTGTGGGTTTGGATCATTGTCCTGCTGGAAGATCCAACCACTACCCAGTCTTAGCCTCCTGGCAGAGGCAGCCACATTTTGACCTAAAATCTCCTGGTATTTGATGGAGTCCATGATTCCATGTATCCATCCAATCTGTGGGGATGCAGATCTCCCGCAGACGCAAAGAAGCAGTGGCAGGCTGGTTGCTGTGCCAATCAGCGCTCTCTGGCTCTGTGCCAGGCAGTGGTGCTGCTTGCGACGTAGTGAGAGAGATTTCTACTGAGATGCTCTAGCAGTGGGCTCTCTGAAGTCCGGCTAGCTAGTTCTGGCTTACTAGCAGAGTTTGTGCACAGGAGAAAAATGACTGCGGGTCCCAGCAGGTCAGGAAGAAGACCGGTCCGTGCCTGATGAAGCGCTAGTTCTGAATAGTGATTCAGCTGTCCACGAGGCTTGCTGCTGATGCTAACCTCGGGTGGATCCTTTGGTTACACGCTGGCAACCTCCGTCCTCGACTCTTAGAACAAAGGAAAGTCCTGCACTCGGACACACTGGCCGTTACGTGGTGGTCCAGGCTGAGTCTGAGGATGTTCAGGTGGAGCCCTGAGGCTGAATGTCCAGCAGGCACGCTGCGAGAATCTCCTGCGCTTCCCCAACTGTTCTGCCCTGCAAACCGTTCCCCAGGGGCTCCGTGTTGCCTCTTTTTACCTAGAGGAACTGCAGGTTGTTCATTGGTTGAAAGTTTCATGGGCATCAGAGATCCACGTGAGGTTAACCTGCCCTACCAGTTCCGGATTGGCTGATGAGTAACCATGCCCTTAGGGTCGTAAACCAACTTTGAATCAGACTCTCCCTTGAAATCTCAGACTTTAAGGCGCCAGAGATGAACAGTTATTAAGTTTGCTGGAGAATATCAGGAATTGGGAGTTGCTCCTTATCAGGACACTCTATCAGCTAGAACAGTGGTTCTCAAACTCTGGTACGTGCCGCCAGGTGGTAAGCCATATGACCCTGGAACTGTGTTGTGTGCGCTGAAAAATCGGGATGGGTTTTCATATTTTTTATTTTAATACGTGTCCAATACGCAGCCTACGTACTACGGTACAGCGCGCGCTAATTTGAGTGGACACAGAGTTATGATGTAATTCTATACCGCTCTATAGGAATGCATGCTATGAAGTAAGTGACCAATTGTATTTAAAAAAAGCTATCTCCACCAAATAGGGAGGTAGGAGAACGTGCGTGATCTTGGAACACGCCAATCTTGTAAGCATGGGAAAGCGTGATAGATAACAGAAAAATATATAAGAACTGTTCTGGGTTAGTTTGAGAAAAATACATCAGGTATCTCTGTTTCGCATCCATGCGCTTGAAGGAAAAACTTCTGAGATGGACTTCTGACTGCCTTTAAAGGGGAAATGGGAAATATTTCTCCAACAGCGCCACATTCGTCAACAATTGATTGAAAATGAATACCTCGCAAAAATCAAGTATTATGTCCTGGCTGAAAGGAATAGACACCAAGAGTAATGAGGCCAGCTCCGACAGATCATGCACACCTGTTGAGATTGAGGAGGATTATACATCGGCCACCGACAAACTCTGCTGCTGAACCTGCTAGTGTTAGCAAGCGTCGGAAGATGGCTACAAGGCGGTACGATCCAAATGATCTAAATTTGGGATTTACTTACACCGGGACAGAGGAAGACCCAAGACCACAGTGTGTCGTGTGCTGTGAGATTCTCAGCAATGGAAGCATGAAGCCAGCACTTTACTACGAAGCATGCGCTCTTGAAGGATAAGCCTGTTGATTTTTTTCAAAGGAAACTTAAAGATCTGAAGCAGCACAAGTCCACCATAACAAACAGTGCCACTCCAATTTCCAAAGCCCAAGAAGCATCTTACTACTCAAGCTTGCGGATCGCTAAAGCAGGTAAGCCCCACACTATCGGTGAAGAACTTTGTTTACCATTGGTAAAAGAGCTGATACTTATTACGTGTGGAGAAAAAGCTGCTAAACAGCTCGACCTGGTGGCCCTTTCGAATGACACAGTCACTCGCAGAATTATTGATATGGCAGATGATGTCAAAAGTACGCTGATAGAGCGCGTTAAGATGAGCAGATTCTTTTCACTGCAATTAGATGAGTCTGTAGATGTCGTCAATTTGGCAGATTTGCTTGTTTACGTTAGATATGAGTTTGAGGGCATGTCGCATGAGGACTTTCTGTTCTGCGAGCCGCTACCAACAAGAACTACAGGAGAGCACATATTTCAGCTTCTGAATGAATTTATTGAAGAGAATGGCATTGACTGGAAAAAATGCGTCGGAGTTTGTACAGACGGTGCTAGAGCGACGACAGGCAGACACAGCGGTGTAGTTGCACGAATTAGAAGAGGTTGCTCCAGATATGAAGTGGACGCACTGCAGCATCCACCGCGAGGCCTTGGCCGCCAATAAAATGCCTGAGGATTTGAAATCCGTGTTAGACTCTGCTGTCAAAGTTGTGAATTTGATCAAAGCTCGACCAATGAATTCACGTCTGTTCAGTGTGCTTTGTAATGAAATGGGCAGCGAACATGTGCAGCTTTTTCTACATACTGAAGTGAGATGGTTATCAAGGGGCAGAGTGCTCACGAGGCTCCTTGAGCTGCACTCTGAGGTACGGATGTTTTTGCATGACCAGCAATCTCCCTTGGCAAGTCTATTTGATGATCCAGTGTGGCTGGTAAAATTGGCCTACCTGGCTGATATATTCTCATGTTTGAATGAGCTGAATCTGGGTCTGCAGGGCTTCTCTTTAACAATTTTTGATGTGTCTGACAAGATCACTGCTATGAAGAAAAAGCTGCAACTGTTTGTTAAAATCAACGCATGTGATGCGTCTGCTTTCCCAACTCTGGAGAACCATCTGCACACATATGGTGTGGAACTTGATGCTGCTGTTCGAGATGTGATTGCAGTGCACCTCTTCTCATTGAAAGAACAGGTCTCAGGGTATTTTCCAGTTGAGGCCACACCAGAGTGGATCAGGAACCCCTTTACTGTTGATGCCGAAAGAATACCCAAGAATCTCTCCTGTGCTGAGCAAGAGAAGTTGCTCGAGTTATCAGCTGATGTGACTCTGATGTCAGAATTGAAACGACAGTCACCGTTGCATTTCTGGATCCAAAGACAGAGTGAATACCCAGCCCTCTCATTCAAGGCTGTGCAATTTTTGATGCCTTTTGCTACTACCTACCTTTGTGAGAAAGGCTTCTCTGCAATCAAGACAAAGTACCACAGCAAAATGGATGCTGAGCCAGATCTGCGGTTGAAGCTCACTGCCCATCGTCCATGACATTGGGAGGCTTTGCCAAACTAAACAAGCTCACCCCTCTCACTGAAATGGGAAGTGCTCAGTGTTATTTGTGTTTCCATTTTTATGTGTATGTGAGAGTGTGCACATGCCCTCATGTTGGTCATTGAGATTTTCTGTGGTTCCTATGGGAAGATGACTTGGAGGTGGTACTTGGTCCAAAAAGTTTGAGAACCACTGAGCTAGAAAAACCTTACTTGTTAACCACATGGAATGGCCTCTCTGTATCAAGCACCACTGAGATGAAAGAGAGAGGGACTAGCAAGGGAGCAGAAAACTTAATTGCGGTATTTTAGTAAGCCTTGCCGCTACAACACCGATCAGCAAAATGTGGAAAGGGTGTCAAAAACCTAGACAGATGCACTTGTTCCCTGAAGAAAAAAAAAAACAGGAAGCTAGAAGCTCACCAACACTAACATACCAGATGGAGGTATCGACACCACCCCTATGATATTCACAAGGAACACACTAAAACAATACTAAGCCACAATGCGTAGAGATCAGTGCAAAGCCTTTATTCACACTCCATGCACAGCTTGGCATTCTGGATCCGAGGTCTAGATCTCCACACAGCCACCAACACCAGAGAACAGACCACAAGCACAGTGGAGGCAGCAACTACCAGCAGCCCATAGCTCAGGAACTGGGGTGCTGTGGAGAGAAGAGCTTAAGTCAGTGGACAGACAGGGAAAAGGATCAGACACTCAACCTCCATCCCTCCTTCCTCACCTTCAGGATGGGAATCCAGCCGATCCAGAGCTGGAAGCTCAGACCCAACCAGGATCACTTCCCCACTGGACACCAGCGCAGTTTCTCTGGAGGAGTCCCGTGCCACTTGAGCAACAGCTCTTCCTGCAAGAGGAAAGGACACCAGCATGAGGAAAGGATACACACAGCTGACTGGCACAACTGCCCTGTCCCAAGAGAACTCACTCCTCCTGCCACACATGGGCACACAGCGGTCAGTAGCGGTCGGCTGGCACACTGCTGCACTACAGTGGATGAACACCTAGAGAGAGCAGAGCAAGGGTCACTGCACAGCCCAGGACCAGCCACCACCTCCTTCCCCACAAGCTGCTCCCTACCTTCTCCTTCAGAGGAACCTGAGAGGCAGGATCCACAAAAGTGAACATCTGAATCATGAAGCGCTGGTAGTGCGTTGGGTACGGCAGCCCTGAGGAGCCACCCACAGGGATCAAGGTGGTCTGGTAGTTGTCATCTCTGTAGGGACACCTGCAAGGACAGCAACAGGGAGGGTGAGCCCTGCCACAAGGGGACACTACAGAGACAAGCCAGTCGGAGCCACAGGGGTCAGGTTACCCAGCAACCAGAAGGCTCCAGCTGGGCTGGCTGAGAGGACTGGGAGTGGAAGTGGCCCAGCAGTCCCCCAGGGTCAGGACAATGTTGGGGTCAGCCCTGTTCAAGATGTGGACCTCCACATACACAGGATCCCGCAGCACCTTGGTCACAGGGTAGTCCAGGTCACTGTAGTAGGAGTCATACAGCTCTCCTGAGGACAAGAGCAGCAGCGGGGGTCAGCAGAAGCCCCACACACTCGGCTCACACAGCCCAAGGCCCGACAGCTACCTCTTGCAATCCTGAGCTCCACACGGAGAGGTCCTGGAGACACTGCCGGAGGGGGTGGGGAGACCGTGTAGACCACAGCCCGCACTGGAACAAGGTCATCGTCTGCATACCTGCACTGGAAGAACAGCCTGGAGAGAGAAGCAGGCAGTCATGGGATCCAGACAGGACCTGGCAAGACCAGAGCACTCTGGGAAGCAGCAGCAGCTGCTCACTCACTTGTAGAAACTGTCCCTTGTGATGGAGCCAGCAGGTCCCCCAATCACAGCAAATGTTGAGGACATCATGTTCTCATACACCACAGCACCACCTTCAATCTGGAGGAAGGACACATGAACAAGGTCAGGAATCACCACAGGAACAACATCCTCAGCTGAAGGATCAAGCCCCTCACCTTCATGCTGGTGCCACAGGCACTGACTGGGAACTGGAACATGGCAAAGCCAGCAGTGGTGCTAACAGGGCCACAGGGGGCACTCCTGCCCCCCTGCAGGCTGACTGAACCCAGGCTCAGCTGAGGGCTGGTGGCATTCTTGGACACGACCACCACAAACTGGCCATCCCTGGTGCACTGGACAGTCACTGGAGGAAAGCAAGAGCTGGTAAACCAAGCCTGTTAAGCTCATCATAGAAGACGCTCAAGATCCCAAAACCCACCTTCATTCCCATAGTAACAGCGATTTTGGCTGGTCACATCAAAGCAGCAATTTTTAGCTTCACAGTCGCTTTTACCGATAGTCAAGTTACCACATGCTATCTTATCACCGTCATTAACCAGGCACTTCTGAACCTGAGCTACAGACCAATCCAACGGCAGCAAAAACAACACAATGTACAACCCCATCCTCCCTCTGCTCATTGACTTCTCCATCGTGAAACCCACCGAGGAATTGCAAACAAGCGGCGCTCAGCTCCTGAAATACTCGCTGCGCCCTGATTGGCTGAGGGCGGCGATTGGAGGGCTGTAGGGCCGGAGCGCGCGCACGAGGATTTCGGACACTCAGAGGGTCGTCAGACTCAGCTGATTAATCACGGAGCGTTCTGTTCGACTGGAACGAGCTATCATGCGCGTTAGACCAAGGTCTCCGACTCAAAACTAAATATGTGTGGCATCTATTGCTTCTTTTAGTGATGACCTCGTCTCGATCCCTGAATGACTTGTTGTGTTTAGCCAGACGTAGCTCACACGATGCGATGATTGCCGCTTTCCCTCTTGTATTAGGCCTCGTGAAATCCGACTGCCGCTAGCTGAGATTTTTGTTTTCCACTTTTCTTTTTACTTTTAGCTAACTCGCTATTAGCGGGAGAGTGTGCAGTTTTGAAATGTTGTTCTGTATTTCCCTTTTTCGCGTAGACTCTAGCATTGCAGATTAGATATCATGCGGGTTAGACAAATGTATCTGACTCAAAACTAATTTATGGCGTCTGTTAGTTAGGGTAACCATATTTTGTTTTTCAAGAAAGAGGACGGGGGGACGAACATCGACACTCGACACATGCCTCCAAAGTAATGAATCTTTATTACTTTTTCTAATCAAAAAATCAATTTAAACTCTAATTTGTATTAATCTTCTTAGTAAACGTTTAAACACTTGCAGGGATGCTCTTTCTCTTCCATATTGGCAAACAAGGAAAAAAAATATAGCCCTATTTTTAAAAGTTTTCTTTTTTCATTTTAACAAAAGTCTTAACATCTGAGGAAAAAATGAGGACATCATAACTTTTGCAATCAATGAGGACGTCTCCTAAATGATCGATTTGGCTCTACCTTTATTTCTATAATTCATTTATAATCGTCAATTAATAATGTTCTATGCCAGGCGTTCAATTTATTAACGTTCATTTGAATTTTAATTGAAAAGACGCAGAGTACATTATACTGCGTTTTTGCGCTGTATTACTAAAAATCGGTATGCTCATTACTCTCCCCAACGAGCAGAAAAGTGAGATGTAAGAATATTTCAACATGAATTCGTCCACTGGTTTGGCGCGAATGTTTTCTTGAAAGAGCGCTAGAAAAACACGCGGCGGCTGTGACAGGGGCCAGGCGACTCCCCCGGCCAGCGGAGAAGGTTAAAGCCGCGAGTTCAGCGTTTTGTGCTGAAACCCCGGGGGAAGACTGGGTCGACAAAACCGCTAGAATACCGGGTCTCTCCCCTTGTGAAAGAAACATTCGTTTCCTTGTGACCGGTATGAAGCTGGATAATACGATACCCGTTTGTGAGTCAAATGCTACTGCTCCTGGGAAGGGCAGGAACAATCGCTACCAGCACAGACGAGAATCTCGGTCCCTAGCGTCCCCATGTAGTTTCACGGAAATTCCTACATTTTAATCCCATATTCTACTGCCCAAAGGGACAGTACCCAGTGGGCAGTGATTCGTCCAATATACAGTACAGCGAAAATACGGCTATACGTAAATATACTGTAACGCTCTCGGCTGGGTCTTTACACCTATCTTTGATGTACAATAGTCCTCTAAAGGACTCTGTATGCTGGATCTCCAACCATTTATGTATAATGATCAAATACATTAGAATCTCAATCTAGACAAATTAAGGACCACATTTATACATCTAAGGTATGCCTTTAATAGGTGTATGTTCAACATCTTTTCCCCCCCCCAATAGATGAACAGCCCTAAAATCCTCTCTCCACGGATACGGTGGAGATGGCACAAGTGCTCCTGCACTAGTAGGACTCTGCTCCAGGAAAGCTTGAAAGGGCAGCTATTGTTCCCCCCTGATTTTATGTCCCTGCTCTTCTGCCATTGAGCAGATACTAAGGAACAAGCCTGAGACTCCCACAGGAACCTGAACAGCTGGTGTTCTTCCAAACTGCAGGAAGAGTCTGCTGGAGGAGCTGTAAGAAGAGTGACTATAGCCTTAGACAGCATTCATACCCAACCCATACAGATCCCCCTCTCCAGCACAGCAAGAAGCAGCTCATGACAAGAGACCCTTTGCAACCAGTTTATTGCTCATTCACATCAAGTCAGTTCATGGGTTTGTGTTGCTTCCTCCTGTGCAGGACTGTCCCCAGCAGAGCAGCAGAGACCAGCCCCACCGCAGTCACCACACCAGCCAGGATCACAGCCTCCACAGGCAGGCCTGGAAAGAAAGCACAGAGGAGCCTCAGCAAGCGGGCACTGCCACAGAGAGGGGCCAGCTGATGTGACAGCACCTCCTGCCAGTACCTGTGGCTTTGTCCTCCTCTGCTCTTAGCTGGGAGCTCCGGCCTTCTGCCTCCACTGGCCTCTCAGCAACCTGCTCTTGCAGCACAAACACGGGACCAACAGTGGCATCAGCTTCCCACTCAGGAGCTGCAACAAGAGCAGGACAAGCCTGGCTGTAGACCCCCCACTTTCCTGAGGAGATCCATGCCATGAGCAGCAGAGCAGAGGTGCCTTACCCCCTGTAGAAGCCAGGTCCCTCCTGCTCCTGTCACCCCAATACCTGGATCGTATACTTGGCACACAGCTGGAGTCACAGCAGCTGCAGACCTGGTCACTCCCATCCACTGATCTCCACCTACAGCAGGGACACAGGGTCAGAGCAGCTCCCTCAGATGGACACAGCAGCCCCCTGCCTCCTCACTGACCTGCTGCCCTCAGTGTAGCAGTCCTTGTTCAGGGAGTCCACACTCTGGGAAGCAGGAGTCACCTTCAGGTGGCAGGTGATGTAGATCTGCCAAGAGCACGAGTGGATCAAGCTACACCCAGGCCTCCATCTTGGGCTTGTAATGGAAATGCTGTTCCACAACCCTCACAAACCCATGAAAGCAGAAGGTACCAGGATCAAGTACTCACTGAGCTCCTGGCATCCTGATAGAACCTGAAGGCATCCAGCTTCATCTGCAGCTTGGTGTCCTGGGTTCTTAGCATGAACTGCGAGCTGGAGCCTGTGGATTTGGCATCAGTCAGGCACCTGAAAGGAGAGAAGGCAGTGTAGAACTGGAGAGACGGCAGGCAGTGTTCACTAGCTCAAGCCACCCGAGGTCACACCCACCCTTTGTTCTCAATGAAGGAGTAGCTGGGGGTGGAGGTCTGGTCAGGGACCAAGGTGGCCACGCAGCTGTCCACAAAGAGCCGCAGAGGCTGGTGGTTGGCCTGGGTGACGGAGGCTTCGATGTTCAGGACGTCCCCCAGGTAGAACACATTGGAGGACCTCTGGGAGCTCCAGTCATCTGGATGGGAAAGGAACCCCCAATCTCAAGCATAGATCCCATCGACCCAACTGCACTGGCTGTACAGTCACACCATGCTTCATCTCAGGGGAGACCTACCATTCATGAGGCTCAGAGAGAAGCCCAGCAGATCCTCAGCAGACTTGGTGGAGGTGTAGGGGACCCAGGTGGGCTTCAGGGCATTGCTGCTCACATTGTGGAGCCTAGCAGACAGGAGGCAGGTGTCAGCAGGGAGTCAAGCTCCAGGCAGTCAGCCCTGCTGCTCCTCCAGGACTCACCTCATGTAGTGACACTCGATACCCACAACAGCACCATTCGTTCTCACTATGGGGGTGTTGGCCAGCGGCTTCGGGGTGTAGTTGAGAGAGAAGCTGTACACCAGTTGCTCATCCATGGTCTAGACAGATCACAGATCCAGTCACCCAACAGCCGAGAACCAGAAGCAGCCCAACCGCAGAACCACTTCTTACCTTCAGCACACTGCGACACGCCTGCAGCTCAGCCTCAAAGATCAGGAGCTGCGCCGCAGTGTCCTGCCCGGTGACCGCACAGTCTCCCAGGCTGAGATCCGAAGCGTTGATCAGCTGCCCGGTGCCGAACAGGTCGGTCTTGACCTGCACCACGATCGTACTCTCCCCGCACTGCGCCGACACAGCCCGGATAACCTGCTGCTTCTGCTGCCGTGGCAGCAGAGGCGAGTCCAGAAAGGCGACCCCCTTGCGCCTGATGCCGGATTGGACGTTAGCCCGGGCGCGCCATTGCGCAGCATCACACAGAACTGCGAGGAACAGCAAGGTCAACAGCCGAAAGGAAAGACCACTAGAAAACCACATCTTGAAATGAAAACAACCCGCAAAACCACGATACCTGCTGTTTGCGAGCTCCTTCCTTTTAAAGCCATCGAGACTGTCGCGCGTGATGACGTTCAGGTTCGTAGAGTGAAGATTTTCACGAGGACCCGAACTCTGTCAGCTCACACGCAGGAGGACAGGATATGGAATCCACCCCGTGGAAAAGCCAGTGTAGTTAAAGCGGAGGAAGATCGCGGAGACTAATTTCTCCTGAGCAGACTGCTGATTGTTTACAATGAATATTATAAAGTAGGATCTTCGCTATATTTTGCGGTCACGGTATCTAATAGTTCCTGTTACAGCTGTTGCTTCTGACAAGATGTACAAAATAAATAAGATAAGAGCTAGTCCCGAAACGTCTGAATTTACATAAATTCTAAGATTATTATTGAATTAAAACTGTGAATGTCTCCTTCTGCCAAAATGACCATTGTATAGTTACAGTCTTGTAAATGATAAAACTCCTTCTGCTTCGCCGGTCAATTCGGAGGAAAAGCGCTGGGTGAACGATTTCAAGAATTAAAAGCCTAAAACGGGAGAAAGGGAGAAACTCGTCGTGATATTTCCTTCTCCGGATCTGTGTGCAGTGCAGACACGCTTTGTCCCAGCGAACATGTCGGACGCGCGCGGAGCGCAGACAACTGTTCTCACACCTTCCGATTCAGGAGTGAAACAGGCGCCTGGCGTTGCTGCTCTTTACATTAGCAGCCGCGCTTGATCGTTTGCAACAGATTAAAAACGGGCTGCACGCATGCTTCTCTGTTAGCACTGCTTTGCTGAAGCTCTGGGGTCCTGGGTTCGATTCGTTGTGGGGTTTCTTCTGGAGGAGTTTGCAAGCTCTCCATTTTCACCCCACCGTCCAAATACTGTACGTGCTGTCACGGTGAACGGCCGGACTAACTCCCCCCCGCACGTCTGATGGTCCATTGTGTGTCGGCTTAGGAACCGGCTGGTCTCCACTTTCTGTTGGGCTCAGTGCTTTCAAGTTCTTTCATGTAGACGAGCTGTTGAGAAATCCTACTAATTATTAGTTTTTCTTGTGACACTCAACTGTGCATCGCCCATTTTTCTTGCTTAAGCCTGTATTTTACACACAAAAGAAACATGCGTAGCGTCATAGGAATTGTGTAATACATCTATAGATTTTCTCACATTTTTATCCTGTACAATGTTGCAAGGGAAGCTGAAGCCTATCCCAGCAAGCAACAGGCCCAAAGTGGGGTACACCCAGGATGGGACACCAGTCTATTGCAGTGAATATTGGAAGGTAGTGTTGTTTTTTAAATGGTCCAATAAAACAATGAATTTCCGATACTTGCACACCCTTTTCAAATCACATTTTTTAATGCAAACTTACAGTGCCCTCCAGAATTGTTGGCACCCTTGGTTAAGATGAGCAATAAAGGCAATGAAAAATTCTTTGTTGTTTATCAGCTTGATCTTACACTGAAAATATGAGAGAAATCTAACCTTTCGGTGAGGTAAAATTGTTCAAAGAAAAAAAAATCCTTTTAAAAAACAAACATTTTTCTCAAAAACACACGTGTCACAATTACTGGCACCCCTCCCTTTGCCAAGATAACAGCACTGAGTCTTCTCTAATAATGCTGGATGAGGTGGGAGAACACATACTGTATAAAGGGATCTGAGATCCTTCAGAATCCTTGGTCCTCGCTTGTGGACTCTCCTCTTCAGCTCACCCCACAGCTTGATTCTGTGGTCAGTGAACCATGTCTGTGTGGATTTGGATCATTGTCCTGCTGGAAGATCCAACCACGACCCAGTCTTAGCCTCCTGGCAGAGGCAGCCAGATATTGACCTAAAATCTCCTGGTATTTGGTGGAGTCCATGATGCCGTGTATCCTAACAAGATTCCCAGGGCCTTTGGAAGATAAACAGCCCCACAACATCACAGATCCACCACCACACTTCACAGTGGGGAGAAGGTTCGTTTTCTGCATGACCTTGACTCTTTTTATGCCAAACCCACCTCTGGCGTTTGTTGCCAAAATGCTCTATTTTTGTCTCATCTGACCATAGAACCCGTTTCCAATCAGAGTTCCAGTAATACTTCGCAAACTCCAGGCGCTTACTTTTGTGGTTTGACGACAGCAGGGGCTTTCTTCTGGCAAGCCTTCCAAATGGTTTGTTGGCACAGAGGTGGCGTCTAATTGTAGTTTTGGAGACTTGGTGACCCCAGGATGCAACCAACTCCTGCAATTGTCCAACTGTGATCCTTGGAGAAAGTTTTGCCTCACAAACCATCTTCTTCACTGTGTGTGTGGGCAAAATACACTTGAGTCCTCTCTCAGGCAGGTTCATCAGAGCTCCGGTTGTTTGAAACGTCTTAATGATTGCCCTTATAGTGGAGATGGGTATTTTCAGGTGTGAAGCAAGTTTTATAACCGTTGCCCGATTGATGAAGGTCTGTCTCATTTAATTTTTGTGTTCTCTGGTCTTCCCCATGTTGATGGATGACTGAGGGTGTTTGTCCTGCCTGTTACCTCATATTTATACCGCAGTGAAACAGGAAGTCAAGGATGACCACTTAAGAGTTCCTAAAGACTCAGGTGTACTTTAAAAAGGTCAAATATGAATGGGAATATATGTCAATTAGATTTTGCTCTTAGGAATTTCTAGGGATGCCAATAATTGTGACACCTGCGTTTTTGAGAGAAAAAAT
Source organism: Lepisosteus platostomus (assembly GCF_059453375.1). NCBI lineage: Eukaryota > Metazoa > Chordata > Actinopteri > Semionotiformes > Lepisosteidae > Lepisosteus > Lepisosteus platostomus. The sequence continues at coordinate 8,498,792 of NC_142614.1, read as the reverse complement.
TAAGGCTTTTTTTCCTTTGACTAATTGTACCTCACTGGAAGGTTAGATTTCTCTCCTATTTTCAGTGTGAGATCAAGCTGATGAACAAAGATTTTTCATAGCCTTTATTGCTCATCTTAACCAAGGGTGCCAATAATTCTGGAGGGCACTGTAAGTTTGCATTAACAATTCTGATTTGAAAAGGGTGTGCAAGTACCATTTGTTACCCAGCAACATTTGAAAAGGGTCTGAATACTTCTGCAAGGCACTTTGGCTGCTTTCAGGGACACAGACAAGCAGTAGCGGATTCTTAGTAAGGTCTCTGGTAAAGAACTGCCAGCCACTGACAATGACTGTTGGAAGTAATGCACAGACATTCCTGCCCCCAGCGTTCATCACAGGCATTTCGTTTTCACAAGATGACATGATACACGATGCACCGACCTCGTGGTAAAACATTAAGGACCGGGACTGGTCTGGATTTCAGGCAGCCCATTTGCTTAAGGTGACCGAGTGAGGGAACTGACCAGGGTCCTGAAGTGCTCCAGCAGGCAGCATTAATCTAGCTCTACCTACTCAGTCAAGAATAAAAGGCAACAGGTTAATTAGCAGCCCACTTCCAGCTCTCACTACTGACAGGAGTATTTCACTACAAGACCACTGCTCTTGTGACTCAAATTTGTGAACAGGCACGAAACGGACAAGTCCTTACAGATTGATAAACCCATCATCTACAGGCCAAGCAAAACCCTCGAGCTGGGAGCAGGGGTGTAGCCTAGATGGAACTAGAGAAGAAAGCCCAAGTACACCCCAGCAAGCTACAGTTCTTCAAATTGGAGAGGTGCCCCTATGCTGGCAGGACAGCCAGTTAGAGCACAGGCCCACCCAAAAATCAATTCCTGGCTCCACCCCCAAGTGTAAGCACTTGAACATGAAATTTGGAAAACACTGATCCCCACTGAGAGTCTTCCAGCTTCTTCTGAGCATGCTGGAAGAGCTAAAGCAAGCAAATGCAGGCACATAGGATGTAAACAAGGGGTGATGCAATTGTGCATGACTACACATCCACACAGTAAGATTAAAGAGAATGATGGAACTCTCCCAAAATCAGTACACTTTGGGAAGAGAGCTCACAAGAAGGTAGTGGAGAGGGAATACAGAAGAGCGGGGATTGATACTGAAAGCCACAGGGACTGGAAGGGGCATGAGGGAGGTGGTATATAGCCATGCTTGTCTGTTCTTTAACAACAGACACTGCTCAAGCAAGTAGAAATCAGGGCTAGGATAAAAAGAAGGAATTACACGGATTAGCTTAATGTGGAAAGGAAGCTTAGCTGGCTGTCAAAAACCTAAGCAGATCCACATCTTTCCCGAAGAAACAGCCAGGAATCTAGCAGCTCACCAGCACTATGATTGTCCCAAGGAACACACTAAAACAATACTAAGCCACAATAAGTAGAGATCAGTGCAAATCCTTTATTCACACTCCATGCACAGCTTGGTATTCTGGATCTGAGGTCTAGATCTCCACACAGCCACCAGCACCAGAGCAGAGACCACAAGCACAGTGGAGGCAGCAACTACCAGCAGCCCATAGCTCAGGAACCGAGGTGCTGTGGAGAGAAGAGCTTTAGTCAGTGGTCAGACACAGGGAACAGGATCAGACACTCAGCCTCCAACCCCCTCCCTCACCTTCAAGATGGGAATCCACTTGAGCCAGAGCTGGAAGCTCGGATCCAACCAGGATCACTTCCCCACTGGACACCAGTGCCGTTTCTCTGGAGGAGTCCTGTGCCACTTGAGCAACAGCTCTTCCTGCAAGAGGAAAGGACACCAGCATGAGGAAAGGATACACAGCTGACTGGCACACACAACTGCCCATCCCAAGAGAACTCACTCCTCCTGCCACAGGTGGGCACACAGCGCTCAGTAGCAGTCGGCTGGCACACTGCCGCACTACAGTGGATGAACACCTGGAGAGAGCACAGCAAGGGTCACTGCACAGCCCAGGACCAGCCACCACCTCCTTCCCCACAAGCTGCTCCCTACCTTCTCCATCAGAGGCACCTGAGAGGCAGGATCCACAAAAGTGAACATCTGAATCATGAAGCGCTGGTAGTGCGTTGGGTACGGCAGCCCTGAGGAGCCGCCCACAGGGATCAAGGTGGTCTGGTAGTTGTCACCTCCATAGGGACACCTGCAAGGACAGCAACAGGGAGGGTGAGCCCTGCCACAAGGGGACACTACAGAGACAAGCCAGTCGGAGCCACAGGGGTCAGGTTACCCAGCAACCAGAAGGCTCCAGCTGGGCTGGCTGAGAGGACTGGGAGTGGAAGTGGCCCAGCAGTCCCCCAGGGTCAGGACAATGTTGGGGTCAGCCCTGTTCAAGATGTGGACCTCCACATACACAGGATCTCGCAACACCTTGGTCACAGGGTAGTCCAGGTCACTGTAGTAGGAGTCATACAGCTCTCCTGAGGACAAGAGCAGCAGTGGGGTTCAGCAGAAGCCCCACACACTCGGCTCACACAGCCCAAGGCCGGACAGCTACCTCTTGCAATCCTGAGCTCCACACGGAGAGGTCCTGGAGACACTGCCGGAGGGGGTGGGGAGACCGTGTAGACCACAGCCCGCACTGGAACAAGGTCATCGTTTGCATACCTGCACTGGAAGAACAGCCTGGAGAGAGAAGCAGGCAGTCATGGGATCCAGACAGGACCTGGCAAGACCAGAACGCTCTGGGAAGCAGCAGCTGCTCACTCACTTGTAGAAACTGTCCCTTGTGATGGAGCCAGCAGGTCCCCCAATCACAGCAAATGTTGAGGACATCATGTTCTCATACACCACAGCACCACCTTCAGTCTAGAGGAAAGGCACATGAACAAGGTCAGGAACCACTACAGCAGCAACACCCTCAGCTGAAGGATCAAGCCCCTCACCTTCATGCTGGTGCCACAGGCACTGACTGGGAACTGGAACATGGCAAAGCCAGCAGTGGTGCCAACAGGGCCACAGGGGGGACTCCTGCCCCCCTGCAGGCTGACTGAACCCAGGCTCAGCTGAGGGCTAGTGGCATTCCTGGACACGACCACCACAAACTGGCCATCCCTGGTGCACTGGACAGTCACTGGAGGAAAGCAAGAGCTGGTAAACCAAGCCTGTTAAGCTCATCATAGAAGACGCTCAAGATCCCAAAACCCACCTTCATTCCCATAGTAACAGCTATTCCGGCTGGTCGGATCAAAGCAGCAATTCTTAGCTTCACAGTCACTTCTACTGATAGTCAAGTTACCACATGCTATCTTATCACTGTCATTAACCAGGCACTTCTGAACCTGAGCTACAGACCAATCCAACGCCAGCAAAAACACCACACTGTACAACCCCATCCTCCCTCTGATCATGAACTTCTCCATCGTGAAACTCGCCGAGGAATGGCAAACAAGCTGCGCTCAGCTCCTGAAATACTCGCTGCGCCCTGATTGGCTGAGGGCAGCGATTGGAGGGCTGTAGGGCCGGAGCGCGCGCACGAGGATTTCGGACACTCAGAGGGTCGTCAGACTCAGCTGATTAATCACGGAGCGTTCTGTTCGACTGGAACGAGCTATCACGCGGGTTAGACTAATGTATCTGACTCAAAACTAATTTATGGCGTCTGTTAGTTAGGGTTACCATATTTTGTTTTTCAAGATAGAGGACTGGGGGACGATCATCGACACTCGACACATGCCTCCAAAGTAATGAATCTTTATTACGTTTTCTAATCAAAAAAGCAATTTAAACTCTCTAGTTTTTATTAATCTTCTTAGTAAACTTTTAAACACTTGCAGGGATGCTCTTTCTCTTCCATTTTGGCAAACAAGGAAAAAAAATATAGCCCTATTTTTAAAAGGTTTCTTTTTTCATTTTAACACAAAAGTCTTAACGTCTGCGAAAAAGTTAGGACTTCTCCTAAATGATCAATTTGGCTCTACCTTTATTTATATAATTCATTTATAATCGTCAATTAATAATTTTCTAGGCCAGGCGTTTAATTTATTAACGTTCATTTGAATTGAAAAGACGCAGAGTACATTATACTGCGTTTTTGCGCTGTATTACTAAACATCGTTTTTACAGAATGAATCGTTTTGCTCATTACTCTCCCAAACGAGCAGAAGAGTGAGATGTAAGAATATTTCAACATGAATTCGTCCACAGGTTTGGCGCTAGAAAAACACGCGGCGGCTGTGACAGGGGCCAGGCGACTCTCCCGGCCAGCGGAGAAGGTTAAAGCCGCGAGTTCAGCGTTTTGTGCTGAAACCCCGGGGGAAGACTGGGTCGACAAAACCGCTAGAATACCGGGTCTCTCCCCCTGTGAAAGAAACATTCATTTCCTTGTGACCGGTTTAAAGCTGGATAATACGATACCCGTTTGTGAGTAAAATGCTACTGCTCCTGGGAAGGGCAGGAACAATCGCTACCAGCACAGACGAGAATCTCGGTCCCTAGCGTCCCCATGTAGTTTCACAGAAATTCCTACATTTTAATCCCATATTCTACGGCCCAAAGGGACAGTGATTCGTCCAATATACATATATACACACACTGTACACAAGGGTCTTTACTAGTTTCTACACCTATCTCTGATGTACAATAGTCCTCTAAAGGTATCTGTATGATAGACCTCCAACCATTTATGTATAATGATCAAATACATTATCACTATAATTATTACATTATCACAAATACAATCTCATTCTAGACAAATTAAGGACCACATTTAATAGGTGTATGTTCAACATCTTTCCCCCCAATAGAAAAAGAGCCCTAAAATCCTCTCTCCAAGGATACGTTGCAGGAGCACTTGTGCCATCTCCTCTAGTAGAACTCTCCTCCAGGCAAGCTTGAAAGGGTAGCTATTGTTCCCCCCTGATTTTATGTCTCTGCTCTTCTGCCATTGAGCAGATACTAAGGAACAAGTCTGAGACTCCCACAGGAACCTGAACAGCTGGTGTTCTTCCAAACAGCAGGAGGAGCTGTAAGAAGAGTGGCCATAGCCTTAGACAGCACAGCATTCATACCCAACCCATACAGATCCCCTCTCCAGCACAGCAAGAAGCAGCTCATGACAAGAGACCCTTTGCAACCAGTTTATTGCTCATTCACATCAAGTCAGTTCATGGGTTTGTGTTGCTTCCTCCTGCGCAGGACTGTCCCCAGCAGAGCAGCAGAGACCAGCCCCACCGCAGTCACCACACCAGCCAGGATCACAGCCTCCACAGGCAGGCCTGGAAAGAAAACACAGAGGAGCCTCAGCAAGTGGGCACTGCCACAGAGAGGGGCCAGCCGACATGACAGCACCTCCTGCCAGTACCTGTGGACTTGCCCTCCTCTGCTCTTAGCTGGGAGCTCTGGCCTTCTGCCTCCACTGGCCTCTCAGCAACCTGCTCTTGCAGCACAAACACGGGACCAACAGTGGCATCAGCTTCCCACTCAGGAGCTGCAACAAGAGCAGGACAAGCCTGGCTGTAGACCCCCCACTTTCCCGAGGAGATCCATGCCATGAGCAGCAGAGCAGAGGTGCCTTACCCCCTGTAGAAGCCAGGTCCCTCCTGCTCCTGTCACCCCAATACCTGGATCGTATACTTGGCACACAGCTGGAGTCACAGCAGCTGCAGACCTGGTCACTCCCATCCACTGATCTCCACCTACAGCAGGGACACAGGGTCAGAGCAGCTCCCTCAGCTGAGCACCAGCTGGACACAGCAGCCCCCTGCCTCCTCACTGACCTGCTGCCCTCAGTGTAGCAGTCCTTGTTCAGGGAGTCCACACTCTGGGAAGCAGGAGTCACCTTCAGGTGGCAGGTGATGTAGATCTGCCAAGAGCACGAGTGGATCAAGCTACACCCAGGCCTCCATCTTGGGCTTGTAATGGAAATGCTGTTCCACAACCTTCACAAACCCATGAAAGCAGAAGGTACCAGGATCAAGTACTCACTGAGCTCCTGGCATCCTGATAGAACCTGAAGGCATCCAGCTTCATTTGCAGCTTGGTGTCCTGGGTTCTTGGCATGAACTGCGAGCTGGAGCCTGTGGATTTGGCATCAGTCAGGCACCTGAAAGGAGAGAAGGCAGTGTAGAACTGGAGAGACAGCAGGCAGTGTTCACTAGCTCAAGCCACCCGAGGTCACACCCAACCTTTGTTCTCAATGAAGGAGTAGCTGGGGGTGGAGGTCTGGTCAGGGACCAAGGTGGCCACGCAGCTGTCCACAAGGAGCCGAAGGGGCTGGTGGTTGGCCTGGGTGACAGAGGCTTCGATGTTCAGGACATCCCCCAGGTAGAACACATTGGAGGACCTCTGGGAGCTCCAGTCATCTGGATGGGAAAGGAACCCCCAATCTCAAGCATAGATCCCCATCGACCCAACTGCACTGGCTGTACAGTAACACCGTGCTTCATCTCAGGGGAGACCTACCATTCATGAGGCTCAGAGAGAAGCCCAGCAGATCCTCAGCAGACTTGGTGGAGGTGTAGGGGACCCAGGTGGGCTTCAGGGCATTGCTGCTCACATTGTACTTCCTAGAAATACAAATCACTTGTACACCATGCTGAATCTTTATCCCCTGTAGAAGAACTAGTAATCAAGTCCTCACCTCATGTAATGGCACTCAATACCAACAACAGCACCATTAGTTCTCACTATAGGCAAGTTAGTAATCAGGGTCGGCTTGTAGATGAGAGAGAAACTGTAAACGAGTTGGTCTCCAGTCATCTAGAAAAACCATAGGTTTGTTAAGGATAAACAGTGACAAGAATACAGTAACCCCCCCGCCCCCTTACCGTCAGGGCACTGCCACATGAATGCAGCTCAGCCTCGAAGATCAGGAGACCGCACAGTCTCCCAGGCTGAGATCCGTGGGGCTGATCAGCTGCCCAGTGCCGAACAGGTCTGTCTTGACCTGCACCACAATTGTACTCTCCCCGCACTGCGACGAGACAGACCGAGACACCTCCTGTCGGTACATTGGCGAATCGAGATATGCCACTCTCCTGCGCTCAGCTGTGGGCTTCCCTATACCCCATCTATGCCATCCGGCCCAGTCACTTAAAGCAGTGCACGACCAAAGCACCGCGAAAACAATTAAATATCCATACACCCCCATAGCAGTAATAACAAACCACTAAGAAGGAAAAAAAAAATCCACACAGAATCGTCTGCTCGAACCTCGTCAATTTATACTCCTACAGAAGTGCGCGCGTCTGTTACATCCATCCAGCCTTGCGCGAGTAAAACGGCAGACTTTCACGTGCTGCTAAACTCTATAATTAACATATCACATCAATTCCTCAACCAATCATTCATATATTTTCGCTCGGCGGCCACAGTTAAGGTTTTTGTTAGCAAGCAACAGATCAACTTGTACAAAGAGTTAATTCAACGAAACGATCGAGTGCAAAGCTGAAAGAGCCGATGTTGGAGCCGTCCTGAAGCTGGTCCCAATCACTGTTGTTTGGAAACCAACGCTTCTGTAAATGTTTTATTATGGACTGTATTGGTTAATTAAAATGTCGTGTCTAAACACGGAAACAGAGAAGTGTTTTGCCCCATCTACCGTGTTCATTTAAACAATTAGTTCAAGTAGGTAGCTGTGTCAGCATGCGTAGACTGCAAAGGAACAAGGGAAAGTTTATTAAATTAAAACAATTATATGTATTCAAGCATAACTGAAAGTGAATTCAGCTAGTGTCCACATCTAATCGTGAATTGGAGACCACCGCAGATCTGCAGTGGGTTTGTCACCAATGTGTATCCCAGAGACCCACACTCTCCGTCGTGTGTGTGTGTGGTGGGGGCTCTCCACATCGGTATGTTCACTCTAATTGAGCTTTCTCGGAGACCCTGGACCACTTGTAAGTTATCGATCAAATAACATCTTCAGAAATTAGAAACTGAATTAGATCCTCGCAAATTGAGCCAAGGAGTATGTATGTAGATAGAAAAGTAGTTCAAGTAGGCAGCTGCGTCAGCATGCGTAGGCTGCAAAGGAGCAGGTAAAGAGTTATTCCCCGCTGAAAAGATAAGAAAGGAAACACAACGTTTCAGCTGTGGAGCCTTCTTCTTCTTGGCACCCAAAGAAGGTTCCACAGCCGAAACGTTGTGTTTCCTTTCTTCTCTTTTCAGCAGGGGATAACCCTTTACTTATCCTTTCTAGATAGAAACGTTTTATACCCCTGGCCATGTGGTCTGGAATCCGGGAGGTTTTGTCTCCTTACGGAAGTCAGTTCTAAGGTTTAGGAACCTAGTAAGAAAACCTACTGGAATAAGACCCAGGGAAATCCTGATATGTTAATAAAGTGACTTTTGACTTTGTGCCATCCAATCAATTACATACTGATTATAATAGTGATAGTTTCATCACTGTTAATAATAGTACAAAATAATAAAACAATGACCGTGGCATCCAACCGAGAACAAGAACACGTAAATAGATGATTTATGTGATTTTACTCTAGATGGTCCTAGTCCACAAGGTTATGTAAGTAACTCTTAATCACGAGTAAAGACCGGGGAACAAGAGTAACATCGACCAACTAAGACAGCAATTCATTAATTACAATTAGAAGCCATACAGGAATTAAAAACACACGAGAAGTCTTCCCTCTGGCAGTTACATACTATATAGGAGGGATGTCTGCGCTTACGCAGTTCAGCTTTTGAATCGTGGAGGAAAGCGCGAAGCTGGTCTTATAAAGAATTTTCAGCAAAGAGCGGAATTCCGTATCCGGAACCATTGAACGGTATACGTGGTGTTCTCATTGCTGGGGGTTCTCATTTCCTAACGGACACAATTGAGACACGTCATCAGTCCCAAGATGGCAGCGTCCGTGGTTGAGTCGTTTAGAGAGCTGCTGGTTAAGTTTCTCATGCCAGAGAAATGTTTCGACGAGTTTTTCGTCAACTTCAATCTACTACACGGTGAGAGACACCAAGCCGTTCCCGAAACAGTCCTATACAACATATTATTTAATCGATGTACACGTTTACGTTGCGATTTTGAATCCGTTGTGTAATGCAATGCGGAAAAGCATTGACCGGTGATTATTAACTTTCCGTTTTTATTCTTCTGCTCCTTATGAATCGTGACAGCTCAGATGGTTGACTTTGTGTGTGGTTAGTCGAGGTCATATTCCGCACCTGGAATTATAAGACTCCCTGAATCAAAAAACATTAGCAGGCTTTGTGCACCGGTACTTAAGATTTTCAGATATTTTCTACGGTGTTGTTGAGTAAAGCGACATGCCACCTTAAATCCTATATAAGTACAGACAGTGATGATGTAGAGTTTGAAATACCCAGTGAACAGTTAGGTTCCCAGATATGGCAGTCTAATATCATATTGTATTTAAAGCTGTATGTAAGACTCAGAAGTGGTTCATGAAGCTGGTACTGTTGACAGTAGAGGTGTTTGAAATAGTAAGTCTAAACTATCCGAAAGTGACGTCTGTCTCCTCTGAATAAATTCTCTACATGATAGACAGTAGGATGACCATATTTTGGTTTTCCCAAAAGAGGATGGGACGGTCATCGACACTCGACACATGCCTCCAAAGTAATGAATCTTTGTGATTTTTTCTAATTAAAAAATCGATTTAAACTCTCTAGTTTTTATTCAACTTCTTAGTAAAGTTTTAAACAGTTGCAGGGTTGCTATTTCTCTTCCATAATGGCAAACATGGAAAAAAAACAAAAAAAAGCCTTATTTTAAACGTAGGTTTTTTTTTTCATTTTAACACAACAAAAGTCTTAACATCTGAGGAAAAAATGAAGACATCATAACTTAGGAGAAGTCCTCATTAGTTGCAAACATGATCAATTTTAATGAAACATTTTGAAATATAATGAAACGAGTTCAACATTGTTATTTCTCATGGCCATAAGCACAGCCACACACACACAAACCCCAAGCTACGCTGCATGTAAGGTCAAAACATCTACCGGTAATGCATGGACCGAACAAAAATATATAGGCCTGTCTGTTTACGCAGTCTGAGTAACGAGCAAAACAAAATCCCGGACAATTTTTGGAATTTTATCAATCCTGGTCGGACTGATATTTTAGGTTTCAAAAAGAGATTGTCTGGTCACCCTAATAGACAGCGATCCATTTTCTGACAAACCTGCTGCAAGGCCAGATGTTCACCTTTTTCCACAAACAGTGACATGGACAGCAGCACAAAACGTTCACAATGGGGCGTGTTCTGGCTTGGAAACCCTCCTTCTGCATCATTTCTGATTATTCTAAAGCATTTCTAGTTGATGTGATTAATTTACAAGACCAGCGGGTTCTGCCCTGCTTTTTCTGACCAGCTCAATGCCAGCTACCGTTCCAGTGGTGAATATTAATCTCCCTCTTTCTGCAGTGCCCTGTCTGAAGGTGGCGCTCAGCAAAGGGCTGGGAATAGGAATCATCCTCGGATCGGTGATGGGTGAGTTTTACGTTCTGTTTTGTTTTTTTTACTCCCCTCCCGCGTGGGGGTCTATTTTTGGAGTCTCCTGACGTCCTGAGTCTCGGAAGAGAGGTGTAAGAAGAAGAAACGGCGAAAACGCGAGACATTTCGAATTTGTCTTCTTGGCTGTGGTGCAGGGTTGGGATTGTTGTGGCTTCCGTGTTTTTTTTTTAGTTTTCCGTTATTGCTTAGTTCAGATAGAGCAGACAGATAGATTGAGGAAGACTTTGCTTTGGCTTTGCCGCCCCTTTCTCAGGAGATGGGTTTAGAGGGTATCGAGTTGTAAAATAGTGTCATTAGTGTTGTTTTTGGTTGTTTGTGTATTTCCAGTTGTTAAACCCTGGCTCATGTGTTAGTCCCCATTCGCCCCAAGACTGAGCCATAGTGGGGGCGGGGAAGAACCGATGTCCAGGGCCGGTTTACAGAAAGCTCTCTCGTTGTGTGACTGTTTTCATGTTTATTTATACCTTCATGCAATTGTTTTTGTGTTGGACGCTTAATGGCTGTCATTACTTACGACAAACACTTTTAAACCTGAGGACAGACTCCTTAGGGTCATCAAACACCTTTTTTCACATACCGGATCCCTTCTGCCAGACGGGACAGAGATGCGGCGAACAACAACAACAACAACAACAACCACAACAGGTGGGCAGACGTTAGGGGGAGACGTCTGGCCAGACCACCGCCCCTGCCGTCTGTTTTGTAAGCTAATGTTCAGTCACTGGAGAATAAGATAGACGAGCTGGACTGTCGGATCAACGCGGAAAGGGACCTGAGGGAATGCTGCGTGTCCACCTTCACTGAAACCTGGCTGAATTCACGCGTCCCGGACAGCGCCATCCAGCCAAAGGGGTTCACCGTTTACCGCATGGACAGAAACCACCAAGCGACCGGCAAGCACAAAGGAGGAGGCGCTGGCTTACTGGTCAACAGCAAATGGTGCACCGACGTGGAGGTCACCTCTAAATCCTGCTCCCCGAATCTAGAGCACCTGACCATCAAATGTCGACCCTTTTATTTGCCGAGGGAGTTTTCCGCCACCATTATTACGGCCAATTACATTCAACCTCAAGCCTGCGAGGAGGCAGCAAACACAAAAACTCCCACCCGGAAGCCGTCTCAATTGTAGTGGGGGACTTCAACCACTGCAATCTGAGGAAAATACTGCAGAAATACATTCAGCACGTCACTGTACCGACACGAGGAGGCAGTATTTTAGACCACTGCAACACAAAAATAAAAGGGGCGTACAAAGCTCTTCCCGATCTGAGATGCATTAAGTTGGACCACATCGCTCTCCTGCTGCTTCCGGGCTGCAAACAGAAGCTGAAGGCCTACCCCATTGCGAACAGGTCAGTGCGCTGTTGGTCTGAGGAGGCAGAAAGCAGGTTAATAGACTGCTTTGATTGTACAGACTGGGACGCATTCAGAGCTCCCACACAGATTTAAATGAGTCCACCGACATGGTCACCAGCTACATGAAATGTTGCACCGACAGTGGTGTACCAGAAAAGAACATGTGGACCGTGGTTCAACAACGACATTCGCAATAAAGTAAAAGATAGATCCTCCAAGTTCAAATCTGGGCACACAGACCTGTACAGAGCTGTACAGGGAATCATGGGATGCATTAGAAAAAAGCCATAAAACGCGCTAAAAACAGCTACAGACTGTGACTTGAAACGCAGTGCGCTGACACCCGGAGGCTGTGGCAGGGATTACAGTCAATCACAGGTTACAAGGGCTGCAGCCAGGAGATCGACACAAACAGCACATCCCTGCCTGACGAGCTGAACCATTTCCATGCCCGCTTTGGTGCTCTGAACACAGACAGTGCTGAGAAGACCCCAGGTGTACAGGGCGAGTCTGTTCTGAAACTTTCAGAGCAGGATGTGCAGAAGAGTCCGAGCAGGGTGAAAATCTGTAAGGCTGCAGGGTCTGATGGGATTCCACCCCACGTCCTCAGGATATGTGCAGTCCAGTTGACCAGAGTGTTTAAGGACATCTTTAACTCCTCCCTGTCACAGTCCATTGTCCCCACCTGCTTAAAAAAAACACCACTGTTCCACTCCCTAAAAAGTTAAACCTGACGTGCCTGAACGATTACCACCCAGTAGCATTAACATCTGTGGTGATGAAATGCCTGGAGAAGCTGGTGTTGTCGCACAAGAACTCCTCCATCACAGAGGCCCTGGACCCTTTGCAGTTCGCCTACCAGAACGATCAGTGGATGATTTTGTCTCCCTAGCTCTACATACTGTACAGCCTTGGAACACCTGGACACTAAGAACTCATATGTGAGAATACTGTTTGTGGACTACAGTTCAGAATTCAATTCCATCATACCCAGTCAACTGACAAAGCTCAGGGGATTAGGACTGTGCAACTCTGTCTGCAACTGGCTGCAGGACTTCCTAATCGAGAGACCACAGGTAATAAAACATCAACACCACTCACCCTGAGCACTGGAACCCCACAAGGCTGCTGTCTGTCCAAGGTTGTTCCCTGTTCACTCACGACTACACAGCAAGACACAGCAACAACCACATCATTAAATTTGCAGATGACACCACATAAAACTGAAGTGGAAGTGGAAGTAGGTTTTTGGGCATTCACATTTCTAATGACCTCACCTGGACTGTGAACACTGACTCTAACATGAAGAAGGCTCAACAGTGCCTCTATTTCTTGAGGTGCCTCAAGCGATGGGGGATGCCAGTACCTGTGTTGGTGACCTTCTACCGCTGCAGCATCACAGAGGACAGTCACTCGGACCACACCTACACCATCAACCTCATTGTAGTTTTATTTATTGCCGTCATTGTTTGCATGTTTGCATCGTTTACATTTGAACTTTTTACTTGTACATTGTCTACTGTTTGTTTGTATATTGTCTTGATGCACTGTCTGCACTTTGTGTTTTTATACTTGTTTTAGCGATTGAGAGACTTTCTGTGAGTACGAATTCCATTGTACCAGTACATGTACCGGTTACATATGGCAATAAAGTTCAAGTTCAAGGGGGAAGGATATTAAAAAAAATAGACCCACTCAGTCTATAAATGTCACCCCCTGTCTTTCAGTCTCTCACGGAACTCCTTTTTCCCCCATCTTCTCCCCCTTCCTGCAGTAAAACTGCCCCAGATCATCAAGCTGTACAGGGCGAAGAGTGGCGAGGGACTGAGCTTCAATTCCATCCTGCTGGAGATGCTGGCCATCACCGGGACTATGGCCTATAGTATAGCCAACAATTTCCCCTTCAGGTAATGCACACGGTGTGCAACTTCTCACTCAATGTTTAATGGAGTGTTCAATGAAGGTGTAACACTGCCCTGTTGCTATCCTCCTGCATGTGCCCGCAGTGCCTGGGGGGAAGCCCTTTTCCTGATTGTTCAGACGGTGACAATCGGATTCCTTATCCAGCACTATGGAGGAAACACCCTGAGAGGTACAACCCTGTTAGAAAATCCGATGAGCTTTTTCTTAGCGTCTGATTGAGTCCGTCAGTCATCCGCTCTGTACTGGGGTCAGATCGCGCAAAATGCATGAATTCCGTCAGGCAGTCGATTTCTCCAGATCAGATCACAACAGGGAGTTTACAACACTAAGCCTTTCCAGGCTGAGCCAGTAACCTTCAGGGCGGCAGCTGTAGGGATAGTGTCCTTCGCTTTGGGGTGTCACTTGCTTTTTTGGGGTGATGAAACAGGGGGTCTTTCTGCTCACCCCTCGACCAGTAAAGGAATGATCAGTGTCAAGCTATTTCAAAAAGATTTTAAAAATGATGCTTAATGTTCTGGCACACATGGACATCAAAGCTTTCCATTACAAAACCCAGGACTGTAGGAGATAAATAGCAAAAAAACAAAGAGGAAATAGTCTAAACTTTGTTTGCATGTGTGCATCTGATTTAAAGACGAAAGGAATATTTAAATCAAACTATAGACGTTTTTTAGACATGCTGACCCTATCTACCTCCATTGACTTGTGCTCCCCTGTTCACCCTCTCAGGTGTGGGCTTCCTCGCCGTCTACATCGCCCTGGTGTCGCTTCTGCTGTCCCCTCTGGTGCCCATGGCAGTTATCACCGCCATGCAAGCCACCAACATGCCAGCTGTCGTCGTTAGTCGGGTATGGAAGTAATGTCATGGGACTTGCGCCAGTTCTCAGCTCTACCCACTAGCCCACACTGCCCACCTCCCTCCCTCTGGGTGCCTGTCCCTGGCTCAGACTGTTAAGTCGCATTCCCTTCCCCCCTCACACCCCTCCCAATGTTAACTAATAACCTGTCCCGTCTGTGAATGAAGGGCACTGAAGCCACGTGCCAACTTTGTCTCCTGTAACAGCTCATACAGGCGGCTACCAACTACCACAATGGACACACTGGCCAGCTGTCGGCGCTTACGGTCTTCCTGCTGTTCGCCGGCTCCCTGGCGCGGATCTTCACCTCTGTCCAGGTGGGTATGGGCACAACACCAGTGGGGGGGGGTTTCCACAAAAAAAAAACATCTGGCTTTTGCATTGGAAGCAACAATTAAAAAAACCAAAACTGAACACCTTCAAGTCGCTTCGGTAGAGGCGGTGAAATATTCAGACCAATGGCACCCGTAATTAAAAATTTGAGTTTTTATCTCCGAAGCTGTCAGGTCTCTAAAGTCCATGGTCAGTCAAAACAGAACTCATTCAACGATCAAGTGTCCTTCAGCAGGGTTTGAGCCAAGTGAAGGTGTGAACAGCTTTGTTTCCATTGAAGGGCGTCAGTACCTTTGCCACAGTGATCCCTGATTGTTTTATGTTCCTTGTCTACACTCGTGACAGCTTATCTTTGGGCATTTTAAGGTGTCTGCCTCTGCTCTACTATGACTTGTACACCCTCTGGGCTCCTTGGGCTTGTATGTTGAATTGACCGCATCTCTTCTCTCACACCGTAAGAGCCCCAGCTTGTGGAGTCCTCAGTTTCTCCGTCTCTAGAGCCTAGATGCAGACTAAATCATTCGTTCTTTCAGCTGGGTTTATAAGCCTCCTGGTTGTCCTCTGAGGAGTTGCTAAGTCCATGAGCAACCTATCCTCACATCTCCTTTCCCTCACATGGAATTTCTCCCTGTCCCAGTGCAGGACACTCAATCAGACCATCTGTGCTGAACGCTACTGCCTGTCTAGAGTAGCAGGTGGCCAACTTGGCTCAGTTCCCCACCATTTGACTGGGGCTGGGAGCCAAGATGCTCACAGAGCCTCCTGCGCTACATCACAGTGCAGGCGGGTGGCAGACCTTCCTGAAAAGTTCAAAATTAGAGATAAACGTACTTGTCTCCCCCCGGACAAAAGCCTAACAAAGCAGGGAGGTTACTGCAGGTTTGTAAGAGTGAACTCTTGAGTGTGGTTGTGAGAAAACTCTTCACTCAGGCTAGGTGTGGTTCAGCAGAGTCCTTTATTACATTCGCATGGAGAGGTTACCATCGTACGGATATGAGAGCAGCCTCTGAATGATGAGGTTTATTTTCTTAGCTTTGGCGCCCTGCAGTGATAGGTAAGACAGGCCCACACGCGCACAGGACCCCCCTTTCGGTAACGCTTCCTCCCCGCCTCTCGCCCCTCGTTCCCAGGAGACAGGAGACTCCCTGATGGCGCTGACCTACTGCGTGTCCTCGGCCTGCAACGGCCTCATCGCTGGCCAGCTGCTGTACTACTGGAACGCCAGGCCTGCGCCGAAGAGGAAGGCCAAGAAGAAAGCAGCATGAGAGAGGGGCGGCTGCCCAGCCCCCCCACTCTGTCCAGGACCAAAGTCCACCTCCGGGCGGAAAGGACTCACATTCCCGTTCGGCGCCAGCGGACAGCCCTGTCTGCCCGCCCAGCCTCGGGTTGTTCCCACAGGGCCCACGCGCTTGATTTTTTTCTTTCCTTCCCGTTATTTGTCCATTGCTCACAGTTTGTGTGAAAGAGGGGTGTCAGACCCCCCCACCCACACACACACACATACACACACTTTTCTGGGCTTTCCAGCTCCTGGTTATTCCTAATCCTTTCATTCCAGTTTCAGACCAAGTCTGATTGTAGGGATGGTACATTTTTCCCCGCCTTTGTTTCCTTTTTTTTTCCCCCCGTGAATCCTGTAACTTGAATCAGTTTCATTTTGAAGAATAAAATGAGTTCAGATATGATTGTTCACGTCAGGGGTGGGT
This sequence comes from Lepisosteus platostomus, assembly GCF_059453375.1. Lineage (NCBI taxonomy): Eukaryota > Metazoa > Chordata > Actinopteri > Semionotiformes > Lepisosteidae > Lepisosteus > Lepisosteus platostomus. Next base: position 8,482,145 of record NC_142614.1, on the reverse strand, counting down.
GGGGTCATACGAAGGTCTGGGTAAGGAGGAGGGTTACAGATGTGAGTTTTATAGCTCCCCTTGATTTCAAAATCTTTGCTCCGGTCCATCTATCAAGGGTCCCCCAAAATAAATCACAGACACAGTACATAGGTACAGCTTAATAAACACCGTTGTGTTTATTAATTCAACCAGATTGATCTGATTGAATCAGACAATGGCCTGTTGATGGAGGGTGCTAGCGCTCAGATGTGTGGCTAAATAAAGAGAACTCCACCTTGGTCACTCAATACAAGACATCGGAGACACTGTACCGCACCAGAGCTGCGTACGAAGCAGTCGAAGATCTGCACACACAGATACACAGGCAGTGGGCGCGTCTGAAACTAGGATGCTGAAGAAAAAAGTTGGAATTGGGGGCAAAGGTTCCCCAAAGGCATGCCATTGGCACTCCTTATATTCCCTGCGGATGTCCCAAGCCGCCCACATCCCCAAGTGGGATGGCTGCCTCACCCCTGAAGGCCCAGCAGGTCTTCCCAAGGTGCAAAGCCAAGGAAGAAAGAGATGCCCCCCACTGCCCATACCCAGCATGCCCTGAAGCAGTGCAATGAAGAGGAGCACAGCTTTCCTGAGGGTTGCCTTTTTTTAGGGGGGGGGTTGGGGTCTGCTCTCCCAGGGGCATGGTCAGAGCTCAGGCTCAGCCATTTATACGGCACCCTTGGAGCAGCTGGGGTTAAGGGCCTTGTCTCATGGAGAACAAGCTGGGGTATGTGAAAAAGACAAATTCCTATTGCAAGAAATTGTATAGGGCCAATAAAGTGATCTTCTCTTATCTCTTTCTTAAAGTATCACTAAATCATTAAATTGACCAAATCAAATGATTGATCACAGTTGCATTGCACGAAATGCAACCAGTGGTTGGCTATATTTAAATTGTGGGGTGGACTGGGAGCAGTGCTGGAGATTCCTGTTCTCACTGTCCGGAAATCTAGAGCAATCCTGGGCTATCGGGGCTCCCCACAATACTAACAGCTTTGCCCCTGGAAAGGGCTATCTAATTGGTCCCTATCACTACCTTAAAGAGTCCAGGTACAACAAAATCTGACCAGCTGTTCCTTTTTAAAACCAGAAAATGTTCTGGGTTCTCGGGGGTTTCGATATGTCTTGACACCTGAAGAGCAGGGTGGTTACAGTGGCTCAAGCCCCTGCCCCTTTGCCCTCATTGGCCCAAGTGGCCTTTTTTTGCTTGTAGAAAAAAGTCCAACCAATTACATTTTTTTATTCGCCACTTGACAATTCTGCTTCTGTATTTAGTACGGGTCTCCGGTTTGGGAAAAAAAATGTTGGACCTAATTGATCTCATCCCAGCACAAGTGCCCGCCTCCTGTTCATTGTAAAAAACGGGGGGGGGAAGCAGCGATAAGCAACGTAGGAAAAGGTAATAGGTTTATTCCATGCTGAAAAGAGAAGAAAGAACGTTTCGACCGTGGAGTATTGTTCAGGCTTCTTCACGACCGAAACGTTGTGTTTTCTTTCTTCTCTTTTCAGCATGGAATAGACCTATTGTTCCTTTGCAGCCTACGCATGCTGACGCAGCTACCCACCTACTCAAGCAACGTAGGCTACTACACCTGTGGGAGTCGTGTTAAACATTTTTGAACGGTGAGAATATACACAGATTTTTCCAGAAGGACTGTAAAAACGTAACACACTAAGGGTGTCGTATTGAGCACTTTGTGTTTAAGAAGTAATATATTCATTCGCCTAGTCTACGTTTGCAAATTGACGAACTCGCCACGTTTATTGTCTGCATGGCTACTTCGCTAGCTAGATTTGAGATTTCCTTAAGAGAATTTAGTTAACTGAGTAGACAAGCCAGTCTTTTTGCATTTGATGTAAATAGCTAACATGCATATTCTTTGTTGTATATGTATATACAGTGCCTTGCGAAAGTATTCGGCCCCCTTGAACTTTTCAACCTTTTGCCACATTTCAGGCTTCAAACATAAAGATATAAATTTTTTATTTTATGTGAAGAATCACCAACAAGTGGGACACAATTGTGAAGTGGAACGAAATCTATTGGATTTTTGAAACTTTTTTAACTAATAAAAAAATGAAAAGTGGGGCGTGCAAAATTATTCGGCCCCCTTGCGTTAATACTTTGTAGAGCCACCTTTTGCTGCAATTACAGCTGCAAGTCGCTTGGGGTATGTCTCTATCAGTTTTGCACATCGAGAGACTGAAATTCTTGCCCATTCTTCCTTGCAAAACAGCTCGAGCTCAGTGAGGTTGGATGGAGAGCGTTTGTGAACAGCAGTACGTTTATTTGTGAACCATTCCTTTGTAGATTTTGCTGTATGTTTGGGATCATTGTCTTGTTGGAAGATAAATCTCCGTCCCAGTTTCAGGTCTTTTGCAGACTCCAACAGGTTTTCATCCAGAATGGTCCTGTATTTGGCTGCATCCATCTTCCCCTCAATTTTAACCATCTTCCCTGTCCCTGCTGAAGAAAAGCAGGCCCAAACCATGATGCTGCCACCACCATGTTTGACAGTGGGGATGGTGTGTTGAGGGTGATGAGCTGTGTTGCTTTTACGCCAAACATATCGTTTTGCATTGTGGCCAAAAAGTTCGATTTTGGTTTCATCTGACCAGAGCACCTTCTTCCACATGTTTGGGGTGTCTCCCAGGTGGCTTGTGGCAAACTTTAGACGAGACTTTTTATGGATATCTTTGAGAAATGGCTTTCTTCTTGCCACTCTTCCATAAAGGCCAGATTTGTGCAGTGTAAGACTGATTGTTGTCCTATGGACAGACTCTCCCACCTCAGCTGTAGTTCTCTGCAGTTCATCCAGAGTGATCATGGGCCTCTTGGCTGCATCTCTGATCAGTCTTCTCCTTGTCTGAGCTGAAAGTTTAGAGGGACGGCCAGGTCTTGGTAGATTTGCAGTGGTCCGATACTCCTTCCATTTCAAGATGATCGCTTGCACAGTGCTCCTTGGGATGTTTGAAGCTTGGGAAATCTTTTTGTATCCAAATCCGGCTTTAAACTTCTCCACAACAGTATTACTGACCTGCCTGGTGTGTTCCTTGGTCTTCATGATGCTCTCTGCGCTTTCAACAGAACCTTGAGACTATCACAGAGCAGGTGCATTTATACAGAGACTTGATTACACACAGGTGGATTCTATTTATCACCATCAGTCATTTAGGACAACATTGGATCATTCAGAGATCCTCGCTGAACTTCTGGAGTGAGTTTGCTGCACTGAAAGTAAAGGGGCCGAATAATTTTGCACGCCCCACTTTTCATTTTTTTATTAGTTAAAAAAGTTTCAAAAATCCAATAGATTTCGTTCCACTTCACAATTGTGTCCCACTTGTTGGTGATTCTTCACATAAAATAAAAAATTTATATCTTTATGTTTGAAGCCTGAAATGTGGCAAAAGGTTGAAAAGTTCAAGGGGGCCGAATACTTTCGCAAGGCACTGTATGGTTCAGTCACAGAAACAGGAGAGCATGCCTTCAGAAAAAAAAGAATAAGACGAAAAAGAGAACATTTAGGGAGGCAGCTGAAGGGAGCACATCGCTTCATAACTGGGTCACAACTAGCGGCAGACGGACAGGTAAATAATAGTCATCAAAAAAGTCATCATTTTATGTGCGCCTCAATAACAGAAGAGCCTTGCCTCACAAGAATGATTACATCGGTAAATGTTGTACGACTTCAAGTTTGGATGAATATCAAAACTGCCGCCTATTTACAAAACAATATACAGACAATATGCGTAGTAATTCCATGATCATTTTTGGATATCTCTGCCAAGTTTTGTTGACAACACGTCCAATAAATAATTCTACTGAAATTCAATGTATAGCTTAATGTGTAATTATAAAACTTGATGTTGATGTAAATAATAATGTTTAAACTTTTAGTAGTGTATATCGAGCAATTTTGAAGAGATATAGATGATGATTTCCAGCGGCTTCCTGAATATTTGTCCCACAATAGACACTTTTTGTGGAAAAAAAACTCTTTGATTTGACGTGCTATCGTGTGAAATCTTGCTCTTAAGACTGAAAGAGGTTGTGAATATTATAATGCCCCTGAAGCCACATCCACACTTCCTGTAGAATTAAAAATCACAGCAATACAAGCGGGCACTGACTTGTGTCCAGGAGACACATGTAACAAATCCTGCCCCGAAAAGTGCCCCTTCTCCCCTTTTGACCCACTGCCCACGAACAGGTCTCGGCACGGGAGAAGATGTTAAACTGGATTAAATAAACCAGTATTGTGCTGGTTGAGGTCGTTAAGAATCCAGTCGGACTGCAAACGTCCTAGAGACACACTGGCCCCCCTGGACCTGAAACTGGGGAATAACCAGTAAAACTGACCACCCGGTTGTTAAGGACTGAGCGGCCTTTCCGCCACCTGTAGTTCATACGGTGGCCACAAGGCGGAGCCGGAGCCCGTAGAAGAACTTGAAAACTTCCTTCGTTTTTAAGCCTATGAAACCAGAGCGAAAAGTAAATAAACAAAACAATTTATGACGCAAACGCAAGAGGAGTAGGAGTCACTCAGATAAAATCCGAGAGGAGTAATTACAGGTGCCAGAGGCTCTGGTATGCGTCCTCCTCATTGCTACTGGATTAGCGGAGGACGGTGTTCGTTTGTTAAAAGCATTTTTACCCCGAAGGTTTGTGATTTACGCAGGTTAAAGCCTTGCTTTTTAGGATAGGCGCACAAACCAGCCAGAAAACTCCTAATTCGAGTTAAGACTACCAGCAAACGTTGTCAGGGACTTTTCTGGGGGGGAGGGTGTGTGCGCGCACAACAAATGGCAGGTGTGCAGGCTGAAGTGCTTCTCTTACGACTTAAAAAAACGTCGCGCCTAACGGGAGGCGCCCGTCGAAGCCCTTTCTCTGTTCTCTGACTCCTAAGCCGCCTTCGCTATGGGAGTGTGCCTTTAGAAGCTCTGAATGAAAACGCGGGGAGGGAGAACGTGGAGGTCCGTCTGCTCGGGAACTTCAGTCACTGGCCCGGCCGCGCAGATGAGGCTAGACGTTCCCCGCTTCTCCAGCTCACTGCACGGCAGGGACGGGCGGCGCAGAGCAGCTCATTGTGAGCGTCTGCTGGGCACACTGGGCGCTCCGTTACCAGCAGGGCGGCGGGCCTGTGCGACGGCCTTCGCTCCCGTGCGCGGTCACAACTTTGGATGCGCACGTCACCTCGGCCGGCGCCCTGGACACCGGCGGTGCGAACGGAGTGGGCCTGCTGACTCTTCGCTTGGGGGCCCGGAGAGGTTGAGGGGCGGGTTCGGCGGAAGGCGGGCATGGGGTTCGGGATGGTTTGAATTTTTGAAATCGTTCTGCAGTTTGGTCGAGCAGTTCGATTAAGTCTTGGGAGGGTGGGAGGCAGTTTCACATACTTTCTCCCCGTTTCTCTCGCCAGCCCCCCCGCCTCTTTTCGTTCGGCCCTGCTTTCTACGTCTCTCTTTCACATGCTCGCCCCCGTCGTTTCCACCCTTCCTTTACGCTTTCAGTTATTCCCTCTCCCTCTCCCCTTTTCAGATTCGGCCCTTTCTCTGCGGGATAAAGCCTGTCCCGCTCTCTTTTCTTTGCCTGACATGTGAGCACCGCCCCCTTCCTTTCAGCGCGCCCGTCGCCCTGGCAACGGCAGTGCCGAACTCGGCCCTTCTCAGAACCGGAAAATTTTCAGAAAAACAGGCCGGCCCTCCCTCAATCGCCCTGCCTCCATGCCAACTATCGGCCCATAAGCCCTACCTTGCAAAAATCCTCTGCAGGTCCCTCAGCTCTAACTCTAACGAGGGGGTTCCCTTACTCTGGTCCAGAATAACTCTGGCACCTGTTGGTTTTCAGTGCGGCTGAGCTTACACCAGTCCTTCAGTGAACCCACAAGGCACTGGGCTGGAACGTTTACGAGTTTCAGGGTAGGAGATTCTAAGTTACTTAAGAAATGCACAGGCAACTTTTACATGCTTAAGAACTGAAAACGCTTAAAGGGTCCAAACTAAACCTATTGAGGGTTCCATGTATTAATTGGGCACTCGGGTGGAACAAAAAATCAGAGCCATGTCCGTCCTCAGGACCAGGATTGGGAACCCCTATACTAACCCACAGTATCTACTACAAACTATCTACAGATATGTTGATTCATACGAACAGCAGATATTCTCCTCCAACAAACCCATCAGAGCTGGTCATCTTCTGCTGTGCTGCACGACAGGACAGTTAGCGCTGAATAGAGGAGCAAAGTGTCTCTGGCTCATGGCACTGCAGGCATGCAGCAAGTCTGTGGGCAGGCAGCAAGTCCGTGGGGCAGGCAGCAACTCCATGGGGCAGGCAGCACGTCCTTTGGAGACAAGTATAGTCAGACTGCTGTACCCGCCAGCTAGACAGCACAACATCCCCCCCCCCTTGATCCTGGCAAGAAACAGCAGGTCGGGATCTTCCTCACCTTCGCAGGCTTCCTTATCTTCTGAGGTATTGCTGGAGGGTTGTCCTTTCGAGACCGACAGAACTTCTGGCCTGACGTCACAGCTGCGTGGGGACCTGGTCCACAGTTGGTGGCCAGGCTGGTACGACGACACCGCCCCACTCCCACTCAGTGCTCCCCCCTGCCGCCCTTGAGCATGAAACACTCCTTGGGCGGTCCACCCCGGTGTTTTCACCGTTCCGCTGTTTTGAGATTTGGCTGCGATGTTCAAAGACATTCTTTTTTCATTGACAGGTATATGTTTTGTAGTACTGTTGTGCTGTCATCCCTCCTTATCAGCGGCCCGCATTTCCTCAGTTCTGCCATCTGAAATCTGTGGCGGAACGCGCCACGGCCCAGCCCGACTGCGGGGGTGCGCGGAGTTCACAGCCGGCAGGCAATGAGGCCCCCTGATCTGGGCTGATGGTGGTTCAATCCGGTACCCAGCTGCTGCTGCTGTACCTTCCCCGGGGCAGGCCAGAGTGCCCCGCAGGACATGTCAGCTCGTGGCGGTCCTGACCCGTTCCTCTGCGCCCCGGCTGTTTCTCTTACCAGGCCTGAACGTTGGTTTGGGGTTTGCACATCCCTGCGGCTCAGGCATCAGGATCCCCAGTCACCCCAGGTGATCTTTCGTCAGGAAGTTGGGGCTCGTCGGTGTCTGGGTTTTAACGCTTCTCTGCAGAACAGAGACTCACCACTGTGCATCTGTGGGCTTGAAATATTCATGCAGCTGTTTGGCCGGGGCTTGGTCGTCCTCATAAGATGGTTTGATTTTTAAAACAAAAACACAGTCTTCCAGCGCTTGATCTTTGCCAAAAGGCAGAGAAACCTTTGATCCTGCCTGATCATTTATTATTATTATGTGTTTTATTCTATGTATTCTTTTTCCAATCCTGAATAGCTTGGCTCCCTTCATCCTCTTTTTTCTATTTCCCATACTTTTGTTATTTCTGCCTTTATCTCAGTGTAGACCTTAGCTGTTCTGGTTTATTCTGTCGTTATTATAATAATAATAATTGCTTACACTTATATAGTGCTTTTCTGGACACTCCACTCAAAGCGCTTTACAGGTAATGGGGACTCCCCTCCACCACCACCAATGTGCAGCCCCACCTGGATGATGCGACGGCAGCCATAGTGCGCCAGAACGCTCACCACACATCAGCTATCAGTGGGGAGGAGAGCAGAGTAATGTAGCCAATTCATAGAGGGGGATTATTAGGAGGCCATGATTGGTAAGGGCCAATGGGAAATTTGGCCAGGACGCTGGGGTTACACCCCTACTCTTTTCGAGAAAAGCCCAGGGTTATTGTGTGATGTGTACAGTACGTTTTTGGATGTATTTGTTCATTCACTTTCTTTTGCAGAGTTTTAGTGTATGTTGTGTGTCAAAGACACGGCCGTCCTTCAAATCAGGGATTGCTTCAGTATTGTTCTTTTCTGGCATCCCATGTCGCATCAGTTGCAATCGGTCCCTGGGGAGGTGACCTCCTGACCTCCTTTTCATGGACTTTCCATGAAGCACCTTCATTTAATACGCATCTTAAATACAATAAATTTAAATGGGACCCGTTAACTAAGGTGTTGATTTCCGTATTGAAAATGGATCCTTCTACTTGAACTAGGGTTTTAACACCCGATTGCTCAGCTGCTCTATGGATCACGCTTAAAATCAGGAGACAAATGAGGGGAAATGTCCCTCCAGGCATTTTGTTTGCCAACATCATTGAATGCCTGACATCCAGCATGATTTGGGCTTTTGTTTTTTCAGCTTTGTCCTGGTTTTTCTACGGTCACAGCAGGAACACAGTCCTCAAACATGGAGAGTTAATATTAATAAAGATAATAATATTAGACATTTAAACTCTGAAACTCTTTAGTTGCCTTGGTTAGTAGTCACCACTTCATGATACCTTGAGATATTTAAAGACGTTTAGACTAGAAGACCAGAGTTGTACGAAGGAGTTGGATCAGCTGTGTAATTTAAGCAGTTCGAGCCCGACCTTCGTTATTACCTGACTGCAACTGGTCACGGCTCTAATTGATGCGGATCATTCTGTGTGTCTGCAGTGCCGTCAGTGAGAGCTGCGTCTCTCCTCCAGTCAGTGCTCAGTCTGCTGTGATCTCTCAGTGCTGTCAGTGAGAGCTGCGTCTCTCCTCCAGTCAGTGCTCACTCTGCTGTGGTCTCTCAGTGCTGTCAGTGAGAGCTGTGTCTCCTCCAGTCAGTGCTCACTCTGCTGTGATCTCTCAGTGCTGTCAGTGAGAGCTGTGTCTCCTCCAGTCAGTGCTCACTCTGCTGTGATCTCTCAGTGCTGTCAGTGAGAGCTGCGTCTCGCCTCCAGTCAGTGCTCACTCTGCTGTGGTCTCAGTGCTGCACCATCCCACCAGTCGATATCACTGAGGCTCACAGAGTAAAAAGAGGCTGAACTCTGACAAGTACACATGATGGAGGAGGAAATATTTGTCTCTGTGATCTTCCCATTCCCAGTCCTGTGGCTCCAGTGGTAAACTGGATTGATTTTGGAATGGACTAATCCAAACTGAGTGTGCATGTACAGAAAAAAAAAAGATTTTCAAAAAGAAAACCGTGGCAGAAAATTAAAATCTTTCAACGTTTTTGGCTTTACTGACTGCATTCTGCGTCAGTACTGTGTCTGGAGTGCAATACAGGCAATAATTCCTGTGCATGTGTGTGCTTGACTGTGGGGGGGTAGCATTCTGCACTTCCCCAGTGCTCATATTTTCCCCTTTACTGGTAATGACTGGTGTCAAAGGTTGGAAGCAGATTTCACCTTTGATTTTCCTCAACTTGACCATGAGCTGGTAAAAGGTCATTAGTCTCTGCTTTACTCCACTGTTCGGATGTTATGACACATTTTCTCCCAAGGACTGAAGCCCCAGTTCAAAGGTGGGTTGACTGGCAAGCATGAAAGCCAGTGTACCCCTTGCCTCTAGCGGAGTGTGTGTCGGGGTCCTGGTGTGCTCTGCAGGTGCTGCCCGTGTCTTGTGCGTATTTGTGTGTTTGTCTACCTGGGATGTGTGCACAGCCGCACTGTGTGTGTTTCTGCACAGCGGTGGGTCCAGGAAAGACTAAACACAGCCTCACCGGTGCGTGTCAGTACTCCACACACGCACACACATTCCATATCAGGAGAACTGAGACCAGTTGGAATTTAACCCCTCCTTGTCTGGTCTCTGCCTGCATCTGCGTCTGAAACATTTCAGCACCTCTCTGCCTCTCTCGCCCTTCGCTCCTGTTTCTCTGTGTGTGTGTGTGTGTGTGTGCCTTTCTCTCTCTCCCTTTCCCCTCTTCATCTTCAGATGCAAAATTGACTTTAAGGGCAGGCCTGAGCAGTGCTCTCAAAGCTTTGACCATTCAGACAGCAAAGGACAAAAACACTGTGTTGCGGGGTGGCACAGTGGTGATCATTGCTTTCTCACCGTGCTAGGGCCCTGGGTTCAATGCTGGAGTTGGGGTACCATCTGTGTGGAGTTTGTATGTTCTCCCCATGTTCAGATTTGTTCTTCCCCTGGGGGCTCCAGTTTCCTCCCATAGTCCACAGACATGCTGGTAGGTTAATTCCCTTCTGGGAAAGTTGGCCCTGTATCCTGTCTGGGATGTATCCTGCCTTTAGCCCGTTGCTTGCCGGGATAGGCTCTGACTTCCCTACCCCCCTGTATTGGCTGAAGTGGCTGGAAAATGGATAAGTAAAAAAAATGTTCCGTCCAATAGCTCCCCATCTCCCTCCCCCCAGCCTCCTCTCTACCTTTCTCTTTTTTTCTTGCTCTTTCCTGGTGTTGTGCTGCCTCTGTGCCTCTCTGTCCCTGCAGGACAGGTCCTGTGGAGGGCGTGTCCGCCCCATTAGTGTCGCCTGCCACTCAATCACTTGCTCAGCAGGCAGCTGGACAATTAGCTGCAACGCTTGTGTCTAATCTTCCTCACCTGTCGGCAACGTGGGATCGTGTTACACAGGACACACACAGCGAGCGCGCACACGCGCACGCACACACCTCCCACACGCACTTTCGGAATGACAGATGCATGCACTTCTCGGCTGGCCACACCCCTGAGCGCGCTCCTGACATCCCTTAACCTTAGCCTCCATCTCCAATCCAATCCGGCCCCCAGCCCCGCGAGTTAAAAACGTTGAGAATATCCTGCAGAGGTTTCTTTCTAGCAGACGGGCAAATGACGAGTTTGCAGCTGGTTTAACGCGGCATACCACCCAGCAGAGGGGAGCTGGGGAGGAGGCCAGTGGCGCCACCTTGTGGACATGCCTGCTCAAGGCGGCGACGGCCCACCCACCCTCCTGGCGGCTTCACACATAGAAAGACGCACGCGGACTCAACAGCCAGAGCGTTGCTCCCGGCCTCAGGAGCGGCCAGCACACAGCCACAGGTGCACACTCTCCAGCACCTCATGCTCCTGCCACAGTGCTGGGGTTCCTTAAGACCTGCTTCCTCAAGGCCTCGCCGTCACGAGCTGGCATGGCTGCGCGAGGCACAGTTGTATGGCAAAGAGTGCGAGCGGGCGTTGGATTAACACCAACTCTGTTTTTACGGGGAACAGAGGTGCTGCTGGACTTCGGGCTTTCCAGGGGCAGTGAGCTTTCGGCCTTTGGATCCCCCCACCGGACTAAGAGTGCGCCAGGTCAGAGCTTTGTCCTGCATCGCACCCGTCTTGGGGCTGATCTGATCCTGCTCCTAGCTTGTAGCCTTGCTGGGCGCTGGCGGACCCCTGGTCGCCTGTGAAACGTTCACTGGGAGTCCGGAGCTCCAGTGTGGCTTTGAACTGGCGAGAAGGACTGGGGATATTGACGAGGCGTTACCGACGGTGCCAATCGAAGGCACAGTGCCCTGGCCATCGCTTCGGATTTCTGCCTGCCATCCCCAGCCCAAGAGGAGGTCTCTGCATCTTCCCGGGGGCTAATACACCAGCAGCTACAGGAAACTGCTTTCGTGGGGCTTTCTTTTTCCCTGAGTGCGCCTCTGTGTCAGTGTGCGGGAGCTCCTCCGCTCAGGGCTTCTCGGGCTCTGCTCCTGACGACCCCAGTGTTTGTTTCCATTACCACTGAACTCCCGGTGACTTCATCCCTTTGTTGAAACATTCGTTGAGCAAAGGGATTTGTGTAATCGGACCTCTGCCGTGACGTCAGGGTGACTGAAGGCTCAAGGCTGGGACTCACCTGCGAAGTTTCATACTCAGCCCAGAATCTCTAGAGCTGAGGAAGACGGCTGCTCTCGTCTCGTCTTCGGCACCTGGAGATTTCAGGCTAGGTTACTGACAGTTCTGATCGGTCCGATTCTAAGTTCAATAAAGGGCTCAGTGACGTATATTAGTTCAGAGCCTCATGACTGTGTGAAAAGACATCCTCCAGACACAGGAGCAGGACTGGAGAGCCCTGTTTGAGATCATGAAACAGAGATATCGTTCTGGATAAATTCTTTTTTTACAAACCCCTACCACCTTATTGCCTACAAATATTGTTTAAAAAAGTAGCAACACCGAGCCAGCAAGACTGCCATTGTGATGAAGGCTCTTTGAAAACGTGGCAGTGTGTGTTAAGGCCACGGTTTCACAGTGTTCCACTTCCAACTCCGATATCTGCGAGGTTTATTTTTCATTCTTCTTGAGCTGCTGAAATTCCTCGGCTTGTGAGCTTCACCTCGCTGGACAGACGTCACCACTCAGCCGCATACCTGGTTACGCTTTTGCTGTCAGAAATGTGGAACTCGGCCAGCACAGCACCCCCACCCTCCCCCTCCTCGAGCGAAAGTGGGTTTTGGCTGCGTGGTAGACCAACCTCGCGTGACGCGTGGGTTCCGCTTCGCTTGCACTGTGTCAGTTCCGGGCGGCCCAACCCCAGCCGGTTGTCCCGGGTAACGGGGAGACTGGACGGACCGGTCCTTCCTCCGATGTAGGGGGTCCCCGGCTTTTTGCAAGAAAGGAACAAGTTGTGTCTGGCGCCGGCCCGAAGTCAGACAAGCCCAGCCGCCAGCAGGAAAGCGGAAAGCTGTGACAACGGCGCGTCAGTTAGACATCGAATTAAAACATCATTTAATATGTAAAAAGACCAATAAAAAGTTTAAAATAACGACTGAAAATGAAAACATACTGAGTCTTCTGTCTGCGATACGTCAACAGTGCTTGTTGGTTCACATTCATAGATCGAATGTCCTAAAACCGGTCCGCTGACAACTTTGTCACTAACATTTGACCTACCTCAGATGTACTTTTTTATATATATTATGAGATTGTTTTAACACAATGACTAAAAGTTATTATTGAGATTTCTTGTAAATCTGTACCCCGGGTTTCCCAACAAGTGCCGAATGTTATTCCAACAAATGATGTTTTATGGTGTAGAAACGAAGTATGAAAACCTGCAGTACCATCAAACATTTGACACCGAGTTGTTTTTTTTCTTAACTGGTTCATGTGTGGAAGTGAGAAAACTAAAAACCGTTGTATTTTAGAAGAAATCTGCGCACAACAATACGCAAACCTTGGGCAACAGTTTTGAAATACCGAGACATTGTGCGATATCGGTCGCCTCAAAGTTTGTTTTGACTCTAGCGTTTTATTTTCACATGCCTTTCTTATATCCCCCAGAGAATACAATATATTTAGGTTCTTTTTCTGGGTTTTCTAAAAACTGTTATTTTAAATGGCTTCAGTGTCGTATTATAATAGGAAAAGTAAAATTAGCTTGAACGTTTTTTTTTCTGTTCAAGAATAAGAATTTAATCGCAATTGAATGAATTATAACGGTATTACCCTAAAACAAAATACTATTTCTAAGCAATTCTGGTTCGCGGTGCCAATTCAATAGAGACACTGGAAGTTAATCTAGAACAAAAAATATCAATTTATGTTATTGTCATCGACAAATCATTTCGCGTTCTGTCATACGAAACCGCTGTTCGTATGATAGCCTTTTATAAAAATGAAGGCTTAGATTTTTAAAATTTGATTGTATATCGATAAATTCGCACTGATTTTTCAGCTGTTTCGCTAGATTTTTAAGGCAGTTTTAAAATCTATAGATTTTTTTTTTTTTCAAATCAAAGGCCCGCCCTTGGGGAGCAGAGAAAGTCATAAGTCTCCGTTGCTCGGTAAAGTGCAGGTTCGGACAGTGAGGCGTGGACGCTGCCCTGGTCACAGCCGGACCCTGCAATCACTGAGACCCGTCTTGACTGTTTTTGTAGAGGATAGATACGTTGCACTTCTGTTTCGGTTAATTAAATAACTGGACGCCAATTAATTCAGCGATTGTGACGATGTTTCCCATCTAGCAAGCCGTTTCTGTGGCGGTTTGGGTTTCGTCAGTATAAGCCGCGCGTGACTTGTTATAAAACTACTTCGTTTTTTCCCCAAAATGTATTGGTGCGAGAGCTAAACGTGTGATCCACGTCTATCACGCGTCAGGTGGGAATGTCTTCCACAGGGAAAAAATAGGCAATCGCTGTGTCGTCACAAGACAGCAAACCCACGACCTTTCTTGTTGCGCAATTGCGTCGGCGTGATCTGTTTTCGAAGGAGACGTCACGCGTGGGCTCCGGGCTAAGACTTACTGTGGCCAGCTCTCTCCGACGGGTGCGTATACCAGTGGCGCTGTACTGATACTCGTTTGAGGAGGAAAAAACACTGTGTATATCAGCAGGATATCAAAAGACCAATTATCTATCTATACCTATAACCGTGACCCCCCTCCCTGCCCCTGGCTGGGGCGGTTGGGTGTGTACAGCTGTGGGAACGTGCGGGGCACTCCTGGCACTGTTTACCTTCGTGCAGGTAAGGAGTGCCTCCCGAGCCTCGCGCAGGCAAACACACCAGGTCTCCATAGCAACGCGCGTTGGCCTACTTCAGAGGGTTTGTTTTTTTCATTTTTAATTGCACAAGTTCAGAAAGACTCCAAGTGTGAGAAAGGACCAAGTCCAAGAGGAATACAGCTCACCAGACGTGCGAAACGGGATTTTAACGTCAAATTAACAGAGAGAGCACAAGTCAACACCATTGCCCCCATATTTCACTTCCTGTGGTGAAACTGCAGTGAGACACGTTTGTTGTGAAACATAGCACATCACATAGAAAGCATGGTACAAGAAGAGCAGTACTCTTTACTGTGTTTTCACTGTTCCTGACTACACTTTAATATTGTAACGCATACGGCCGACATAAGAGGTTGTGAGAGCCGGCTTACCAGCGCGGCGACATCACAGCCCTTCCCTGTGAAAAGCAGGGACCGCAGTCGCCAGGCTGAAGGGAGATCTCCCATCAGCTCAACTGGCTGGGCCCCTGTCAAGTGATGCCAGAGGCCCAGGTTTGAGTCCCCAGCGGTGGGGGACTGACCTGAAGAAACAGTGGTGAGGGTGCATACCCACCTGAATCTGAGAGCGCTACATTGGTGTCAGAGTGGGATGGGATAGCCCTTCACTGAGGATGGTGAATTAAGCAGGGGAGAGTGTAATGCATATGGCTGACATTACAGGTTGTGTGAGTCGGCTTAGCAGCGCGGTGATGTCACCGCCCTTCCCTGTGAAGAGCAGGAACTGCAGCTGCCGGGCCGAAAGGAGATTTCCCTTTAGCTCAACTGGCTGGGTCCCTGTCGAGTGACGCCGGAGGCCCGGGTTCGAGTCCCCAGTGGTGGGGGGCCAACTTGAGGTGACAGTGGCAAGGCCACGTGAACCCGAGAGCGCTACAAATATGACTTTACTCCAATTTTAGCTTGTTTCCCACCACAGTCCTACCTCAGAAAGCAATCTGGCCTGGTTTCAGGCCTCTGCTGTTAATTTTGTAGAGGAGCTCTGTCCTGGTCATATTCATAGCAGCTTCAGACCACTGGCATTGCATGTGGGAGGGTTTAGTCTGCAGTCTCACCATTTCTAGATTCAAATCACATGGCGTGCAATAAAGTTGGGCAGGCATAACACACAAATGTGCTCAGACACCTCTGCATACAGTAAGAGTACTGCTTTAGTCCTCCGTGGCTCCATGGCAGCTGGTTACAGAGACTGTGTGAAGCGTTTTTGACTCTGGCCTGAGGCTTGCGATGTGGTGCTGGCCAGGGGAGGGGAAGCAAGTTGTATGGTTTCCTGCTACGTGTTGTTTTTTTTTAGGGGGGGAGGGAGCAGTGAGTGAGGAGGACTCCCTTGATAAACATCAGTGCGGTCACTTTGCTTTGACATAAAGGGCTGAACAAACATGGCAGCCCGGACGACAGCAGAGGCAGGTGAGGGGCGAGCCCTGGCCTGTCCTCCCAGCTCTGTTTGCCTTCCTGTGGGCATTTTCTCAAGCAGCAGTCAGGAGCAAAGGGAACGCGGCCCACTCTTCTCCATCGCCAAGTCACGCTCCCGGGCCTAGGCCCTGTTTACCCCTTCTCTCTGTCACCATGGAAACCCCACAGGCCCAACTTCGCTGCCCAGGCCTGACTGCCTGTTGCTAAGAGACATGACTTTTTGTTCCCGAAAATCTCCCTAACCCCCCCCCCCCCACACCCAGATTTTCAATTGCTAGCCCACACACACAAGCCCATGTCCCAAAACTTTAAATTCTTCAGGGACACAGGGTTAAAATATAGACATTTTCAAGATTTCGACTTTTTTGTCAAACAGGAAAGCCAGACAATTTTAGTTCCAGGGTGACTGAAAAAAGATGTTTCTTTGATTCTGACAAAAACAATAAACACATGGACTGTTGACATCTGATCTCTGAAAATAATAATCTCTTTTTTGAAACTTTGAATGGAGCCCACTTCGAAATTCACCCCAAATGTCTAGCTTTGCAATAAGATATCACACCCCACATTACAGTTCCTGGAGCTGAAGTTAAAAAGTTCATTCCAATTGCTTGTTTTCTCACGATACAAAGAAAACAATCTTGTTGCTTTGAAGCTTTGATCAACAGAAATATACTTAGCAATTCCACCTCAGAGACGCCCAGAGTTCTTGAGTGCACTGATGCATCGCCCCCTCACCAAAAATCACTCCCTGCCACCTCACACATTACTCACTGATACATCATGCATTCAAAGTTAGCTGATCTTTTAAACAGCTGCATTGTGAACACTGCACACAGTGGAGCAATTACACTTATTTCCCATACACACAAGGAACCGTGGGGAACACCTTCCCGTGGACAACGACAGCGGATACCACCAGGGGGCGCCACTATGGTTCATTACAGCCACTGTGTCTATATAGCTCCGGTGTGTGGAAGAGCACATCACACAGCTATCTTAAACTCTTCCATATCATAAGAACATTAAAAAGGTTGCCAATGAAGCCCAACGTCATTTGATTTTAGTAGATAATTGATCTAAAGATCTCTTCATGCCAGATATCTCCCATCTCCCCACCCCCTTTGGATGGGACGTATCAGATATTGGCTCTGTGGCTGGAAGGTTGCTGGTTCGTATCCCGCAGCCGGCAGAGGAATCCTACTCCATTGGGCCCCTGAGCAAGGCCCTTAACCCCAGCTGCTCCAGGGGCGCCGTATAAATGGCTGAGCGTGTTCTCTAACCCCAAGCTTCTCTCCCTGTCTGTGTGTCTCATGGAGAGCAAGCTGGGGTATGCGAAAAGACAAATTCCTAAGGCAAGAAACTGTATATGGCCAATAAAGTGATCTTATCTTATATTAAACTGAAAAGAGGAGATACTGTATGTGATTCCAAGCCAAAAGACAGAGAAGCAAAGTCCCATGGGAAAGTTAAACCCAAGCTCCCCTTTGTGTCAGCGCCAAAGAGAAGGCCCCACATGATCGGTCGCAGAACCCCAAGTGTTTAATTTCTTTAAAGGTGACCCACACGACATGCTGGACCGGGGCTGTCCAGAACCAGAACCTGGGTTATCACCACCCGCTCTACAGATCCCCACAGCCCTGCTCAGAACAGTAGGAGTGTGGACCCAACGTCCTGGCTCCGTTCCACTCTGGACCTGTACAGTCTGACTCCCATGAATAGAAATGCATAATTGTTTACACGTATACAGCGCTTTTCTGGACACTCCAAAAAAAGCTCTTCACAGGAAATGGGGACTCCCCTCCACCACCCCCAGTGTGGAGCCCCACCTGGATGATGCAAAGGCAGCCAGAGGGCACCAGTACTCTCCCCATACACCCGCTCTCAGTGGGGAGGAGAACAGAGGCATTAATTCATTCGGTAAAGCAGTTTCTCTTCTCCCGGAACCGCTGTGTTGTGGGGGGCATCGTGGCTCCTGTCTCACACCAGCCAGTCGGGGTGCTTCTGCTCAGCGGTGGAGGATGTGGATCCTATCCTTCATGAAGCGCTGTGAGACCCTTCGGGTTGACAAGCGCTGTATAAAGGCAAATATTCTTATCTCCAAATGAAGACTAGGATGGGTTTACAATGTGCTTATTTTTTTCTCGCCTCCTCCGCCACGTAGTTTCGGGAGCTGCGGTTTTTGGCTAAGAAAGCGGTTTCCCCAAACCTGTCTCCGCTCTGTCTGCTGGTTTTGTTACGTGCGACGCTACCAATTGACCCTGCTTGCTTATTTGACAGTTAAAAGCCCCCCAAATCGTAAGCTGTTGCCCCTCGTTTCAAAGAATGTCCCATCTCAAACGAATCATTTACCATCTAGATTTCAGAGACGTTTCTCTTCGACCTGTTGATGAAGAGTTGGATCCTTTTTTCTGTCTGAACAGCTCTGAACGGCGACCGGAGCATGCCAGACAGATATATAGAGATGCCATGCCAGGTGGAAACAGCGATGTTGTGACGCTCCCAGGCCCACACGGAGCGTCGCCTCTTCCCCATCCGGCAGGAATCTTAGCTAAAAAAATGCCTGGCGTACATTAAGTTAGGAAACCCCCTTACTGAGGTATCGGGGTTGTGATACCAACTACAACCTCCGTTTCTCACGGAGCAGAGAAGGCAAATCGAAAAATGTCAACCTCAACAGGGAGAAAAAGAAAGTGCCATCGATAAGCCGCAAAACGTAAGAACTCGGCTTGAACAGAAACCACAGAAACCAGGAGACAAAGGGGTCTCCTTAAGACCAGGACTGGGAACCCGCAGGTTTTAAGGGATAAGGGGCTCGTGAAGGAGGAGGGGGGGAACCCGAAAAAAAATGTGAATCTTTGCGGTTCACAGGAGGGCAGGAAGAAGGCGAAAAAGCGGACGGGGGAAGGGGAAAGTTCCCCCTTCTCCTCCTCATCCCTCATCCCCCCGATTAGCCGCTCGTAGCCCCGCATTTCCATGAGAATGGGAGAGCGGTGAAAGGGTTAAGCCCGGTCGGGGAAGGGGGCTACCGCCGCCCGAATGAAGGGCTAATTTTCCGCCCGGCGGGGGAGCCAGGGGCGGCGGACAAAGGGCTCTGAGGGAGGCGTTGCGCGCGGGCAGGCTTTACTGCCCGCACCTGCGAGATCTATAGCGCGCGGACAATGGGGCTCCGCAACGGCCAATTAAAACCGACCAGCCGCCCCGCTTTCTCTCCCCGAGAGAAAAAAGACAACCACCACAAAAAAAAGTGAATTTAAAAAAGGGCGAGAGCGAAGTCATCTACACCCTCCCTTCCCTCCACCTCAACTCTTTTTTAAACTTTTTTTTCACAAAACGAGATCCAAACTTCACTGCTCCGGCGGCCGAAAAGACTCAGACGCACCAACTGGCTGAGATCATTCCGCGGTTTAAAAGAACAACCCCTGAGTTCAGCGTGCGTTTACAATCACTGCGTCCTTCAGGGCTGAGGAAGAGTCTTAGAATCTGACCCCTTTTCCCTCGGCATTTCAAATCGTCCTGCAGTTTTTGCTCAAATGTGCCAATTTGTTTCCTTCTCAGTCTAATAGTTACAGGCATGTGCACAGTCAACAAAGGCATTTTCACAGACCCGTATTTAATCCAAAACATCAATATTGATGCAGTCTATCAGGAGTAATGACTACATACTATTAACGTGTATGGAACTACGTACTATATGCAATATACAGTTTTAAACTACATCCTATAAGTAGTTATACTCTGTGCCTGACAATTACTAATTCTACAGAAATCGTAAATAGTGTTTTTCAAATATTTACAAGAGTTACATCACGGCCGCATTAATGAGTTAGTTTAACAAACAGCCCTTACTAGTATTCAAGTCATGTAAAAGTGTTGAAATATTTGGACTTTGCATACAGGCTGTTAGAGAAAGAGGAACCCTCTCCTTCTCCAGCCGGAAAAAAAGTAAAAATACAGCAGGACGCCAATTATCATACCACTGAAAATATATATATATAATTAACCTTATTACACAGTCTAATGCGAGTCAAAGGGACGTCCTTCAAAGCCCCTATCAACTGGGTATTTTCGGTTAAGCGGACTTTCTGAACCTGACAGAATCTGAGCAGGATATCACCGCATTATTACTTGAAAGGTAAACGTTACCAACAACCAAGTCTATAACGGGTCTACTACGGCTCTGCTATTTACGGGTTTTGTGATCTCCCCGGCCCTGATGCGCTTTGAAATGTAAAGCAAACAAGCCAAAAGTCGCAAATACGTTTCTCCATGTCTCGTAGGCTGAAGCTGGGCTCTCGTACTCTTTCACCTAAGGGCCTGGTTATAATGTCTCCTGGTTTCTGTGACACCTGAGATTCCACCTTTTCTCTTGCTGGATATAGTATTTCTAAATTGGTTCCGGGGAGTTTAAGTAACAGAACCCGTTGGAGTAACATTTACAAAATCGTACACACATCAGTAAAAATGCAGGTTAGTTCCTAAATTGACCCAGTTTCAAGTTTGGCCGAGTACGAAAAACTTCGGTTCCACCAAAACGTCTAATGTTAAGAAGCCCGCATGGAGTTGGGAAATCGGGTTTCTGAAAGACCTCGGAGACGTCTTACGATTTAAATTGTAATGGCCGAATTAAAACCACCGGTGACTTAGCGATGGTACTGTGTCTCGTCACACGGGGCGAAAACAAGTACTTGACCCCACAAAACTGTTAAGCAGCTGTTTGTCATTCTGAGCCCAGTCGTCGACAGTAATTTTATAGCTTCACGTAAGGAGAAATCTTAAAAATTAAAATGTTTATGATGCCTGTAGGAGCGTAAGCCTTCGCTTCTACAGACCCGTTGAAACGACCTACGTAACTACGCCGCCTCCTACCTTACTCGTTTCCGGTTCTGAAGTTTCACTTGCACACACAGTCCATTGACCAAAGTGGCACAACGAGAAAACAGTAGTCATACAGGGCTACTGGTGTGTTTCAAAGTAGGTAGACGTCTGGCAAAGTAACTTTCAGCTCAGGCTGCTGCACGCTGCCTTTGGCCCTGTCCAAACACTAGGTCGCGCTAATATCCGAGCGATAAGAACCCCCTCAGTTCGAGCTGCAATGTACTTTTCCAAGAAGAAAAGCTATAGGCTGTGTAAAGACGGATTTTCTGTTTGAGAAGCTGTTTACACCCGCATTTTACACGTCTAGAGCAAAGGCGTAAACAGCGATTTTGAAACAGGGGGCTCTTTCGAGAAAAGGGTATGTTGGGGGTTCTCGCTTATTAATAAATTCACCTTTTAGTGTTTAAATTGCAGCTGCCCTTTGTGGTAACAAAGGTCCGACACCGTGTTCCTCACTCGCTGAGGAACTTTGATTTCGTATATCCGATGGGAAATAAAAGTGCATTCCAGATCAACTTTTAGTAGTGTTGCAAATGGTCTGGTTTAGACCAACTTCACAAAAGCTCTGATCTCTCCCAGAGCTGCTGTGTCCAAGAAACCAGTACAACCTTCAAGACTCCCAAACATTTCAATAAATCACACAAGACAGGTTTACAAATTTTAAAGCATTTACTTTTTTTTTTGTTCGTTTGATCTGATCCTCATTTCCACTTAAACACCCTTAGTATAAGGGATTTAAAGAAAGAAAATCTGTACACTTCACAGCTCCAGTCGGCACTCTTACAGACTATTTACAATGCACAGTATTAACAGCTATAAAATAAAATACACTTTAAAAAAGTTTCAAAAAGCATGTACAGTTACACAATCGAATTGCAATGTAAACATTTGTGTTTAATATAAATTACAGTATCAACCCCATTTGTTTAACTGTTCTGGATCCAAATTCTAAAACAATGTACAGAAATTCCTATTAAAAACAGTGGTGCAAGCTTCTGTCGACAAAAACCCTACTGGCTTGAGAACACAAAGGGATTTGTTCTGAAGATGAAAGGATTGTGATATAGTCGTCTGAGATGGAGAACTGCTCCTTGCGGGAGAGACATGGAGGCCCACATCCTTCAGCAATGGGGAGTCAATGTTGATCTAAAAAGTCTTCAAGACCGACCAGCAGGTGCCCAGTGACAGTTAAAGGGATATTAAAACCCAGTCTGATGCAGACACTCAACCAGTAGTCATAGCAAAGTCCAAACCCTAGAAGAAGCAGCAATCTCTCGCTCTCCAGACAATGGGCATTGAATTTGAGCAACCAGGATTAAACTCAAACTCGGGGGAGGGCCCAGCCCAGCCCTTGAGGTCCAGTATCTCAACACCTTTTCAGTCCAGCTTGGATCATCTCGTTATTGGCCGAATTGGGCCGGTTGACAGTTTTTGCTCCAGATTGTCAGGGGCTGGCACTTTAAAATGAACTGGAAAACCAGCAGACCTAACCCCCCCCAACAAGACCAGAACTGGATCCAGAAAAGGGGATCCCCACAAGACCAACTGGCTCTTGTGTTACTCCCCATTTAAATGGACTGCAGGCAAGGAGAGGGGGGGGGGGCTTCATATCTTGGAAAGGAACCAGCACTTCTCCTTGTCCGCCCCCAGGTCCAATGGCAAGCTCGCTCATTCCCAAACCACCGAACAGACAATAAACCCCGGGATAAGCTGGAATCTTAATTGAGCCACCCAGTACCCGATGGCCGCTTCCCATTATCCCAACAGAATGCTTCACAGGAGCAAAGAGATCGCCACCTCAATACACTCCGGGGTCAGTTTCTCCTCTCAGATGCATTGAAGCTCATTAAGGTAGGAGCCTGACCTTTTAAAATAAAAGTAGCAACCCTTAGAATTGGTCCTATTTTAGATGTTCCCTTTCCTTTAAAAAGTTTTAGGGAACGGGACACCGGCGTTAGCTGTCAGACTAACGAATCGGATTTGATCAAGGAGAGGGTAGGGTCCACGATTGCACCTGTTAACACATGGAAGGGCTATATCCAAACCGATGCCTCAATTGTACAGCATCACATGATAGGGGAAGGGAGAGGGGGGGTGGAACAGGGAGTAAACTATGGCGCCTTTCCCACAGGGCCCACAAATCACACCCATGCTCCTCAAGACATCGTTAATGGCACTGGGTAAATACTGAAGCCCGCTGTAAGAGCCCAGGCCTTGCAAATGGTAACTGGATGTGGAGAAGAGGCACAGAGAACTCAGGAATGATCAGACCCAACACCAACCCTAAATTTACATGAAGGTGTACTCCGTCCGACTGGTCAGAAGGACAAGCCCTCCATCCAATCAAAAGCCACCTCAGTACCAGGTTTGGGCTTGGCAATACTGGGGGTTGGGTGTTGAATGTTTTGATTCAAAGGGAGATTTTTGAAGAATCTGTGAACCAAGGGATGGAAAGAACCACTCCACAGGAATACCCCTGAACCCACGTTCCTGATTTTCACTGCCAGTCTTCCTCAGGAGGTACTGCCTGAAGAGTAAGAAGAACACGATCTGCTCTTGTTCAAAAAAGTAAAAAGGACGGTTTCACAATGAGGAGTCAGAATTACACAACTCCTGGCAGCTGCCACACTCCAGCCTTGGCCAGATTCAATGGGATTCCCATGGAGGTTGCCCGTTAGGGGTTTCCCCCGATCCCGGATCATATGCAATGGAACTGCTCTTCCACACCAAGACTGCTCACAAATACCGCAGCGATCAGCCTGCCGTCTGGCAGAGATCACCGTTGGCCGACTGACCACCAACAGAATTTGCAATCCGTTACACCCTTATGGATAACAGGAGTGGTTTTGCATGTTATTTCTTCCCAAGGGAGTGAGGAAGCTTAATTTCGCTTACACTTGGTAAGGGATCAAAACATTCTTTTGAGAGCTGCCTGAACATCTCTTTGCCTATTAAGAGACGCGACTGTAAAAGAATCCTGAGACCCCAGAGCAATGGCTCTCCACATGGCTCAGTTCGGTCCGATTGGCAGTTTCTACTGAAAGCGTTGATTTTTGTATTCCACTTCCAAGCTCTCAGAAGACTTTCCGACCCATTTCAGCTTAAAGGCTCTGACCTCACAAAACCTCCCGATTCTCAAGACCCCAGCTGTTCCAACTGAGCTTTCAATTTAAAAAAAAAATCTAAGTAAAAGCACTGCTCAATTGGACTTTAGGCCAGTCAAATTTCAGAAATAACTTACAATATGCAAGGTTTTAGGAGATCCGTTTTAAAAAGCAACTAAGCAACGGTGCTTAATTCAGGCTGCAATTAAGTAATGGGGGGCTCAGCTGGAACCAATACCAGCCGACACTGGGGTCACCAGGACCCGGACTCCAGCCTGGTTACCGTCAAAATCAGAACAGTGGTCCATGGGTTAGTGGGAGCTGCCTGTTGCAGTTCTAAAACAAGTTAACATACACATTTAAT
Source organism: Lepisosteus platostomus (assembly GCF_059453375.1). Classification (NCBI taxonomy): domain Eukaryota; kingdom Metazoa; phylum Chordata; class Actinopteri; order Semionotiformes; family Lepisosteidae; genus Lepisosteus; species Lepisosteus platostomus. The sequence continues at coordinate 8,458,078 of NC_142614.1, read as the reverse complement.
TCCGGCTGCAAAGAAAACAGGGTGGCTATTTACACAGCTCCTTCATGAGGGGGGGAAGTCCAGGGACATGAGTGGGAGCATCAGATATGGGTCAGCGGGACGGTCCCACTGAGATAATGCTGCTGGACACTGGTATATCCCCTCTGGGCCGCAGGGTCGGTTGTATCGCTGCTTGGGATGTACATGCTGATCATGTCTCGGAGATCCCCCTGCAGGGCCCCTCGGTGGTGGCTGGGGGCCCCTGTGGGCGAGTGCGACACCGGCTCTGGCTTCACCATGGACATGACGGAGCTGGGCTGCTGGGGGCTGCCTCCGTAAGACATGGGGCTGTAGAGAGACAGGAGGGGGGAGGAAAAACAATTGAGATGGTTAATAATGGAGAGGAGTCGGACATCAACAAACACAAATGGTCCACTGTCGCATGGCAAGTTCCCCTTTTTTTGGAGGACATTTTCACCCCTCTCCTGAACTGGGGTGAGGATGGCTCCCAGCAGAAAACATCCGGAACGGAGAAGAGTGGAGGCATCACCGATTCAGAACCGAAACAATTCTGGACATTCGACCAACCATCCACATTTGACCATTTCCATCCCACCTTCGAGATGGGGATGTGCACCCTCTCAGTGAAAACCAGCAAGCAAAGCCCTAAATCCAAAAGCTAAAAAGATGGTAAGGTTAAAGTAGTCCAGAAAGTTAAAACTGCTGACATGGCACCTGAGAGAAGCCAAAAAAAGCCTTTAAAAGCACTGACCACGAACCATACCACCTCTTTACAGCTTCTATTTGATGGGCTGGGAACCAAGACAACAGGAACCAAAGACTGTTGGCAACATCGCTGGGAGGAGACATTTCCGAGACGTACGTTTCAATGGCAGGGCATAACTCCAGCCCACAAGCCGAGCAATTCTTTCGAAGGCTACTGCCCTGCTGTTCTATGGCCTTGGGTACGGGGAGGACTATCACTTCACAACGAAACCCTTGCTTACTCCAGGTGTGACACTCGTAGCAAGGAGCGAGTCTCAGCTGGCCTCTCCACAGGGAGTGCTCTGCAAAGGCTTTGTCTGCGGCCCTGAACAACCCCCTCACCTCCTTGCCTATTAAGCCGGACACCAACTCAGGGATACTGACCCACCCCCCACCCACACTCAAGAGAAACAGGTGCCTAGGACTCTGGAGGACATTCGGAAGTCTCAGGATGTTCAGAACCGTTCCAGCAGGAAACGTGGAGGGGCCAGGGAGATGGTGGGGGGGAGTAAGCCGGAGAAGGTAAGTGGCAGAGGCCTTTATGAATGGAGCTGGGACAAAGCGGTCTTGTTGCCTGAATGGGGCCAGTGTTGTGCCTGCGGGGGCAGCACAGAGGCGCAGATCTGCCGCTGCCGTGAATGGGGCCAGTGGAGGTTGCCAGGGTTGCGGTTGCCATGGGGATCCAATCGAAAAAACTAAGCCGACCCTTGCAGAGGGGCGCCGCTTTCATGCAAGTGCTTTGAATCAGAGGGGGGCGGGGGTTGAGTACTACCCCAGCCCACACTGGGACAGCACCTTACCACACAGCGGTGGTGTCAGGGTAGTGGTCAGGGCTCCCGTCTCCACATGGCTGGACTTTTGAACAAGGTGCATTTCCCAGACTGCTGCAGTTCAACCCCACTGTAGAAATGGGGACTGCAATGTGCTGTGTGGAAACAGGTTATCACAGTTTCTCCAAGCCACTCGAGAAGGGTCTATAAAGGCAAGCCCTTACTATACAAGCACTGAAGGTAGGGAAAGTTCCTGGAGGGTATCGGTTTGCACAGGAAGCACAAACATGTCTGGCTGAGGCTTCTCCTGCCCAGGTCTGTCAAGCCCTTAACACCACATAGGCCATCAGAGCCACTCTCTGCGGGCGGCAGCACTGGCTTCAACTCGGAACCCTGATCCTACAGCGACAACGATGGCAAAATATTCCTCTTGCCGCACGGTTTTCCGAAGACCAGCCGAGTGGAACGAGCTGCATCCTGCTTCTACGTCCTACATTCCGCACAGAACTGTAAGAGTTCCTATCCTGCCGTTTGTTCAAGTTCTACCGCAGAGCCATGCTCATGTAAAACCTTAAGCAGTGGGACTTAACCCAGGTCTGCTCATTCCCCATGGATTTTTGCTGGATGGAAAAAAAAAAATCACTACATCCAGTAACTGACACTCAGGCAGCCAATAAGACAGGCATTCCCCCCCACCCGGATTTTTACAGTGCATTAAGCACTTCATTAGGGAATTTCACCTCGGAGTCCTACACAACACTGGTGCTGCAGAGAAGAAAGACATTTTACCTGATCAGTTACATGGGCGATTGGTGAAATTTAGAGATCTGGTGCAATGAGAAATGGAAACTTCAGCCCTCAACGGCCAGAGTCCTCAATTTTTAAAAAAAAAAAACCCTCAATGGACTGGTGTTCCTCAGGACCAGGGTTGAAGACCTCCTGCTTCACACAAAAGGGGCAGAGAAACTGTCAACTTGCATGCCAATGTGCAAGCTGAACCTGGGAAGCCGCAGGTGTAAAGGACACACACAGCTGGTGTATAACAGGAGCCCTGGTGAACTGTGAGACTTCCTTTTCATGCCAACCGAGTGCTCAATTCTTCAATTGAGCCAATTAAGGGCTTAGCCACAACGCATGGAATCTTTGAGCCACCAACTGAAACTTCCCCCACAAGCCTTATAACTTACAACCACAAAGAGAAACCTTAAATCCAAGATAGTGAGACGAGCCCTTTTGAACTCTTTTCCACGTAGATTAAGTAATAAATCACAACCCTACAGCCACCACGCCCATTGCAAATCTCATACCCAAACCCGTGTGCCAGGATCTTGCTCCATCGAATGGAAAAACGCCCTCAGATCCTCACTTCACTGAATCATCACTTGCCCAAGGATTATAAAGATGGGGATGTTGTATGCAATCAAATCAAGTCAAGCAAAACCCCATGCTTTGCCGTTTAAGGCACTGTAAAAGACTACATAAAATAAAAAAGCAGAAAAAATAAGACTAGGCTTGTGTAAGTTCTTGTAATGACACTTCACAAAGTCTTTCCTGAAGTGGTTTATGATGGAGTAGTTCAGGGTGGGCAAGATGGTAATCTCTTCCTGGAGAATTAAAATATTGGTTAAAATGTCAGATAAAACGCCTAAAGATTTGGAAGGATGCAATGATTCAGTTGAGACTGTTAAGAGCTCAGGTGGAGTAAAAACAGCTGCAGGACCTTTTGACTGTGAAGACCATTCCACTAAGTTGCTTAATGGAACTCATGACGCAGAATAAAATGACTGAAGCCATCAGTATTAATAAAGGAGGCACCAGCTCTTGATGTCCAAGACCTCTTGGAAGAATAAGCAGGGTTATCCCTGAGCTCGAGGAACAGCTCTCTGCCCCACAAAGCCTCCTTCCAATTCAAAAACTCCCTTTAAACCGGAAATAGGAAACGCCATTCCTGGAGGACTGATTTATGATTTGGTGTACCCGTCAGATTTAGAAGTCTAAAAAGAAAATGACATCCCAACTAAATGCAGAACTTAAGTCAATTAGGGCCAAGAACACTCCAAGAAACCTGTAGCTTTCCAGGACAAGAGATACCCATCTGTCCTTCAGCCCTTTACATCCCGTCAGGCAGCTAAAAAAAGTCTTCAAAGAGGAGGAAGGACAGGAAGTCCAGATGTGAACAGTGGCCTCCAATATGGGGAGTATCTTTTCACAGACCCATGAGCTAAAGAACACCCACATTTAGGAGACAACCAAGACCACATTTCAACCAGAGGAATCAATCCCTTAAAACTTAAGGTTTCCTCACAAGTGTTATAAATATTTTAAACTGAACTCGGACCTGGGGCCGTTTTCAGCTCTTAAACGTGAAAAGTGACCATGAAATGTGACTTTACTACGTACCTAAAATATAACTCCGAGCTTTCGAGTAGCACCAGTTAACACGCCACTTTGTGAGCTCGATTAAGGCTTCAGTCAGGTAATGAAACCCAGCTGGAATGAAGAGCAGGTGCGGGGCTCTGCAGGAGCAAGACTGGGAACTCCGGTCTAACCAACAGACCGGAAAGCACGGGACGCCCGCGCGCGGAGACCTGGGTTTAGTTAGAAGGACAGCGGACTGTTCGGAGCCCACAACTGTGCAGAAGGGACAGGGGGGAGGGCAAGAGACACAGGATGGTGGTTCATGCGTTTCCCCACTCATCGGGGAAGCAGACGTGCTGTAACTGAGGGCTCGAGTTGAGAGATCAGGCAGGGAACAAAATCGGGTTTATAGAGCGCCAACACCCCCTTCCAGGACGGGGCTCTCCGCGCCTTGTGCAGTATTTACTCGTCTGCTTAAGACGAACAGATCTATACAACGCATTGTGGGTCAGCTCCTTAAGGAGATCGGGCTAATCTGTTTGAAAACCGAGAGCCCACGAAAGCGCTCTTATCAAGCCGAGAACAATGAGTCACCACCGCCCCTCCCACGCACCCCCACCACAATCCAGAACCGATTGTTAACTCCGACTGTTCAAAGAGAAAACGACTCCTCGGCTCCGACATGACAGTTTAGTGACAAATATTGTGCGAGGAACTCGTTTTGTATTGAAAAGCTGAAGAGGCGTATTGGGGGGGAAAAAAAGTTCAGCTCGCTCTATCCGGTATTCAAGACGGCGCTGGATTCGATTGAGACAAGAGTGAGATCTGCAAAACTTCTTCCAGGTGACAGGTGCCACCATCGAGTTCAATGCAAAACTCGAAGTTAAAGCACAGTGACCGAGGGCGTCGAGTTCGGTTTTTCTTTGTAGTTGTAAACTTACAAACTCTCGGCTGCAACGATAAGGGGTTTTCGCCTACTTTTCCAATCGGTTTGACTTTGGATAAACGACATTTCAGAAACCCGACGGTTTCAACCCCATCTCGTTTCACCGCCCGCAGACGTGCGAACAACCAGGCGCTTCTCGATGATTAAATCACCCGTCGGTCAACTTTTCAATATAGGCAGACCTTTTCAAAGTAATGAAAGCTTCCGTCAATAACAAAAAAAAAGAGATATGGGGATATACAGCCCAAGACGCCCGTATGGCAATCATCTTTTGGTTGGAGATTTAAAATTAACACGTAATAAACGGAAACGGAAATTAAAACAAATCGGTTTAGTGATCAATATTACTTGTATTTTTATTATTCTCCCAAACGCTCTCTTTCTTAAACTGATAAAATTCAACTTCTATTATCTTTTTGTACATCAGCATCTGTTACAGTGAGGAGAAAGGCTACACCCTAAAGAACAGAGTTCATTATAATCGGATTTTTATTTTAGAAACGTACAGAGTTTGAGAAGGCTTAATCTGTTTGCTTTATACTCTAAAAAGTCCGGTAAACAGAGGCAGCGTTTAGAGTATTTGGTAAACACCACAACTGAATGGACGCCTCCATTAGGGTGGGACAGCTTTTGTTAAATCGAGCGGGTCTCGATACAAAATTAGGGTTACAGAAGATTGAACATGGCGAGCAGCGCGAAGTCAGTACGACAGACTGCGGTCCCGCCGCGACCCTCGCGGGTTTGGACCCGGAGATATGCTCTCCAAAAATATTTTCTGCAGCCCCTACAAATTCGTTGTCTCGGTGAAACACCGCCCACCCCACCCCCCTTAACCGACTCCCATCGCTTTCCCCGTTGAAAAAATCCTGTAATCAAATCCTAATCGAAAAGTATTCGTCTACAGCGATTCGTCTTTTGCTAGTCACCTGCAGGCGAGCTTATCGTCACACGGTGAGAAAATACACGAGAATACGAGTCAGATCCTGCCGATTCGGCTCACGCGTTCATCCGAAGTAAAAGAGACTCGTATTCGTCCCGCAATAATACTACTGGACACTTTAGTGCAGCAGTCGAAATAATTTTTTTTGCTCAAAATGCAACATGTAGGCCTTTTAAAGTCTACTGGGAATATCTGGAACGTTTTTAATACCAATTTACAACGGAAAATATTTCCCTACCACAAACAAGAATTAAGGCGCTCGAAGATTCACACAATGTCTTTGAATGATTGCAAAACTTTGTATAAACAAAAACGACTAAGAATCCTACATGATATCGTGCTTTATAAATAAGAAATTTAACGGAATGGAAATATAGCAAAAAAAGAAAAACCCACGACTCTTAATAAATAAGAGGTTTCAATACGATTAAATCTGCCCCGTTTTCTTCAGTATTAGTGACGGACACCGAAAACCATAGGATGCCAACCGCAAAAGAGGCTTCAACTTTTAAACGACTAATTCTCTTCCAGCAGAAAGTGCAATATTGTACTTCCCGAAAGTTTTTCAAGTCAGTCTCGATCACATGGAACACAGGAGAGCGTTAATTTAGTGTCAAAACACGCAATGACGTTTCAGTCAAAAATGTTAGCTTCAGCTGAAACAACGCATTGAGTCGAAGAACCCAGTAAGATTTACGCTTCCAAATCAGTGCCCCTCTACACCAGGTTGTTGCTTTCCAGATATAAATACCAGGAGTTGGGCACTTTGATCATTTCTTTAAATTTTAAAGACTCGACACTATTATAAAACGATCTATGGCAGAGTGAGGTCGCCAAGACACCTGGGTATCACTTTTAAAAATAACCTCATCTATTCCCCATTACGAAGTCAGACTGCTCACCATTGTTACAAGAAAGGCCCGTGCGCTAGCTGGCTATAGTTCATTTTTCCTTGCTAAAACATGCAGTCTCCCCCCCCAGGACACGAGGACAAGCGAAGTTTAGAGAAAACGCTGTCCTAAGCCCAAGATACTATTTTACGCCGAGAGCCGCAAGGGTCTGGGACAGATCAGATCCTCAATCTGTCTAAGCGGTGGAATTGAGAAAAGAAATAGGGCTAGGGGGGAAAACTTCAGAGCGAGTGTCTCGAGAGTGGTACTGAAGGAGATCCAACCTTATTTTTCCACCGGCTCGGTGACGCATCGGAAAGAGGAATCCTTCGCATGGCCTGGCCGCGTTACGGGCGATGCTCACTTTCCAGGAAAGGAAAGACAAACCTCATCTTGTCTTCATCTCCAGACTTGTCAGCAGGAAAGTGTGGGAGACGCGTCCCCGTCTCCCCCAGACACTAATACAGTCATTGAGATAATACATTGGATTCAACCATTTACACGTAATGCACCTGTAGTCTTTATGTACCAACTTGCCCATTTGATAAAACGATCAACTAAAACCGTTCAACTTTCCAGTTTTCCCCGGTCCTCAAATACCACTTCATGCGAGCAAATATTTCTGTACGTGTTAAGGCTCGGTGAGTACAAGATGGCATAAAACGGAAGTCATGCAAGACGTGGGTTTGTCGGAGATATCTTTGGGTAGATTATGCCGAAATGAAGTTTCGTGCGTCCAGTAAGCTGCCCTTCAAACAGACCGGCCTGTCGAGGTTTGCTTTAAAGTTGCGAAAGGAGCACAAAAGCGTCGATTGCGACTCGAGGCGTTTAAACAGAACTGCCTGTTTGCGCTCAAGCAAACTGGGTATTCTATTGTGTACTAGCTACCAAAAGGCATTCCCTTATCTTTGAGGGGGGAAATAGCTACATTCCCCGAACGCCCATTAACAGACCCGTCTTGGAAAGCAGCGTTTAAAACCTGCGACACAGTCTGACCGTCCTCTTGTTTCGGCGCGTCCCCTGTCCTCGCCTAACCTGCGGGCAAAATGCATGTAGATGGGAGAAGGGGAGGGGGGTTCCCCCACAGGGAAAAGGGATCTTTTCCTTTCTGGAATTCGTAGGTGCTTGGTGGGGGAGGTGTGTTATAATCTTTCCGATAAGCAAAGGCGTTTACAAGTGGCAGCCCCTTGTTAAATATTAAAGCTCGCGGAAGGTTCGGAACCTCCGGGATCCAGGTTACGTCACTGTACGAATCGCTTTGATGCCCCGGTCTATTTGCTGTAGATAAGGTCATGTGGACGGGCTGGTCACTCCACCGGACCAACCAGACAACAATTGCGCTCCTGGAGGTTTACAAAAGTCCCCCTGAAACCCAATTCCACTTGCTCAACTGGTTACCGAAACCACCGTCTTTTGAAAGCAGAACGCCGTTTTGGGGAAAATACACATGAATCAGAAACAAATACGCCACACAAATGAAACACCAAATAGTTTCCTTCGTGTTGCCAGAACATTTGTTGGGGGGGAAAAAGTTGCCAAACACCTCACCTCAAACGCTCCCTCGCCTAGTCAGAGGAGTTCGGCGATCTGCGAATTAAACTACGCACTGCAGTTAACATAGTCCGATTGCACCGGAGCGATGAAAGAAATCCATGTGTTAACTATACGACTTAAAAACATTTCTCTCAAGGTAAATGTCAAGCGCGGAACTCATCTGGACTTATTTTTACAACGTTTAAAGGTGTCTATATTTTGAGTACACCTATGTGTGCCTCCCACCCCAGAAGTGATAGCAGTTTTAAAACGATTTAGCGACCGGAAATAGTCCTTGACCAGAGATTTTCGAGCACGATAAGATGGCTTTAAATCATATACTCAAGCGGCCAACCTCGTCCTGAAAACCCCCCAGCTCTCGGGCCCTTAGATCACCCCGTTAAGATGCAGAACACGGGTGACTCCTGATCAGCTCAGTAAATCATTTGATTCGTTTCAACCGGGGAAGGTGAAACGGGACTTATTTCACAGGGCAAAAACTTCACACGGTTAGTTTTGCTTACGTTGACAAAACTAAATTGTCCCCAAGAGGTCAGATATCGGTTAAAGGGGCGACCCGCCAAACACGCGTGATCGGGACTCTGGCCACTTCTTTCTATAAATCCAGGGGAAACTCACTCCGAAGGAACTATCTCCCGAGCAACAGGTAGTATCGTTTTTTAGATCGTCTTCAAAGACGATACCGGAGCAGGGCTTAGTTTACCCGGGGGTACAACACGTGGGCCGTGTCACAGGTGCCGCGAGACTCCACGCCAAAAGTTTCCGAGCCTGGAGATTCGACCCAGGTTCGCGAAGTGACTTCATCTCGCTTAAAAGGAAATCGCATAATGAAAGTTAGGAGTCATGTATACAGGACGAGGTGGTGTTGTCAGGTTAAGGGTGCGCCACGGACTTTCACAAACAAATGCATAACTTCATTTGATGGCGTAGGTGAAGTAAAACGATACGGCTTCCCGGGTTGAAGCCGTCGGCTAAGCACGACGCCAACACTGCGTTAAAAGATTTCCTTCTCGGATCGCGGAGGTGTAACAGCACGACCTTTACCTAGTGTCATCTCGCTGTCTCGGTGCAAAAAGTCCCATCTTACCTTTTCATTTACAGTAGACACCAGGGAGAAGTAAATTTAGGGAATTAGGTGCTGTAACTCCCAATCCCAAATAAAGACCGTGTCAGAACATAAACGGGACTTCGGCCTTAAATGGAACTCGCCCTAGTCCTGCAAGCGCAGTCGAACGTTTCCATTTCTGTCATCTTTGAAACGTTGGAAACGTCCTGGCTGAAGACTTCACAGTGCGTCTACTGGTCACATCAGAGCAGCGTTTACCTGCAAGCGGCCGAGTGGAGCTGGGGGGTTGTGGTCGAGGCGCTGCGTGCCGGGACAGGGCTGTGAACGCGCTCCGGGCGCGGAACACACGGACCCTCCAGCCACTCGGACTCCAGCCCGCTTTAACTGCGCGAAGGTGAAGCCCAATTCGATTTACATGCCACAGGCACCATCAGCGTTTTTCTCTCCCGCCCCGCCACCAGATAAAACAGTCCTTTCACGAAATAACACCTTGCCCGAAATCTGCTGAGCTGCAACCTAATTTCAGCTATTGTGAAAGCTTCCGTTCCCGAAGTACGACTTCAGTTATCCCGTCTTCTGATTCCTCACCTGCACGGCGTTCAAACGATTACCGGTGACCCCGCACTGATCATTTTGAAGCGAAACATATGAAGTTTGAATAAAAGCGATGGCGTTGAAACAGGCGGTCAACTCGACCCGTAAAGGGGGGGTTTCGGTGGAAAGCAGTCGAACATTTTCCGGACTTGGAAGAAAAGCCAGAAAGTTTGCGGCGGACTACAACCACTCACCTGTAGGAGCCGGCGCCGTTCATGTAGCTCTGCGCAGTGGCCATGGTAGGGGGGTACTGCAGGGCCGACAGGTCGTAGCGGTGGAGCTGCTGGGGATAGCCGAGGGCCTCGCTCTGCATGCCCGCGTAGCCCCCCGTGGGGCCCCAGCCGTAGCTGTCCACGCGCGGGCTGCCCCCGGGACCCTGCGCGGCGGCCGCGGCCAGCAGGTTGCCGGCCGACAGCGGGTATTTCCCCGAGGGGTTGTCTTTCTTCAGCGGCGGCTTGGTCTTGCGCCGGGGCTTGTACTTGTAGTCGGGGTACTCCTTCATGTGCAGCGCCCGCAGCCTCTTAGCCTCGTCGATAAACGGCCGCTTCTCGGCGTCGGTCAGCAGCTTCCACTCGGCTCCCAGCCTCTTGCTGATCTCCGAGTTGTGCATTTTGGGGTTCTCCTGCGCCATCTTCCGCCTCTGGCCCCGGGACCAGACCATGAAGGCGTTCATGGGTCGTTTCACCTTATCCATGGGGTCCCCTCCGGCGCCGGGAGGGCAGGCGGCTTTCGCCCCCGGGTGACTGCTCCCCACGCCGGTGTTCACGGGGGACATGCCCGGGCCGGGCTGGTGGGGCGGCGGCGGCTGCGGGACCGGGGGCGCCGAAGACTTCAGCTCGTGTTCCATCATACTGTACATGGCGTGGTTTCAGAAGCACGCGCAGCAGCAGTAGAAATGCACGAGATACTACGGACGCGCTTAATAAGGAGGAAGGGAGCGGTTTGCTGCAGACCAAAATCTCGTCAAACCGCATTCACCTCGCAGTTCAGGGGAGGTAACTGGTGAGGCCGCCCCAGTTCAGGCGCTTTTCGCCCCGCGGGTAAGTCCTGCTCACCTGCCCGAAAATTACTTTAACCCAGTCGGCTTACTCAACAGAAAGACCCGGCTCAGACACAAACATACCAGGGTTAAAAGGCGTCGGCTCTACTCGTCATTATTGTTCAAAAAAGTTTGAACCATTTCTTCCTTCTCTCTCTCTCTCTCTCTCTCTCTCCCCCCGTTTCTCTCCGTCGCTTTGCTACACCTGGCTACTCTCTGCTATCCCAAAACACTTCAATGGGGGAAAAAAAAGTTCTTCCTACTTCACATGCGGGTTTATAGTGATAAAGTATTCGTCCCTCCACCAATCCGCTGACAACTGGCCTGCAAGCCCTCATTTACATGACTGAGGAAGGGGCGTGGCGACTTGGAAAGCACTCGTGGGTTTTTTTTGGAGGTGTGGGACGTTAGCGCGGGGGGGGGGAAGGAGTGTGTGAGAGAGACTACCGGTGTCCCCGCTCTCCTCACTATTAACCGAGGAATAAATACATTACATAAAGGAATAAGCTGGGACCCACCGGCCGCCGATCGTTTAAATCCAGCGCTGTTCCGACCTCGTAAACTTGTTTTTTTGTACAGTCAGGAAATGAGCTGGGAACGCAAGCAGTGACCTCAAGGAGAGAAAACACGAACTCGCTCTGCTGCATTCGGGGGTGTCCTCTTGTCTTCCGATCTGTGATCTGAGAAACGCGTCCTTAATATAATTCGTATTTTCCTCTGAGGTCGTCATGTATTTAAGGGACCAATTATCCGGAGGATTATGCAAAAACATTAAGTCGTTTTAACTAGTATTAATGAAGCACAGAGGTACGGCAGCTTGAGCTGATCACATTTGAAAAGAGGCGTGCGGGGAGACGGGGCAGGCGATAGCACCGTCCAAACTCGTCAGCCGGCAGCCGATATTTCCATAAATAACACTCCAGCGCGTATGCTTTTCTTCTATTAAAGACGTCTTCTGAAACTACACCCCATCATCACATCAGGAATAATAAGGGAGGGGGGTGATAAGAAGGAAGGAATTGAATGTTAGCTTTAAAAAACATCAGCTGACAATGTACGAACATGAAACAGCGTGTATCTGGAAGTAACCTCTCCCATCTGCGATAGGAGGCTTGCGAGAGGCACTTAGTTCCCTGTCAGACTGCCCGGTGTCTTCGACTTTCTCGCTTTGGGCTATAACAACAGGGCACAGAAAGTTTGTCTACGGGAGTGTCCCAGGATGCAAGGCGGAAAGAAAGGAAAACATTCGTTTTGAAATGGAAAACCTTTAAAACAAAATCCACTACTTCTCGTCCTGGCTTTTGGAGGTGCTTATGTGAAGTAGAAAAATGACAGTGAACATATTTCAGGCCCGGGAAGATGGCCCTTTTTTATTTTGCTGAATTTTGTCCGGCATTTGATCTTTTTTTTCCTCTTCCATGGCTAAGCTGACCTAGGTGGTCTGAAGGAGTGGGTGACCTCAGCTCACTTCGGAGCTCTCTGGCTCTAGGTGTCTTCCCTCTCTATGGTGTCCTGGTGTCGGGAAGGGGGCTGATTTCTGGACATCTCTGCCTGGGAATACTCATAGCTCTCCCACAGAATGACAGTGGGTAAGATTAGGTATACTGTAAAGATCTCCTAATAAGATCTTAAACCTATTGTGACTAAACCGCAAGTACAAACAATCAGCTCACAATGTATTCAATAGAAGCACAACAAAGACTGCAAACAGGAAGGAGCTATTCAGGTCATCAGATGCAGGGTTCTTTCACTGTACTGGAAACCACAGGGACTGTGAGAGTCTAGAGCCCTGTGACTGGGCTGTGTCAGTGTACTGGACTCCAAAGGGACTGTAAGAGTCTAGAGCCCTGTGACTGGGCTGTGTCAGTGTGCTGGACTCCACACAGACTGTAAAAGTCTAGAGCCCTGTGACTGGGCTGTGTCAGTGTCCTTGACTCCACACAGACTGTAAGAGTCTAGAGCCCTGTGACTGGGCTGTGTCAGTGTACTGGACTCCACAGGGACTGTAAGAGTCTAGAGCCCTGTGACTGGGCTGTGTCAGTGTACTGGACTCCACAGGGACTGTAAGAGTCTAGAGCCCTGTGACTGGGCTGTGTCAGTGTACCGGACTCCACAGGGACTGTAAGAGTCTAGAGCCCTGTGACTGGGCTGTGTCAGTGTACCGGACTCCACAGGGACTGTAAGAGTCTAGAGCCCTATGACTGGGCTGTGTCAGTGTACTGGACTCCACAGGGACTGTAAGAGTCTAGAGCCCTGTGACTGGGCTGTGTCAGTGTACTGGACTCCACAGGGACTGTAAGAGTCTAGAGCCCTGTGACTGGGCTTTATCAGTGTACTGGACATTTTAATGGGTTCAGGTTGTATCAAATGTATTGCGTATTGTCTTTTACCTGTTTGCAAAGCAGATAAAAGACATAATATCTGGAACATAAAAGAACATAAGTAAGTGGACTGTAAGAATATAGAGCCCCATGATGACACTGGTTAACAACAGTATGATCTCAGTTATAATCCATAGTGAAAGCCAATTGCTGAGACTCAGTCCAAGGAGCAGATGGAGTCAAGGACCCTGGATCAGTCTGGTCTCTGTCTTTGGGGCAGTGAGACTCAGATTGCGCTAGTATGCTATGAAGCTCAATGAAGTCATCATGACAGCCTCGCTTTGCATCTGCTACAGAAGAGTCTTCCTGTGAATCCGTGTTTTTACTGTGACGTTGATTGAAGCCATGATTCCGACTAATTTTCCTTTTGTTTTTGCTCGATCACATCGTGTTGGTCTTGAACTATTGTATTATTCATTCTGCACCCTCTATTGTGCTAGATGTCGTATTTCCAAAGACTGCCATGCGTCCCTCCAGCTCCAAGAGATCACTGTACTGTATTGCTCCATGTGAGTTATTTACCATGACACTTCATGGTACAAACAGTGATTGAGTATTGTACAAATTGTGATGATATTAATTAAATTGCCTTGGATATAAATGTGCACACAAAACAAATGAACAATAATAACTCTTCAATGAGCCCACACCACATCTCCTCCCCTGTCTCCCACCTCCACTCCTGACAGCATTACCTTAACAACCTGATGCACAAAAGATTAGCTTCTCCCCTTAATAAGCAGTTAGAGAGCACTTTCTATTGCTGTCGGTTCGCACGTCTATTGTTCAGCGGGGTTCCTAAATACGATAATAACAGGGCAAAAGGAGCCAGAACAGAGCATCTGCCAACACGAGCATCTGCCAATTAGTCCCCCTGGCCCTAATCAACAGTTACCAATGCACCACTTGTGTGGTCTGCGTCTCGTAGGCCCCCACTAATATCTTATTGAGGACTTTAACGGGAGCTTGAAAATGTGTGTGTGTTTGAGGGCAGTGGGGGGTGGGTTTAATTGGCTCGCCAATTAAAGGTAATGCATCGCCTGGCCAATTTATTAGGAACCTTCTTCCTACTTATAGCATCTATGGAGTCAGGCCTAGCATCAGCAGTGTGTGTGCTGTCTGGGCAGATTGCTCGGCACATGTTCAACAAACACCGTGGTAAGGTCATGGGTGATACAGAAGGCCATTAGTCACGCTTCTGGGTTGTTGGGAAGTTTTTAATCTGAGCCATTTCAGGAAGGATCCCAGAGAAACCAACTTCAAGGACACAGATGAAAAGCTTGCTCCAGACACCCACCACTCTCTGTGTCCAGCACCTGCTGGGTGCTTCTTTTCAGTCCTCCCCTTGTGCGCTCGGGTCCGTGTTTCTCCATCACTCCTGAAGTTGTTCTCCGAAGAAGCAAGGGCGTGTGAGTGTTTCTCGGTTTGCAGCAGAGGTGTGTTCTCTTTTGAAGCAGGGCTTCCCCCGACCCTGTCCTTATGACCACAGTGCCTGCTGCTTTGCTCACAAGCTCCAGCCCTTGGATTGTAAATGGAATCCAAAACTGAACATCTGTTCCACCCTGGTGGGCTGATGTCAGATCTCAGAAGCCTAGCAAAGCTGGGCCTGGTCAGTCCGAGGTGTCTAAGGAAGACAGGGTGCCTCAGTAGACGGTGCTGATGGACCAGGAGGTGGCACTCTCAGTATTTGTAGATCAGTGCCCCAGTACGGGTGGGAGAGCAGGCCAAGGTTCTCATCCAGCCAGTTCGTGAAAGAAATCAAGGTGTCTGCTTCTGCATCGTGGCGGGGCTAGGATGCTCCACACTCCCACAGCCCAGAGGAGAACTCTGCCAAAGTCTTGGCTGTAATCTTTTTTATACACGGATCCAGAAAACTCCCACTCGAATCCAGGGACCAGGTTTCGCCCAGGAGAGACTGAATCACCATCCGACTCGCGCTGAGTTCCCTCGGCTTGTTTCTGCCGGCCTACAAGAATTTCCCCTGCGCTGGAGTAACATAACCTGAGAGGCGCCCATCTCACAGCACCAGCGGGGGCCATCGTCGGGGGGAGGGGGCAGCGGGAAAGAGTTCTGAGTGGGAGTTTTGGCGCCGGTGGCAGGAGAACCTGGCGCTTGGTAAAACATCCTCTGGAGAAGTGGGCCACACTCCTTCAGAAGGCCACAGGCGGGTTAACGGGAAACTGCACGTCGCCTTTAAGGAATTTTGCTTCCGTGCCCTTGTTTCCCAGTGTGTGTGTGTATGTGAAGGACTTTGGCTCCTGTCCTCGCCTGGCCAGGGCTGTTTTTGTGCAGCGCAGGTGTTTTCAAGCTCGGTCCTTCGCTTGACTGACAGCCCCTCCGAGCACCAATCAGACTTCCAATTGTGGCTCTCCATTCCGCCGTTTCCGTCTCCACGGCAACCCCCCTGGAATCTATTCAGGCTGCTCTTTGTTGTTGTTGTTTTTTTTCCCTCCCTTTTTTTTTTCCACACCATCCTGCCTCCGAGCTTCGTTTCCCTGCTCCTTTCAACACACAAAAAAAACCCCACCACCGGCCATCTCTCTCCCTGTCCTGGTCTCCCTCTGTGTCCCGCTCACACACACACACACAAACACACACACACGCAATGTGTAAACCACCCCCTCGCCTTTCAACCTCTCCGTCTCTCTGCCTTGATTAAGTTTTCCTGTTCAGGTGCTCTGCACTCTGAAAGCTCAGCAAGTTGTGACAAGGCGTTCATTCCGTGCAGCTAACTAACTCTCACCACTGGCTGCGGCGGCGAGACCACACTGCCTGTCTCTCTCCTCTCCCTCAGCTCGCCCCGCTACCCCGGCCTGCTGCTGCTCTGGGTCCCTGAGCGCTTTACAGGTAATGGGGATCCCCTCCACCACCACCAGTGTGCGCCTGGATGATGCAACAGCAGCCAGAGTGCACCAGTCCTCTCCCCACACACCAGCTCTCAGTGGGGAGGAGAACAGAGTGATGAAGCCAGTTCAGAGAGGGGGATTATTAGGAGGCCATGATTGGTAAAGGCCTGGAGGAAAGTTTGGCCAGGACACTGGATCTTATAAAGCTGATGGATTGGTTCCTCGGTTTAGTACCTGGGGTGTTCTTGCACGAGTTCTGCTGCTGAAACAGGAAAGCAGATTGATTCCAATTTTGTCACCAAAATACACTCTGAAATCTGTTCAGGATGTGGCCAAGGGGGACCTGTGGAGAACATGCACCAGGGGCTGTGTTATTCTGCAGTGGGAGCCCCCAAAACCTATGGAGGATAAGCTGGCGCTGTGACTAGACAAGGGGCACTCTGAGTATCCTGTCCCTAAAGCCTTCAGGGGGCTTTTCTGGTGCTCCTGGGTCAGACCGACAGGCAAGTAGAGTTACAAACCAGGACGGGCCGGTTGCCCTAGCAGGCCTGCTCGGTAGTTATTATCTTAGTGATGCAAGGACCTTGGACGAAGCCGGGGCTTCAGCCACACGGGTGAGCGTCCTGCTCCACACCCCTGCCACCCTTTGCGTAAAGGTGCGCCTCCTGTTTTCAGCTTTAAAAGCCCTCCCAGGGCGTCTTAACGAGCTACACCAGCAGGTTAGAGTCTTGACTGGACCAGTTTAACAGCTTCCACCAGCTCTTCGAGTGCGACTGCTTTACCTTGAGGACTCCTACAGGATCGGTCCGGGTCACGCCATTTTGTACCTGTGAAATCACTTCGGACAGAAGTGGCACATAAAACGTGGAAGGAAACAGGCTGATGTATTTATTCCGTTCGTTCCTTCAGCTCCACCGACCCGGCCAGTTGTGCGCAGCGCGCTCCGGCGCTGTGCCGGAAGGTGTGAACGCTGATGTGCTTCACGATCGCTGCTGCTTGAATTCCGATGGCCGTAATTTGGGCAGGACGGGCGGGGCTGGCGAGGCGGCGTGGCTCCACGGCCTGTTTTGTGTCACTCCTGAAACAATAGCTCAGAGCAACAGGTCCCGATCGCTGGGCTTTCACATACATGAGAGCGCATTTGCACCTCGTCTGCAAAAGAAAGCGCTTTAACTGCGGAGAAGAGGCGGGGTGCGGGGGCGCATTTCAGATCAGCGCTTTAAAAACACCAGGCTATTAAGATTTCCAAAACCGCAAAGCCCCTCAGGATTTGAAATTGGTGGCGTGCCCTGGTGGAAAAGCACGATAATATCTGTGTAAATCACAGTGAGATCTTGGCCAACGCGTGAGATTTGGGGAAAGCCAGATATAGGCTGTGGCACTCCGGCGCGTGGCAGAATGGTGGTAAAAAAAAAAAATTGGAAATGGTTCGAGACCTGCCTGCACGTTCCAAGCGAGAGCCTTCCGCTAAGGACTTGGTAGCGTTCGCTCAGCCCGTAGGATATTTATTTCCGCTTACGTTCTGTTGCGGCTTAACAAATGAAAGCGGTAGAAAATGTCATTTCTGTGCAAAACCACATTTCAAGGGTGGTGCGCTAGTGACTGCCAAAGCACAGCCTTTCGTATTTAAGGTAGAAGAACTGTTGGTTAACTAACAGCCGCCAGTAAATGACTTCACCTCTAACCTCAAATATCTGATACTGATTTATATGGCAGCCAGTTAACCCAATAATAAAATCTCGGTTTCGGCCTGTGCGGCTTTAGGCCCGTTTTTGGGAAATTTAGACTCATGGCTTCTTGCATTGTATTGTTTTACGCCGCCATACGTTTGCTAATACCCGTTTTGCGGGCGCAATATCTTTCTTGTGGTCAGTCCCGTCTAGCCTGGCTCCTGTGATACTACAATCAAGTGCCTGAGATGGCAGATCCACACGTCACAAACATCCAGGTGGGGCTGCACACGGGTGGTGGTGGAGGGGAGTCCCCATTACCTGTAAAGCGCTTTGAGTGGAGTGTCCAGAAAAGCGCTATATAAGTGTAAGCAATTTATTACTATAGAAATGGAACGGGACAGCATGTTAAAATCCGTAAACACCAACACACGCGATCTTATATGATCTATCCAGAGCCGTTCCAGAAACAGCAGTCCTCTGCCGAGCAAAGCGTTGTGATCAAACGGAGTGCCCCGTCGGCTCATTTCACAGTTGTTAGTTTGGGGAGGACCGAGTTGAGGGTCAGCTGGAATCCGCTGCCTTCCCCCGGGCTCAGCCGGATCCTGGATCCCTGTCATTATACCCGCGGCTGCGATCAGAGCGCACGGCCGGCGGAACGACCCCAGCACGCCGGTGGGCAAGCGGGACAGGGTTTCATCCTTGGGGACGAACCTCCGCCACTGTGTCTTATAACTGTTCCCCTGCCGTGCCGTAATGCGAGCTATATTACATTAAAACTTAACACGTCAGGCAGAATATCTCCCTAATGACCCTCAATCCCTATATGGATTCAGAGTAATAAGAGGTTGGCCGTTGAATCCATTTCTCGCTCTGTTCACTCGTGCGCGTTGCACGGACAGCCTCGAGGTTGTGTGAGACTCAAGACGGGCAGTCTGGAGCATCCCGATCAGGAATTTCAGCGCAAATGTGCCGATCGGGTAATTAGCGGGGTAAATGTGTCCACTATTTGTCTGCCTTTGTGACGGTGCAGGTGTTTTTTCGCATCTAATTCCGAAATCCACACGTATTTGTTTACACAAAACGCCCGGAGTTCCCGCGAACATCATGTTGGCTGACGATTCGCCCCGACTGTCGAAGTCGGGTGATTGGAAGGGCGTCCTGCCAGACAAGCAGAAAGCGGGGAAACGGAGCAAACAAGCGTCAAATAAAATAGCGTTGCGATGCCGGAGACGTGCCTCGCCTATTTATGAGGGGGGGGGGAGTCTTTTAAGAAACGTTTTCCGCGCCGCGGGGGAGGGGAAGCTGTTCTCCGCGGACACGACACGCGTGGACAAGGTGATCGGGGCAGATCTGCGCAGGTGCCGCCTGCTCTCCCGCAGGACTCGAGACCGGAGCGGCGAGACACCCAGGGGCACCGGCTGACCCTCCAGGCGCAGGGTGACCGTTCCTCAGGGCCGGAGAGAGAGTCGTGGATGAGGAAACAGACAGCGAGGGGGAGAGAAAGTGGGAGAAGGAGTGGGGAGGGGAGAGAGGCAGAGAGACAGAAGGAGAGAGAGAGAGAGGTGGACAGTGAGAAAGTGGGCCCAGCCTCCCTGTCAGGCTCTGCTCAATGGCCCTCTTATTCTCTCCCTTCTCATGTAAATGGGCCTTCAGCCTGAGCTCCATCCGTCATGGGAAAGAAAGAGCCTGCAAGTCTCTTTACGAGCTGCCCATTCGCATAATCCCCCCGGTCCCCGGGACAGCGCGGGGGGGGGGGCAGCCAGCCGCAGGGGCCACCTACAAACTGCACCGCGGGTCACCGCTGAGAGCTGAGGGGCCGGGAGGCTTGAGGATCCCGAAGACCCCCGGCAGGACCGCTGAGTGCGCCCCACCAGACCTGGGGTCACGTCCAGCTCTGCCCCAGCGAGCTCCCCGTCCACCCTGCTGATCCAGCGAGCAGGCTGGACTCCCGGCGCCTGGACCCGGCCCACGTCCGAGCGCCCCCCGCCAGCGCCGGCTGGCCCGTTTCCCCCTGTCGGCCCGGAGCGCTGAGCTTCCGAGCTGCTGGAGGGCCCGAGGGGAGGGGATCCGCGGCGGCAGGCACAGGCTGCGCAGGGACACATCAGGGCCTTTTCCCTGCTGGACAGAAAGACAACGTTTCGGCTGTGGAGCCTTCTCCAGGTCAGAGAAGAAGGCTCGACAGCCGGAATGTTGCGTCCCTTCTCTTTCCGGCAGGGAATAAACCTTGTTCCCAGGAAGCGATGCTGTTGGTCCTTCCCAGTTTAGGGCAGATGCCCCCCGTCGGCGTCCTGCTCGTACAGGAATTCCGGAAACCAGGCATCCCGATCGCTGAGGTGGGGAAAATCGCATCCCAGCGACGTCCTTCCAGTCCGGCCTTCCCTCTCCGCCCAGCGTGACCCGTGTCCCGTTCCGAACACCGGGAGAAGTCGAGGACACGTGCGTTCGGGACACGCCTTCTCCCTGCTCTTCACCTGCCGGGGTGGGGTCCTTCCCCGGGCTCCTGGGATCCGTTCGCGACGCGGGGAACGGGGAAGGCCCACCCGAGGCCGGAAGCGCGGGGGGCCGGGGGAGGGAGCAGAGTGAAAGGGGAGCTCTCGCGTGTGAATGGGAGTCTTTGTGAGCCGCGGAGAGGGAGAGGGGAGAGCGGAGAGCCCAGAGCCCGCAGAGAGTTGCCCGGGCTCGTTAGAAAGAAGGTGGCTTCGGGAACAAAGGAGATGCTGGCCGTCCCGCAGAGAGGCTGAAAGGAGGGACGGAGAGCAGGCACGCCGCTTTTGTCCGTGACATCTGGAGGAGAAATGTGTGCTGGAAGGGGGGCAGGGAGGCACAGGAACAGTTCTATCTGTCTGTCAGCCCTGCTCTCCACTCACACACAGGCACATGGGGCCCAGATGCACCTGACTGTCCCATCACACCCAGCAGCACCACCTCTGTCTGTCTGCGGTTCCCCTGCGCAGTACCACCCCCTCTCAGGCTCTCCTTCCCCTCCTCAACAGAGACAAGCGAAGGGAAAGCTACCCTACTCACCCTGCTGTCTGTGTGGCTCCTAATGCCCCAGTATAGTGACGGGGACACTATACTGTAAAAAGCCGCAGTCCTTCGGATGAGAAGTAAAACCGAGGTCCTGACTCTCTGTGGTCATTAAAAATCCCAGGGCGTTTCTCGAAAAGAGTAGGGGTGTAACCCCGGCGTCCTGGCCAAATTTCCCATTGGCCCTTACCAATCATGGCCTCCTAATAATCCCCCTCTCTGAACTGGCTTCATCACTCTGTTCTCCTCCCCACTGAGAGCTGGTGTGTGGGGAGAGGACTGGTGCATCATCCAGGTGGGGCTGCACACTGGGCGGGGGGGGGATCCCCATTACCTGTAAAGCGCTCTGAGTGGAGTGTCCAGAAAAGCGCTATATAAGTGTAAGCAATTATTATTATTACTACCGCCAGGCTGCTGGGGGCCAGGGCGCTGGAGGATTTAAGCTTCCAGCGGGATGGAGGGGCGCCCTCTGGTGGCTGTCAGAGCAAAGTGCCGGCGAGGGGGGTTTCTGGAGGACCACAAGGTGGCTGCTTTGGGATCGGGGCTGGGTGGCACTCTGTCGGCAGACAGCGGGTTCGAAGGCGGACTGTGTGCCATCTGCCCCCCTCCTTCCTTGTCCGGGGAGTTAGTTGGCGCACCTGTGTGTTGATCAGAGCACAAGAGACACTACTGACGGCTTCTGCCAATAAGCACCCAGAGGCCCTGGTGGCACAGCGGCGTGGACGAGAGCTCGTCGCCCTCTTCCTGGCCCTGAATGGTTTGGGACTTGGAAATGATTGAACATGACTTGGAACAATACACCTGAACGAGAGAAATTATTGTTATGTAACTGTTGCCTCGTCTAACCTTAACGGTATGTGTGCATATATACTGTCAGTGCCAGTCCATCACAGGGCACACACACACAGACACTCGCACCAGGGCCAGTTTTGCTAGAAGCCAATGAATCTGCCAGCATGTCTTTGGACCTGTGGGCAGAAACCGGAGCACGTGGAGGAATCCCAAGCGAGCCAGGGGAGAACATGCAAACTCCACACACACAGCACCCCAGGAGCTGGAGCCAGAGTTGAACCCGGTTACCATGCTGCCACCAAATTCGCACAATGCTGGGGGGAGGGGGGATCAATTCACACAGGAACAAGTAAAGGTTTAATAAAGTGTGGAGTGGTGGCTCTGTGGCTAAGGATCTACGCCTGTGGCTGGAAAGTTGCTGGTTCAAATCCTGCAGCTGACAGAGGAGTTCTCCTCCTTTGGGCCCCTGAACAAGGCCCTTAACCCCAACTGCTCCAGAAATGCTGTACAAATCTCTGACCCCAAGCTCCTTTCTTGCAAGTTGTGGTATGTGAAAAGACAAATTCCTAATGCAAGAAGTTGTAAATGGAAAAGTGAAGTTACTCGGGACACACCAGAAGAAGGTTCTACAGCCAAAAAGTTGTTTCTTTTCCTCTCTTTTCAGCAGGGAATAAACCTTTACTTGTTCCTGTGCAGCCTGCACATGCTGACCCAGCTGCCTACTTGAACTTCTATCAATTTATACAGTCTTCGATACAGTGATCTGCAGAATGAAGTGTGTATAATTGCCATGTCAAGTAACTACATCCTTCTAAACTAAGAAAGTAGTCCCTGACATCAGTAGTAACTTGTCTGAAAGCACTGGAGGCGCAGACGATGACCGGAAGGTTGTAAAGAGAACACTTGAACAGCAGTTCTCCTGGCCGCCAGCAGAGGGATCCTCGGCTCCTGAGCTACCGATTCTCAGAGCTCAGGCTGGAATAGCGTCGCCCTCTGGTGGGCATTGCCTAGAACTGCACCAGAGCCACGCAAGTATACTAAGGGGCTGGCATACTCTTGCCAGCTAGTGGGCTCTCCGTCGTGACGCTAAACCACGGTAAACTTGCATGATATCTTGCGCACGAATAATTTATTTTCCCAGAGCTGGTCTCCAGAGTTTTATGAACCTGTCTCGTACGTTATCGTTTCCCTTCATTTGACCAGGTAAGTAAGTCAATTGAGAAAATACATTCTCAACCGCCATAACCACCATGAAGACTGAAGCAGCTGTTGCTGAAGGCTTCAAACGTCCAGTCCCGCTGAGACTCGGACCCACGACCTTGCAGTCCGCCGACCCAAAACACCGGCGTAAATCTTTTTTTCTTAAAGACCGTGGTAAACTGCAGGAAGCTTCTGCGAGATCTGAGTCAGTCAGCCGAAGGTTGACACCTGAAGAAGGCTCCACGGCCGAAACGTTGTTCCCTTTCTCCTCTTTTCGGCATGGAATAAACCTATTACTTGTTCCTATATAAAATTGATATTTCAGGCGAAATACCGACGGGGAAAGCGAAACGCATGCTGGGCGCCTCTCCAAAAGCTTCGACTGATTTGCCCTTCCAGGCGGCGGCGCGGCGGAGACGGGGTCGCCTCGGGCTCCGCGAGACGGCGGCACGAGCTTTGAGGATGTCGACGACCTTCCGAAAACCAAATGTCAGGAGCAACAACTCTGCGGGCGCATGGTCTCCGCGGAGACAGTCGCACCTACACCTGCCCCGTCCCATGGAGGCTCCGATCGCAATCTCCAGCGTTGTTTACGAGAAGCCCTGTTCCCGGCGATGTTTTATCTTCGCTCCGCAATCGTTACAAATTGACTTTTCTGTTTGTCAGGCTGCTTGTTTTTGTTATGGCTGTGTGCGTTTCGCGTACTCCTCTTCTCGCACGCCACATGTTTTTTTTCTTAAAAAGTCTCATCGCGCCAAACCGCACCGATTTGTCTGAGGCGCCGGAGCTCAGCTCAGACCGCCTCCGCCGGCTCTGTTCCGGTGCCTTACAGACGTCGGTTTTTCAGCCTTAACGCCTTCTAACCCTTTTTTTAATTATCGCTTTAAGAAAACATTGTATTCAGAACTCAGAAAATTTGTGTGGGCCTGTACTAAACGTTGTCACAGATATTACGCCCCCGACACAGATGAAGTGGGGACGTGGCCGCGGCCGCAGAGGACACGTTTGTACATACCAAATGGCCTCCTTGTAAACCTACAAGGTTTGCACCCCGTTATCAAATTAAGTCCGTTTTCGCCCTACCGTCAGATAAAGGCTTAACAGTCAAAACAGAATGAGAATCGATGGAAAGACGAGCGTGTGTTTAACCTCTCACACGGGTAAACGAATTGAACTGGTATGCTGAAGACATTTGAAACCGTGCCCGCGGAGTATTTGTGAAACTCGGCCTTTCGTGCAGAAACCGGTCACCCAGAACTCCGGACGAGCAGATCACTTACAAGTCCTCAATCCGCACCCGAGAGCCCGGGGAAACACGAACCACAACGCAGCAAAGGTGCAGGAGCGAGACGGGGAGACCTCACCCCGCTTCTGGGATAAACTCCCAAGCTGCTCCAACCCTTACAAAAGCGAGAAAGCATCGCCTGTTTGTGTATCAAAGCTCAAGCGCACTTACAAGGTCCCTGATCAACAGGTCATGTAAACCACACCAGTGCCAAAAAGAAATGAGAAAAAAAAAAACTTTATTCAAGACCTTTAATAAATACTATACAGATCCAATGTAGAAAAAT
Organism: Lepisosteus platostomus; assembly: GCF_059453375.1. Taxonomy (NCBI): domain Eukaryota; kingdom Metazoa; phylum Chordata; class Actinopteri; order Semionotiformes; family Lepisosteidae; genus Lepisosteus; species Lepisosteus platostomus. The sequence goes on along the minus strand of NC_142614.1, from coordinate 8,433,687 downwards.
GGTTTAATACACTGATTCTGTCTTTTTTAAAAAAAAAGTTCATGTCATCACAATTTTTATAGAATTCCTTTTAAAATAGACAGCCCCTCCCTCCCCACCCATCTCCCACCCTTCACCCCCTCCCCAAAGAGACAGGCAAAAAAAAAAAAAATCATTTCTCTATTTCAACTGTAATACTCAAGTCATTCTGCAGTTTGGTCCGTTAACTCAGACAAACGCACACACATAAGTGACCCAACTCAACAGAGGTAGGTGATAAAACAGACACTGCAGATAAAGGAAAAAACCTCTCTCACAGAAAGGAGAGGGGGGGGGGGGTTTGAGAAAAGAAGCATCATGGGGGGGGAATTTCCATCCTTAGATGGAAAGCCCCCGACTGCACACAAAAGACAGAAGAACGGGGGGAAAGCACTGGGACAGAAGACAGTGGTCAATGACAACCAGAAGAGAACACCTCCCATCTGCCCCGCCTTGTAAACGTTAATGCCTTTGCACCACACCCACCAGTTACCAAGCAGAACCCAAATGAGAATGGAGTCGAGCGGCCAGCGCGTTTTCAACGGGCCAGCCTCGCGACTCCCCATTCCCTCCACGCGCATCTCGGGGGTCCGAGAAAGCCTTCGCCTCCACCGACCCCTCTCCCCTCAGAGACCACAGCCCCCCCCCACCTCCTCCTCCTCCCCACCTCCAGCGGGAGGACCGAGGAACGGGAGGCCGTCGCTGGGCGGGAAGCGTGGGAGACGATGACTTTTCTGCCAGCTCTCCCGAGGGAAAAGAGAAAATAAATGGGCAAACCCCCCCACCCCACTCAAACCATGCAATAACGTCTGCCCCCACCCACACTGCAATCAACAGCTCGCTGGAGCCACCCTGCGGCTGCAGAGCTACAACAGGGAGGCCGGAAGAGACCTCCAAGTCGGGCATCGCGCCACTGAAAGTCTCCTTCCTCTACAAGGACCCACAGCAGCCAGCCGGAAGGCTCAGCCGCAGGGAGACCCAGCTAGCTGACCACAACAGGGAGAGGGACAGTGGGAGGTCTCGCGAACAGGAGCCAGAAGCAGGCTCAAGGACAGCACAGCTAAACAGAGCCCACAAAGTGACAGGCGGGTGGCAGCACGGTCAGTTTAATGATGGGGTCCGGGCTGGGGCGTGCGGTGGAGGAGGGGGGAGAGGAGAACGGGACTGCCGGCAGCAGGGGGGAGGAGCAGGTGGACCGCCTTAGATGAGGTCGGCCACGTTCATGGGCATCTCCTCAACGGTGGTGTTGTAGAAGGTCTCGATGTCGCGGAGGGTGCGCTTGTCGTCCTCGGTCACCATGTTGATGGCCACGCCTTTCCTGCCAAAGCGCCCACCTCTGCCAATCCTGTGTGGGGGGGGGGGGGGGAGAGAAACACCGGCATGATTACCGGATACAGGCAGCCACACGGCACCACCGTGCCCAGAAAAATCCTGCTCACCAATTCATGAGTCTCGCCACACTTGCTCTGGAGCAGGGGACACTACATGTCCCACAAGTCAAAAACCTCTTTACTTGGAACAAAAATCAACGTGCTCACCAGCCCTCAAGGACTGGAGCTGCCTTAGTGGAACAAACTGCAGTGGACTTCAAACCACCAGCACTCAGCTCCCCAAGAGCAGGGTTTGCAACTCCCCCACTCCTTAAATGTTTCGAGACACAGGGACATCTTTTCACCCCCTACCCTTGACCCCAAGTCAGTTGGGGGTATTAGCACTCATGGAGCAGGAACCTGCAGGGCTCTGCGTCTGCTACAGAGGATCACTGGTTCAAAACTCTACCCAGGTGTCCCACTAGAAAACCTGCAAGCCTCTACGTCCAGACAGCCAGGCTGAGAACAGCGGCTAGTGCCAACAGCTAGCCGCACAGCGGAGAGAACCCACGCTCACCTGTGGATGTAGTTCTCGCGGTTCGTGGGCAGGTCGTAGTTGATGACCAACGACACCTGCTGCACATCGATGCCCCGAGCCTGCGGAAAGAGAAAAACCGAACAAAGCTCAGCCTCTCCACTTCATCCACCCTTTTAAGTCGCGCAGCCTGGCGCAAGGACCCGACTGAGGGACCAAGGGAGTTCACCTGCACTGTTAAAGCAGCAGTTTAGGGAAACGTCATAGGAATATTTAGCCAACAGCTTTTGAGCAGAGCAGAACATCCATATGAGTAATGCACAAATGTAATCCTTTCTCAAAGCCTGCACTGCGAGACGTAATGGGTTTGTCAGCTGCTATATAGTAGCATTTTAGGATGGTGATTTCCCAAGTGCTGTGGAGAGCAGCCAGATAATCTGCCAAAGACCTACGTTCCTCCTGTACCACTGAGCTGGCCACAGAGGAGAGGGATGTTCTTTGGCATATCAGTCAATAGATACTTTATTAATCTCGCAGGGAAATTGATGAAAATACTATTGTATACTATCAATACTATTGTGGGAGAACTGATTTGAAGCCAGAGGAGCAGAGCGTCCAACAGAGGGCACCCAAAAGCAACATTGTCACAGTCTGGAAAGGTCAGCTACACATGTATACTGACAAACTGCACACCCCTGCTTACCAGAACTATACTAATCCAAGTCTCAACGCTTGCAGACAACAGTTCAAGACTGTTTTAAAAGTACTGTCTAATCCCAGAAACTCCATATGGGAATTGCAGAAGTTGGGAGAAACTTGTTAGGAACTCACCAGCAGGTCAGTAGTGATGAGAACGCGACTGGAGCCGGACCGGAACTCGCGCATGATGAGATCTCTCTCCTTCTGATCCATGTCTCCGTGCTGGAACACACACAAGCACTAGATCAGGCCTCTAGCACCAACTAATCAAGTACGAAATCAAATAGCGCAGACTATTGCCAACATCACTGACTGCTACACAGAGTGACCGACGTGATCACAAAGTCACTACACTCCGACGTCAGCTATTGGTGATCTGGGGACCCTCCCCCATCTGCCTATGGACAACCACACAGCTATGGAAACAGCTCACCTAGCTCCAACATCTACCACAAAGCTTTACGATCTGGAGATCTGACTCGGGGAAAAAAAAAGGTTTAGAAAGGCGGGATCGTACCAGAGCAGAGACCGTGAAGTCCCGGGCGTGCATCTTCTCGGTCAGCCAGTCCACCTTGCGGCGTGTGTTGATGAAGATGACCGCTTGTGTGATGGTCAGGGTCTCGTACAGGTCGCACAGAGTGTCCAGCTTCCATTCCTGAAACAAGGCCCCAGGTGCTTAGATCCTATGCTACAAATCCCAGCGGAGCAGTGCATTTAGTCACGGCATATGACAAGACAAACCAACATATGGAGTCTCCGTCTCACTGCTAACAAAGCTAAGGCAGTAGGGGAAGCCATGTTCAGTCTCCCTAACCTCTGATCATGGTCCCAGACCCCTTCAGGCCCACTCACGCCCTCCCGACAGAACGCCGGGGGACCGGAGAGGAACAGAGAGATTCTGGGATCAGCTGACACGCATGAGGGATCATCATTCACAGCTCTGCCCTACCCAACAAGAGCATCTAATGAGGTCCCCTCAGAGACCTAACTAAAAGCAGGGCTACCCATTTCAGGCCAATGCCCCCTGTCCGTAGAACAGGATTAACTTTCAGAACGTCCTTTATGCAGCCACGTACAGATGAATTACCAGCTGCAAAACATTTACTTAAGAAGGCTACCCTTTCTTAAAAGAATCCAGACAGTCTAAACAGGAAAGTTTGGATCCTTATCCAGATTGAAAATGGAGCTTAATCACAAAAGAGATTTCAATTCTCAAAACCAATGTTCGATTACCTCCTTCTCCACATTGATGTAGAACTGCCGGATACCCTCCAGGGTCAACTCCTCCTTCTTGACCAGGATCCGAATGGGGTCGCGCATGAACTTCTTGGTGACCTCCAGGACGTCGGCGGGCATGGTAGCCGACAGCAGCACCACCTGCGAGCATGAGACCAAAGGTCAAGTCACCCCACAGACACTTCAGGCAGCTCCCAAAGGTAATGGCTTTTCCCCCCCAACCCTTAAAACACAGGATCTTTACCAAACACCACCTGCCACGCAAGTGGCTCGCCAACTTGTGTTGCCTGTGCCCACAGCATGAACCAGGCCGCTCTCACCACGCGGAGAGAGCTGGGATGAACGTGGGTCTTTCCTCTGCCCCTGCCAGATATAAGACTCAGTGCCACTGTGAAGGCACCTCCTTGCCCAGTGACAGGGGCGGGACAGACGTGCAGCAAAGCACATGGTCACCTCCAGGTGGCATGCTGTGCTTGCAGAACCTCCAATCTTACCTTGCACATGCAGATACATCGGCGCATCTATCCCAATAAGTCAATCAACTTTGTCTAAAGGTACTAGTAAAACAGCCTTAACTGCCACAGGATGTGTAAGCCTGCCCTTATTTTTTAGTATTAAGGCAGAAGGTCACAGCATAGAATACGAGCTCAGGAGATCCCAGAGCACGATCCGGATGAGCACAGGGCTTTACCTGAGTGTTGGAGCTCAGCTTCTGGAAGATCTCGTAGATCTGATCTTTGAACCCTCGGCTCAACATCTCGTCCGCTTCGTCCAGCACGAACATCTTGATGTACCTGGCGGCTGAAACAGCAAGGGGGGGGGGGGGGGGTTCGCACGTCAAGAGGAGCATGTCAAAGAAAGAACTCCCCTGCTCGCGTGAACTAGTTAGAACCAATCACTGCAGCACAAAGCTGGCAATAAACCCCCAATACAAGGGTCTCACTGATGCAGGTGTTTGGTTTCACAGGAGTGCAGGAAACCCAGAGAACAGGGGGGGGGCAGGGGGGAGCTGCGGTCAGTCTAAAAAGCTATGATCACGGCCCCAGAGCCCTCCAGCCCTGATCACACCTTCACCCGACAGAACGCCAGCGAGGGGACAGGAGCTGAAGCAGGCTCTGAGATCAGTTGACACGCATGGGGATCATCATTCACAGCTCCACGCAATCACATGGGCCCCCCCCTGGGAACAGCACGAAGAGCCCATCGTACCCAGCTGGACAAACCACAGACGCAGTTCAGCGGGCAGAAAAAATAAAGAGGAGCAGAAGTGACACCTACACAGGTATTTTCGGTTCAGCATGTCAAAGACACGCCCGGGGGTGCCCACCACAATGTGGGGGGCCTCGGCCTGCAGCTTCTGCACCTCACTGCGCACATTGGTCCCTCCAATACAGGCGTGGCACCCAGCACCCATGTAGTCCCCAAGGGCCAGGATCACCTTCTGAATCTGAAAAGGAGAGGAACCAAAGGGAGATCAGCAAACACACTCCCGTCCACCAGCCCTTTCTGGATCATGTGCAGAATCCACCTGGAAAGGACAGCCAGCAGCAACTTGAGACCGTTACGGTCACGGAGAAAGTCCTGCCTCTCCACAACATGAGCCAAAGTCACTACCTGGCCTAATGTGTTTATTTAATTCCGTACTGAACTCGAGTGATCTTCAAACAGGGATACAGAAGAAGCACGATGCCACTTTCTGCCTTCAGAAAAGCTCCAAACCCAACACCCCCTGGGGCCAAATCGCTCACTGAAACATTACGAACAGAAGCTGGCTGGATCTCGAAACCAACTTCAGCATTTCACCAAGCCCAGGGAATGCCGACCACAATGAGACGCTTCGACAAAGCAAATGTGCCCACAGCATGAACCAGCCCGTTCTCACTGCCCGGAGAGAGCTGGGATGAATGTGGGCGTTTTCCCTCTGCCCCTGCCAGATATAAGACTCGGTGTCACTTTCGCAGGCACCGCCTTGCCCAGTGACAGGGGCGGGACAGACATGCAGCAAAGCCCCGTTCCAGAAGTACATTCCCCAAACTGGACAGGCGCCAGCAAGTTGGGCTTCAGCGTGCAGCACTGCAAGGGAAAGTGCACAAGACCTCTCCACTGCCAAATCCTTACCCCAGCCCCAGAAAACCACGTGATGGTTCCTCAGTCCGCACCCATGTCTCGATTCTCATCGGCCAAGGACTCAACCATGTTTCCACCTCTTTAAGCAGACAGCAGTACAAGCCTCCTGGGTGGGACACTAGCCCACCTTAATCGCCACCCGTAATGTAGATGAGATCTGTACAACATCTCAGCTCTAGAGCAAATGACAAATAAACCCTGAAGGGATGGGGATCTCAAATCGGAAGCACACGTTCAGTTTTGGGAAAGGCTACTCTCAGTGAGATAGTCCACACCTCTAGCCAGGGCCATCCCGCACACACCCAGACCAATTTTCCTTGGAAATCCAGAAAGCCTCCCCACCCCCGCCTAAGACTCCTAGTGCGCGTGACCATCAAGAGCTCACCTGCTGTGCCAGCTCTCGGGTAGGAGCCAGCACCAGGGCTTGGGTCCCCTTCAGCTCCACATCGATCTGCTGCAAGATGGAAATGGCAAACGTAGCCGTCTTCCCCGTGCCCGACTGGGCCTGGGCAATTACATCGTAACCTAGGGGGAGGAAAGGGAGTCAGTCAGTGTGCTGAGAATATTTCACCTGTCCCCACATACCAGGAATGTACCTCTATAACAACTCCGAGAGCTTTAAAGGGGAACCGAGCTATTTTTATATTGCAGGCTTAGAAAGAATCAGCACTGACAAGTATATCCAAACCATTGTGAAAGTAAAATGTACACAGTAACTTGTGAAACTTCCAATTTGCACCACACAATAGATTAAATTTCCACGCATGCACAGCACCATGTTCTGTACTTCAGAAGAGGGGGGGAAAAACCTCCAGCGAGGTGAAGCAGCGCTTGAACCTAGTGATTTTGGCCCGTCGAGCCAATTTCCGCCTGGAATTTTCTCCCCTTAAATATTGTTATATCTCTGCAGCAGAACATGGCGTTAGCCTGGTTCTGACCTTAAATTGAAGCTAACCCCCTTGGCTTTGACTATGAAACAGTCAATTTGCTTATCACTTAATGTGTCCAATTAGCTGACAAAGATCTGGAAAAAAAATCAGCAGGCAAAAAAAGTCCTTTTTTTTGGTCCACAGGGGTCAAATCTTTCCCTTTTTATGCCTGTCAAGGGGCAAATGCTTGCAGCCCTTGTCCTAGGTGTCTAGTAGGCTGGATAGAAATTCAGGACCTTGCGAAGACTGGACTTGAAATGAAAATTTCCCAACCCCCCCCCCAATGTATAAAAGCGATTGGAAAACCAAGAAAAATATGTAAAAGGCTATTACAAGTCCTATGAAAAGACTCTAGCTACTGCTAGAGGTTTTTCTGCTGTTAGGCATTGAAAAAAAAAGTTTAGAGTGGCCTTCAAATGTGAAACAATGACCACAAATAAACTGATTGATTACCCCTTTCTGAGTCAATGATTGACAGCTGAAATGCAGGGAAAAGGCAGCCAAAAGCTCCCAGAGGAAGTCCCATCCCCTAAGGGCTCTGAATGGCTGAAAATACAATGAATGACAGCGTTTTTCACCAACCAGACCACCTTTTTTCAGACTGTCAGCTTCAAAATTAGATTCCAATAGCCAATAACTTTCAGTCATCTCCAGAACTGGAAATGTCAGTCTAGCCTTTTATGGATATACAACTCACTTCCAAACAAGGTTTTGTTAACAATGAAATGATACACAGGTCCTAAGTCCGATTGAGAGCTGGCACTACACCTTATGCTCATTAAGGGGTTAAATTGTAATTTTTTTTTTCAATGTCAATTAATTTGTTACCAAGATTACATTAGTCCTAAAAAGTGGAACTGCAGCCCCCCTTAATCTAAAATGCCATGGACAACGAAAGGAGACGCGCCGAGAAACAGGAAAAGACAAGAGGCTGCCCGTGGTGCCCACTGATGCGCCCAGAGCAGGCAACACTTACCCTTGATACAAGGGAGGATGGCCCGCTGCTGAATGGCAGAGGGCTTCTCAAAACCATAGGCGTAGATTCCCCGGAGCAGAGTCTCCCGCAGGTTCATCTCATCGAAGCTGTCCACGATCTCGTTCCAGTTACTCTGCAGCAAGAGGAGCGGGGGGAGGCGTCAGCGTGCCCTTAACCAGCCCCGTGAGCCCCCATCCTGAAAGAGCGCTGCCTGCACAACACTCAGCGCACTGGAGACCTGTATCAGCGCTAAGGTGACAATTTCTAATTTTCCCCTTCCCAGGAGACTTGATCTTGCTGCTCTCAACGCCCAGGTATGCTGCACTAGGAGCCCTGTATCAGGAAGAGCTTTGTACCTTTGCTACTTCGCGACAATCTCAAAGCCACACTCCCAAGCGCGACCCTGTGCCCGCAGCATGAACCAGCCTGTGCTCACTGTGCAGAGAGGGCTGGGATGAACACGGGCAGCTTTGCTTTGCCCCCACCAGATATAAGACTCAGCACCACCCTCACAGGTGCCGCCTTGCCCAGTGATAGGGGCAAGTCCCAGGCGCTAACAGAGGACAGGAACTCCAGATCTCGAGGCGTCTCAAAGAGATTTCAGTGTGCATCCTAAGCACGTGCTGAAGACGGCGACTTGGTGCTATGCTTAGGGAACTAGCTAAATAATCAGATCTAGTCTTTAAGGTGACAGAACTAATTACCTTCTCATTCTGCTGAACTATCGAGATGTTTTAAAATCCAAGGAATGCTTTCCATGATCAATGCCTCCTTCCTCTTCAAATCGCCACACAAACCTTTGCTATAGATTTCAACATACGCAAACCATGCACTGGGCCACTCGGTACAGTGTAGCCTACTACTGGCGACTCAGGTATTCCATTAAGGGAGCTACATTCAGCCCCATGAAAGGGCTGAAGGTTTGAGCATTTTAATGATTTTCCAGGAAACTAGATTTGCATGTGAAGAAAAAGTTCAACGGCCTTAAAATGCTTTTCTCCACCTGCCTCAGATTCACAGCACAGATGCCCCTTGTGCCCTCCACATCCACAGCGACTCACTCACCTCAATGATTCCATCTGGCTCCATACCCTCGGGGCCATTGTCTCTGGGTCTGAAAAGACAAGTTTTCACCGTCAGTCTTTCGCCTTCACCTGTATTCCTCCAGAGAGCCCCTGTACTACTTCTCAGCCCGAGTGCTCGTCTGCAAAGAACAGCACCAACAAGCGATACCAGTGTTTCCAATTGACAGCTTAAGCAGACACATGCCTTATTTTCCAAGCATGCAGCGAGGTCTGGCAGCCATTTTCGTTCATTCTGCAAATACAGCCATTTAGCCTATAGGCTGCACCAATTAACGAACATTCACGCTTTATCGAGATTAGATAGGGGTAACGTAAAGGATTACCAAAAACAAAATCACTACTTCCTTTGTCAATATTTTTCTTGCTGCTTCAGTGGACTAAAAAGGTACATATGGAAAAAAACGTTCAATGCTAGAGCAAATAGGCGGTGGAACGCTTTTTTCCTCATGGACCGCGAAGCGAGCGCTCTCCCCGTTTTAAAAAGGAGGGCGGCAGACCACTCGGGTGTTACAAGACACAAGAGAGCCGGTGGCGTTAAAATGGTGGTGTCACAAAAGAAAAAGAGGAATGGGGTGAGTTTTACAAGATGGCTACGAAATCTCGGCTGGAGATGGAGGGGGGGGAGGAGAGTCCGAGTGAGGGGGCGGCCATTTTTTATTTCTGCCCGGAGTCAAGATGGCCGGCCTCTTCTCTGCCATTCATCGTGTAAAGCCGACAGGGGATCCCGTGCACCAGAGGCCCTACAGGCCTCTGTAAGGCCTGAGAAACAGACGCCGATTGTACATCGTTTCGAGTCAAGCCACAACTATAAAAAAAAATCGCCCTCGATTAAAGAAGCGATCTGAAAAGACTGAGCGCCTGCACCACTGAAACCCACTTTCCCGTCTTACTGCATCAGTACAGGCTCGCAGGCCGGAAAAGAGGCGCACCGCCACTAGGCCTCGCTTTAAAGCCCACGCCGCCGCAATGCCTGCCTACCGACCTCCTTTAACACTTTTTCTTAAAAAAAGAGTAAGGCGGCAGTAACTTCACCCGGGCCCAAATTCTGACATTCACGTATCTTTTTCTCCGGTTTTCAGGACAACGAAGCGTTTCTGACGCGCTTTTCGGCCCAGGCCCTGTCTCCTTTTGTCTCGCCGGAAACCATGTGCTCGCCTGGTCTGACCGGCAAGGCACGCTTTCTCAATGTCGATATAATGGGGCTGGCAGCTCGATACGGCCTCCGCGTTTCTCGACACAATCGCCTCTCAGTTTTGAGCATACCACCCTTTGTCTAATCATTCGATTAATAAAATTAGGTGTGAACTACGAAGATTGTTAAAATCATTTTCTAGTCCCGGTGAAGATCAAATAACCTTCCACGCCCAAAAAGCACCATGATCTTAAACTAAAACAGGTCTTTTGTTCAATCGGAAAATGAATCGGTTTTATAACTTAGCCGATTGCAACACCGTATCATGTGAGATGCGTGTACCGAATGACTCACCTACAGACCCACACGATCAATCACAAGACTCGAGAGGCCCGGAGGCCAGCGATACTAGGCTAGTCCTTCCCTAAAACGCATTTATGGAAGCAAAATACCTTCGGACTTCGAGATTATGTTTCGGTCTTTTTTTTTTTTAAGAATACCCCCTACGAAAACTACAGGTCTTACATGAGAGAAGAATTAATACATTTAAACTATAACCACATACAAAACAGGAATCTAACCAACAAAACCACGGCATTTCTCCGTAAAGATGATTAAACATAGCATATAGTTTATTTTACTTAGTTTATAAAGGAAGTTAACAAAAAAGCGAGCCCTTGTTCGGAAGACTCTCTTACCTATCTTCATAGTCCGCCGACATTATCACAAAGAGCGAGCCCGCCGCGAAAATGTTTTATATAGTTCAACGTCTGTCCGAACGTAGCCTCCTGATTGCTGCAAAGTGCCGTCTATCAGCACCAGGACGATCTAGTGTGACATTTAATAGGCGGCTTGTAGCGTCACTCCGCTAATCGTACCCGCCCCCTTATTGCCTTAAAAGGATAAATGGGCTGTGAATAGCTGTGAACACACCCACTCTCACACTACGCCAAGACGGAAGTCAGCCATTAGGGCGGAGTTCATTCAGCCATTAGGAGCGGCTCTGACGGAAAAACTAGATCCAATGCCACAGAGGAATGTACTGACTTCATCGCCCACGTTGAAAAGGCTGTCAGTTCTTTTAGAGCCTAGGTCTCACGTTTTCACAGTCACATTGTAAGATTACGTTGTCAGTGTTGAGTACAAAACTGACGAGAACACAATCATGAGTTCAGTCATCGTTTTTTTTTTTGTGTGGGGACAGCCCACGGACTGACGAACTAAAGCTAGCGTTTCGCTTTGTGATATATAACATAGATCTCTGTTCCAAAATAAAGTAGAAGTTATAAATAAAACCTCTGTACCCTTTCAAATTCCAGGCCAGAAAATGTACTTATCAAGTATTACATTTCCTGGCCTGCTCCGGTTATAACCAGCGTTAAAACCCCACCACATGGAAGATCTGCTGCAGAAAAGCCTTTCAGTTAGGGGCCAGAGTGGTTGTGTGCTGTTTTTGTTTCATTGGGTGCATATATGTAACTATTAAAACCACAATGTCAGATCTTTTGATAACCCTTCCCCCGTTGTGAGATACGTTGATTTACCCGTACAGTATAATCTGAGGTCAAACTCAGAAGTCTCTTTTTTGGAGGGAGGATTGTTTTTACCAAAGGACTGGGCTGATGTTTTCATCCACTGCTATTGAACAGCTCCAGCTACTTAATCAGATGAGTCTTCTACTGAAATAATTTAGGTCAGGGGCCTTGCTTAAAGCTGGAATAAGCACGAGGAATGGTCTCTACAGCCCCAGCTTCCCACTTCTGAGTCCTGAAGGCTGAGACTGACCATACTGCAGGAGAGAGAGATAGCTCATAGGGGGAAGGCTGAGCTGCCCTGATGCCACTCTCTGAACTGCTGGAAGTTTATTTAGTGGGAAGGCTGAGCTGCCCTGATGCCACTCTCTGAAATGCTGGAAGTTTTAGTTACTGCAGACGACAACTTAAAAAGACCAACAGCAGAACTGGGGGGTGGCTGGGGACAGAAGTAAAAGCCAACGACTATGTTCAAAATGGCAATAGGAAAATACCACTTCACCCAGGAAGTTGTGGGTCTTTGGATAAAGTTGTGGAAACTGTATGCCTTTGCTAAGAAAAAAAAATAACTGGACTGCACACTGGAAAAAAGGTTGAGATCTTCTTGTACGTGTACACACATAAGACCTGTAAAGCTTCAGTTGTAAATCAGAGATGTAGGGAGTGAGAAAAGATGCCAAAGGAAGCCGTTAATCAATGAACAGATTCAGATCAGATGGCCAGGAGAGGGGAGGTCGCAATTCTGCTTGTATTCTTACGACAGCAACAGTATGATCAAGAAACAGCTCATCAGTGCTGCCATTTTAGAACATACTAAAGGCACAACTGCACACTGTATTGTAAACAGAAAACTGCAATCCTGCTGCCTGTCAGTAATTAAGAACAGGACCCCCTTTGCATTACAAATGATATAAAAAAAGGAGAAAATAACATTGATAGGTTTAGGAATTGGAATGAATTTTTCAAAAATATCGCACATGCACAAATAAATTCACGACTGAATAAGAATCACATAGTGAGAAACCGGCGTTGGAATGAAATCAGTCCTCCGTCGTATTTATCCGAAATTCCAAATTCTGGGTAAATGTCTCTTTCTTCACGCTCCGGCAGAAAACCCATCGCAAGCCCAACCCAACCTTTTCTTTCTTCGGTCATCAGTTCAAATCCAACCTTTTATTTATCACTCCATCCCACAGTTTTATATATAAAACTTCGTGTTTTTTTGCGAGGTTTCCTGCCCTTTCAAACATTTCTTGCCATTATTTAAATAAAATGCCAAAAAACAAGGGACGGAGATGAACTTGAAACAAAATTCAAAACCGACAGCTGACGAGGGCAAGCAGACTCCATCGCTGTTCTTCAAAAGTTTCAGGAAAGTTGAAACAGGAAAAAAAAAGACATCCCTGGCTCTCCTCCCTCCCTCCCCAGGACAAATAACTGCCCAGGAACATAAAAAATAAAACTACACATATATAGTATAACCGATATCTGTTCAAGGTTTGGGCACCTTTGTGTGGTATCCACACACGTATGGAGTCCAGTTTCTCAGGGTCCAATGAATTCATGCCAGCACCCTCCCCCCAGAAAAAAACCCAATGATAATGGCGTAACAACTTTTAGTGTACCGCTGACGTCTATCGGCCTTAGAACAAAACCAAAGGAGGCGGGGGCATGTAGTAAAATAAACCGTAGCTGATGGAAATTTGCCCCAGCCCCCACACTCCTCCTCCTCTCTAATGCTCTCTCTCCGGCTCACAGAGAGAGCTTACAGTGACACAGTTCCTTGTACATCTGTCTCCTCAACTTGGGCATGTCCTGCTGGGTGAAAACGAAGGGCTGCTCCAGGGCCAGACACTTGCAATACTGAAACCGAAGAAAGACAGGGGAGAATTACCAATTAATCAATTAATTGATGGATGTCAAATCCTCCTGCATTTACTTTCTCTATAACATTGTCATACCATATATAGCACTATAGCAGTTTCTACAATTCAAGGAGGAATATCTTCTACATATTATGTTTCATGTCAGTACGTGTGAATCAAAGAAAAAGCCAAAAATGGATTCCTGCCCACTTTTCTAATAGTATTAGAAAAATAAGCTCCTCTCTATATGTTTTTTTCTCACTATAACAAAACTGCCTGGTATCATTTTGATTTAAAATTAATCCAAATACAGGCACAGAAAATAAGCAGCAACTACTGTAGTCAGCTACTGCTTTTAACGTAAAATATTCCCCTAAAACCTCTGGTGAGACAGGGAAAGCAGATGTTGGAGCCAGCTTGAAAATATTTAAAAAGTGTGTGCATCACCTGGGCTTCATGACCTCAACCCCCCCATCCCCCAAAAAACACACATGAAGAATGAGGATCTGCAGGACGTCTTATTCCAACATGCCTTCTGTTAGAGCTGGCTCCAACCTGCCTTACAGGTGAGGCTCACAGGCAGCCAGCAGTCCCAGCACTCTCAGCCACACCAGCTGCCAAGGGGACCCCTTGCTAATTCAAGCCCATCTTATTATAGAGATGCACAATTGTGTGAATTCTAACCACAGCTAAGTAAGAGCATCTGCCACGCTTGAATTGGAAAAAAAACATCACCAAGAGCTAAGGGGACCCCACCAAAGCTTTATGGTTCAGGGAGCAGGGCAGGAATCCATGTTGCAGCGGACTAGAGACACGCATTAGTATCATTTTTAACACCCTAAACTTCATGGATCAGCTGCTCCTAGTCGGATTCTCTCACCTGGAGGACAAAGGCTCCACAGTCGCTGTCATTGTTCTGCCGGGCCACGTTCTGAAACACAGGATAGGACAACTGGCTTGGGAATAGGCTCAGATGCTGCTGCCACAGCAACAAACCACCATTGTAGTAGCCACTAGAACATTTTTATTTGTAACTTATGGACCTGGGCAATGAAACATGTTCAAGTATTCCCTCCACAGTTCAACTGGCCGCCCGCTCGTACCACCCCCAAAACCTCCTGAAGAATCTAATATCCCTAAGGTGGAACAATGTATGCACAGAGATCAACGGTCCATCACAACCTTTATCGCAATCGCCTGTCATCATCTCCACTAAACTAAACCTGCATCCTGTACATGCACCTACCTACTGTTCCTATAGAAAGTCTACATCCTTTCCATAGCAACTATATATCGCACTTTGAGAAGATTTTATTAATCCTCCACCTAGACCCCCCCACAGGTTACCAACACTTATTTTTATTCTGATAAGGGCAGAAACAAGCTATTTTAAGTCAGCAATTTATAACATTTTAACTTTATATCAGTCAATTGTTTATCCAGTTATCATATTAAGTGAATACAAGTTTAGTCTCCCAGGATAAATGCAAGGCAAAAAACAAGCCCATCTGCCTTGTTTGCTGCTACTTGTGTACTATCATGTTGTCTGCCTTTCAAAGTGGCCGTGAAGTTCAGTGTCAGGCAGGGCAGACCGCCACACTGGGCAAGGGAGGGCCCTTACCATTTTGAAAAAACCTCTCCATCCTGTGAGGAAGTCAGTCTGGTCTTTCTTGACAGCCTCTGCCTGCAGGTACTTCGCGATGTGCTGAAAGAGAAACACAGGGAGTGAGAGACTGCATTGGAGGAATAGACAACCAGCCCGAAAACTGGGCAGGAGGAGACTGGGAGCAGGAGACAGCTGTGAGCAGTCAGAACGGCGCATTAAAGGCACAAAATTAAGAGGGAGAGGCAGGAGTGTGTACGGACCTTGGGACAGCGGCGGTTGAGGGTGCGCTGTGAGTCAAAGTAGGTGATGGAGCGCTGGGGCACGTCCACACAAACCAGGGACCAGTGCACCTCCAGGTGGATGGGGATCAGCAACAGCTGCTTCTTGAAGATGTCAACCTGGATGGCGGACAATCAGGGCACTTACATGATGTGAATGCAAAAACCAAACACTACAAATGGGTTAGAAAGGGACAGATAAGTCTGACCAGCCCCTTTCATCATGGGGAAAAGACAACATCTACCCAAACAAAACAAAAAAATTCACTTACGTTTTTTGTCCATCGCTTGACCCCTTCATAACCTTTTGTCCTCAACTTGTCGTAAAAGAAACTGTTAAAAAAGTGAACCTGCAGAGTAGAGATAAAGGACAGATGGATTGGTTTTTTCGAACAATTTAAATGAGTATAGAAATGTTTACAAACGGTAGGAGTTCACAGAATAAGCATTTTAAATTAGAAAAGGCTTCTGAGCATGCAATCAAGCTTTGCAATAGCAAAATGTATCCTAGCTGCTCTTCTTCCCAGAGCTGTGTGTCCTGCCTTTTCAGGCGGTCAGCTAACATTGGAGCCCAAGATCAGACCGGCAACATCCAATGGGCATACAGGTGCCTTATATAAGCAGCTTTACTGATGGAGTTATTTTCAACATCTTTTAAAGGTTATAGGAAGCGTAAACTCAGCTTCAGAAGGGCACCAGTGTTCCCTCACCTTGTCAGGCACTGCATCCATAACCAGATCTCCATACATGTTCATCACCTGAGAACAGGAGAGAAAGTCACAGGTTCCAATTCCACAGCTGGAGACTTCAGCCTTGCACCTAACTTATCAGTTAGTTTATATAAACTTACTTTAAAACAAAGCTGCTGTTTTACTTCACCACCACCACTACCTGTTCAGAAAAATACAACTCACAGAAAATAAAAATGGGCCAAACTGCTTGATCATAAGGAGTTTGATCTGTTCCCCTACAACATGAAAGTATTTTTTCCCCCCCAACTGCTTCTGGGCAGGCCCACCTGGTCATTAAGCCAGTTCTGCCCATACAGGGTGCTGAGGTCATCCATGGTCAGCACGTGGCGTTTGTAGTTCACCCGGAACCCTCTGACCATGGCGTTGCCTGACAATCGCTGGTAGGACTGAATTAAGTGCTGCACCACTGCTTTCCTACAGAGACAGAGGAGGAAGGAATCCATTCAGCCATCATAAGAAAGTGAAACAAAAAGAAACCATTGATCAACTGAAAGCCACTAATAGCACAATCCCAGGTGTCCTTGGGTTTGATCAGGGGACACCTTTTGTCCAGGGAACTATAATATCAAGCTGCAATGTTTTCAAATGTCTGGGCAACACAGTTCTTGAGAAAGGGTCCCATCCTTTCAGCTCCATCTCTAAATTTTAATTAAGAAATCTCTCACTACTTTAAAAGTGCAGACATCCCAACAGGTTTCAAACAACTGATCAAGCACCACCATGGTAGGGCTGAGATTAGTTAACCAGAGTTAACTTGGTGTTGTGGCACACAATGAGTCCTTCAACTTGCCACGTCCCTGCAGATTTGCAACAATGTCAGCAAGAGATGCACTGCTCCTACCACTTATAGCGTGTGTGAAACAAGTGCTATGCGTCTCCCTTCTCTACCAAGCAGGTGCAGGAGTCATGGCTGGACAGCCAACTCTTAAGGCAAGTGCAGGTTCCAAAGAGGGTGGCTAAATGACAACACATACTTGCCGATTCCAATTTGAAGTCAAATCATCTGTATCTTTTTAAGACTCGAAAAATACCCCAAGCAACCAGCAGATCTCCAGTATTTGAAGACTGTAGCTTCCCAGTACTGCTAAACATTTTAACTGTTTAGTGCCTGGGTGACCAGTCCTGGTCCAGGAAGGCTGCTGTGTCCGAGTGTTTTCTGGGTCTCTTTATAGCGGCAGCACCTGAATAACTGGGAAAAGTTCAACCGGTTCTAATAAGCCAACGAGAATAAATATCCACCAGCACACCGGCCAGGGAAGGACATTCCTTCACCTCCTTCGGCCAGACTGGCCTGCAACTCAAAGAGGAACTGAAAACGGAAACCAGAAGGACCTACCTGTGCGGCGTGGAGAAGTTCTCATTGAAGATGACCTGCAGCTTCTCCACCACTTCATCCGTGTGGATGGGGATCAGGCTGCCGTACTGCCGCAGGAACTCGTCCAGGATCCCTGGTAATACAATACCGCTGTGTCAAGTGACCTGCATCCCATTCCTTGATGTTTAGTTTTGGGCTTTTAAAAGTGAGGATTTTAAGGCAGACATTTCCTAACACACAGGTCAGCAGCTGAGAAGAAAATGGTGAGTTGCTAATTAATCACTAAAGACCCCCCAGCACGCAGCTGTCGAAGACACATGCTCCTACCTTGGACACAAGTCATGTGCTCGTCGGTAATGGCGCTCTGCAGGTTGGTGGGACCTTTGTCTCTGCCCGATGCAGAGGCGTCAGCCTGGGCCTCCTTGCCGGGCGGCCCCCCCATGCTGACCACCTGACTAATCTTGATCTCCCCTGGCTCCAGAGAAGACGGCTGACCCATGGGATGGTCGGGGAAGCCATTCACCCCAAAGGGCAAGGTTTCTGCAACACAGAGAGGGGCAGGCACACCGTATCAGAACTGTTATAGCATGCATCACAGTTGTAGTTGTTGTGGCAAGGCAACTCTTGCAGAATTAAATCACAAAGCAACAGATGGTTAGTAAACTGGTATAGGTAATTGCATGTAAACCTGAACCAAATGATTAGGCTCTGGAGAGCTCCCAAGTGACTCAACCAGTAAAGGCACTTGTTCAGAATTCTTACGATCTTGGCATCCAAATGTGACCAGGGTTTCCCAAGCAATACCTAACTCTCATGAGGACATGACGGAGAGCAACGGATAATCTGATGCTTTTATGCAAAGGGACTCGGATTTGCTCATAATACCACGTTCAGCAATACAACAGTTGTGCCCCCCCACCCAACTCAGGTTTTGAATTCACAGCCTTCAAGTTCCACGTCCAGATCCTGAAGGGTTGAGTTGACTAAGCCAGCACTATCTCAGCCCAGGAAACAAACTCCAGCGGCTTCCTTTAGTTTCTGGCCACATCGGAGAGGGACACTTCTCTCTTGCAGCAACTCTAAAACCAGAGGCTGCAGGGATGGGGGAAGCTGGCAGAAGCCACATCTTGCACTGGTACCCTTGCCGTGAGCCGAGCCGAGATGTAAAGACAGCTGCTAAATCCAACCTTCGTGGGTACGCATTAACAGGAAACTGGTGATGTCATTTTAGAGAGCGCTTTATTTGCAGATAATCAAACAAACTTACTGGGGAGGATTCTGACAAAGGGTATTCCATAAAGCGACCCATCAGATCTGCAGTTCATGAGCTTAAAGGCGGTTTTTAACACTAGCAGGTGTTGCAGGACGAAAGCCCATGAGGATGCATTCCACGCACACAAACACTACATTGTGGAGCACACCAGCTCCACACATGCCCAGAATAATGCTAAGAAGCAAGTTGTGGCCATATTCCAATATTTCCCTTGTTTCACCACACTGCAACAAGAAATATCACCCACAATTTGCCGCAGCATCTGAATTCAACAAGCAGAGACTAGAAATCAGCTTAGACAACCTCCAGGCTGCGATTTAAATAGGTTTTGACTTTATTTTTTACACTGCTGCGGTCAGTCCTGATGCCACTTGGCGATACCTAATAACATGGGGACAGAAGCTAAAGCAGCGCTCGAAGATAGGGGTCCCCCAGAGTGTTTCTAAATCAGCTGACAACAGAACAGTGCCCCTGCAACAAGAGGAAAGGCAACAATAGACTTGAAGAGAAGCAGATCCAAACAATGTTTTTTTTAAATTTCAGATAAAAACCAGAAGACCCACCCCCTGTGGCCCACACCCAACACAGACCCCCAGTCCTCCCAGCATCTGCGTTTAACCAGACTGACTTCTAAACATTTAACTTCGACTCTTTGGAGCCACACGCCTCCCGGGGAGGATCAAGAGTAATGCCCAGCATGCCCCCTGCCACCCTCTCCCTCCACCTCCGCTCACCTGACTCCGTGCCCCACTCCCCAGCCAGCTTGGGCTCCACGAAGGAGGGGGGGTAAAGTCCGAGCTCGTTGCCCAGGCCAGGCAGGGCTGGGGCGGCCCCATTCAGGAGTGCCTCTGCCCGCTGGGGGCTGCCAGGCCGTTGGCGCTCCTGCTGTTGCGCCTGGGAAGCCAGGTGGCGCCACCTCCGCGGCCTGCGGTGCCAGAGCAGGCCGCTCCGCTGGGCCCTGCGGCGCCAGGCCCTCCAGTGCTTGGTCAGGGGGGCGCGGCAGTAACCCCACCGTCTCCTCCTCCTCAGCCGGCGCGCTCGCAGCCCGTTGAGCCGTGGCTGGGCAGGGCTCCCGGGGCCATCTTCAGGGGCCACACCCCACTCGGAGATAGACGGTCCCCCCCAGTTGCCGCCGCCTTCTTCCTCCTCCTCCTCCTCCTCCTCCTCCTCCTCTTCCTCCTCCTCCTGGTCCATGCACAGGTCCCTCTCCTCCCTGTTGCTGCTGCTGCTGCTGCTGCTGCTGCTGCTTCCTCCTCCTCCTCCTCCTCCTCCTCCTCCTCCCCCCCAGAAAGCCACCCTGTCACCCCGCCTGCCCAGATGGCCACGTCCCGGGCTGCTGGCGCCAGAGGAGGCCATGGAAGCCACGTCTCGGAGCTGCTCCGCGCCCCCACCCGCGTCCTGCCCCGGCGCCAGCTCGCTCTGCCAGCGGTTCTGCGCCAAAGTAACGCCACTGTCTCTCATCGTCCACGGGCACACCACTGCCTGCGCCAGCTCGCCTCCTGCAGGCGGGGGACAGGGACAGAGGGCACAGTCAGTATGGAAGGATTTCACATTACAACCAAGAGGAGACCACTGACAGTCTGCACACTCTTTGGATTTTTGGAAGCGATGGAGCCCAGGGTCTCTTCAAGGATCCCAGGGTCTCTTCCAGCCGTTTCATTAAGGATCCCAGGGAACCTGCCTCAACACACTGACTGAACAGCCTGTTTCAGACCCCCCTGCCGTTTGCGTGAAGCCGTGCGTCTTGTTGTGGGCTCTTAATTTCACTTTGTGTCCTAGAGACCTTGTCAATCCTGGCCTTTTTATACCCCCCATCGTTTTCTTCCGTCATACTTCAACAAACGTCTCGCTTTTAAACCGCGTAACTAGCTTCTCGGTCGCGCTGCTGAAACCAAATGCGGATTCAGGCGGGGGGGAAAATAAACTTTTACTAACGGTTTTCCATTAAAAAAAAAACAAAAATGCCAGGAACACAGCCTAGCTCTAGATTTGTTAAATCGAATTTGATAATTACTTATTTTATGTAAAATAACCATTTGCTAAAATAACAGAGATATTGTCCCCATACCGCAGGAAGATAGGTTCACTCTAATTAAAAAAAATGATAAAAAACAAAATGAAGCCGACAGCCTTTGGATTTAAAAGCCGGTTTACCTTTTTAATTGAGCCCATACTTACTCAGGTACGTGCTAGAGATTACGGTCTATGAACGCCTCGAGGTCTACACCGGTCCGTTGAAACTAAACTCAAATTTCGACATCGGTGTACAAAGACAGAGATTACACCTTCTGCGTTATTTTTGTTTATATATACCAAAAGAGGAAAGGATGTATAATTAGTTACGCATAGTTCGCTGGAATCCATGTTTCTGAGAATATAATTTCTATACACATATCGGTATGCCCACCCCTCTCGATTTGAAAACCACGGGGCCCAGAGACACAATATAAACCATAATATCAACCTTCGCCACCCCCCTTCTCTCCCTCGGCATGCCGCCGGAGGTGAGGGACGACCGAATTACTCACCGCTAGTCTGGAGACCTTCCGTTTATTACTGCCTCGACCCTCTGCTCTGCCACGGGTGGAGGAAAAAAATAAAATTAAGTAAATATACCATACAACACACGGCTGCTTTAATTCCGCCTCATTCAATGAGCCTCGGCGCTGTTTTATTGCGAAGACAAACAACTTCCGCCGCCTTTCGCTTACGTCACTGACACGCTTATACTGAAAACACGTCGCCTTGGAAGCTTAATGGACGGGTCTTACTGCATGAACACTTGATGTTTTTTACATTAATGAATGTGTATATACAGTGTATGTCCAGTAATACATATGTACTTGCAACATGCAGGGTCACCACGTTATCAAGGGGAAAGAGACCATTTCTGCTTCTTTAACTTTACAAGGAGGGGTGTTTTCAAATATTCAAAAGAATATTTGTTACAGGGTTAAAGGAACATTATATGTGCAGTCTTAAAGCAGAATACGAATGCAAGCTAAGAGGGAGTGGAAGAAATAAATGAGAAAGCCACTCAATATCCGTAAATACTTGACACTTTTCATCTTCTCAGAAAAGACATTTGGGTGTAATTGAATATATTGTATTACGTAGCCTTAACCAAAAGAGAGCGCCAAAGACTCGAGGTAGGGAAAATAGGGCATATAAAGGTTAAAACATCCTACAGATTTGTGATCAAGGCAGTAGAATAATTCTTGTCAACAGCCGACATAATTAGCTGTTTAATGTATCTATGAAACATAAGGAAATAACTTAACCAAAGCAGACTGAGGGGAAATAACATAGCTTAGGTATTTCAATGTGGTACAGCTGAGAGCTATGGACTTCAGAGCCCTGTGCAATATCCATGTGATTCCCTACAGATCAAGCTTAAGACTTAATTTAACAACTTTCATATTGCAAATAAAGCATTTTCCATTTGCAGTATATGCTCAGATGGGTGTTTTGCATGTTGAAGTTCTAATATTCATTTCTCACAAAGCTTTAGGATTGATTACATGAGCCTCTCCCCCACACACCCCTCACCTGATCGCCGAAGGAATCTGGGGACATAAAAAACCCACAGACCTTCCATTTAACAAGTGAACGGACAGCCTGTCTGGCAGATCAGGCCGAAGTGTGAATGGTTTTGTTTTTTTCTATGCATTCTCTCGAGTTTCCTTGTCTTAAGTAACAATCCAGTTTGGCAAGCCAGGCGGGGGAATGGGGGTGGGGCAGTATGAGAGTCTGGCAGTTATACAGGAGCTGCTGTAAGGTTTCAGCACAGACACAGGCACACCAAGACGCATGCATCCAGATGGCCCCTCCCACCCACATCTTGCTAAACACAATGGCCTGGCTCTAGTGCAGGCCCCTTCAATGCGATCCACAATTCTGGTGGTGCCAGAGCACTTGCAGATCCTGCATCCTACATATTCTTGAAAGTGAGAGAACTGAGGGCCCCCATCAGGCTGTTTTGTTTTGGGAAGTCTGACTTGTGAACAAATAGTAAATGTTGAAAAGGTAAAGCTTGCGCTAAATATGGCATCACTGACCACAGGCTTCCAGCTCTCTCTTTTAGAATTGGGTGAGCATCAGGAACAAAATAAATTAATCAAATCCCGACCAGGAAAGGAGACATTTCAAAACATGGCGTTCTGTTTTAAAACTGCCCTCCCCCACCACACCCCTGGCCAGTTTATTAGGACCAGCAAGACCTATTTGCTCTATTTAATTTGTTCTCTCCTTGGACTAGCGTGTTTGCTTGTGTCTCAGCCTTGCCCTGGGACGTCTTTGTATGCAATGGGTGCCCAGCGAGAGGAGCACTGGTCTGGGTTACAGTAGAGGAGGTGTATAGGCTACAACAACTTTCCCAGTCACAGACCGAAAGTGCAACAATCCAGCTGGTTTTCCTCAACATCTTAAACTGGAATTTCTTAAACCCAATGCTGGTGAGCCCTGCTTTTCTGTCCATCTGGCCTTTCAGTGGTGTAACTGAACTCTTAAAATTTAGTAATCAACAATCTTAACATTTAATTTTAATCTGACCATTTAGTTCTCAATCTTTACCCCACTGGAGTCTGCTTTCCAGTTCAGAAGTAGTTGGAGATTAAAAATTACCTGTAATAGTTTAACATAGTTACATAAAATTTGCCATGTCACTATGATATGGAAAGAAAGAAGGGGTTAATCATTAGTGTGTTCAAGGCTTTGTTTAGGTCTTTGATATCCAGCAGCCATATCACCCTGCAGCTCATACCCACTGAAGCTCAGCAGGTATGAGACCTCTTGGGAAAAACTATGGTTTCTGCTGGAAGAGGTGTTAGTGGGGCCAGTAGGGGTCGCTCACCCTGCAGTCTGTTCGGGTCCTAATGCCCCATTTTAGTGACGGGGACACTATACTGTAAAAAGGCACTGTCCTTTGGATGAGATGTAAAAACAAAGGCCATTATAAATTCTGGGAAGTTTCTTGAAAAGAGCAGGGGTGTTACTCCAGTGTCTTGGCCAAATGTCCCATTGGCTTTACCAATCATGGCCTCCACAATCCCCATCTATGAATTGGCTTCATCACTCTGTTCTCCTCCCCACTGAGAGCTGGTGTGTGGTGAGCGTTCTGGCATACTATGGCTGCCGTCGCATCATCCAGGTGGGGCTGCACACTGGTGGTGGTAGAGGGGAGTTCCCATTACCTGTAAAACGCTTCAAGTGGAGTGTCCAGAAAAGCACTATATAAGTGTAAACAATTCTTAATATTAAGGTGATTTGAAATTAAGAGAAGACTCAAGACTCCCTAGGGTATCTAATCTCTAAACCATCAAACTACAGTGCAGTCTGCTAGCCCTATCTTTCGACAAATTCCCTGTTCTGTAAATTTTCAAAGTCTGGCTGGCCACTCACGTCACTTCTTCTGTCTTCAACAGCCAATCACCTCTCAGTCACTCTCCCTTTCTGGCCAATCAATCCCTTCTTTCCCCGCTGTCCCAAAGCAGGACTGGCCAATCCCTATTCAAGTTCCCACCCCGCCCCACCCCTTAGCCAGCTCAAAGGGGGTAAGGAGATTGGCTGATGGTGAGTTCACCTGTGTGGGTGTTCTAGTTGGTGGCAGAGAGACAAGACGAGAGCATCTGTCTTGCAAATTTTTTCGATGTGCCTTTCTCTGTTTGTGGCAGTTCCGCCTTTAAAATGGAAAAACTGAAATGAGGACATTCCAGTTTTGGTCATTGGTACCTGGAGAAAGTAAGGGACCGGCTCACCTGTGGTTGTGCAAGAGAGGGGAAGAGGAGGGAGAGAGAGAAACAGACCGAAAGAAGAAGACCAGGGTAAGAGTGAGAGTGAGTGAGAGCAAAAGAAAAACCCTACAGGTAAACCACCTTTCAAAAACAAAGCAGCAGATAAGAGTTTGTGGGTGTGGGCCAAAGACAGAAGGGAGGAGGAGGGAAAGAAAGAGGTGGAGGAAGATAACATGGATTAGTTTTGACGGAAGAGTCCAGAAAAGAGGAATAGAGAAGACGAAAAAGGATAACAAAATCGGAATAAGAAAAAGCAACAAGGGGGGGCACAAGGTAATGATAGTACAACTGAAAAGGTCAAGAAGGACACCGGCTCACTTTTGAGCAGAACTGGTCGCTATCTTGTCTGGTTTATTGGTGGCAGTACTGGAGTCAGAAGGGAAACGGGAGAGCAGGCGTAAGTGTGGACAGCAGGCTCGAAGCTCAGGGATTTCCTGAAGGGTAAGTTAGTATGTGGAACCGAGTTTCGGCATCCCGCGGCGCACGATTCTACGGAAACCGCCTGGGCCAACGTGCAATAATTTAATCTGACGTTAATGGCACGGGGTTCAGAAATGCACACCACATCCGAAAAACGCAAAAGTTTTTTTTCCCCTCTTTCTTTTAACAGAATACATAACAAATTACAATGACAAAAGTAACATTGTTTCTCTCGCTGGTTCAACAGTGTTTCTGCACCGGGTCATTATTCAAACACCAGCCCTGAAACTTGTTTTTCTTGTTTTTCCGTAGTTCTGCCGTCTTTTAACCCTGCTCCCGTAGTGCGATAAATCAGGTGGCTACTCGCTCGTTTTACCTCTACGGTAGCCACCCGGTCCCTGGACACTTTGAGACAGCACTGAATGTGAAAGTAGGTATGAAAGTGAATTTTATTGTAAATTGCGCGCTAAATCTTGATTAAATTCGCATAGTTGCTTAACTGCAGTGTGGGGCCTGAGAAAGGCAAAAGGTGCTAGTCCTGTGCGACTCGACAGGTGGGAAAAGCAAATGAACATTTAGTACAGTGCCGTAAACCCGAGGTAACATCCGGTCAATCCTATTTCGAAAGACTGATACAATTTATCGACACAAATGTAGTAATATTGACTAGTTCTGTACGTGGATCTAAATACTTAAGTACTATAGGACAGTTAATTCAACGGCTCAAGGCGGACTGTGATCAGTATTTTTGCAAAACGAGATTAAATCCGATGATGCAGCACTTGATACTAATCCAGCGAACGAGAAGAAATTATATCCGACGATATTTCACTTCTGTTGGAGTTCCATTTTTAAAGATTGTCGATTTTCGCTGCGGTTATGCAGTGGCGCCACTGACGAGTTCGCTGTTGCCATAGCAAAACAGTCCCGGCAAGTTACAAACAACCCTTTCTTCCGTTTCGTTTAGGTAGAAAAACTTGTATATGAAGAAAGTAAAGGTAGGAATAACGTAGTCGAGGCCTCGAGAAGAAAAAAAAATAGAAACGTCGAATATCGGAAACGCGGCCTTTTGAAAAGAAGGTCTTCTGGAGTCAGATATAAAGAGCCCTAGTGCGTCTCCTCAGCAAAACAGGTTTGGACTATTAAGAATATTAACACTTCCACTACTATATCTATTGCTAGTGCCAGTACTATATCTGTCATTTCAACTGTGAAACATTAATGAAACAGATTAAGCAAAATATGAACAGGTATTTTTTCTGGCTTGATGACATGGGATTTATCCCAAAAACGTCATTCATCAACAGCACGGGCATATTCCCGGCGTTGTTTTTTCACTTGAAAGAATCACGCAGTCATGTGACCCAGTTATGGGACCCTTCTGCAGAAAGTGAGCTCATCGAGATGTGGATCCGACTATTAATGTGAAGTGGTGGCCTGTGCTCCCTGCATGCTTTAAAAGTTGTACTTCACCCAATAGCAGCAGTGGTCCGTGACCCAGGGAGTGGTGTGGTCCTCAGAAAATATGACCGTGCATATAGACCCAGATTTGACCCTAGATTCATAGTAGATCAATGCAGTGGTCATGCAGAGTTCACATACAAGTTTGCCCTCGAGTGAGGCTTCTGGGGACCCATATCACCCTGCAACTCACAACTGGCAACCCACTGAAGCTAAGCAGGTGTGAGCCTGGTCAGTACCTGCATGGGAGACCTCCTGGGAAAAACTAAGGTTGCTGCTGGAAGAGGTGTTAGTGGGGCCAGCAGGGGGCGCTCACCCTGTGGTCCACGTGGGTCCTAATGCCCCAGTATAGTGATGGGGACACTATACTGTAAACAGGTGCCGTCCTTCGGATGAGACGTAAAACCGAGGTCCTGACTCTCTGTGGTCATTAAAAATCCCAGGGCGTTTCTCGAAAAGAGTAGGGGTGTAACCCCGGCGTCCTGGCCAAATTTCCCATTGGCCTTAATCAATCATGGCCTCCTAATAATCCCCATCTATGAATTGGCTTCATTACTCTCTGCTCTCCTCCCCACTAATAGCTGATGTGTGGTGAGCGTTCTGGCGCACTATGGCTGCCGTCGCATCATCCAGGTGGATGCTGCACATTGGTGGTGGTGGAGGGGAGACCCCATTACCTGTAAAGCGCTTTGAGTGGAGTGTCCAGAAAAGCGCTATATAAGTGTAAGCAATTATTATTATTATTATTATTATTATTATGGGTGGAGGCAGACCTACTAGCATCTTCTGGTAGAGGAATCCGACTGAGTTGAGAGGGTTTACTCTGCAACACCGGCTCAAATCTGGAGCATCCCACGAAGGCAAGAGAGCTCAAGTTTATTTTTTCTTTCTATTCCCTCTGACTGCATGAGATCCTTGGGTTGGTAAATTTGTAAACAAGTGTTTGGCCCTGCCTTGATGAGCACAGGATGAACCCATTACCTGAAACTCAAAAGTTCAAAAGACATTTCCTGAAATACTTCCTGAAATTACACCCATACCAGGGTGTAATTAGTAAAAAACAAGATCAAAACAGATGACGAATTCATGCATGATAAGAATCGGATCTTGTGAGCAGTGCGGGGTAATGATGAGCAATGAACTCACTGACACAGGAAGGAGATTTTTCTTCCTTTTGTGGTGAAAGGATCATTGGAATAAATGAGCAAACCCCATCTTACCCAGTTCTCTAGCAGATCTTTCTCCCAGGAGCTTATTTGAAAAAAAAAAACAGGATGGTTCAAAACATTGCCAGAGTTTTTTCCAGCAATCGGAACAAATTGTTGCCCGCTCCTCCAAGCCTGAGCTGTTTTTTTGAGAGTGCAGTTTGATTTCGGTTGTGCTAAGGGGCCACACCTATACATTAGTTGGATCTCGCCTGAATATCTTGGACTGTAGTGACTGGAAATGACACGGCTCACGCAGAAGTGACTCAGTTTGCTCAGTCAATGGATGTCTGTGCTTGTCGTTGCTTAGAAGTTCCCCAGTGGGAAGCCGAGCTGGAAATAAATCCAGTTTTTATCAAACCTTTGGACGTGGTTTCTTTTGAATTGAGTTAACATCCATTTAGGAGATGGCTTTGGCTTTTCAGCAGACTGGTGCAGTAACTTCCTTCAAACCTTTGGTACTGGAACACCCCAGTGGTCACCAGTTGCTGAAAGCCACTTATCGATGTTGTTGGATCTTCCCTGGGATCCAGCTTCAAACACTATGGCTGGGCTGATCTTGCAGGCAATCCCAAACTTTGCATAAAGATGCATCTCCTATTTTCCCTCTTAAATTCACTTCTTCCTGCGCCCATGAGGTGTTTTTCATTCCTGCTTGCTAATTGATTTAATTGCTAATTCCTCTTGTGTAATTCCCGGCAGTAGGGATACTTCATAGGCTGAATTTACTGGAAAGATTACCTGGCATGACACATAAAGGAGAAACAATAGGAGAGGATTGGCACATTGGTCAGCGTGTTCATAGCTGCTCACAGCACATCCCACCTCCAGAAACTACACCTGTTATACGGAAGCTTTCAAAATTGATTTTCGTATCTCTAGTGTGAAGATGCATTCCTATATGGGTTTTTGTCCGAGAGCTGCCAGCTCTATGCATTGTCAATCACAGGATTAAGATGGGGGCAAAATGCAGAACTTGTGGCTATTTGAAAGAAAAAGTCCTTATTTGCCACCCATCCTGGAGTCTTTTCAAGTTAGGTATGTCTGCATAAAGGCAAAATTTGTTCTGCTGTGTCCGGGAATGCTCAAACTGTTGTGCTGGTGTTCTTATTCAGCAGTTCTGAATTTCATGAATCCGTCTGACCTGCATTGATGAGGAGAAGGTTAATGTAAAAAAAACAGAAGGACTTAATTAAGGTTATAAGCAGACTGTTTCAATATGTTTGTATGTTTGGTTGCTGGAAGCTCATTGATCCAAGGATCTTATTTGTCCATTTCTTGAAGGACCTGTAGTCAAAATGTCTGTAAGCTGTGACATTTTTTCACTTGTTGTGGTTCGAAGGTTGGAGACAGGAGCAGTACAGCAGTGTTAAGTTGGCGCTCACAGTTCTCATGGCTCTTGGGGTCAACTAAGTGGACATGGTGCCATCTGTTGGCTGTGTGACCGTGTATCCGTTCAGGAATGCCCTGTCGGATACAGGGAACGGTTCTCATTCTCTCAAGTCTCCTAGACTCAGAAAAACAACACACACTCATAACCCCACCCCACGGTCTAGAGAAGTGCCGGGGGCCTGCCTGGGCTGGCCTGGATCTCTGCTAAAACAAAGGTGTGAATCCTGGGAATCTGAGCTCTTTTCAGTTGGCATGCTTCAGTCTTTTTAAAGTAGTACCAGCCCTAAAATATGCTTATGTGTGTCTGCTGGTTTTCTTTCTAGCTGTACTCTCATTTAATAATAATTGCTTACATTTATATAGTGCTTTTCTGGACACTCCACTGTAAGCGCAGGTAATGGGGACTCCCCTCCACCACCAGTGTGCATCCCCACCTGGATGATGCGATGGCAGCCATAGTGCGCCAGAACGCACACCACACACCAGCTCTCAGTGGGGAGGCGAGCAGAGTAATGTAGCCAATTCATAGATGGGGATTAAACCCCTACTCTTTTCCAGACATTCCCTGGGATTTTTAATGACCACAGAGAGTCAGGACCTCGGTTTAATGTGTCATCCGAAGGACGGCGTCTTTTTTCAGAATAGTGTCCCCATCATTATACTGGGGCATTAGGACCCACACAGATCTCAGGGAAAGCACCCCCTTACTGGTCCCAAAATACCTCTTCCAGCAGCAACCTTAGTTTTTCCCAGGAGGTCTCCCATCCAGGTACTGACCAGGCTCACACCTGCTGAGCTTCAGTGGGCTGCCAGTTGTGAGTTGCAGGGTGATATGGCTGCTTAATTCGTAATAAAATGAATAATTTGCCAAACTGGACTCTTTTTCAGTTCTTCAGCAACTCGGTAATTCACAGTATCTTGCTGCCAGATATCATGTAACTCAAAATGACCAATTTGTTAGAGGCTATGAACAGTTGACATAAGCAGTATCTGTCCTCGTTGGAATTAAGCCTGGTAAATTGGAGAGGTAGACACAATTCTATCTGGCTGAAATGGTGAACGAGCAAAAGTCTCAGTGCCTGTGGCTCCCATATAAAAGACAGAAGAGAGCCTGTTAATGGTTTGATGTTCACAGATCAGGCATTCTCTCAATGAAAAGAAGCAAAAGCTGTCGTGTTTTTTCCTGGACTATCCAATCATACTTCCATCCAATATCAGAAATTTGCTTTTCCTTCTGAGTGCAGGATAGGACTGAGTGCACTCTCTCTGCACATCTATTTCAGACTGATAGAGAGAGGGACAGTTTAAAGTACCAGCCTAACCTGCATGTCTCTGGGAGGCTGGAGGTAACAGGAGCACCTGGCAGAATATCAAAACAGAATGTGCAAACTTCACACAGAGAAGACTGGAACCAGACTTAGGACCCTGGAGCGATGAGGAAAGAGTATTAACAACCATGCAGTTGAGCTACATTTCGTTCACAGGCGTTTAACTTGGCAGAAATAGATTAACTTCTTAAGAGCGTGCAAAGTTTTTCACATTTTTTGCAACGGGGGACATTTTAAGTGACATTTTAAAGACCAGTTTGACCTTTATTATTACTTCAAGACAAGTTTATTGTAGAAGGTTGAATTTGATGACACTGGTGATAGATTGTTCAAAATGTATTCTGTGTTGATATTGGAGAGTGCTTTTCATTGCCATTATTGTTCTCTGGAATACTTTCTGCGAATAAATAAGTGGAAATTAATACTGCATGTTGGACTTTTGAAAAAACTTTGACATTTGAACAATCTGTTATTCGACATCAACATGTTGAGCTCTGATGGTTTAAATGGGTTTGTTGACCTAAACAGTTCTTGTTATGTCCTTTAAATAATGTGGGTGGTGTTTAAGCTCTAATTACAAGATCAAATCATATGTAATGTGGAAGTTGAAGAGTCGGGTGCTCTTGTTTTTGTGTCCTTTTCCTGCCTGTTGCTTTTGTGAACCTCCTTGCTCATAGCTCAGCTGTTTCTCACTTAATGATCCTGTCGAACCGGTATTTCCTCCCTGACAACCTGCAGAAAAATGCTTTGTGAAACTGAGAAAACATTTATACGATCTTTGGTGCATTGTATTTTTGGATCTACTTCAACATGCTTTCTGTTTATTTCTTTTCTGTAATTCACTTGGAAATATGCTGAAATATGGAGTAGGCTCCGCCAACTAAGGCCCGCTTATTCCCAGCTTCCTTTAGCGACTTTTACCTGCTGTCTGTGAGATTCCAATCAAAGCTAAATGCGCCATTGACGGGAATATTTAAAGAGTTATTGCAAAGTTTTAAGTTTGCCAGTTCCCCCAAAACCATGGCTTCACATCTCAAGACCACCTCTCTCCTCTTTCTGCTGCCGATATTTGTGCCCTGTCCCCTTCCTTGTGTTGAAATTGATGTTTAGCAACATTTTAAGGTGGATCTGAAAGACCTCATCTTCACCTTGAGCTGGGGATTTGGGGATCAGTTTACAACTGATAACGCGTCACACGGTCATGCTGCATCAGTATATATACAGTCCATGTGATAAATGCAGTTTCTCTCGGTCTGTGCCAGGAGTGAAGTGCCCGTGCATGCCATGCTGATGGACCAGGACACTCAATGGTTGTACCAGGTCCTACTGGAGATCCAGCTGGAGAGGTTCTACCTGCTGATCCGGGACAACCTCAACGTGACGCGCATCGAGCACTTCACCTACGTCAAAGATGCTGACCTCGAGCAGATAGGTATCGGAAAACCTGGTGAGTCCACAGCTGCTGTGGTCGGAAACTGTTTGGACACACAAGCTTGCCAACACATGCGAAAATCCAGCACCGCCACTCATCCAGCACAAACACCCACATACAGAAAAGGCCTCCCCTGCATTTTCCTGAAGAATCCTGCCAAGTTGCCCCCAATTTCCAAAAGAGCTGTTTGTCCCACCCCTAATTTATAATGGAAACTTCCCAAGTCTATTTTTTGTGATTTTGCAGCTGTTGGCATAGCCAAATGCAGAAGGACAACAGCAAACTACCATGATGTTATAATGTTATAATGAGCTGAGAGGTACAGTGCCTATTTACTGCCAAGACAACGTGGTGCTGTGTCCAGTTTGTTCAGCATGCATGTCGGGGACCATTGATTGTAGCATCTAACTGTGATATCTGTGTGCTAGAATTGTGAGGACATATAAGCAGAAATCTCAAATGATGATGTCCCGGTGTTTTCCAGGTCAGAGACGGCTGTGGGACGCAGTTAAGAAGTATAAGATAGCCCTTCGCAATCGCTCACGGATACCCAAGGTACAGTGTCATCATCACGACGTATAGGAATGTTAATATAACTCTGGGAAGTTTATTTCATTTTAGCATGTATTAATCAGTGTTGTGAATTATATTAACCCAATGTTCCTTGGCCCCTGGTTTTATTCCATTATGAATTTTCTCTTCACTTCACTGGATTTGATTCCAGGCATTCCTCCAGGAAACTCCTCTTTGAGCGACACAGTGTCTTCCTCTTTGCCTATTGAGGGAAGCAGGAGGAGGCTGAGAAAAGTTGTACATGAACTTACCCCATCACATGTTGTTCTTGACCTCTAACCTCCATCCAGTGAAAAGGCGCCCTGTCTTTTCCCAGCATTCTTGAATCTACATTTCACCGCCACCTTCTTGCAGGTGTTCAGTGGGCGGAGCCAGGAGCACTATGACCAATCAGGAGGCAGTGCGGGACAACCAGAGGTCGGGCGGTCCCTGGCCTGCCTGATCCCGGACCGTGATCTGACGTTGTGCGAGAAGCTGGGCAGTGGCTCATTTGGGGTAGTGAAGAGGGGCGAGTGGAGAACGCCCACTGGCAGAGTGGTGAGTGGGACAATATAGTAAGAGGGTGATAAGGGATGGGAGGAGACAATATATCTAACCTCTTCTATTTGCAGATCCCATTTATGTCTGTGGTCCTTTGCACAGGTTAAAACTTGGTGTTTAACTTGAAAGGTGTTCAGTGTCCATTCATGGTCCATTTATATAGCACTCTCTAGAGGTAGGAGATGGCCCAGTTAGTCCCCCACTGAAGTGCACCTCCTCTGAGGGGTGGCAACCCCATTTTGCTCAGACTCTCAGCAGATGACAGAGAGAAGAGAGGAATTATAGCACTTAGCCAGTTCTACTTGAAAGGGGAGTGTAGGCAGGACCCTGCTATGAATCCTGTAATGGAATGTAATCGGGACTCTTTATGAACGGCCCATCTACTGTAAGTCCTTACTCTCTATTGTCTCCTGGCAACAGATGAAAGCTTTAGACTGAAAATCTGGGATCACAAAGCAGAGAGAGTGTATACCACCTGCTGGTTTACTAGCAGCATTGCACTCACTGCAGAGGAATTCTCTTTTTCACTCTCAGCACTGACCAGGCCCCCTGAACTGGGTTTCTTAGATCTGTTTGGTTAAGACCTTCAATCTCTGTCACTGTGCGTCCTGACCCCCTCTCGATCCCTTTCTCACGCCCCTTCTTTTCCTCTCTTTCAGATCAATGTTGCAGTGAAGTCCCTTCGGACAGACATGTCCAGAGAGACAGACACTCTGACAGACTTCTTGCAGGAAGTAACCATCATGCAGACCCTGGACCACCCCAACATAATTAGACTGTATGGAGTGGTGCTCACACAGCCTCTGAAGATGGTAATACCTGGTGCTCTGATACGCACACTAAAATACACTGGTACCACTGATACACTAATGGGCTGACTCAGTAACACACAAATATACTGATCGACTGACAGGCTAGAGCATTGATATGCAGAGACACGGAGGAAGTGAGAAACCGATCCTTGCTCCCTTCTTATGTCTTCTCCAGGTGACAGAGTTGGCCCCCCTGGGTGCTCTGTACGACACGCTAAGAGCGCGGTGTGGAGAGTTTCCCCTGGCACGGCTGTGGCTCTTTGCCACCCAGCTGGCAGCAGGCATGGCGTACTTGGAGTCCCAGCGCTTCCTGCACAGAGACCTGGCAGCCCGGAACGTGCTGCTGGCCTCGCGGGAGCTGGTCAAGATAGGGGACTTCGGGCTGATGAAGGGACTGAGCACCGAAAGAGACCACTACGTCATGAACACCCATCGCAGGATACCCTTCGCATGGTACTTCCCGGGCAACATCTCTCCCTCTTTGTTTCTTTCTCTGCCTGCACCTTTCTGTCTGCCCGTACCTCCGTCTACACCATCGGTCTCTCACTCCCTAGTGGTCTGTGCCTCTGCTTCTGTCAGTCGGTCCGTCTCCACTCTCGCACTCCAGTTCTCCCACCCTCTCAGTTTTCTCTTGCTTCCTGGTTCTGGCTCTTTCCCACTCTTCGTCTCGCCCACGCTCCCTCATTCTCCTCGTTCACCCTCACTCTCTCAGGTGTGCGCCGGAGAGTCTGAAGACGGGAACGTTCTCTCACTCCTCGGATGTGTGGATGTACGGAGTGACTCTATGGGAGATGTTTACTTACTGCCAGGAGCCATGGCTGGGTCTATCAGGGCGACAGGTAACCCGTATCCTGCTGTTTGAGCTCGTCAGACACACAGACGTATAACCGACTACAGGGATAGTAGCATGTTCGAAAAGGGGGGGGAAGGGACACATTTCCCGGATTTACCATTTTGCACAGGCTGGTTTTTTTTTTACAGCTGAACCAGAAATGAGTATTTCCACCAGTTCTTCAGTGGACGCTGAAGACAGCAGTGTGTGTGACAGGCCTGGTGATGCCTGTCTCTCTCTCTCCCTTCCAGATCCTGTGGAAGGTGGAGAGGGAAGGAGAGCGCCTGCCTCGGGCCCCGGACTGTCCTCAGGAGATGTACGCGGTGATGAGGAAGTGCTGGGCCTCCAACCCCAGTGAGCGGCCCTCCTTCTCGGCCCTCAGCTCGTTAGTGGCCGAGGTAGCGGCCGCGACACTCCCCACCACACCCCTCATTCCCATCCTGCTCCGCCAGTTCACCCTCACTCCTCCCTCTCCCTCTCCGGCTCTGCACCCCTCTCAGCTCAAGCTCCCCTGACCCCGTTCCACTCTCCCAGCTCACCCTCTCGCTCCACCCTCGTCTGATTCCCATCGCCGCCGATTTATTGACTCTCCCTTTCCAGGCTCAGCCCATGGAGGTTTGCGCTCTCAGGGACTTTAACGAACCCAGGAAGCTGCGCCTGCAAGCCAACGACGTCATCACTGTGGTCGACCATGGGTGAGAGAGAGAGGGTTGCAGAAGTGGGACTCGAGAGCCCAGTCTCCCAGGCCCAGGTTTGCCCAGAAAGAGCTGGGCAAAATTACAGCCCATTTCCACGGGCGTTGTCTTTAATGAAAAAGACTGATAATCCTTGATGGAATTAACCTTAACATTAGCTAGCTGTTCAAATACATTAGACGATATAGTCGAAAAGCATGCAACAATGTTGAAAATGTTTTAGATTGTAATTTCTTCACATGAAAAGCTTAAAATTGCATGGGGTAAGTAGTCTGGTGCGTGACTTCAGGAAAAGCATGAAGCTTGTGGTTTTGCAAAAACTGCTGTTGGCATGTTCCTCACATTTTTCTATTATTGTTATTGCACATTCGAGTTTTTACAACTGACCACTTGATCTGTACTGCTTTGATTCTATTCCATATCAGATTCGTTAAATGGGTGGTACGGTGGTGTGGCTGTTGCCATTGTTTGGGTTCAGTTCCAGAAGGGGGTGTCCTCATGCCTCTGTGGTTTTTCGCTTGGTACTTTGGTGTGCTCACATCTTCCAATCACTGGCAAATTGGCATCTCTATAATGTTCCAGATACATGGTGAGCCTGCTATGGAATGCAAATCTTACGAGCAATAAGCTCTTTTTGCTCATGAAAGGATGGATGGATGAATGAATGAAACATTGAATTGTTTATTGAACATTTATTGTTTATTTCCTGCTGAGTTTCAAGTTAAAATGCATGGACAAGTTAAAAGGATTCGACTGTGTCTTGTGCCATTTTGCATTTTGCTGTGTCTTCACCCTGTTTCCCTGTGGTCTTATTGTGCTCTCCCGTTCCCCTCTCCTTCAGACTGGAGATGCTCGAGTGGCGTGGCCAGAATCAGAGCACCCTGGCTGTGGGATGGTTCCCCCCTTCCCTGGTGGCACCCACTGTGCCCACTCCCAGTTCCCTGCTCATCAGCGCCCCCCTGAGGAATACCCTGGTCCATACTGGCCATGGAGACATGCGCCTAGAGCGCAGCTGGGGCTTCCCCAACCGCCCGGATGAGTTAGTTTCACCACCCTCTTGCTTTGTTGTGTCATATTGTCACTGCGCTGTGCCTCACTGCTTTCTGGGCTTTATAGTGCTGTGTCTTTCATGCGTGTGTTTATTGACTCTCCCAGTGCTGGATGGGAAAACAGTGGGTAGAAAAAGACTCTCCGATTTGTACAACTGAATTGCTCAGCTTGTCATTCATTGGCAGGAATTACTCAAGGCACTCTGGGAACAAGAAGGACAGGGAGAGGGAGCCCTCCAACCTGGGGAGAATGGCAGGTACAGTCATTCATGTGCATGATATTACTTCTTTGAGGACTGATTTTTTTAGACAGCAGATTGGCACAAAGAGCAGATCCCAATATAAGAATACAGAAGGGTGTGCTTAAAACTCATGGTATGGTCCATGTGTAAGTCCAAGTATTATTATTTTTTTTCCCTTATAAATAATTGTTTAAACTTTGCAAGCCAGAGTAACAGCTTGAACAAAATCTAGGTTTTACGATTATTACAAAATATTGATTTTCCGATCAATACGATGAGACCTCGGGTTTTCTTTGGTTGTGATGTATGTGTAGTGTTTTGATGGTTTATGGCTATTATCTTTCCAGGCCTGTCCAGGAGCCTGGAGTCAGTGCTGGACGGGCCCAGGGGAGGTGGCCCACGTGCCCAGGATGTGCACCCTGATCCCAAAAGGCATCCAGACCCCAAGGGTCCTAGTGTCCCTCCCCCAGACACGCAGCGTCTTAGTGATGCCCCACCACCCCGCCCGCCATTGCCCAGCATCAAGCACTTCAAGATTCCCCCACAGAGCCGTGATCGCCGAATGGCACTAAACCAGATTCCTGGCTTTTGGGTCCCACAGCAGACCCAGGCCAGACTGGAGAACACCAGCCAGCAGGAGAGCTCGGCTTGCAATCTGACCAAAATGGCACACCTCGCCCGGTCCACGCCACAGCTGGACAACCACAGTGAGGTGCACCCCCCGCTGGCAAATGAGAGGAGCTCCATTATTGCTCAGGTCTGTCTGTAATTTCAGCTCCGAGATCTGTGAGTTCTCCCCAGTGGTTGGCCTGTAAACACTTCTTCCCTTCTCTTCAATTGGCCAGGTGCAGGCTGCGGTGCATGGAGTGACTATTGAGGAGTGTCAAGATGCCCTTCGGCGCCACGACTGGAACCCTGTCAAAGCAGAACAATACCTCAAGGTATTTCTGCCTCTCTGTCTCGGTGTCATACTCTTTCCATCTGTCTTACTCGCTCATTCTCACACTTTCTCTCTCATTGCTGTACCTCACATTGTCAGTGTCAGTTCCATTCTCTCGTTGTCTCACACTCATTTTATCCCCCTGTCTTTAACAACCACTGTCTCATGCTGTCCCAGTCTGTCAAGAGTCACACCATTTGACTGTCTCACACCCTTACCGTCTCAGTTGGCTGCCATTGTGTGACGCACATTAACCCAGTCTCACTCTCATTGTTGCTCTCTTTCCCAAGACAGAGCAGCTGTATTTCATGTGCCATCACTCCAGAGAGAACTGTCGGAGGATCCTGGCCAGGTTCCAGTGGAACTTGCAAGCAGCCAGCCGATACATGTTGCAGGACAGACAGGCCCTATGACCAAAAGAGTAAAACAGGGGGGGAAGCGGTCTCTGATCTTACAGTAGAAGTGCTGATCTCTACGGCCATCTCCATCCTCCAGCCTCCTTGGACTTTGTTTCTCTCAATCTTGGCCCGTGCCAGTGTCTTCAAGGCTGCTCTCAACCAATTGTCGAAACTTTGATCTCAGAGCTAATAATTTGACTGTGCATCCTTTTCATGGCGAAAATCTGTGATCTTCTCCTACCTAGTGTGGCCTGGTGTTGTTAATACCTGAACTGCAGTGTTGCTTGTTTAAAGCAGGCCTGGGCATAACCTCCCAGAGTTGCACACTTGTCCATCAGCAGGATCGCGTCTGTGATAAATAAAGCTCTGTGCAATAATGACCTCGGCAGATGGAGTGAAACAATGCACCCAACAAAGGGGAAGTCTCTGCAGCAAAAGGCAATGCTGT
This sequence comes from Lepisosteus platostomus, assembly GCF_059453375.1. Lineage (NCBI taxonomy): Eukaryota > Metazoa > Chordata > Actinopteri > Semionotiformes > Lepisosteidae > Lepisosteus > Lepisosteus platostomus. The sequence continues at coordinate 8,395,460 of NC_142614.1, read as the reverse complement.
GAGGCACTTTAGCACCACCAATCCCTGGACTTTCTGATAACCTTGCTAACATTGTCTACTGGAACAGAAACTGCTGGACCATTACTTCTCAGCATGACGCCAAGTGAAGGTTATACTACTAAGCAGATGGGATAGGATGGGGCTATATCTGAAATATCTCTCAACCTTGAGGACTGCATCACGCAATGCCCTGTTAAGCGGTTAATCATCTTTTATTTACCAAAGACATGACAGCTGGGAGACAGATTCCATTTTTGCCACATGCAAAAGCCCACATACATTAGCTGGGGCATCCTAACGTCCCCCGTCAGTCGTGGGCGGTCAGTATGGCGCGATCCTACGGCAGCTGCCAAGGTGAACTGTTGGATCGTGTGCTCGTCAAACGCTAGAATGTGCAGCGGGGAGAGAAAAACTGTAAGGTGGGTAAAAAAGTGACACTCTTGCTGTGTACAAGACATTACCCTGGTCCTGATATGTAGGATTCATGTAATCATCATCAGCACATTTTCATCACAGGGCCTGTGGAAGGAATGGTAATATATCATTGGGGTTTTCTGTTGAGTAATCCATTGTGTATTTTTTGAGTAATATATTGCACATTTTACTGTGATGCCACAGTGCAGTCCAGTTTTAACCTCAATTATTCTGGGACTAGAATACCAGGAAACCTTGTAGGACAGATTTAACTTTATCTGCGTCTAAAGGCTCTTGTTACTCAAGGCAGTCTACTGGTAGCTTTTGTACCTTATCACCGTGTCCTGCTAAGTTGCCTTTTGTAACACTGCCAGCAATCCTATTCCTATTAGTCATGCACCTAACAATCAATAATTAGCCATCACTTACCTGTTAATAATCATGAGTCTCTGTTCAGAAGTGAAAAAGGGTAGAAAAAGACAAATGCTGTTGCTCAGGCACAAAGCTTTTTTGTTTTCTTGTGACATTCTCAAAATGCAGTGGGTTTGCTGCGTTTAAAGGAGAAGTGGTGTAATGGGTAAAATCCCCATGATGACATCAGATTTACAGGCAAAGCATTGCAGTTATTAGTGTTGCCATGTAGCAAGGGCCAATCTGAGACACTTCTGCTCCTCCTGGGTTTCTAAGTGTTTGTCCCACTCCAGGGACTGAGCAGCAACTCGATGCGATTGTGGGGCTCTAAGAACTGAAGTGGGTGCAGGAGTACGGCATGGTCTGCATTACTATTACTTTTTAAATTATAATGTTAATAACAGATGTAAATAATAGGTGTTTCCACTTTGAACTGTGTTTTAAGATATTCAATTTGAGAAACCAGGTATACTGTATATCTGATCTGACTCATAAGATCTGTTCCTAAAATTAAAATTATTTTCTTTTAAACTGTGTTCCGGTCTCTTTTTCTGTTTTCTTTGTGGACACGCAAATCTAAATTTCTAAATGTTAGATTTAGCAATTTAAAAAATATAATTTTTTTAAAATCATTTTTGCTTACTTCTTGTTCTTTAAAGGCTATTGGAGGGAGGGCCCTTGACAATTGGACCTTGAGAATCCCTTCCTTTTCCATGTTTTGTAGGGGACTTCAGTTTAGAGGCCTCAGGTTCACATGACCCTCATGTTGGGGGCAGGGAGACAGAGTATTAGTATTTTAGCCTCCCCATCTTAGCCTATGCAACAGTGATTTCAGCAGCTCACGCATCTGAGCTCCCACTTCCTTGAACCCTAAACCCCTTTTCCCAGACCTTGATACCTAGCAGTATAGCTACACTATCCCAAACTGTCCCAATTTTCTTTTGGAATAAGGTGAAGTTCCCTGTTCTAGTATTTTCAATGTAATGTTTAAAACTAAAGTAAAAAAAGTGTAGTATTACATTTCTTTTAACCTGTGCTTTCATTGGTTGACACTGCACACAGAATGCTGTATCAATCTGGGACCTAAAGCAAATAAAGCCCCATGTAGCAGTTTGAAAGCAGCAGGGTTTTGTTACAAATAATGGGATTGCAGGGCACATCAAAAAGCCTGAAGTTAATGCCCAGTACTCCAGCTGGGTAGCTTGCAGACTATTTTGGGAACTGCTTTCCTTGATCAGATGACTGTGAAAAGTAGAAAGAATTTCTCTGGGTAAAATCTCAATTTGTTTTAAAAAAAAACATACTTGGTTTCAGTTTTTTTCTCTGGATCATAATAAATTTAAATTGGAATGTTTCTCACTGACTGCCTGCGCAATAACGATTTTGCCGTAACGGTCTGGATTACACAGGCCAAGACCTTGTACAGTCCCTGTTGAATCCTATTAGCTTCCACTAGAGGGTGTTGTGTTCTTTGTGTGCAGAGCTCTACAGAACCAAAACACCGTGCTGCTTGGCTTTGGGAGAAGGCAGGAACCAGGACTAACATCAGATTTTCCAATTGTTTCCAGCTGTTTTAGCTAAGAGGCCTCTGTAAATGCCCACCTCCTCCTCTTCTCACATTATTACATTTGGTCTTGAAATACTGGCAGAGCCTTGAGGCCTCGTCAGATCCACACCCATTTCTAATGTGGAGGCCGTTGAGCCCCGGGTCAATACCTCAGGCGGGAAGGAGTCTGACCTGGACAAGGAACACCTGGCGGAAGCCGCCACAGTGTTTCAAGAAGGGCAACGACAACGGGCCTCACCCCGAACAGGCAGAAATACTGACTGCAGCATTGTCAAGCTGTAACATCATGTACAACACCTGCAAACGTCTATGAGCCATCACATTCAATTGTTTAACAGGATCTGTAGACAGGTTTGATCTGCAGAGCCGAATCCGGACTACAATGGAAGGGGGCTCCTGCGGACTTCCCATGGAGTCGCACCAGTGTGCAATTTGCTCACGGCGAGTACACACGGTGCACTCAGTGCCAAGCCCTGCAGTCTAGCAGGCCTAACCCAGACTACCTCAGAGTAACAGCTCCTCTTGCTCACCTTCTCTCCTCCCAACCCGCATCCTCACGAGCCCACTGGCCGCTGGGTTTTGTTCCAGCCGAGCCCTTGGCCAGTTTCATTGAACCCAACGTACTAAGCAGACATTTGTGGATGGTCTGTGGCTCTGCTTCTAGACGAGATTTCAAAATGTGGTGGGTTGGTGTGTTTGCAGGTGTAAATCGGCACACTCAAAAGAGATGGTAAATCGGTCCAGATAATCTAACAATGGGCTGATTTAGGTGATGAAGAGCTGTATTGGTATAAAAGCCTTCAGAGACACTAGCTCTCTGGGGTCACAGCTGAAGCACTGTGATTTCTTTGATAATCAGCAGGATCTATCGAGAAATTAAGAGCTGCTCATCTCGAAGCATAACACTGCAAGTGCTGAAGCTCAGTAGTACCAGCTATAGAAGACTTGAAACAAAGAGGCTTTGTCTGGTTTGAAAACTAGTTTCGCCTGGGGCAGCAGACTCTTGAACATCCTGGCATGTTGGGTCATTCTGTGGCAGGACAGAAACTGAGCCCCCCCACCAACGAAACTGAGCAAAAATGAAAGACGTGGACAGTAGCTGGACAGTATGTTTTAAAAAACTGATATTTTATTGGTTCAAAACAAACAATGCTGGTTTTATTTTTGTTTAAGAGTTATAAAAAAATGCAGGTGCAAAGCAGGTCATCAACAGAGTTCCACTGTTAATGTCATGCAAGACATCAGATACATGTGTATGCCCTGTCTCTGTACTCATACATACACACAGAGAAGAAAAACACTTCCCCAACAGCTGTCTAAACTGGGATTCGGGTGGTCTGGTCAAGTTATGGTTTTGAGTACCTTAGCCACTAGACATGAAGATCAATGACTGAAGGCAAGGCAAAGACAAACAGAGCAGGAAAAAAGCACAAACAACACAAGGGACAAAATTACAAAAGTAAAATAAAAAAAGAAGGGTGAAACAGGTCTAGACAAACTCGCAGAAACTCTTTTTTGAAACACAGCGATCGATTTGCACATACTAGCATCCTTGTAAAACACCGTCTATGTCTATTTTTATTGTCAATGACAAACATTGAAATGCATAGAAGAACAAGAGCCAAAATCAATCATTTAAATTATTCACCACCCAGCTCCTGTTATTTACAAAATATGTTCCCACTGTGAAGAAAACTGTACAGAAGAGAGCAAGACAGACTGAGGCATGCGAGGCGTGGGGAGGTACTACAATCCACCTAATCCCAATGACACATGGGCGACAGCTGTGAGGGGAAAGAGGCTCACCTGTTCCTGTCATCACAGACTAGTGAGCAGCCAAAGGCACAGCTTTCCTCAATGAACAGAAAGAAGGAGCAAGTCCATAGCAGTGCTGTGCGGTTAAGGCACTGGCACATGAAGAAGTGTAGGGTGAAGGCACCGCAGTGAGGAGAGTTCCTGACCCAGACTGGGCACGGAAACTGCAGGAATAAGCTCCTCCAGGAGCGGAACACTGTGTAACAAAACGAAGGCAAGGGCCGGGCTTATTGGATAAAGGCTGCTCGGATCACAAAAAGACAAAAATAAAAACACTGTGCAGTTGACTGGAATGACTGCAGTGTCGTGACTGAAGAGCTTTTTGACTCAACAGAATGGAAAACAAACTCCAGGTGGAACATTATCCAGTGCCACAAAACATCTCAACAGTCTTGCATATCTAAAAAATCATGCAGATCCATATAATATCATTCATAGTGTTTTGTTCAATTAACGTATTCTGGACTACTCAAGTCTACACCATAGCTATATTGAAGGGCTGCTCTTTAATTCTGGCCCAAAGCACATTACACACTACACACTTTTCTGAGTTATCATATAAGTGACTTCTTAAGTATTTGTTGTTTATATAGGACACATTAGTTCATCTTAAAAGACAGGACAGGAACTGTGCCAAAAGACAAGGGCACACCTGTAATTTCAGAATGATGTGAGCTAAATGACTCCTGAATAGTCAAGCTGTGGAGAACTGCTGTCACACAAACGTGCCTTTAATTGACAGTTATCCAATTATCCTTGTCCCAAAGAGTCCTGGCTGTAACAGCATGGGGCAGGAATGAGTCAACCCCTCCTCTGGTAATTGTGAAGTCTTTGGTGATACCATAAGATCATGCCACTGGGCCAGGGTTCAGAAACAAGGCTGTTGTGCACATGGCATTAACCACAAAAAAAATAAAATAAAAATCAAGGTTCAGTTGGCAGACCTGTGGGGTCTTTGGCCTGGGAGAAACATGTTAAAACCCTCTTAAGTGCTACTGAACCTTGAGTTCACAAAAACGCAAAGGCATACAGAAATACAAAAAGAAAGGCCGAGTCCCGGACGCAGACTGGACCCTGTGGCGTGTTTGACTGGCATTTCTCTACTGTAGCAGGAAGAGAAAGCCTTTCCTCAGAAGGCAGCTCAAAGAAAGGGAATGTGCATAATGCGTCGCTTCCTCTTTTGGGTTTTTCCAAGCCCATCGCGTTAAGGTTCTCCACCCCAACCCATCCCACCCTTCCACTTTCCCTCCTTTCCTTGCGCAAGAACCCCACCGAGGGGGAGCCTCTCCCGAAGTGGACTTCAGGTGGAACGACAACCTGCACGATCAGATCGGATCGGAAACGTAAACCGGACCTCCGACAGGTTTCCGGGGCACGTGGGTTTTTGGAGAGAAGGTGACAAGAGACGAACTGGGGAGCTGACAGACCGAGGGGGCGGCATTCCTGTGGGGTGCAGCGAGTGGAAGAGTGGGGCAGGAGGAGACGAGGGGCTGGAGGATGCACTAGGGAAGGAGTGTTTTGGGTGTTTTCTCCTTGGAAACGCAGCGGGGTCTGGTTCGGTCGACGGTTCGATCCCGGCTCTCGCTCCCCCTTCTCAGGAGAAGACGGTACTGCGCTGGTTAGCGTCTCCCACCTTCTCGAAGAACATGAAGTCCTAGAAGAGGGCAATGGCACGAGAGAAAGACAGAGAGAAGACCCAGGGTTGGTTAGACAGCCGACGCCACGATCGAGCCTCCCCACGCCCCGCTGGGACCCCTCACTCACGAGGAGGAAGCAGGCTCCCATCAGCACGGCCTTCATGTTGACGTCCATGTCCATGGGGAACTGGATCCCGAAGTTGTCCGCGTCGGTGAAGACCTCCTTCAGCAGGCCGCTCCACTGCTTGCTGATCCGCCCAATGCTGGCGCCCCCGTCCTTGCCCTTCAGCTGAACACACACAGGCACACGGCACCGCTCACATCACTGCGCGACGCCCAGCTGGCAGCCCCTCTGGAGCTCAGCAGGTGTGAGCCCGGCCAGTACCTGGAGGGGAGACCTCCTGGGAGAGCTAAGGTTGCGGCTGGAAGAGGTGTTAGTGGGACCAGTAGGGGGCGCTCATTCTTGAGGTCCTAATGCCCCAGTATAGTGACGGGGACACAATACTGTAAAAAGGCTCTGTCCTTTGGATGAGACGTAAAACGTAGGCCATTACAATTATGCAGGGCGTTTCTTGGAAAGAGTAGGGGTGCTACCCCAATGTCCTTGCCTCCCCTCTCTGAACTGGTTTCATCACTCTGCTCTCCTCCCCACTGAGAGCGTACTGGGGCACTATGGCTGCCGTCACATCTATCCAGGTGGGGCTGCACACTGGTGATGGTGGAGGGGAGTCCCCAGTAACTCTATAGCGGTTTGAGTGGAGTGTCCAGATTAGTGTAAGGCTTATTATTTATTATTACACGCGGCTAACGCACCATCCCCTGCTGCCTGCTGCCGTTTTGCACCCCGCCCCCTCTCACCTCGAAGTTGATGTCCCCACAGCAGTTGCAGGCGAAGCAGGGCCCCTCCAGCTTCAACACCGTCTCCTTGGAGGAGTTCTGGATGGAGAACTTGGGCAGGAAGGGGTGCCAGTCCTGCAGCACGTAGCCGATCGTGGTGCCCGGTGGCGCCTGCACCTCCATCTACCAATCGCAAGCCAGACACTAGTCACCCGATATCCCGACCGGACCCCGTGCCCCGGTCCATTTTTAGACGCGCAGCACCCTCCCTCCCGGTCCCTAACCGGCAGGTCACACTCCCTCCCAGCCTCTTGCGTGAGCAGACAACACAACAATGCTGTTCTTGTACCGTGCCGTTTCCAAGGCAACAACTGCTCCCAAGAGAACACTTGTGAAACCGACGCACGGGGCTTAATTCTATTAGCGCATAAATTGAAAAACAGGCGGTGGTCTAGGAACAGCAGCCACATCAGTGCCTTTCTGCACCATTGGTGGCCAAAGCACAGCACAAAACACTAATGCATTACTACTGGTGCAGTGAAGGATTATTCTATTAACTAATACTCTCCAAAACAGCACAGCAGAGATCTCCAGCCCTGGTCCTGGAGAGCCCCAGACCAGCACTGTTTGTAGGGCACTGTTAAATCACCCATTTCTAAAGGTCTAGAGCAATTAAACAAGCGATTAGCTAAATTAAGTCGTTTGGACTAAAACCGAAGCGCTCTTCGGCCCTCAAGGACCAGAGCTCCCTTAATCGAACAGATCGCTTGCTTGATTGTTGCCAATCTTTACAAACAAGAGACCCGGAAGACTAGCGGCCGGACCAGGGTTGGACATCGCCTGCGCCTTGGGGCTGCTCTGCTGACAACTACTAAGCCATCCCTATGGCACTGCCCTTCCTGTCCACACGGCGGCGGGCGGGCGGGCGCAGTACCTCCTGCAGGCAGCAGGGGCACCAGCAGGAGGCGCAGCGGAAGGGCCGGATCAGCCGGATGACCTCGCGGTCGCTGTTGTCCTTGATCTTCATGTCGAAGCTGCGCAGGGAGCCGCAGCAGTTGCGCGTGCAGCAGTCGTTCTTCTCCTTGGCTTTGTAGATCTTCTGGCCCAGGCTGTTCTTAATCTCGTACTGGTTGTTGGTCTCGAAGCCGATGAAGGCTGGACAGAGGGAGAGAGATGGGGGGGGGGAGAGACTCACAGTAAGACTGAGCACTTAGGCATACTAACGCAGCTATTAACCTGCTGAATGTGCACTGCTTGATTGATAGTTTTATTTTATTTTTATCATGTATGTACCCAAGATTTCTACTTCACTCACTGATGACCCAGCCTTCTGTAATGATTTGTCTTGGACAGTGAGGTTTATTTAAAGCTTCTCTCTTGTTTGTTTCAATCTGATGCATACATGTGTTTTTTTTTTAATCTGTTAACAGATCCTGTTGGCTTAAACATCTTAAGCTGCTGCAAATTCCCCCCATCTAGGACAATAAAGGAAGTAGATTAATAATACCGCCAGCAGGGGCCAAAAACTCATTTCTCCAGGATTTTCACCTAGTGGCAATTGTTCCGTGTCAAATCTACTGTACTCTTCTTTCACTGTGAACTACGGAGCGAGTTCAAGACTGGAGGGGCCCTTTCCCACAGCCTGATCCCTCCCGTGCCTGAAGCAGCCTAGCGCTCCTCTCAGATGCTAGGCTGTAGAGTAGCTGGCCTCACCCTCTCGCCCGGGTATTGAGCACATTCGCTTGGGCAGTGCCTGTGTGACCATCACCCTGGGAACATTTCAGCGTTTTGCTTTCTGTAACAGCCTTTCGTCCTTCACAATGAAACTTCTTCCTAAAACCACACAGTTTTATTTCACTACAGTAAGGCTGTACACGTGTCTCAGAATTGACCTAGAATTCTTGCTGATCTTCCGACACAGACCGATGGGACTCGGCAGGGCAGTGGTGAGCTTTGCTGCCTCGCAGCGCTGGGGCCCCCGGTTCAATTTCAGACCCATCTGGATGGAGCTTGTACTGTATGTTCTCCCCGTGTTCGTGTGGGTTTGCTCTGGGTTTCCTCCCACAGTCCAAAAACATACTGGTGAGTTAGTTGGGAAAACAGGCCCTGGTGTGTGTGTGTGTGTATCTGTGTCTGTCTGGCCAGTGAGAGGTGGTGTCCCGTCCAGGGTGAACCCTGACGTCCGCCTGGTGCCTGCTGGGATAGGCTCCGGCTCCCCCACGAGCCTGAACTGGAAGAACCGGTCCATAAATGGATGGATGGAAAGCCGACGGGATTCTCTGTGGCCTTACCCTCAAGGAGCTCCACTTTCTGGTGGATCAGGATCTGATCGATCTGGGAAAGAAGATCGGGAGAGAGGCAGAGTGAAACATCCCCCCAGTCCGTCCGTTGGAAGCTGTGGGATCTAAGCAGCGCGCAGAGCCTGAAAATAAGCTCATTTCCTGGATTTCGAAAACCACTAACAGAAAGAGGGACGAGACAGGTGACAGAATAAACATCGGGATGATCTTACCGCTGAATGTAATCCTTTACACCTTTAAAAAACTTTCCGCTAATGCTAATAGAAGCTGAATGAGAAATGAAACACCAGATCGGTGCCTTTCTTGCCGAGCGTGCTGCAGGATTTGTTTTTCTGGAGGCTGCAGGGCCTTCCGGTCACTACCTTTCCCGATCAGGAGGACAGACCCTCGGAGGGGAGGGCACCCACCTGAGTGAGGTACTCCAGTCCGGGGGGCACACCCACAGGCGCCAATGGGGTGTAGTTGGTGAAGTCCTGTGCAGGCCCCCTGCCGTACTCGGGCACCGCCGCAGGCGGATGGGGGCTGACCGGGCCAGGCTGGTACATCACGGGGCCACCCGGCTGCATGGGGGGACCCCCAGGGGGGGGCTGGTACCCCATCGCAAAGCCAGGTGGGGGTGCAGACATGCTGGGGTCTCCATACCCAGGCTGAGGCATGGGGTAAGGAGGCATGGAGTACCCCCCTGCCTGGGTCATGGGGTACGGGGGCTGGTTTGCGTAAGGGTAACCTGCAGGGAAAAAACAAGGCAGTGGGCAGGATTTCGAAATCGCCACTGGGACACAGGACTGTGACCCGAGCAGCTTTCCCCTAAACAAATCAAAAGTGTCTCCCTGCAAGGTCGCTTTAGTAAGCTTCTCCATATGTTGACGGCTCTCCTTCTAAAAAAACAAAAACACTTCCCAGCACCTGTGCACAATCAGCCACCGCTAACCGGTTCAGTTACCTTCATTTTGAAATAACGCCTTTGAGTCGACATTGGAAAAACATAAGAACAGTTGCAAACGAGAGCAGGCCACGTGGCCCATCTGGGTAATGCGGTTGCTGGTATTTAACTGATCTAAGTAAAATTCTTACTGATTCTGCGAGACACAAACCAGAGGACGCAAGAGATCTGCTGAGATCAGCTGAACTGCAGAGCACCTTCTGTCGTGATCGACACCATTCCACACAATGAGCACAGACGAAGCACCAGTGGGGAGCAGGACAGACCTTCTGGCTCAGAACTCACGCCTGAAGCTTCGACTGCCTAGACAGAGCCTCGGCCCCACAGTGCAGCTAAATCACAAGACCCAGACCTCACTTGCCTGCCACATAGGAGCAACGCCCCACTATGTACACTAGTGCACACTATACTCACCAATCGGGTGTCACCGTTTCCTCTGATATGGCTTAACAGTACTTCTCACTCTGCTTGACCCAATGCCTTCCCTCCCATCTCACAATCAGCCCTGAACTGAGCTTCACCTTTTCACAGTCTTCCACAACATGGCAAACAATGCTTATAGGTCTCGGTCACATGTCCAGGACGTGCATACACTGTATACAGATCCAAGTTCTCCATAGGAGGTGCCAAGATCTAGATATCCGTTTTATAAATAAAGGTACTGTTCCCGCAAAATATTCTCGACCACCAGTATAAATTACATACCCCATTATATCTCTTAGACGTTAAATAAAGAAAAAAGTGAGGGCAGGTTTCTGCCAAAAATGGGTTTAAGAGGAGATCCCACCCATGTCTGCAGTGTGGGTGTGGCTCAGCAGTAAAATAAATAGCATAAAAATAAAATCTCCCAGCAAAGTCTACTTCCAATACATCTTCTAATTGCAGGGTTCTCGAGAGTTCTGATTACACCACCGCCACCCTTTAAACATCACAGACAAGTGTTCGGTGGACACCAGTGGGGCTCGACTTCATCCAACAGGCATGTGCAATCTTGAAAAGCACTGAGCCAGTCACCTAATGGGGTCTTCTGTGAGAGAGCCTCCTGGGAAAAACTAAGGTTTCTGCTGGAAGAGGTGTTAGTGGGGCCAGCAGGGGGTGCTCACCCTGCAGTCCATGTGGGTCCTAATGCCCCAGTATAGTGACGGGGACACTATACTGTAAACAGGCGCTGTCCTTTGGATGAGACGTAAAACAGAGGTCCTGACTCTCTGTGGTCATTAAAAATCCCAGGGCGTTTCTCGAAAAGAGTAGGGGTGTAACCCCGGCGTCCTGGCCAAATTTCCCATTGGCCTTTACCAATCATGGCCTCCTAATAATCCCCCTCTCTGAACTGGCTTCATCACTCTGTTCTCCTCCCCACTGAGAGCTGATGTGTGGTGAGTGTTCTGGTGCACTATGGCTGCCGTCACATCATCCAGGTGGAGCTGCACACTGGTGGTGGGGGAGGGGAGTCCCCATTACCTGTATAGCACTCTGAGTGGAGTGTCCAGAAAAGAGCTATATAAGTGTAAGCAATTATTATTATTATTATTATTATTACCGCAAAGCAAGGATCTGGGGACAGAAGGGGAAGGTCATTCAGAACAGACAACTGTAGTCATCTTGCCACGAGGGCCTGAAGTAGTGTGTCACCACCTCTCGAGCTTCGGCCACGCCTGCAGGCAATAGCTTGATCACAAATCATTACGACCCCCCCGCCTCCCTTATTATGTTTTTGGCAGAAGCAGCTTCTCATCTCTCAATCTCTTCCATTCTTGTAGTCCAATCCATTACAAAAGTAACTTTTTTTTAATCCTCGACGGCATAAAAAAAAAAGGAACGCCTGCCAATTTCGGATCTACCAGTTCCTCCAGTTAATAAGCAGCCTTGTTGGTATTAATAGAGCTGTGAAATGAAGCAGTGGCCCAGAACAGGAATTTCCCCTCCCAGCTTATTGTGATGTCTAGTTAGAAAAGCAGGTTTTTTGCTGAGTCGGGGGGAATGAGCCGCCCACGCGCAGAGACACACCTGCAGGCTGCTGCCATGTGGGAGCTTTCGAAAGCGCCATTTTTTCCACCCTCTGTCAAGCATCACAGCTGATACCGGAGCCCCTCTCCTGTACATCCTCACATGCACTGGGGTGGGGAGAGCAAACAATAAGTAGGTCAAACGTATTTTTCCGTCCGGGAACCTTGCAAATCGAACTAAGCCAGGCGTGGCCTCTGTGCGCAGCGGAAACTCCTCTCCGCTTTGCATCGCTGACGTCTTGAAAGCAGCTCATTTGCGTTACACAACTTTCTTTACAGCTCCTATTCAGAACCGCCACATTTAGTAGCTTTTGCTCGCGCTCCTGCATTTTTTGGAATTGCAAGTGAGTAAATCTGGGCTCCGTGCCACAGTTGTGCTCACACTGTGACCGTCCCTCCCCGATGTCGACAGATCCACTGCGAGAGGTGTGGGACTGTTACCTCTGGAGTGGTCAACGCTGCAAGATTTTTGATTTTGTATCAAGTGAGTTGAAATTGTTTTACCTTGGGGACTTGGTCCTGGGAAGTTTTCTACTTGCAGCTAATTAGGTTTCCTGCTGATCACCCTCTACGCAAGGGTGCCTGTGGTCCGTACCTGTGTTGGAGTCTGATCTGATCTGAGCAAGATCATGCAATGCATAGCATGCACGATCCATTCCAGCTTTTAATCAGGTGTGAACTCACTAAATAAACACTTGATTGCTGGCTCATGATGATCTTGCCAACAGCCAATTGTAAGCCACTCCACTATACAGGCCACTGTTGTAATGGAAAGCATAACAGTCCAGTGCTTCCATGCCTAAGTCCTGCACCCAAAAGGCCCTGAAGATACCGAGATACTAAAGGGATCTTGATATGTTTGTGCATTCTCCGTTTTATGCTCGGTACTTTGTCAGAGCTGCATCTTACCAAGAAAATGTACAACCCCCCCCCCCCCCACACACACACACACACACCACTGTTTTCTCACAATCCCTAGATTTAAAAAAAAAATTGAAAAGGCCTAATCTATATACTCCATGACATCTGGAAGCCCGTCTAGCACAGGAGGAGAATTGGGCGTCTTACCTGGAGCTGCCATGCTGGGGGGGGAGGAGAGGTCGCAGGGAGGGGCAGTTAATGTCTCTGGCAACAAGAGTGGAAATCCGAGCTTTGCTTCCTCTCCTTTTAGTCACCGGGTTGCCTGGAGACCAGCAGAGAGGGAAAGAGGGAGGGGAGGGGTGGTGTGGGAGGGAGAGAGAGAGAGAATGGAGGATGAGATAGGGCAGGTCAGTGTGGAGCAAATTCCTTGCTATAAGTGTTCTGCATTACAGAGCCACACAGCTAGCTATCTACAGACTACAGTGCCTTGCGAAAGTATTCGGCCCCCTTGAACTTTTCAACCTTTTGCCACATTTCAGGCTTCAAACATAAAGATATAAATTTTTTATTTTATGTGAAGAATCACCAACAAGTGGGACACAATTGTGAAGTGGAACGAAATCTATTGGATTTTTGAAACTTTTTTAACTAATAAAAAAATGAAAAGTGGGGCGTGCAAAATTATTCGGCCCCTTTACTTTCAGTGCAGCAAACTCACTCCAGAAGTTCAGCGAGGATCTCTGAATGATCCAATGTTGTCCTAAATGACTGATGGTGATAAATAGAATCCACCTGTGTGTAATCAAGTCTCTGTATAAATGCACCTGCTCTGTGATAGTCTCAAGGTTCTGTTGAAAGCGCAGAGAGCATCATGAAGACCAAGGAACACACCAGGCAGGTCAGTAATACTGTTGTGGAGAAGTTTAAAGCCGGATTTGGATACAAAAAGATTTCCCAAGCTTCAAACATCCCAAGGAGCACTGTACAGGCGATCATCTTGAAATGGAAGGAGTATCAGACCACTGCAAATCTACCAAGACCTGGCCGTCCCTCTAAACTTTCAGCTCAGACAAGGAGACGACTGATCAGAGATGCAGCCAAGAGGCCCATGATCACTCTGGATGAACTGCAGAGAACTACAGCTGAGGTGGGAGAGTCTGTCCATAGGACAACAATCAGTCTTACACTGCACAAATCTGGCCTTTATGGAAGAGTGGCAAGAAGAAAGCCATTTCTCAAAGATATCCATAAAAAGTCTCGTCTAAAGTTTGCCACAAGCCACCTGGGAGACACCCCAAACATGTGGAAGAAGGTGCTCTGGTCAGATGAAACCAAAATCGAACTTTTTGGCCACAATGCAAAACGATATGTTTGGCGTAAAAGCAACACGGCTCATCACCCTCAACACACCATCCCCACTGTCAAACATGGTGGTGGCAGCATCATGGTTTGGGCCTGCTTTTCTTCAGCAGGGACAGGGAAGATGGTTAAAATTGAGGGGAAGATGGATGCAGCCAAATACAGGACCATTCTGGATGAAAACCTGTTGGAGTCTGCAAAAGACCTGAAACTGGGACGGAGATTTATCTTCCAACAAGACAATGATCCCAAACATACAGCAAAATCTACAAAGGAATGGTTCACAAATAAACGTATCCAGGTGTTTGAATGGCCAAGTCAAAGTCCAGACCTGAATCCAATCGAGAATCTGTGGAAAGAGCTGAAAACTGCTGTTCACAAACGCTCTCCATCCAACCTCACTGAGCTCGAGCTGTTTTGCAAGGAAGAATGGGCAAGAATTTCAGTCTCTCGATGTGCAAAACTGATAGAGACATACCCCAAGCGACTTGCAGCTGTAATCGCAGCAAAAGGTGGCTCTACAAAGTATTATCGCAAGGGGGCCGAATAATTTTGCACGCCCCACTTTTCATTTTTTTATTAGTTAAAAAAGTTTCAAAAATCCAATAGATTTCGTTCCACTTCACAATTGTGTCCCACTTGTTGGTGATTCTTCACATAAAATAAAAAATTTATATCTTTATGTTTGAAGCCTGAAATGTGGCAAAAGGTTGAAAAGTTCAAGGGGGCCGAATACTTTCGCAAGGCACTGTAAGCGAATTTGCCCTCTTTAGTAAGACATGTTTACCTTCTAGATCTTTATTTCATTATTTTCCACAATAAAAGGGCACTGTGGAGCACTGAGAGAACGGGACTGAAACGGAGACAAACAAGACCATTTCTACCATTTCTTTCTCACTGAAAGAGAAGCGTGCCAGCAGCTATTTCACCCTGCAGCTCACACCTGGCAGCCCACTGGAGCTCAGCAGGTATGAGCCTGGTCAGTACCTGGATGGGAGACCTCCTGGGAAAAACTAAGGTTGCTGCTGTAAGAGGTGTTAGTGGGGCCAGTAGGGGGCACTCACCCTGCGGTCTGTGTGGGTCCTAATGCCCCTGTCTAGTGACAGGGATGCTACACTGTAAAAAGGTGCCGTCCTTCAGATGAGGTGTAAAAGTGAGGTCCTGACTCTCTGTGGTCATTAAAAGTCACATGGTGTTTCTTGAAAAGAGTAGGGGTGTTACCCTGGTTTCCTGGCCAAAGTTCCCATTGGCCTTTACCAGTCATGGCCTCCTATGACTGTCATGGCCTCCTCCTGGGCGGAGCGGTGGCTCTGTGGCTAAGGATCTGTGCCTGTGACCGGAAGGTTGCCGGTTCAAATCCCGCGGCCGGCAGAGGAATCCTACTCCGTTGGGCCCCTGAGCAAGGCCCTTAACCCCAACTGCTCCAGGGGCGCCGTACAATGGCAGACCCTGTGCTCTGACCCCAAGCTTCTCTCCCTGTCTCTGTGTCTGTGTCTCCCTGGAGAAAAAGCTGGGGTATGCGAAAAGACGCATTCCTAATGCAAGAAATTGTATTGGGCTAATAAAGAAACATTATTATATTATTATTATAATGATCTCCATCTATGTTCTCCTGGTGAGTGTACAGGTGCATCATCCAGGTGGGGCTGCACATTGGTGATGGTGGAGGGGAGTCCCCATTACCTGTAAAGCTCTTTGAGTGGAGTGTCCAGAAAAGCGCTATATAATTATAAAGAATTATATTAGAATTTGTCCGCAGACGGCTTATAAACCCTCTTTTTTAATAATCTTGTAACGTTCGCAGCTGGCTTGTCCTCTTTCCAAGATGTAGCTTGAAGAGAAAATCTTTGACGATCACGGCTCCAAGCCCACACCACTCGGGAGTCCCTCTAACCATCATCTGGCAGAAGGCAGCAGTTTTTGTCTTCTCCCTGGGAGACGGGATCTAATAAACAGACCGGAAAGAATTCCCCTTTTTTTTTGCAAAGACGACGACGTCCAGGGCGCCGTGCAGCACAGCAGCAGTCAGCTGACTTCGGCCCGGCACAGCGCCAGCCTGCCACCACAAACCTTCCCTCTGTGAGCCTGTCAAATTTCTCCTCACGTCTCCAGGAGGACGGGGAATAAGCAGACAAGGTCCAGCACTTTCAGACCACTTGAAACCACTGCTCGGTTAGCTCGGTCGGTAGAGCATCAGACTTTTAATCTGAGGGTCCAGGGCTCACGTCCCTTTTCAGGCGTTTGCTTTTCTTGATGGGCGAAGCGGTGGCTTTGTGGCTCAGGATTTGCGCCTGTGGCTGGAAGGTTGCCGGTTCGTATCCCATGTCCAGCAGAGGAATCCTGCTCTGTTGGGCCCCTGAGCAAGGCCCTTAACCCCAACTGCTCCAGGGGTGCTGTATAAATGGCTGACCCTGCACTCTGACCCCAAGCTTCTCTCCCTGCCTGTGTGTCTCATGGAGAGCAAGCTGGGGTCTGCGAAAAGACAACTTCCTAATGCAACAAATTGTATATGGCCAGTAAAGTGATCTTTTATCTAATAAACCACGTCAAAACGTCTCCCACTGACAAGTCTGCTCCAGTTTACTGAAGCAGGTGAAAACAAAACGTTCGTATTCATTTCCTAGAGCAGCCCGTGAATAGCTGCTCCGATCATAGTCGGCAACAGCAGATGCTGGACCATCCTGTGTTGTTTTCGTACGAGAGCCTGCAGCTTTCATCACAAAGCCTTCCGCTATTCTTTCCAACAAAGAACCTCTCCTGAGCCAGGCAGCTTGCTTTTCCAGAGCTTATCTCCGTTTTCCATGGAAAACCTTTTACAGGGAGGTCATGAAAAACCTCCAATACCCCAGTCGCATGGCTGGGGGAGCCCATAAACTAAACGGGCACTTGCAAATTCTATTTTATGGTTTACAGCACTTCTTCAGCACTGAATCGGCAGGATTGCCTGCACTTCTGCTGAGGGACACTGGTGTTTTTAACAGCCCGTGCTCTTAACATTAGTCACACAGCTCACGTCCGTCAGCTGTGTTATTGATCTTTTGGGGGGAAAGCATTGATTAGCCTCCGTTTCTCAGTCAAAAGGAGTACCAATTTCCTGGAAAAGTGGTAGAAACACTACTAGCAATAAACCAACAAGTGAAAGAGGAGGAGAGGAAAAATAATCATTTGCAGTGATGTGCAACCACTCTGGGATTGTGCGGTGGGATTGTAACCCGCAGATCCCAAACTTCCAATCAGAAGCTGTGTGATATTAAACACAACAGAGAAATATCGCTGCCTAGTTATGAGTCACAGTCCCTGGAGCTGCTGGCTTCTCAGGCATTTCTCACAGCATGAGAGGGGATCTGGTTTCAGGCAGAACCTTTAGTTAATCAAAATACCAAGAAGTGTTGTTCCAGCTAACAAATCAGCATTGTTTAATTGCACCGATTCTTTTTTTTTTTTTTACGAAAACAGCAACACGTTTGCTTGTTTTGATGCATAAACCACCTGGAAACAAGCCATTAAGTTATCTGGGTCTCTTGAAATCATCAAAAGCTTAATACCTGCAGACTGCTGTTCAGTTGGTCTAACTAGTGCTCAACAGCATATGGGCATGAACCATTTTACGAGTACAGCCTAACAGTGGCCTGCAACCCCTCTCCTAGGAACCCTTTGTCCTGAAGGGTTTATAGCAAAGAGAAAACAGGAACTTCTCCTAATTAAGCAACAGATTGATCTGGTTAAGGTTATTCAGAGCTTGGCAGGCATGAAAATAAGAGATTACCGGAGCTCTCTGGGATGCAGAACTCTTGGCTAAGGTAACATTTGTACAGAAGTACAATATTACAAATTCGCTGCACGTCATGTATGATTTGTCAAAGAAGTATATAAATATCTGTCATGTTACACTTTTAGGGCTCCCGCCCCCTTGCGTGGAAGTTTGAACAATACTCTTCGGGAGCTGCCCATCTTGGTTTTCATGCAAGCTTTCACCATTATGAATCGCCTGAGCTGAGCTCCGGCTGCCATTCCCTTCCCAGCTCCGAGATCACCTTTTCACTGAGGGCCGATCCTCACCAAGTCACAGTTCAAAAGGGAATTGTTTGGGTTTTTTTTTTCCCTACGGAGGACATGGGATAAAAAATAACTAGCATTTCTGTGCTGCGTGTGCCCGAAAACCATAAAGGTGATTTTTTTCTAGTACAACGTGAGGCAGGTGGGTAACAGCCCGTGTTGAATCGATATCGAACGACCCAGAAGAGAAGACCCATCCCCTCTGGTTCCATCTCAGCTCGACCCAGAGCACTCCACAGATATCCAAACCCCTCAGCCTGCTCACACTTAAAATAAAAATTGCCGTCTCACCTGTGGCATCAGACACCTTTATGGTTCCAGAAGGAAGCAAATGGGCAAACAGCAGTCAGGTGACTTCCCTCGCATTAGGAAGGTACACTGGGGTCAAGAGGGTGGGGCGGAAATGGCCGAACTCTGGGTCAACTCTTGGCGTGATGGATAACATGACAAAGCACACCTCACGTGTGGGTTTTTTCCATGACAGAGGCCGCTTCTGAAAAGAGCGCTGGGAAATGTGACAGGGTGACTCTAGAACAGGTTGGGCAGCTTTCCGCTTCCCCGTGAGATCGGGCAGGGAGCGACACACACCACGTGCACAGGAAATCTCTGTGCTTACTTCACCAGATTCGTGGGGCGCTGGCCAGCGGCCCATTATTGACAGGTATGCAGAGACAGGTCTGCGGGCGGTCCTGGGCTCCGAGTGGCCAGGCAGAGGAAGGGCGATGGCACACAAAGAGCAATTCAGAACCCGCTCTTGCACCCAGAGTGGGTAGATGGGTGGCACCTTGTAAAGGGGAGGGGGGGCAGTGTGGAGCTGTGAAGACTGGGAAAGTTGTTATCTGCACTTATTGAGCTGCCTCGGAAAAACAACCCATCCGAAGGCTTTGCTTCTTTGTCGGCTCAAACTTCAATCAATGAAACAAGTGTCAATGAAACCGGATCGGAGTTATAATTTCCACTCAGCTGTGCTTATGGCCATGTTGCACTTTGTTAAACACATCTGTTTTACTTTTATGAAGGGACTGAGCCAATTCGCTGCAGCATTAAATCCTGGGAGTCTGCTTTTCCGCCCTGCCTAAATGCCCCCGATCAGATCGGAGTCCTGGGCACCGAGTGACCCCGCGAGAGGAGGGCGTGCACGTTTAGCCAGTTTGGTAGGAGTTCATCCTCTGAGAATCTCACCCAAACTTTTGTTGAAAGAAGCCGGGATATCGCCTTCGAGAACAAGGCTGGGATTCTTGTAGCATGCTCCCGCCACCCTCTGTGTAAAGACCCGCTTCCTGTGGTCAGTTTTAAATACGCTTCCATCATTACAGCGGACTCCGCAGCCACAGATGATGCTGCGCTATTCTCCAGATTGTGATTCATTTAGGCATTTTTGTTGGGTCTATCATAAAGACAGAACTCACAGGAATAACTCGGAGGTCTAAAAAGGGGAAAGAACACATGGCTGTAATCTGAACCAAGGAGGCTGCGCCACCTGGGACACAAACAGTAGCCAACTGAGAAGGAATGTTATGTCCCAGGAAGATCATTGGCTTCAGAAACACTTCCGGAAGAGGTGGAAGTGTGCTTTTCGTTCTAAATGAGCTGCATGACGGAGGAGCTTGGAAACACAAAATACAGGCTAGTGTCCCATAGTTCACGCATGCATGCGCTGCATCCGCAGAGCTGAGCACAGGACGGATCTTGAGGCCTGCCAAGAGCGCCGCTGTCCTCTCGAAGAGCTGCTCAGGGCTCGGCCCAAGGAGGACACGTGGGCTTCAAGGCGAATTCGAGGCAAATGCATGACCAGCTCGGAGGCGCCGTTGACGGAGGCGAGCGCGCTCGTTACTGAACCGCCGGGACACCGCACTGACTTCCCAGCGCCTTTCAAACAGGATGCCCGGAGATAATACTGCTGTCTGACCTCGGACAAGTATGCCCCCCCCTCGCCCAAAATGAGTCAAAGATGAATTAAATCTTATTAAGAAATATCAATCATCTGGCATGCCAAGAAGTGGCGCGGTGTTTATCTGATGTCTAGTCTCAGTCAAGTAACTGCTCAGAATGATAGCGAAAATAACGCGGCAGTGCAGTCTGACTTCAACTGGTTTC
Organism: Lepisosteus platostomus; assembly: GCF_059453375.1. Lineage (NCBI taxonomy): Eukaryota > Metazoa > Chordata > Actinopteri > Semionotiformes > Lepisosteidae > Lepisosteus > Lepisosteus platostomus. Next base: position 8,375,157 of record NC_142614.1, on the reverse strand, counting down.
GCTTCCTCTGTATCGAGTCCAACAACCGTGTAGGTCTGCATGCCCTGCTGTAGAACAACAGCTCTGGGGGTCCTCAAGAGAGTCTGGGCCAAGCAGTCCGTCCAGCCCGATTCTCCACCTCGATCCCTGTCCCAAGAGAATCCGGACCAGCTCCGCCCGACTGATCGGCGCAACCCTACCTACGCCTACCTCCCGCCCCTCCTACGCCTTCAAAAGAAACGAGCGCAGACCACAGAGGGGCTCAATGTGCCTTCAAAGCACAGCTCGTCTTCAGAACCGCTCAGATGCTCTGTGAATAAGGCTCACAGCCTCCCCTCTCGGTCCGCGCAAATTAACGCTAGAAATGTTCACAACCACGGGGGGGAATAAGCGGGAGAAGAAACAGAAATTAACCGGAAAAAAAAACAGAACTCAGAAAATTCAGCACGCCAACATGTCGCCGGGGAGCTGTGTTTTTAGTCACAGTGAATTTGCAGTACACACGTCGAGCGGGGTGTCGGGGGGAGGTGGATGGGGGAGAATATTGGTCTTTGTGAGATTCAGATCCCCTGCCTGGAAGATGCGCGTTTTGGCATTGGGTTTTCGTTTCCTTCCTTCCTTCTTTTGAGCTTTGAGCCGTGTGAACGCCAGGGACCCTCCCCCGTCTCATCGCGCAGCCCTACGCGCCCCAGTGCGGTTTCCTTATCTCCGGGGCTAGTCGAGGGTCACAGGTTAGAAACAGAAAAAACAAGACTGGAGGCAGCGAACCGGCGCGCTTAATGAACACGCGTGACTTCGAGACCAAGCCACGCTAATTTCCCCGAAGAATGCCTGCTTTAGATTTGTTCTTTTGTCCTCAAACAATTTGCCTCCCCGCCTCCAGAAACGAGTTATTATTAAAATTCTTGAATGTTCTTACCCGGATCAGGGATTTCCAGACAAATTCCAATCGGGATCGCGTTTTAACTCCACAACCGGAAAGAAAAACAACAACAGCACAAGACTAAAGTCGGGAAAACACCGTCTCTCCAGGGTGAAAGTCGAAGCGCTCGGCGCTAGCTGCTTTTGGTTAATACCTCCTTTTCTGACACCCCGCCCTGCAGTTTGACGCGAGTGAGCAGTGAGGTCACAGGGTGTTCACTTGCGAGCCCCCCGCCTCGCAGTCTCGGTCTTGCGGCTAAAGAGGGGCTTATCGGCTCTTGAACCCGGTTTCGAGGGAACGCTGGAGGGTGTCTGTTCCCTCTCTGCTTTATTCAGTCACTTAATCTCCGACAGAGTCTCGTAAAGTGGGATTATTTTATACCGGGAAGTCAGTCACGTGTTTTTTCCCCAGATTAATGAAAAACAAAACGCTTTTTTTTTTAGCAAAGAAACACTGTATATGCCGGCAGTGCGTGGTATTTACACTCTGTACAACTTCTAAACGGATCGCTCCAAGAGACTTTATTTCTAATCACACGGTTTATAACGGCAGAATAAAGAGCTTGTGATTGTGATTATTTGCATCGTTATCTTGTGTATTATTTTATTGTTGTTTTTTTATCGTTGTTGTTGCTGTTGTCTTTCTGTAAAGCGTTTCGAGAAGCCACCTTTAAAGGCACTATATAAAATAAAGATGATGATGATCATTATTATTAATAATTAAATTGTCTTACTAGTTTTAAGTGGGCTAGGGCGAGTCATTATCATTTATTATTATTTAAAATAACATATCCTCAGAGATGACATGCGTGTTTTTGTTCTTATGAGCTCCGATTGTCTTGTTGGTTTAAGTAAAACTATATTAACAAAACTGGATTGATGTCATAATATAAGTCCTTTTTAATGTTTCACATTTTAGTTTTTGCACAACACCGAAAAACTTTCAAATATAGGTTCATATGTAGAATATGGACTAAGGACTAGGGTCCCTTTAACTGCTCTGTGGAGTTCGCCTGTTCTCTTTCGTTAGGTAATAGCAGGTTAGTTGAATTACTGTCTAATTATTCCATACGCGCGCGTGTGCGACCTTTACCTGACCCATGCTTGCGGGACAGGGTCAGCATTGCGCCTCCCTCACCAGTAGTAATATAGAACGTATGCCTGCGTGATCGACATTTAGATATCAGCTCTTATTTTTCTGTTCTACCAGGGTGTCTATACCGTAGTCAGTGCAACCACTTGAGATCTCTTGCTTTTCTGAAACTGTGTATAAAAAATGACACTTTCTAGCGCAACATAATCAGGGTCAGTGAACGTAAAGCAAATGAGCTTTGCGAAACGCGCCACACAAGGTTGATCTAGGAGTCTGTATCCGGCGTGCAATGCTATAAGCCGTTCTTACGCCTTGACTCCACTAGGACACACTGTATCTGCCCGTAGACCCGAGCTAGTCTTTTGCAAGAATGACCTCAAAAACATTTTGTTTTTTAGAACTATTTTCTCATTGGGATTCAACAATATAAAGAACTGTCAAACGTCAAACAGGAGCAGCAAAGTTTGCATACATGTATTTCCATTTACACACCAGAAGAAGGCTCCAAAGCCGAAACGTTGGTTTTTTCTTCTCGTTTCAGCAGGGAATAAACCTTTACTTGCTTCTTTCCATTTACACGTTTTCTTGCCTACATCTGACCTATTTTGTCTGTCTAAAACAGGCTTCTCTCCGTGCGCACGATGTCTATCACAAAACCTTTATTGCACTGTATAAACCTGTACATAGATATGTTGAAGCACAGTGGTGCAGTCTGCGACCTCAACCCGAGAGGTGACAGCGAGTGTTGATCAAAATTGATTTAAATCGAATAACGTAGCATACTTTCTAATCAGAGCGGTTCTGGGTTAGAGTGAGTCAGCCATTCACCACTGCCCGCTGGAACGAACAATCAATCAATCAAAGTTTATTGATCAAATGTGCAACCATACAGCGTGCAGCAGTAGTTGTAGTAGCAATGAAATGTATTATGTACATAATAATACATACCAGTACAAAAGAAATGGAATAAAATAAACTCAGACAGAGGTCGATATAAATAGTTGTACCAACGGACTGCTCTGTCAGGCATTGACGTCAGGCATTGACGGGACCTTTTTTGTGAATGTTTTAAGCACGTTATGTACAGTATATATAGGACTAATAGATACAACTCCGGGAAATACTATCGGTTACCAATGGGGAAATTGCAACATTACTCTCATCTCTTTTTCTCTGAATCAATAATTGATTGAAATACACAACGGCTATTAATATTAATATTGAAATATTAATATTAATATGGAAAGGTTCATATCAAACACTCACAATTAAAAGGTGGATATTAAACATTCACAATTAGTCATTAAATTCACCCCTATGCTTTGTAAGCTTTTTTTTATTTTTAATTTGTTTCCTTCTACTGCGACACTGAAGAAATGTGTTTAAAAAAAGACACGGTGACTTCTCATTGTGATAATTACTCGTTCATCATGCTGGCTTTAGGGACAATTTTGCCCTTTTCTGTCCAGTGCTGACTGATTTAATAATTGCAGACCCAGAGAAGGGTGGCACAGCAGCACAGTATTTTTGCCTAGCAGCTCTGGGGCTCTGGCTCTGGGTTCAATTTCTGGGGTGCTGTCTGTGTGGAGTTTGCATGTTCTTCTTTTGTTCACGTGCTCCGGTTTCTTTCCAGAGTCCAAAGACATGCTGGTAGGTTAATTGGCTTCTGGGAAAACTGGCCCTGGCGTGAGTGTGTTTGTGTCTGTCTGCCCTGTGATGGACTGGTGTCCTGTCCAGGGTGTGTCCTACCTTGCTCCCCTGTGAGCCTGAGGAGTTATCCAATGGAAGGACAGATAAGCTCTGTTTCATGGTTTAAAAACTTGTTGAACAGATCCAAATCAAATTGTCTCTGGTCTTCAGAAAGCAATGATTTAATGACAGGGCCTCTCCAGGACCAGAGCTGGAGAACTGGTCTTACTCTTTAAACTGAAATCACCAAAACAGGACAGCGGTGGTCAGCCTTGGCATCTGGATTGTACTGCATTTCAAGCCTTCTCTGCAGCTAAGCTTGTTAGCACTGAGCTCGTTACGCAATTAAGGCTCAATTTAGGCCTTCCTGGACATCCTGCTGTGGCAACCAGCGCTGAACGTGCTCTGGGGTTCCCAGCCCTGGGTGTGGGGCTCCCCACACACCTGCCGGTTTGCATTCTACCTTAAGGTTGTGTCTGCATTGATTGAACAAGTTACTTGACTGAAATCTTTGCAAGTTTATTTTTCCGATTGAAAAGCTAGAGATCCATTTGGAATGGAAGACAAAGAGTTGAGGTTCATACTGTTACTTGATCAATTAAGGGCTCAATTCCATCAATAGCAGCACATCTGGAGCCAGTCTGTGATCCAGGATCAGGGCTGGTGATCCATGCTCTGAGGGAAACGGACAAGGTGGTTAGTACAGATTGTGATGATGGTGCAGTAGGTTGTGCTCTCCTATTATGACCTCTACTCTAGGTGAGTCTGTTCTGCAGATGAGACCTTAAACCACAAGGTCATGACTACTTGGCTATTAAAGATCCCATGACCCTTTTTGCAAGGTGTGCCAATCCTGGTGTCTTGGCTCATTTCCATACTGGTTTTCCACAATCTGGCCTTCCTAATTCCCCTTTAATTTAAGGAGGGAAGGAATTTGTCATTCCTCTACCCGCGCTGCTGTGTAATGGGGTTGCGTACTTGCACTGGCGTCGGATGAAGTGGGTCCCCTCCTATACCTGCAGCTATATGCAATGAATCACTGTTGTTAAGCGGGGTGCGGGGTCAGGTGGCCAAGGGTGCAATATTAATCTGTCCGCACGAGGGGGCAGTTGAGCTCAAGCATCACTGTTCCACAGAGGTCGATTCGTAGAATTACGGTACTGTAATTCATAGGACTGAGCAAATAAAGAGGAATTCTACTTTTACTGTTCATATGCCTACCGCCCAGCGCATAATCATCATCATCATCATCATCATCATCATCATAAATATAATAATAATAATAATAATAATAATAATAATAACGGTGTTGATGATGTAGTGTCTTTCATGAAAAAAGCGCAAAACGAAGAAACAAGGCCCATTCCATTCCATTACAACGTGTGAGACCCGAAGGAGACTCCACGGCCCGAAAAGTTGTGTCTGACGCAGCTACCTATTCGAAAAGGAGTAAATCAGAGAAATGTTTACCATTACACATTTTTTTTACAAAATTTACTGAAATTAACGTTGATGTAAGTGGACCGCCGCGGGACAGTCGCAGTGTTGAAGTACAATAGGGGCCAAATACCCGCTTGAAAGAACTTGAAATAACTCCCGGGCATGAGAAGTTTGTAGTCGCACTTTTTGTCTCAAAATAGATGTCTGAGAAGATTAAGGCGTCTTTGTTTTCGAGCTCCACAGACTTTTTGCGTCTTACTTTTGCATGATATTTAGTTTTACTAAAACGTGAACAAAAACCTTATTATTATTATTATTATTATTATTATTATTATTATTATTATTATTATTATTATATAACTATTATGCTGTAGGAGACCACCGGCTGCTTTATGGAGCTATCTTCCTTTGTAATCTTTTCTTCTTTTTCTTTATAGAATTCTGAAACTTGCAAGTAAAACCGGGTAACCCATTTCATTTATTTAATAAAATCGTTAACAATGCATTTAAAAATCATTCAGATTTAATTCATTGTTATACAAATAAAAAATAACAACCGTACCGTTTTGACGATGTGTCCTCTGTTCGCAGGACATGCTGGTGTGCCGTCGGTTTCCTGGGTCTGTCTGGGACCCTCAGAACAAACCAACCTTGTATTTCATCTGCCGATCTGGGACACGAGGATGTAGCTTAATTGAGCTTCAGCTCTGTTTTGTATGATTCTTTTAAGACATCGCTTCCCTGCCGCTGCATTTCCACACTATATTATTATCTTTCCGGAGCCGTACGGAGGAAATTTTCCTAAAAAAAGTTAAAAAGTATTAGCCGTGCGCCCGGTTACTCCGTATTTGCTGGTTTATATTATGAGCAATTATCGATATTCAGCCTCCTTACTGTTTTAATCTGGCCGCTTTAGTGTGTAATCACCGCCGGCACCGTCTTTATATTAATTAATACCGCTTCGGTTTCTTGGAAAACATGTTCGTTTTTCGTCCTGACTTGGTATGAGAGCTTGTTATTATTACTTTAGACAAATCGTGATATTATCCAAATTAAACTAGGCTTCTTAATTAATTTACTTAAGCTTAATTGTAAATTTCATTCTAATTTTGCTGTCCATATGCTTACCGCCTAGCGAATAATAATAATAATAATAATAATAATAATAATAATAATAATAATAATAATAATACATTTCATATAACGCCTTTAAAAGTGTCTTCTCAACGCGCTATATGAAATATTAACATTATTATTATTATTATTATTATTATTATTATTATTATTATTATTATTATTATTATTATTATTATTAAAAGTCACGTTGGGTTCTGTGTATTCAGATATATCGTCTTCTAACATACTTTACTTTCAACTGAAAACAGAGCCGTGCTGTTTGTCCCGGAGTCGGTTCGTACTTCACCCGCAGGAAGAGCTGATGTCCGCATGGGTCTGAAATGCCCAGTCGCCAAGCAAGAGCGTCAGCCAGAGCTTAAATCGGAATAACTGCTCATCTGTAAAAAGACAACGAGAGCTACAAACTTGAATATTGAGTAATAAACACAATCCACGCGTATTTGTGCGAGATTCCCCCCTTTTTAGATACTTCTGGTCAGGTACGCGTATGTGAGGTTTAACATAATTCTGAGGGCTTATCTTCGCGTGTTTTATAGAGGTTCAGCGCTTCACGCGTACCAAGCTGAAGAGCTGTGCGGGGACACAGCCTCTCCAAACCATCCCTCCTGTGTTATCTTGGGCGTCAGTACAACACGTATTAACGGAATGCCGCTGAGACCGACCTCCTCGTTCACCGCGCGTTTCAGAAGGCACCCGGTCTGCATATCTGACCAGAGATTAGGGGCAGGCTGCATCAATGGGCTCAGGCGCACGTTTACAGAAAGCCCCAGCGGTCAGGCGTGGGGAGACTTCTCTCGGGATGCTAAATTTGGCCACAGCCGCCGATGAGCACATAAAAGGGAAGGCGGATAGGGATAGGCATTTTCGGAGCCAAGGGGATCACCGAGCCTGGACAGCACGCACACACCAGCGTTGCATGCTCCCCTACAGGCACACACAACGGCCCCCCGATAATTAATCTTTATCAGCGCGACCGATCTGGGCCCTGCCCCCGAGATAAAGCCAGCCGGCCCGGGCTCCCGCCTCTCTGCGCTGCCGGAGAATTAGTCCGCGGTTCATTTTGGGGGAACGTCTGTCATCATCCCGCTATCTTTGGACTTTGTCCTCGGCCAGAAATAGACTTAATTAGAGCAGGGCGTCTGACAGAGGAAGGGCGAAAACGTGTCGGACTGCGAGTGCGCTCCGAGGCGAGCCCCTCCCGACACTGTCCAGCGCAGAACAACCCCACCTCCCCCTCGCCGATGTCCTCGTCTTTTCTTTCCGCCCATTAGCGACAGGGCGCAGCGATGGCAGCGAGCCTGAGCCCGGCGGGAGCGCGTGGCCCCGGAGACTTCCCAGCGCCCCCGGCGGGTAGAGCGAGAGAGAGCGAGAGAGAGAGATGCCGAGATGGTCACGGCCGCACATCCACCGGGCGCACCCCCTCCTCCGCAGCGCAGAGCTGATCTCCGGAGCGACGGTGCAGTGTTGCTCCTCTCCTTGGCAGCCCTGTCTGGCGTGCTGTAGGGCCCAAAATTCAAAAATCGATGCCCCCCCCTCTCCCTCCCCACAGCTCAGTTCACACTCCACTGGCCAGCTGCCTACCGTGGAGGGTTGATTTGGGGTCACATTTTAGACACATATCTCAGTTATGTCCACTTTCTCCCAGTCCTCTTTGCCCTCTGAACAACAAGAGTTACTTTTTTTAAGTACACTGGGGTGAGGACATGAAAAGAGTGTGGTTATGTTTTCTGCCTGTCTTCCACTGAGTGTTTGGGAAACAGTGCAGAATTATTTTAAACAGGGGAACAGAAGACATGTCTTTACCCAAAGGGTGGCGGGTGTTTGGAACAAGCTTCCTAGACAATACCCTGGCCTCTTTCGAGAAACAGCAGTCTAATTTTTACACAAAGGGTGGTGGGAGTATGGAGCAAGCTGCCCAGCCAAGCTCTTGAAGGCAGTTACCCTGGCTTCATTCTGGACCAATTAGCTACTAATTACCTAATTTTCTTATGTGCTGTTCCTCAGCCACCCAAACCTTCAAGCTGCCAGCAGTGGCCGAGCAGTCCACTCTTTGGTCAGGTCCTTAAGGAACAAGGGCTCGGCTCAGGCAGGGTCAGCCCTGGCTTTCTCCCTTCCTGCGCCAGGATCTATGAAAGGATCCTGCTCTGGGCCGCTTCTCTTTCCACCTGAACAGAGGAGGCCACGCAGTGAGAGGTGTGAGTGGGGGAAGATATTGGGGTTTAAAATCCTGAAAGTTTATCGACAGAGCCAACACAGTAGATAGCAGTTCACCACTGCTGCGTTGAAGAAAGGATCTGAAGACGCAGACGAACAGGGTGCGTATCTGGGACTGCGAGCTGAAATTTCCAGAGGGTGGAGAATGTTTCGAACCAGCTACCCAACCACATTGTGGAAGCTGGTTCGGTGGTTTCATTTCCAGTAAAGCTCCCAGCGAGCGAAGCCCATTCTGAGCATCTTCCCCGACGGGGACGGCTCAGGGCTGCCGGCGAGCGGGGTCTTCCAGGGGTCAGCGCACTTTTCCTGGAGCTGCCGTGACGTGGGTGTTGGAGGCACGTGACATTAAAAACACACCTGGAAATGTGACAGTTAGATGCAGGACAGACGTAGGAGTCACCTCCTCTTTGCACAAAGGGTGGCAGGTGCCTGGAGCGAACCTACGTTGGGAGGTGGCGGGGGGGTGTTGTGTAAATGCATAGATTGAACCTGCGACACGGGCTGATTGGCCAGCAACACTGGCTTGGCACCGTTGCCCGGTTTCGGTCTCTTCCTCAGTCGTCCTGCACTTTTGCCTTTACAGCATCCTGCTGCCGGCATGACCTCAGCCAGGTCAGCCCCTGAGCCATCCCCCCCCCCCCCAGCTATGGCCGACACTCCCCCTGAAATCTAAGCTTGGCATCCATGAGGATTCCCCGTACAGCCGTCTGATCACGTACCAACCTGCTTCCTTCTTCTGTTTGTGGGAGGAGTCCAGAGCAAGCGGGCCGCCAGAAAACTTGACAAAAAAAAAAGCCCAGGTTTAATGACTTTGACCTGAGGTCAGCGATGGAGGGGCACGGGCTGTAATTATCGTGCCCAAGAGCACAGCCACCCATCCCCGTCCGTCCGTCCGCGCGTGAACACACACACACACACACACACACACACACACGCTCCTAATGAACACAGCGGAGGGGGCTCCCGCTATATAAACACACCCTGCCTCCTGGTGTATAAATTCGCTGCATGGGCGGCACAGAGGGGCACAGCTGTAGAGCGAGCCCCCGGCCTGCCCACGACCGCCAAGCTTCGCCCATCCCGACTGACAAGACCAAGGTAGGGGCTCTCTCCCTCTCCACTCCCCCCTCCCCGCCTCCCGCCTGGATCCTCTGCCGAGCCAGAGAACTGCAATTTCTTTCAGGTTCCAGCACCGTTTGGAAGAGGTTCGTGTCGCCAGTTAACCAGAGAATTACGCTAGTGCCAACCAGCAGGGAATGCGGCCCGGAATCCTGGTGTCTCTGATGGCTCCGAAATGCCACCGCAAAGCATTTTCGGAGCAGCTCTGCACCTGACATCCAGGTGTGCTCCTGTTCCCCAGATGCAGCCCAGATGTCTGCTGCAGATCCTGGTGCTCTGCCTGCTCCTGGAGGAGGTCTCAGCCTTCCTGCTGCCCGACAGCGTCAGACAGGTGAAGGAAATAAAAAAAACAGGTGCTTTTGACTCAGCCGCACCAGGATGGCCGGCCGAATAAAATCAGATGAGCGCGGAGAGACCTCATCGCTCTGCTCTGCCAGAGAGGTGGACGCTTAGTACTGTCTTGTTTCTGTTCCATTGAATAGCATGTGCGTGTTGGTGAGATATTTAGCATTCCTTAAAGAAAAGTGGTTTAGTCTTTGCCACATGCACAGATTTTAAAGGGTATTTAGCTCTTGTGGACTGATTCTGGTTAGGCAGTCAGGTTCCTTGCTTCGGGGTCTGAATTGAAAATACTTGATTGTTTTATGCACTAGACTGTAGGAGACTGTGTATGTGCAGTTATACGGCACTAGACTGTGTATGTGCAGTTATATGGCACTAGACTGCAGGAGACTGTGTATGTGCAGTTATACGGCACTAGACTGTGGGAGACTGTGTATGTGCAGTTATATGGCACAGGACTGTAGGAGACTGTGTATGTGCAGTTATGAGAGGTCTCGTTGGTGACAGGAGTCCCTGCGACCACTTCCCTAGCTCAGGAAGTCTAGCTTTTACTGATCAGTGTGGTCTGCACTTAGCAGCTTGCGGACAATACTTTCAGAAAATATAAAGAAAAAGGTATTGGGATGTTTGGGGAATCTTCTGACTGTCTTTGTGCTACTGCATGACTTCCCCTGGCCAACTGTTTGTGCATATGTGTGGTGTGTGATATATTGTGTGTGTCCATGTGTGTGTGCATGTGTGTGGTGTGTGAGCATAAGCGCGTGCATGAGTGTGTGCATGAGAGCGTGCAAGTGTATGATGTGTGTGCATGCTTGTGTTCCTGCGTGTGGTGTGTGTGATGTGCGTGCATGCTTGTATTCCTGTGTGTGGTGTGTGTGATGTGTGTGCATGCTTGTGTCTGCGTGTGCGTGCTTGTGTCCGTGCGCGTGGTGTGTATTCATGCTCGTGTCTGTGCACGTGGTGTGTGTGCACGCTCGTGTCCATGTCCGTGTGTGTGGTGTGTGTGTGTGCTTGTATCCATGCGTGTGGTGTGTATGCGCGCGTGCACGCTCTGTCCTGACTGTGACTCTTTCCCCAGGACGCGGCATTGCCGGATGCCGATCTCTCCCTCCCGCTGCCTGAGCACCTGGACTCCGAGTTCCTGTGGCCACTGGTGGCAGAGGAGACCGCGAGCGAGGGGGGCATCCGGCGCCAGCGCCCCTCGCCTTTCCGAGCCCCCCTGAAGCGGATCTCCAGCCGGCCGCACAGCTCCTCCCGCAAGAGAAATAAAGGCAAGAGGTGAGTGCGGGGAGGGACCAGCTCCTGTTTCCCCTGCCCGTGCGGAGAGCAGCACACCAGGAGATCTCCCAGCCCAGAGCACGCCAGAACACAGATCCTGGCAGAGTGCAGAAACTGCATGTCAGCAGACAATTCACTCTACGGAAAACCAGGTATTTTCCGATTGAGAAGGCATATGAGTGGGGTTCTCAGTTCCAGCCCTTGAGAGCTCCCAGCATCTCCTGGGTTCTGACCCGGCGGTGCTCTTAGATCTGTACAGGTAGCTGACCCCCTTAAATGAACTGTGGATCTGATTCATTAGACCTCTTCAACTGTTCTCTGCTCTGACATGTGCTGGATGTTTCCTCTGAACCGTTCCATGAAGAGCTGACAGCCTTGCAGAAGCCCGTTTCTTTATTAAAGGTTGAATTAAGCTACAGACGTTACATAAGGTAACACTGGCATTAGGAAGCCCTGATGACCAGCACTAAGGCTGTCCAGTAAACAGACAGAGCAGCTTGTTAGGAGATCTCACACAAACCGCCCACAGGTATGAGGGGCTTCGATTGCAGGGAGAGTGGGGTCCCTGACACCCTATCTGGATACAGAGCAGTTCCCCCGGTCATTGTGAGACCACTAGCCCCAAAAACAGTTCCCATGCTACCCTGCAAACCTCTCTCCCAACAGGAGGCGTGTCTCCACTCCCATCGACTCCATCGGCACCTCTGTGTTCTCCAGCCACAAAAGCCAGAAGGTGAGCAAGGCACAGAGTAAATGTGTAATAATAACAAAATAATAATAATTGTTTAAACTTATAAAGCGCTTTTCTGGACACTCCACCCAAAGCACTTTACAGGTAATGGGGACTCCCTTCCACCACAATCAATGTGTGCCCTCACCAGGATGATGCGATAGCAGCCATAGGGCACACTGTACACTCACACCAGCTATTAGTGGGGAGGACAGCAGAGTAATGAAGCCAGTTCAGAGATGGGGATCATTAGGAGGCCAGGACGCCGGAGTAACACCCCTACTCAAGAAATGTCTCTCTGGATTTTTAAAGACCAGAGAGAGTCAGAACCTCAGTTTTATTTCGCATTTAAAGGACGGTGCCTTTTTACAGAATAGTGTCCTTATCACTATACTGGGGCATTAGGACCCACACAGACGACAGGGTGAGCGCCCCCTGCTGGCCCCACTAACACCTCTTCCAGCAGCAGCCTTATTTTTTCCAGAAGGTCTCCATCCAGGTACTGGCCAGGCTCACACCTGCTGAGCTGCAGTGGGGCTGCCAGCTGGGACTTGCAGGGTGATATGGCTGCTGGTTGAGTAAACGAGTAAGTCCTCAAGCACTTTGCTAAGCAGCCTTGGAGAAACCAGAGGGTAGCCATGCATCAGTACCCACGCCTGCAGTGGCTGGCGGAGCAGGAAGGGCTTCAGGGGTGTGCCAACCTGGGGGTGCTCATGAGGTGGCGGGGGGGGGCAGGAATGAGGGACAGAACCGGACGGTACCATTGCTGCCTGACGCAGGTCATCTTCACATCCTTCTCCCTTCATCCGCCTTCCATAGGACGACCCCGAAGACTACTGGGAGTACTACACAGATGCTGCTGCAGAGGTGGAGGCCCGTGCGTGGGGAGTGGAGGTGTTACCAACACTAAATTAACACCAGGCCAAAAAAAAAATATTCCAAAAGATAACGTCCAACCTGCCTATTGCTGACAAGCACACATAGTGTGTGTGTGTGTGTGCGCGCACCTGACTGTGGGCACGGCTGGTCCCAGTATTGTAGCTTTCCTCGCCAATAACTGCTTCAGTTGCAATTAAGCCTCAGTCTAAACAATGGGATCAATATATTTTAATCCCTAAAAAATAAAGAAAATCTGAATAGCACTGAACCGCTTTCTTTTCACATTTGACATTACAAGAAAAAGCCGGGGTCGCCTGTTGAAGCCAGAAACTGCGGAAGTGAACGACTGATGCGCCCCCTTGCGGTCGTGTATGGAAACACCAGGAGTCATTTCTGTCTGCGGTTTTTTTTTCATGTATCCACAACTTTACAAATATTTACGCAAACTGTAAATAGTTTTTTAATTCTATGCAGTAAGCCATTTATTAAAAGAAATTCTGGTTGACTCCGCTTCTATTCAACGCTGGTATTTTGAGATGATCAGTAGAATTAAACACCTTAAAAAGACCTGGGGACACGTTGATTTTGCAAGGCCTGCGTTCGACTTGTTTTTCACAAACTCATCGGCAGCGATGCTTCAAGACCAGTGGGCGCCGGCGGGGGGGACAGCCCGGGTTCAACTCGCCATTCGTGGCTCCTGGAGTTGAAAGTGCTGGGCAGAGCAGCTGAGTACACAGAGCTCTGCAGTTAGGGGAAGGTTCCATACTATGAATATACAGTTCTCTTTAAGATCAACTTGGCACATCTGGACATGCATGCAATGCTGAATGTTATTAATTTATCCAGATGCTTGAGTCTCTTCCCTGCTTTTTGTTCTCCCTCCTTTGAGTCTTATCTCTCAACACTTTAGCAATGTTAACTTCACTCGCCCTACGCCCTGCTTCGATGCCAACTGTGTTATTAGGTGCGGCTGTCGTTTTTAGATTGTTGTTTGGAGGTGAGGAAAGAAACTGACAAATAAGACCACTGTATGAATGGTTCAGGAGAGGAGATACAGAAAACTACTGGGGGTAGGGAGGGGGGTACCCCACAATCGGGAGTTAGGGGCACTTCCGGAGCAGGTCGAATCAGGAAGCACAGCTCGTGTCTCGACAAAGTGAGCACCTGTGTCTCCACAGGGCTATCGGCTGTACCCTTTCCAAACGCCTTCCAGGCACAAGCAAAACACAAACACACCCAAGAGGTTCGAATAAGATCCCCCAAAAAATTTATTTCTCAAGCAGGATTTCCTAAAGAAAACCACATCCGATGCCAAAAATATAACATCCACTTTGCTTTGTCTTTTACTCTCACATATGTACAACCTCAGGGACAATCTATGTACAGAGGCTGTGGAGGCAGATGCCCTGACTGCCCCCCCTGTATACGCCAAAATTAACAAACACAAAAACCTGCCAACAGCAGCATTAACATTTCTGTACACAAAAAAAAACAACAAAGAATTCCAAACACTTGAAGAAATAAAGGAGGGGATGGTCAAGGGCTACTTGGCATTGCACTCCTGTCCGACAGTCCCAGCAGCAGAGCTCCTTATCCGCTGGGAAGAGACCTCTTGCAATGGAATCGAGACAAAAAGAAAAAAAAAAACAATTCTGCGCAATGGCGAAACTAAAGAAAAACAGTTTTTTTTTCCTCAACCCTGCTGGAATCTTTAACCTCCTCTCCTTGCCTTCTGTAAGATGCTGAACAGCCTCGCAGTGTCATAGTGAAGGGGGGCCAAGGCACGGACAGAGAGACCGGACACACTCAGGAGCTGGGACACGGGTGGGAGCAGGAGACCTAAACCAAAAAAACAAACCGGGGGGCCTGCCAGAGGACGCTGGCCGGTGAGGGAGTCAGGAGGGCGGGAGGTCGTTAAGTGCTTTCAGACGGTGGACGCCAAGCTCTGCAAAATCTGACGAGCCGGACTGAAGCAGCTCTGCCGTGGAACAACCTCGCTCTCGGAGGAGGGCAGCTCCGAAAAGACCCCACCCCACCACAGACCTGTATCCGCTCTCGTTTTACTGAGCAGCCTGCCTTTCCGAACTCCTTTTTGCTTCTCAATTTGAACTCAAGGCAAAGCTCCACCCCTTGGGGGTCAACCGTTTTTTGCGTCCTTCTCATTGACAATGGTGGTGGGAGGGGCTGTTTCAGAAAGAGATACAGCCTGCGAGATGTATTTTCTATTCAGAAATCATAGCTGCCTCCAGTTCCAGCTTACTGCCCCTTTTCAAACAACAGTGGATCTGTGGCTTCTTCACAGGTGTGCTGGGACACAGGCTGAGGAAACGTCCCTCCCAGCCCCGTCAAAAGACTCCCTTCACGGTTGCACCGGCAGGACAATTCTTCCCAAACCCGGGAGCACAAAATCTCCGTTGATTGTCGACAGCTCCAAAAAAACAAAAACAAAATCAGGGAAAACATGAAGTGCAAAATGGGCAGAGGAATTCCGAAGCCAACATAACTTCGGGATCAGGACACCTGAGAACTTGCATCTTGAAGTTACAACAACACAGCCCTTTTTCCAGTTCAGATTTACACGCATGTAAAACAGCTGTGACCTTCAGCCCTGGCAACCTGACCTCCAACACTTGCTGCTTTTTCCCTTTCCAGTCCAGAGTAACAGATGGGGCCTGGTTTGTTTGGGGAAGCAGCTCCAGGCAGCCGAGCCCCTCACTCTGCAAAGGAGCTTGACTTGCCAGCATCCCCACCCCACCTTACAAACCCCCCTACCTGCCTTACTACCAGGCTTCCTGTCTCCCCCCCGCCCCGATCTCACCCCACTCCTCACCGCATCTACCCCCAATCATTCCACGTTCCCAGCTGCACCTGGGAGCCACAAGGAGAATTCAGCTTGCTCCCCTTAGGTACCCTGAACCCCAAAGACCGAGAGACAGGACAAAGGCAGAGTATAAGGAAATCAACAGAAAAGCTTATATAAGGTTCCTTTTATCAAGTATTTCTGAAACAAAAGTGGCGTGGGACACAGTGCAACTCTACCTGCACTTATCGCCATTATGTACTTACAGCGCACCTCAGAACAGGCACTCTCAGTGTGGCTATGTGTATCAAACACCAAGTTAAAATTTCCCCCGATTAAGTGACTTGAAGCATGTTGCACACAGAGATAGTGAACACGTTGCAATCCTTAGTAAAGAGATCTCTTTTGCAGTTAAGGGGCTCCTTGCCACCTGGGCCCACCCCCAGCACTGCCACTGAGGCAGCCTGGCACACAGAGAGGGCAGTCTGGAGAAGAGGAGAGGCGGAGGGCATTGACCGATGGCTTCTTCGTCCTTGTGTGCAAGTGTGGGTAGGGACGGGGGACGCAGGAGGGTGGGACGCGGGAGGGTGGGACGCGGGAGGGTGGGCCCTCATCTTCAGGGGTCTTTCTTGTGCCCCGAGCGCCGGTCCTGCCGAGAGTCCCTGCACTTGTGGCAGTAAAAGATGTCGGGCACATTGGATTTCTTAATCTTGGCGCAGGACAAGTGCACCCAGACGCCGCACTGGTTGCACTCGATCATGGGACGTCCTGCGAAGGGCTTGCCGCAGTAGCAGGTGATCAGGTGCCACGAGTCGTCCCCTGGGAGGAGACAAGACACAAGGTTAGGAAATCAAACCTTTTCTGAGAAATCCTAACACTGTGGCCTCAGAGAACTGCCTACATACTGTACTTTATCCAGCTCCTAATTAAGGCAAGTAAGTGTAGATCAGGCACTTCCAATTATTTGCCTACACTGTATAAAAATCACCCAAGCCAACTCTTTCCCACCCCAATTCCTGCAGTATTTGGACAATACTACGACATGGTGTGGGGATCTGGTGTGCCGAAGCCATTATGATGCACAACCTGGACTTGGATCAAGATCACTTCTAGAATTCAGGAGTCGGTTGGTCACATTAACGTAGTCGGCGCTTATGATTACGGCACGAAGTCGTCACACTTTCTTAACTCACCTGATTCCACCATGATGTCTTCATCCGCGATCCAAGTCTCGCCCTCACTGGAGCTGAGCTCCGCCTCCCGGGTTGACTCCCCACCAAGCATTTCCACCAGCCCCTCCCCTCCACTCTGATTGGCCTTCCTGGGCTCCGTCGGCTCCTCCGCGGGACTGTGCCCCTCCTCCTGGGCGGGGCCAGTCTCAGAGTCCGTTTCGCTGTGGGCGGAGCTGCTCTTGAGCTTCTTCAGGCCCTTGGTGGGCTTGGGGTTTTTGCTGCGCTTGATGCGTGCACGCTTCTCCTCCCTCCCGCCCAGGGACAACTTTTTCAGCTTCTTGTCTTTCTTGCGCTCCGCCTTGGGGCCTGCGCTGCGCTGGCCCTCGAACAGGGAGTCCTTCAGCCTCATCTTGTCCAGCAGGGTGCTGTCCGAGTGCAGCCGCCGCAGGCTCTTGCCCTTGGAGGCACGGGCCTTCCTCACGAAGGTCTGGATAGTGTGCAAGTCGGAGGTGGCGTGCGGCCAGCCCTCCACGCCCACCCCTTCCCCTGAAACACCAGAGCTGCTGTTGGGGGAGCTGGAGGAGGCTGGAGACCATGAGGGCTCCTGGAAAACAAGCAAGGAGGGAGTCTGCAGTTTAAAAGAGCACCACACTGACTGCTGGGACTAATTGCGTTAGCAATTGTAAAGAATGCTGCACCGAGGCAAAACACATTAAACGCGTATTGTTGCCAACGAAAAAACAGGAAGGGCAACTTAAAAAACCTTATACACAAGAAATGCACAGAACACAGCTTGAGTCTTGTAAGAAGCTACAGGATATAAGACAAAGCACATGAAAAAAAAGGTACCTTGTGAACAAAAGACGACAAGCATAAACAACAAGTAAGGTCCAACACTGCCAAGAGGCTGAAGAGTGATCAGACCAGATCTTCCTCTCTTTCCCACAACAGCTCATAGCTAAACTCACCAGTTTTCAAAACTAGTCACTTCTAACAGTGCCTGCAATGAAGAATGTGGGGGGAAAGTTATCCGTGTTGCAATTTCCGCTGAAGCCAATCAGTGGGGCTAGGTGCACCGCAGCAGTGGGCATCGCCGGTCGGTTTTACTCTCCTCAGACCTCAAGGAAATCTGTGCAAAACCTCCGACTGCTGGAGTTATTGGTTCCCATGGTAAAGCGCATGGGAAACAACCCCAGGGGGCAGCAGAATGAGCCAGAGAGAACACAAACGCACAGACACCAGCGTAGCAGCTATGGTACAGAAGCTGTCCTGGAGGATCACGTTCATCCAGAACAGCTTCTGTACCAAAGCTGCACCATTGGAGCAGGACACCTCACCCACTGCTGCCTGTGTACAGAGAGTCCTCCTGTCTCCTCTACCCCAGAGCCCTGTCACCCTGCTTCTCAGGAAAACCCAGCCCAAAACGCATGCTCACCTCTTTGGTGGAAGGGATGTAGCCGGCGTAGGCTAAGACAAAGCTGCAGAACTTATTGAAGTCTTCTACTGTCCTCTTCCTCCTCTCTGGGGGCTGAAAGACAGATCACATCAGCACAGGGCCAGGCTGCTGAACACATATTCAGGAGGATTAGGACAACAGGCCTTGTGAATCAAAAGTCTCTAAACCTCTTTTTTTTTGTATCCACTGGGATAAACCAGCTATTCCTGGTTATCCCAAACAGATCAGCTCGTTATGCTTTTTTTTGGTAAATATTTCTGGAAACAGAGCTGCACTTCCCTGGCTGTTGGGAATAGCAGGCTTACAAATAACCACTGGGCATGCTTCTCCATCTGAAACACTCCCTTGTGCCACCACGGCAAGCACGATTGCTCGTAAGCAGTCTTATCTCTCACGGGCACGAAGACTGAGCTAGCAAAACTGCCAGCCACAACATGGAGAAGAGAAACCAGTTACTGGATTGTAGTTACTGGATGGGCCCGCGTCCACTCGATCCGGCGACGACGGTACCGGACCTCCAGATCCGTCCAGGCCACCCCTCCCAGGCTCTCCTGCACCCCGATCCCGGTGAGAGCACGCTCCGGGTACAACGGCTTCATCGTCGTCACCCTCTCTCTCTGGAGCGGCATCTTCTATTTTCGCCGCCGCCAGCAGCCAAAGCCTTCTCCACTCCGGACCACGCACCGGAGTCGGGCCGCGCTCTCTCCTTACAATTCAAGCGGGTTTGAAGGTAAAAGCCCCCCCCCCCAATCCACAGCAGGTGCTGGCTATTTCCAGCCCGTGAGCCGATTCCCAATTCATCTGCAGAACAGACGCGTCCGGTTTGGCGGCTTCCCTCCATGCAATCGGTACCGGAACCGGACACGGGACGCAATGCACGTTACAGAGCGTTTGCAAGGGATTCCGTTCCTAAGGTTACACGGGCAATCGCCACACAAACGACACATCATGCAGAGGTCGTCCTTGCGGATGACGTTCAGTTCTTGAAAGCAGCTTCCCCCGGCCCAGCCTAGAACCCGTCACACTCGGTGCAGACGCCGAGAGACGACTGCCGTGACAGCGTTATAGCAGATCTCAGCGAGCCCAGGCGCACTTCACAGCGTCACCGGCCTCAGTTCATCCGGGCTGTAGCCGGCACCCACCCACCCGGCTAGATAACGAGCGCTCTGGGGTGGACCGCGGTCACGACTCGGAAAACCCCACGATGGAACCCCGTCGGCTCAGTTCGCCCTCCTCAGAACTACTGACTTATCCCGTCCGATCACACAGCGCCCCCCCTTCCCAAAGCAAGGCGGAAAAGCAGACGGGAGTCCCCGACACAGAGAGAAACCGCCTCGCCGTCAGTCTCCACTCAGAAGCAGCCGGAGCCGCATGCGTCATGTGACTCCCAACTCGCCAAAGATAAACACTCCATTATTATTATCTGCCGCTGCTACTCACCAGAGGCTCCGATTTGCATTTCAGGAGGGTATCTGTAAGAAAAGGAAAAAAAAGTTTAGTTTTTCCCCCCTTTTTTAAAAAAAAATGAAACACTTGATCGATCGACGCGACAAAGGGTTCCTCCACTCAGCCACGTTTCTGCCCCTGATCCGCAGCCCAGCTCCCGGGAGGTGACGGTGCGCCTCGGCCCCCGGTGTGCTGCGATCGTTTTAAGACTGGAGATCAGAAATGTACCGAATGTGAAGTTTCTCCACCTAAAACCCCGCCACCCGACGTCTGCAGCCCCCGAGCGGAGAGCTGGGACGCTTTCTGCTCACACGCCTGCCTGCCATTCCTGCGCCGGGCTCAGGGCGGCAAGCTCGCATCCGACGGGGCCCGATGAGCTTTTGTGGGGCTTTCGGCGGCGGTATCGGAGCCCAATTTCGGGGGGACCTTTTCCTCTCGCCCCGGGTCCCAGCAACCGGAGCCCCCCCAACCAACCAACCCACACACCACCTCCCCTCACGAAACATCACCCTCCTGCGAGGGCGAATCGAGACCGTGCCCGGGCGCAAGACGAGACGGATCCGGGCAGAAGGCAAGCGAGGGAAGAGAAGCGGAGAAACTGATTTAATTTTTATTTTTAGTTGTTTTTTTTTTTGGACTCGGCTCAGCCAGAACACGATCACCCCTCCTGTCTCGGGGGGGGGGAAACACCAGACGGCACTTTCCACCCCCCTGTCGTGTCAGCTTGTGACAATGAGAGAAGAATCAGGCTGCGGCTCAACCCGTCTACAAACTCCCCTCGTCAAAGGCCACCATCATAATTAAAGATCGTCGGTGCCGTGCGTGTCTGGCGGGGCTCGGATTCAATTATTCTTCGCCCTACGCCACTCGAAACAACTGCCTATCGCGAAAACAGACAAAGCGCCCGCAGACCGGCTCGGCTTGCGCCACGACTGTCTTTCCGCACTCGGGTTTTTAGAAGCCATCCGTACTGGGTCTGGGTCTAATAATGAAGTCACGGTACCTTGATGCTCGGCCATAATTTCGAGCATTGTCGCCTGAGGCCTCGCTCCACACCGGGCTGCGGGGAGACTCACTCCCGGCTCTCAGGAGCCTCAGCCCCGGCCCGGGGACGAAAAGGCTGCCGCTGGAGGCGTTTAAAAACCGCCCTTTTCAAAAAAAAAAATCCTTCCGAGACTCACAGCGCTTTCGAAGCAGGCAATCCACCTTCGTGCGCCCCCCTCCACACTTTAAAAATCCGGATCCCCCCCGACTGTCCCTTCCGAAGAACCGCTATCCCAAATAAAGAGAAAAAAAATGTTTCTTCGTCACAACGCTGTCGAAAATCTTCCCTGCCCGAGCCAACTTCAAATAAGTCCCTTCGCAAAGAACTGTCAGCGGCCGTTAAAGTTCCAATCTGGCTGAAACTCAGTTGATATTTTCTGGGGGGGAGGGAAGATAACCTTTTTGTTTTCGAACATATGAAAGTTCCCAAATTTTGTCTCCGTGTCGTCTTCAGCGCGCCTCACTCCAACACCACCATTAACTCACTGTCAACTGACTCCACGGCGACCTCTTGCGGTTGCTGCGGGAGCTGCCGTAGAGCGCCTTTAATTCTGGGAGATGTAGTCCAATCGCGGCAGTTAGTGCTCTGCGAGGCGCCTGACGGGAACGCAAAAGAAAATACATTCTCCATCTACACCGCTGGGAACGTCACCTTTTGAGGGGCATCCTGGGAGATGACGTTCTATTGGTTACACCGAGGCATTGACAAGCATTAGAAAAGAAACAACAAGAAACTACATCTCCCATTTTAGCAAACGGAAGCTTTTTTTAATTGTGCTGTTTAATTTGGAAAGTATTTTTGAACAACTACAAAGCTACTTATTCTAAAGATTTATGTTACTCTTGTTGTCTTTCTTCTGGCTAAAAGCGGAGTGGAATCTGGGGAGTATAATCACCAGGCTTGTCATTCCGTTTGGAGAATGATGTGAAATGAATACACTCTACCTCGTTACTTGAGCTGAAGGCAGACTATAACTTGCTGCTTCTGTACGATAGTGAGTATTGAATACTCAGGGTGTGAGTAACTTTATACGTTATCGTGAAAGTCAAAACTCATCTGCGTGTACGTTCATCTTTTTTACAAACTTGAAAAATGACTGATTTTATAACAAAGATAGAACATTAAATTTTAAGTTATCGTATAGTTATTTTCAAACTTCCTTTCTTCAGATGCGCCTTGGGACCAAAATGCATGACAGAATGACAATACTGTACTTCTCACTGTTTCTATCATAGTCTGTACAGGCCCTCGATCCTCGGCGTAGAGTGGAGAGCCGATCCGGCGCTAAAGCGCGAAGAGACCGCATGGTGGAGAGGCCAAGCCTCGTTGTGTGCTGCGGGGTTACCGAGGGAGTCTGGCTTTTGTATCGGCAGACTGTTCCCCCGTAAACTCGGTTATGTTGCTTGAAATAATCGATGGAACGGAAGGGGGAGGACTTGTCGTCATTAAAGGTAAATAAAAACAGAAGAGATAGGAATAGGGGAAGTATGTTGTTTTTTTTAAACTCGCTAGCGAACAGCTCCATTGAATATAGAGAGTCGGGCCCCACCGGCGCGTTTACACCAACAACCTCCGTGGTTATCGTTTTCCTCAAATTACGTCCTCTAGCAAAAGAAAGAAATACAGTGTAACAGTATTTTGAAATTAATGTAGAAATGGTAAATTGACCACAGAACCAGTCAATCCACAGTGCAGCGCACACCAGCTCGATGACTTTCCCATTGTTCGAGTTATTTCTTCTTTTCATTATATGGCAATCGGATCATTTTTTGTTATAACCCTTCTTGCTGGCGTTATATAAAACTGAATTATTAGTCTCCACGAATACCCGTACCCTAGATTACATTAACAGGGAGTCATATGAGGTCTATAGTTCTCCTTCTGGGTAGTTTTATAGCTCTCATTAATTCATCTGTGTTTTAACGACTTGGTGGACTTGTAAGTTATTGGTCAATTAAGCAAGTTATTTGCTCAGTTAAGGGAACTGGTTCCAAATGAACACTAAATTACTTATAACAAATAACCTGTTTCTTCGATTAAATTTAAATAAATTTAGAAATGGAGGGTTTAGCACAGGGGTCTCAGACATAATACCTGGAGTAGATCTTTTTTTTTGCCCACCATCTTTGGGTTTTTGTTCAATCCCTGATCTCACTTACGTAATTGGCCAAATTATTTAATTAGCTGCATAACTGAGATATGTCTAAAAAGGACCCAAATTAATTTATAAGTAACTGTAGCTAAAAATGAATGGAATGTCTTTTGTGAGCAGTAGTTAAATAGCTGAAGAAAAATCCTTGTTTGTTTATTAACTAGTCAGGTTGGAACTAAATGCAGAAGAGACCAGGACATCCAGGATTTGAATTTGAGACGCCTGGGTTACATATAAAACATACTGGACTGGGGCTCCTCAGAACTCAGGCTTGGATACCTCTGGTCAAAACACAGAGTTTAACAGGCCTGTCCCAGGTGGAATGATTATTACAAGGACATGGATTGCACGGATGTCTTTTTTGGAAACTGTATGTGTTCTCCACCTATTGCATTTTAATTGCATTCTAAGCAATCCTTGTAAGTTACTTCCCCACCAGGACTCGTTTGTACAAAGTTTCATCATTCTATGTTCATGTGATCTTCTGCTAGAATTGCACTATGAGGTGTTATTACAGTTGCGCAATCGTCACTGGGTGATTGTAACAACATTTGTGCCATAATCCAGTAAGTTAACAGAGATCACTGAGGTGAATTATGCATCCAGAACTACTACTGCAGAGTTAGTGATGCAGAGGACTTTGGTTTGACATTTCCTTCCCTGACGGACAAGGGGGTTCAGTGACTTGCTAAGGTGGACACAAAAACAGGGTTTCGGGGGCAGATTTGGGGTACTCTTAGCTGGGAGCTCTGCCTTAACAACTGGACCACCTAGTCTTCTTCTGAATACAGTATCGCAGTAATTACAGTGTTCTGCTAACTGTGTAGCTATTATTGGATTTTTAATTCGGACTGACTCTTCCCCTGCCTCACCAGATCTGAGTTTAATAGCAAAAACACACGGTGATATGACTAGATGACTTTGGATTGCAGTTTCCACTCTGGGTCTGGGCTGATTAATCCTGCTTACCTGAGTCAATATAATTCCCTGTTTGTTATTCTTCTTCCTTTCCTACCCTCCTTCTTGTTTTGCCCCAGACTCTGTGAACTGCCCCGGCCGACGCCTTCTGAAGAGCTGCGTCAATGCTGCACTGAGACGGTGAGATAGCCTGTCCGCTGGCATCTTCTTTGTGCCAAGTGGGGGAAGAAAAAGGATTAAATAGTCATTTTTTTATCATACACCCACCTTATTTGGAGGCACAACATTGTTTTTTAAGTTTCTGGTCTGTAGCACCCTCTCCAGCACCTGCAGGGGAGAGAATGTTGATTACTCAGAGTGAAGGATCTGGACGGATTGTGTTCTTCCCACGTTCAGTCCCAGAAGTTTGCAGGTTTTGATCCGATTGGCTACTTGAAATTCCCTCCCAGTCTCTGGCTGAGGGACTTTAGAGAACTAGGACCCATTGAAGACAATGTGTCTGATGTCGGCTGTGTTTCAGGAAGGAGTCTGTCCATGTTCTGGGGTTTGATGTCTCCGAGGAGGAGCTGCGGGCTGGGCTGGATGGTGAAGCAGCCAAAAGGTGGGAGAGAATTAAGTCCTGTACTTCATTCCCTGTTGATCCCATCAAACATCCCCGTCTGAAGGTGGCATCACTTGGTTTTGCCGCAGACTTGACCCTGCGAAATAAAATTATGATCTCCACTGAAAATGTTCCCTTTACCTGTCTGTGTCAGTCGTTTCTATTATTATTCTTTAGTTAACATTTATTTAAGGGTGGGGCAGGCAGCCCTGGTCATGGGGGGTAGCTGCACGTTTTCATTCCAGCTCGGCTCTTAAACATCTCCATCAGCTCATTATTTTCTTAATGAGACCAATTTAGCAACTTCTCCCATGTCATCAGCTGGCAGAGCTTTGCAGATGTGGCAGCCCTTCAGGTCCAAGATTAGGGGCACCTGACCTAAAATGACCTACATTAGAAGATTTTTTAAGAAACACAATAGTTAAGAGGCAATCTCCTACATGTTTAAACTGAAAAAACAAATGAGCAGTTGTGTGGGTTCCCAGATGTTGAATGCGGAGTCCCTGGGGTAGGGTATTGCAAGAAAGGAAGCAAGCTTAACAAGAGGTATAAGCCAGATCATTTTTGTGTTTGAAAAATAGCCATTTGGGTCTAAGAGCAAAACCTTTGGCCAAATAGTGCTTTATTTGAGCTCTTGAGTCCATGCAATGGCTGACTATGAAATTGCCCTTTAGCTTTCGAGATCTGACCAGGTCGATCTTCAGGATGGCCTGTCTCAGCTTCCTGAATTCCTGTTCTCTGTCTTTCCTTTCCCGGCAGTCTGGTGTTCCACAACGGATACACGGACCCCCTCTGCTGGACCGGGATGGGGACGGGCCAGCTCACGGCACTCCACTTCTCTGCCCAGGAAATCCGGGCGCAGATCAGCCAGTCCAGGGGGCCCGAGCCGGTGACGCTGGCTGTGGATTCGCTGTCCTGGGTACTGCGGCACAACCCCACGGCCTCCGTCTGCCAGTCACTGCAGGAGCTGAGGAGAGGTCAGGACCCAACAGGGGTAGTGAGGGATCAGCAACACTTTGGGGTGGGGCATCTGGAATGCTGGCTCGGAGAACAGGCTGATCTCTATAGTATACACATCACTCAGGTGGAACCATGACTGCCTACTGCTAGAATTCCCCGAGCAGAACAGCATCATGCTCGGCCATTATTATGTCATTACAACATCTTCTCTTGTCTGTCTGCTTTGGCTTCTGATCCGTTGTCTGTGTGTCCACAGATGGGCTGCTGAAACGTATCCTGGTCCTCCTGCACTCTGACCTTCACCAGCATGGGATGGTGGATAGCGTGTGCCACCTGGCCAGCACAGTCGTCACGGTTACGCCCTTCTCCGGGTTGGGGGGCGTGGTCGGGGAGGCAGCGCCGCAGGGCATCGCCATGACGACACAGCGCATCAAATCGGGGAAAGTGTTGCAAGAGGTGAGGGGACCCAGCATGCTGGGTTTGGAAGGCTCGCTGGCATGCACTTGCCACCTGAGACAACTGTTTTAAAAAAACAGCTGTAGTTTCATATATCATTATAATGGTTTTGTGCAGATTTCTCATTTCTTGTGTGTTGACGGCTATGGACAAATAGTCAAGCAGAAACCATTTGATTGGTGTCTTGTTCTATTCTGTAGCACTTAAAACATTGAACCTGACATGTAGGTTTTATTCAGTGTGTATGTGTTATGAAGTGTTCTGTACTGTGTTTTTCTGCTGGCCAGGAGGAATGTTTCAGTGTAGGAGAGGATCTCTCAGTGCAAGTGTACGGCAGACCCAGCCAGCCAGGCCTGACAGAGCCAGAGCCAGAGGATTCTCAGGTACACACAGCCCTCACGCGTCAGTGTTAGATTCCTCAGCTTAATGTACATTACACATTGAAACAGAACCTGCTATTCCCCATCACTTACACTCCCCCTGAATTCACCAGCACACACACACTGTCACACCTGACTGTACTGTAGACACTGCTAGAGCCACTGTTGTCCCTCTCCTCTCACACTCCCCCTGAATTCACCAGCACACACACACTGACACACCTGACTGTACTGTAGACACTGCTAGAGCCACTGCTGTCCCTCTCCTCTCACACTCCCCCTGAATTCACCAGCACACACACACTGTCACACCTGACTGTACTGTAGGCACTGCTAGAGCCACTGCTGTCCCTCTCCTCTCAGACTCCCCCTGAATTCACCAGCGCACACACACACACTGACACACCTGACTGTACTGTAGACACTGCTAGAGCCATTGCTGTCTCTCTCCTCTCACACTCCCCCTGAATTCACCAGCACACACACACACTGTCACACCTGACTGTACTGTAGACACTGCTAGAGCCACTGCTGTCCCTCTCCTCTCACACTCCCCCTGAATTCACCAGCACACACACACACACTGACACACCTGTATTGCAGATGCTGCTCTCCCTCTCCTTTTCTCAACGCTACATTTCCTAACACTGCTTGTTTGTCTCGGCTCCGCAGGCTGACCCGGCCGCCAACCTCACATTCAACCTCCGACTATCAGAGCACGAGCGCCAGGCGAAGGACAACCTGGCCCTGCCTTTCGCCTTCAGCCAGGAGAAGTAAGACTACACCTGCCTCTCCCAGGATCCTTCCAGCATTTACTTGCTCTCTGCCTTCAAAACGTGAAAGTGAAATGTCACCTACAATCTTATATTGAGCGCTTGCTCATCCTACCCAGCAGTGGTAGAGATTTCCAGTGGATTAACAGGTGACAGGTGGTAACTATGTGTTACAGCAGTGCCACCTAGAGGGTGATTTAAGCCAATGGCAGTCTGAAAGGGGGTGGCGCGGTTGTAATAATAATAAAAATAATAATAATAATAATTAATTATTTATAGCACTTTTCTGGACACTCCAGTTAGAGCGCTGTACAGGTAATGGGGACTCCCCACCGCCACCAGTATGCAGCTCCACCTGGATGATGCGACAGCAGCCTTAGTGCACCAGTACTCTCCCCACACATCAGCTCTCAGTGGGGAGGAGAGCAGAGTAATGAAGCCAACTCGTAGATGGGGATGATTAGGAGGCCATGATTGATAAGGGTAAATGGGAAATTTTGGCCAGGACGCCAGGGTTACACCGCTACTCTTTTCGAGAAACACCTTGGGATTCTTAATGACCACAGAGAGTCAGGACCTTGGTTTTACGTCTCACCCGAAGGACGGCGCCTGTTTACAGTATAGTGTCCCCATCACTATACTGGGGCATAAGGACCCACATAGACTGCAGGGTGAGCACCCCCTGCTGGCCCCACTAACACCTCTTCCAGCAGCAACCTTAGTTTTTCCAGGAGGTCTCCCCTCCAGGTACTGACCAGGCTCACACCTGCGGAGCTTCAGTGGGCTGCCAGTTGTGAGTTGCAGAGTGATATGGCTGCTGGCAATCACCGTCACTGTGTCTCTCGCTCTCTCTCTCTCTCACAGGAAGTCGGCGTTGCTGCGGCCCCGTGCCGGCGGCGGGCAGATTCTGTATGAGCCTGACGCTGCCGATGATTTCGACCAGGAGGACCCGGATGACGACTTGGATGTCTGACTTGGAGGAGCCACCTGACTCGAGTAGCACCTGGGAAGGGAGTCTGTCTGAGGAGTTGTGTCCTTTACTGCTCCTGTCCTGCTCCTCTCCTGAGAAGTCTGCGGTGACATGCCAAGAACGGTCAAGAAAATATTTAACTTGATCTGATTAACTGTGGGACGACCCTGTTACTGCAGGGTGAAAGGTGCTGTTTCAACATATCTGGGCCAAAACGTTGTAGACATGTCATATCCTGAATCTGCTTAATTATAATCACGCCGGATTTTTTCCGGAATGGCCATTTCTGCTCGCAAGTGGAAAAAGAGAGGATTCTGCACTGGTCATGCTGACAGCACGTCTTTGGAGAACAATAGTCAACAAGAAGCCCACCTTCCTGCGAAGAGAAACACAAAATCTCACCTCCGCATCTCTTTATTGATCTTGATCTTTATTAGATTCTTGAGTTTTCTATCATTTTAAAGGGAGCTGCTCGCTTCCTTTGTTTCACAGAACACTGTTCTAACTAATCCGGAGGTCAGTGAGAGTGTTCAGGCAACGCGCCTGCGGTCTTTACCGTTCACATGATTGTTCCTGGTTGCTGCCAGCTTTCCTAATGCTGCAGCTTCTGCTGGGTACAGCAGAGGAGCCCTCCCCCCCCCAGCCAACCACCAGCAGGCTGTAAAACATCCACAACACTGTGCATCTGCCACACCTGTAGTAGGTAAAATTCTTTATATCAATGCCTGCTGCACCCTTTTCCCAGCCCAGCTCCAGAGGGAGATGGACCTGGCAGTTCAAGTCGCCATGGACTCGGTATTGACATTGTTGAAAGCCAGCGCTGCTGTTGAAATGTTCTTTACCTGCATGTTTCCATCCATTGAAGTTTTGTGCCCAGTGGTCTCTGGTCACAAACGTTTGTCCCATTTAATCAAGCAGTGCCCCTGTTTCTCTAATTGCTCTGCTCCTGGTAACAAGATTTTTATCATTTCCATGTTTGCAGTGAGACCACAAGTAATGTTTTTGTCGTTTTGTTACAAGCTGTGTCAATTAAGGAATGAAAGATGCTGACAACCCTATCCTTATCAGTTTTAGTGCTGATTTAAGTGTGGTTGTAAGCTCCCCACGTGTTCTGGGCTGGAGGGCGGTTGAAAATGCAGAATTTACAGCAGCAGTACCTTCCTGCCATTGGAATAGAGACCAGACCTTATGACCTAAGTGGAGTCTGCTAGTTCTGCAGGCTGTCATGCAATTTTATAAACACATGACCATTTCCAGAGGTGTGTGTGATCTAGATGTTGCCTAAAGGGAACTGGATAAAAATAAATAATTTTTTGTTAAGTGTTGTGTTTTGTAATATCCTCTGTTGAATTATGGTGCAGTAAGTGTTTTTTCTTCTTATGTATCTGGTATGGCGTGTCTTCGGATGATATGGTGGCCCTGGGTGCAACAGGTGGTGCTGCATTCTGTGGGTGGTAGTGTGCACGTTTTGCCACCAGGTGGGGTAATTACAATAAGATTAAAAGCAGCAGCAAAGAGTGCTGGGTCATTGTGGACACCAGTCCTCTTCTGGGACCACTTCCTGCCTGCCTGTTGCCCATTAAGTGTTTGTATCCCTAAATACACTGGACACCTGTGTGTCCCTACAGGCTGTTTCTCTCCACACTGGAGGACTGTGTGTCCCTACAGGCTGTTTCTCTCCACACTGGACGACTGTGTCCCTACAGCCTGTTTCTCTCCACACTGGACACCTGTGTCCCTACAGCCTGTTTCTCTCTGTACACTGGACACCTGTGTGTCCCTACAGCCTTTTTCTCTCCACACTGGACACCTTTGTGTCCCTACAGCCTTTTTCTCTCCACACTGGACACCTTTGTGTCCCTACAGCCTGTTTCTCTCAGTACACTGGACACCTGTGTGTCCCTACAGCCTTTTTCTCTCCACACTGGACACCTGTGTGTCCCTACAGCCTGTTTATCTACATGCTGTGGCCTACAGCTGTTGTTACCTGTGTTGTGCTGTGTGATGGCAGCCATTGAAGAATAACAGTACACAACTGTGAGTCTCATCCCAAGTGTATTGGGGTTACCGTCGTAGAAGACTGGGGTACAGTTGCTCCGTTCAAATATGGAAAGTGGGCAAAATGTTGATGGCCATTGTACAGTCACTGATAAGGAATGTGGCAAGGAAGAAATAAAAAAACAACTGGATGACCCCATCTAATTTACAACAGTTCTTTGTGTTTCTGTGTTAGAATTTAAGACCAAGCCATCACACTGAACATGTACTGTTCTTGTGGGTATTGTTCTTTCCAGTGTTAAAAGTGTTTCCACTAAAACGATCTACTTCTGTGTCTGAGGGTCTCTTTATATAATTAAATTCCTATTCACGGATACTTGGCTCATGCTAGCTATGATTTCTACATTTTCGACTTGATCTTATTTTTCTAACTTGAGCTCTGCTGCAGGGGGCTTATATGTTTCAGCCTGGTCCTCACCGTCAATGACAATTTCTTCTCAATTGACACATCTACTTAAATAAGGGTAAAAATAAAACACAAAATGAAGTAAGAAAATCTTCTAAAGCATTTCTTAGTGAATAACAGACACTTTATACCTTTATACATATAAAGCCTGCACATCTTATCTTTATATAGTACCTTTTATCCCCAATGACCTCAGATGGTTTCATTAATGAAAGTTTAAGTTAATTATGTGAAATATAAAATGGAATAAACCCTGTACTGGGTTTTGATATCTGTCCATCCATGTTCTAACTACTCCCTCCAATTCAGGGTCATGGTGGAGCTGGAGCCTATCCTGACAAACTGGCTTATGGTATATCAAAGTACAGTAAGTACAACCTATATAGATTTCAGTAGTATACATTAAAAGCAATGAGTATTTTGTGTTGTAGGAGTATTTATTTTGTAGTTAGGTCAAGAAGCATTCAATCTGTGCTTTTCTATTGACTTGATTTGCCAATGCCCTTTTCCGGAGCAGTGTAGTGAGGTTATGTCACTGTGGAATTCACCTTTTTTTATTTTCTATTGTTCCTGGAGACGTGTGCACATTCATAAAGCAATATCCCTTTCACAGACAGTGTTGAGGAAAGTGACTTTTTTTAAAAAACCCGCCATTACACACATGCTAAGTGCGTAAGAGATGATTTTTAAAAGTTATTGTTCCTTAACTAAATCATTTTTTAAAAATCAGCTATAATTCATTTATGTTCCTTAAATTCGTTTTGATTTTATGTTTGCCTAAAGATTTAATAGTAAGGGGTTACTTTCACCAGATACTGATTATAGGTGTTTTGTCAAAATTTCCTCCATGTTTCTTGCTCTTAAGAATTTTTATTTCTAGATAGGGCCACATACCAATGAAAGTGAATAAATACACATATCACCCTGCAGCTTATAACCAGCAGCCCCACTGAAGCTCAGCAGGTGTGAGCCTGGCCAGTACCTGGAGGGAGACTCCTGGGAAAAACTAAGGCTGCTGCTGGGAGAGGTGTTAGTGGGGCCAGTAGGAGGCGCTCACCCTGCAGTCTGTGTGGGTCTTAATGCCCCAATATTGTGAGGGGACACTATACTGCCAAAAAGGTACGGTCCTTCAGTTAAGACTTACAACCGAGGTCCTGACTCTCTGTGGTCATTAAAAATCCCAGGGTGTTTCTCGAAAAGAGTAGGGGTGTTACCCCGGTGTCCTGCCCAAATTCCCCCTGGCCTTTACCAATCATGGCCTCCTAATAATCCCCCCCTCTGAACTGGCTTCATCACTCTGTTCTCTTCCCCACTGAGAGCTGGTGTGTGGGGAGAGTACTGGTGCACTATGGCTGCTGTCACATCATCCAGGTGGGGCTGCACACTGGTGGGGGTGGAGGGGATCCCCCTTACCTGTAAAGCACTTTGAGTGGAGTGTCCAGAAAAGCAGTATATAAGTGTAGGGGGTATTATTATTATTATTGTTGTTTTCTGTGGAAGTTGAGTATGAGTTAAGCTTTTTTAATTTTATTATGAGTATGAAGCTTTCAGAAAAATCAGTAACTTGAAGACACGGGATTTCTGGAAAGCGCTGAATGAATAGTGCTGAGGCCTACATCCCTCGTTATGTCGGTTAGTGAGAGCGTGTCTCTTCCTTTAGAAGAAAGTGGTTTCTATTTTTGAGCAAGACTTGCGCGCGCTGTCTGGAACTGAAAGCGCGTCCCCGATTGCCATGGGGCGTGCGCAGGCGCGTCTGTGGAGCGCAGATACCAGCATCTGCGCAGCTGTGCGTTCTTCGAAGGAACTGCCAGACACCACGCCAGCTATTTCGGCGCAGGCCCGTGCAGTTGATCCCAGCGCTGCTTTCATGGCTGCTGTGTTATATACTGGTATTGCACTAGCATGCATTAAGTACTTGAATCGCTGTCGACGCAAATACAATAATCAGAGCCGTTCTCTCCTGTAGAGCACAACGCGTCTTTGGAAAGGGGTGTGCAGAGGAGCTGCGTGTGACGTCAGGCAGCGGGCAACCCTGCCGCTAACCCTTCTGCCACGAGAACGCGATGAATGTGGGAGCTTTCGGCGGAAGTGACGTCTCGGCGGCCATGGCGGCTCTCAGTTCGGTTCCGGATTCGCTGTGAAGTGGAGAAGCGGTTTTGACTGCTGGACTGGACTTATGTATGGTGTTTTTTTTTTTGGGAAGGAGTGGAACAACAGCAACAACATTATCATTCCTAAAAGGTTCTCGGAACTTTTGGGGGGAATTTGTTTCGGTCTCGGAGCCTACTTGGTCGCTGGTCCTGTGTGCTCTTTTTTTTTTTGTACTTCAATTTTTAAAGTGAAAGGAGCGCTGGTTCGCCTTCAACCAAACACATACTTGTTTTACCCCCACCAACCCACCAACCCGCCCGGGAGCGGGTTCGGTTCGGTACCGGCTTCGCCTCCCCCCCCTCCCCTCTGCCACCTCCGCCTTTGTCAGTGCGCCGGCTGCGAGGTGGTCGCGTCGGAACCCTTTCGTGGCGCCTGATTGTGGTGTTAGATCCTGCGGCCCCGAGTCTGTCGACATGTTCAAGACCCGACAGTGCCTGCTCGGGATCCGGACTTTCCTTGGGGTCACCTCCCGGATCTGGGGATTGATCCTCTATATTCTCAGGAAACACCTTCGCACAGTGAGTAGCAAATTCTGCATGTATCTTCCTAGATGGGGGGCATAAAATCGCTTCTGTCTTCCTTCTCTAAGTCAAATTAGCTGTCAAGCGAAGTGCGGGGCTGCACCACAAATTAGAAACGCGCACACCGTGCTGAGTGTGAACCGTATGTTATGTGCGCACACACACCTTGGAGACCCGATGCTTATTACAAACGCACCGGTTAGTTTGTAACTTGTGAACTAGACGATTTGTGCAACGAGTGATCTCTCACTTCTGTGGAAACTAATCTTGTTTTTTTTTTTAATGTCCTCCTCTCACCTACCCCGGGAGAGCCATCGACGTAAAGTTTATTGCTGCTCAACGATGTGTTCAACTCCGGTAGCAAACCCTCACGAACTCGAACTCGAACTCTTAAACGGTGGTGCTGCCATTGCTCGATCCGAGGGTTGCCCGAGCCCAGCTCGTTGGATTTGGAGCACTGGGCGGAGAGAGTGTGCAAGTTGAGTTTGCGGGGCAGTGCCGCCCCCTCCCAGCGCGCTTTGTGTCATTATCGGGATCTTTGGAAACAAAAAACAACGCCAAAAGCTGTTGCAGGTGGTCATTTCCTAGATGCATTAGCTACACGGGGATCACGGTCTGGCTTCCCTCTTTCGGATTGCGGTATTCTTTCAAAAGAGTAAGAAAGAGAAAGAAAGGCACTGCAGAGAATGGTCAATATTGCCCAGAAGATCATCGGCTGCGGTCTCACCGAGATTAAACAGCTCTATGAGGACCGCTGCCGTGGTAGAATTCTGGCCATCACAGAGGACAGTCACCACCCCGGGCATGAGCCCTTCACCTCACTGCCCTCAGGCAAGAGATACAAGAGCATACGGACACTTACCACTAGATTCTTCAATAGCTTCTATCCACAAGCAGTGAGACTGGCGAACACATTTAGCCATCCCCCTCGGACCACACCTACACCATCACCATCTACCTCTTTATGATTTCTTATCTATTGCACATCTCCAGTCATTGTTTACACATCTGTATTGTTTACATTCAAACTGCCTACATGTTTACTTGCACATTGTCTATTGTTTGTTTGTACATTGTCTTGATGCACCGTTTGCACTTTGTCTTGTTTTTTACAATCGAGAGACTTTCTGTAAGTAAGAATTCCATTGTACCAGTACTGGTTACATATGGCAATAAAGTTCAAGTTCAAGTTCAAGAGTGTGAAAAATAATTTAACAACGTGGGTAAGGTCCACGTTTCTAGCTTGCTTGCTCCAGAGGCCGGTGTCCGGTCTCGTCCTCTGTACCACAAGCGATCTCGCGTTCTGGTCAGCCATATCCTGACAGGTGCTTTTCCTGGGACCAGGAGTGAGAAAGATCGCGGAGAAAAGGGCGCCGAGGAGCTGTTGTTGAGAAGTACGTGATTCTGTGGGGCTATGCCATGTACGTGTGTAGGCACTCGCATCCGGACTGCGAAATGTGATTTGGACAGTCTTGATCTTGACCTGGGAGCCCAAACTTCCCTGCAGATGTGTATCTGCACTTCCCCATCAGAGGGCAGAGACTGAGACGGAGGCAGCCTCATGAATTATTTTCAAAGTCCCTCTTTAATTTGGATTTCCATAGATTTAAGAGGTGCATGTGGTAGCACACATTTTGAGTAGTGGTTTTGGGTCAGTTAAGTGTGTGTTATAGTTAGAAACGTCAAGCGTTTTGGAACAGACATTGCTGCTCAAAAAGTGGTGCATAGATGAGTAACCAGACGCATTCTGGCTCTTAAGGGAATGTCAGACACTGTCTGCCTTAAGTAACCAAATCTTTTTAGTCTTTAACAGGGAAGATTTACGAGGGGACCTGATACAAGTATTCAAAATCCTCAGAGGCACTGATAAAGTCAAGCCAGTGAACTTGGAACTAACAGGGAAACACAAACCAGAGGCCAAACGTGGGACCTCTGAGGTAGTTTAATTAAAAACTGAGAAAATGAGGTGCTTCTTTAAACAAAGGCTTAGATGGAGCTAGCTGCCCAGCCATGTTGTTGAAGCCGTTACCCTGAATCAGTTTTACCCTGAATGGGAGCCTTCGGTTAGGAAGAGGCACTCCTTTGCACAAAGAGTTGCAGGAGTGTGGCAGAAAGTACCCAGCTACGTTGTTGAAGCTGATACCCTGGCTTCTTTCAGGACACCGCAGTTTGAGATCCTGCAATCGATTAACTACTCGCAACCAAATGGGCCCGAGGGACAGTGGCCTCCTCTGAACTTGAAGCTTTCTTAGTGTGTTGAGGCGTGTGAAGGACTCTTTTCTCTCCTCGTATCCACACACATGGTTAGAATTACCATGCCTTGACAGGCATGTTATTTTCTTTCATCATCTGTATATTTCTTGTGGCCTCCCAGCCAACTCAGAAAGGGGAAAGTATCTTTAGAATCCAAGACCTTGGTCCTTGTCATGCTGGCATGTGGTTTGCGAGAGAGAGAGAGAGACCCTTTTTGGAGACTGTCAGAAGTATCTGAGCAGTGGCAGAATAAATGTTCCCTTCAGACACAGTGGAAAAAAAAGGGTCACTCTTTTCATTCTGCTTGAGTGAAAGTCGCTCTGCCTGAAAAGTTTCATCCATTTCTGTCCCCATTCAAGAAGGCAGATTGAACTCCTTAATTGTTATACATGATTCTAAAATATCGAAAGCAGAAGTGCAGACCCTCAGGCCAGCTGTAAGATCTGTCGATCAGGGAGCAGATCTTCTGTGAGAGGTTGAATTCACACACTGTTGGACTGCACAGGAGTGAAGAGAAGTTTCCTGATAACCACTTTTTTTTCCCGCTATTGAAATCAGAAGTGCTCAGCAGCTTCATATGCCCTGAAGGGTCTTACCTCATTTCCAAGCACAATTGCTTAATTGGCCTAATTAGTTAATTAGTCTTGGCCAGTGTGGGGGTAACTGCGTCACAGCCCATTCTGCTGAAGCTGGTTGTGGAGTTACATTTGCAGCTAGCCTGTCGAAAGATTTTATCAGAGGTGCTCATTTTCCTATTCGTAGTCTTGTTTATGTGGTTTATAAATGGCTCTCTCTGCTCACCTCTTGCTCTTTCTGTCATCTGCCATGAGATTTGATTTGGATCCCATCTTTTGTGATGGGTTCCAAACGTGCAGCTTGTAGAAACCCATTGAAATGGCACAATTTAAAACACTGATCCAGTGTTACCTGAATTGAAGGTGTTGGATTAATCCGTAGGACAGGCACTGTAAATGTAACTTGAAGTTTTATGGTAACAGTAACTTCTGTGCTCGTTCTGTCCTGGGTTGTGTGGGCAAGCTTTTCCTTACTAACTGCCTGGGGATGGCGCTGCAGAGCTGGGAGGTCAAAAGTGTGGGGGGGATAAGTCTTCTATTCTCCGAGTTTAAGCCAGTACGTCCCTAAGGCTGTTCCTAGGAAACAGTGTAACATGAGTTTGGTTCCACTACAGAGCTGTGACTTCATCGAGTATGTTGATCTTTTTTAAGAGCTTAAAACTAATACCAAAAGATGTGCCCCTGGGGTTAATTTTCTTAGGTCAATCTTTGCTGCCTTGCAGAGAATATCCTGTGGTGAATCATGTTTTATTTGAAGGCTGTCATGATAAATCCTGATCACAGCGCGGCGGACAAATGAGTCATGTTCACCTGTAAACTCCTGGACGAGATTGTCATTGCAGTCAGTAAAGATTCTGAAATGTAGAGAGCAGGGAGCAGACAGCCCTGTGTCAGAGCAAGGCAAGACCATGAGAACAAATAAGAAAGAGACCTTTTGGCCCAGATCTTACCCAGCGGATTCTTGAACATGATATCATGTTCCATACTCCAGCCACTCTTTGTGTAAATAAGCACCTTCCCGTCTCGGTGACATATACAGTACCACGTAGTTTCTATTTTCGCCCTCTGGTTCTTGTTGCACTGTCGAGTCTGAAGAGATCCACTGGGTCGACTCTGTCAGTGCCCTGGAGGATTTTGAATACTTGCATCAGGGCTCCTTGTAATTGGCTCTGTTCAAGACGAAAAGTGTTCAGTTCTTTCAGCCTGTCAGCGTTGGACATTCTCTTGAGCCCTGGAATGCACCTGATCGCTCTTACTTGGACTGATTCCAGAGCAGCAGGATCTTATAGAAAAGATGGTCCCAATACATCAAATCACATCACAGACTCTGTGCTTTGGAGATTACTGGGCACAAAGGGGGGCTTGTTCCCTCCCTCAGTCCATAAGTGCCTGCATGAGAGACTTTTTGCAGGTCTCTCCTTTGTTTTTTTGCTTGCTTAAGTGAAGCAGAAGTAATGTGCAGTGGTGATGACTTCCTTGAAAAAAGTATGTTTTTCTCTACTGAATTAACTCAAAGACTCCCCACCACACGGCTTCCTGCATAACATACTTTATGTATATACTATTCAATGTTAGAAATCTAAATTCCATTGTTCTGAGTGCACTATACAGTTTATAGCTTGAGTTACCGGTGTGGCAACATTGCTTCTGAGAGAGTGCCAAACAGGTATGTCTGGTTGGAAAACAATTATGTTAATACTTGTTACTCAAGTTACTGCTCCAGAAACGATGTCGAGTCGTCTTTTATATCGGGGGTGTTTTCTGACTGTGTAGTGTGATGGTGCTTGTATTTAAAAAAATCCCTCCCTGTGATTAAACCCAGAGAGGACTGGTTCAGAAGGATCTGGTTAAGGAAAGCATCCTTTTCTTAGAGAATTTTTAACTTTGAGAATAGTAAACTGTATTCTTTAATATCAAGAGCTCTTTTAATGCAGGCCGTGTCTAACTGCAGCTTCCCGATGAAGATAAGAGTTTGGGTTTCTCTTAGAGCTAATTGGTCTTATAACCTCTTCCAGTTGTTTTCTGGTAGATACTTTAGCTGCTTTTAGGAAATGGGCTTGATGGGCAGGAAGGCCTCCTCTAATTTTTAAATGTTATGTTTTTATGCCCCCTGTTTCTGTGCAGTTGCCTCCCTGGCTCTATTTAAATACATCAGGAGTCAGCTGATTGTGTCGGGGCACGGTCAGCCGGGTTTACTGTTGTGAGAGAACAGAAAGCACAAGGCTCTGCTCCTGTAGCAATAGTCACTTATGCTTTAGAAAAATCCTCTTAAAGATGTGATAGAAATTGCTGATCCCTGTAAACATGGCCACTGGTATATGCCATCCCCGTAACCTTGGCTACACCACAGGTGTCTCCCATCCCTGTATCCATGGCCCCTGGTGTCTCCCATCCTGTAGCCATGGCCCCTGGTGTCTCCCATCTCTGTAGCCATGGCCCTGGTGTCTCCCATCGCTGTAGCCATGGCTACGCCACTGGTGTCTCCCATCACTGTAGCCATGGCTACGCCACTGGTGTCTCCCATCGCTGTAGCCATGGCTACGCCCCTGGTGTCTCCCATCGCTGTAGCCATGGCTACGCCACTGGTGTCTCCCATCGCTGTAGTCATGGCTACGCCACTGGTGTCTCCCATCGCTGTAGCCATGGCTACGCCACTGGTGTCTCCCATCGCTGTAGCCATGGCTACGCCACTGGTGTCTCCCATCGCTGTAGTCATGGCTACGCCACTGGTGTCTCCCATCGCTGTAGCCATGGCTACGCCACTGGTGTCTCCCATCCCTGAAGCCACAGCCGCTGGTCTTTGATATTACATGGCTAAAGTTGGGAAAGGTGAACATAATTTGGTCACAGGGTGTAGCATGCAAAAATAAAACTGCTGAATTTTCAAGTGATTTTACAAACGCATAGTGATTCTTAAGATGAAATGAAAAAAAAACAGATCAGTAATGGTAGGCAGGCAGTAATGTTCAAAACTTTCAAAGTGTTGAAATCCAAGTATATTTTTAACTCTCGGGTCGCAATTGAGATTTCCACTGCTGAATCATTAGGCAGCACAAAGCTAATACACTTCCTCATTGTACTTCCCCACCTTCTTGTCCAAGTTCATTCTCAGCTGAAGATGTTTCATAACACGTTAAATGCACATTTTTGGCTTTCACACTTTTTAGCTTCGCAAAGTACAATTTGTGATCCATTTGCCAGCACTCTTCAGGTGTGTTCCTGAGTGACGCATACAGCCCCAGTCTTCATTTCTTTATTAAGACTTGTTACAGAGGGTCTGTAGGGCTTACTTGGAGTGATGGAAAACTGCTCTGTGGGATTTGGAAGCTTGTGACCTAGGCAGTTAAACAAGCCAGGATCCCGAGATGCAGGAGTGTGCGCGCTGAGTACTGATCTCTATACTTTGTTCACTCATACTTCTGAAGATCTGCGATTGCAACCTGCGCTACAATAATATTTCTGCAGCTTACTGTAGCCACAGAGAATCCTTTGGGGAGTTGGAGGTTTTCTATGCATTGTGTGTAAGTAGCACCCTCTGTGAAACCTAGATGGGTCATGATTCCCTTGTGTTTGACAATGTTCTCCCCCCCAGGGGGTTCAGGTGCGGTGATGCGGACATTGCTCATCTGAGTGACGAGCGGCAGACCTCTGTCTGTTGCTGCTTCTTGTCTCTCGTGTGTCTTCAGCACGGCTCTGGTTGGCAGCATGTGGGGGCTCCAACAGAGAGGATGCAGGGAAATGGGGGGTGGGAGTTGGGGCCCGGACACTGGCTGGACTGAGGTGCCCGGCATCCACCCGGAATTCGCCAGCGTGACAAACAGGCGCTTCCAGCTGTTCCCCAGCGCCCTGTCTCGCCCCCCGGCTGACGCGCCTCGACAGCTGAGGCGGCCAGGAATAGCCGGTGCTGGGACACTTCCGCTGGCAGTGCCCCACCAGAGTCGAGGTGGGGGGTGGGGGAGAGGGTACCTCTCTCTCCCTGCCTTTGTCCGGCGATGCCTAGTCGTTTCCAAACCCAGTGAGAGCGCGAGAGAGAATGGGAGGCGGCTTTCTTGTATAACGCAGAGCCATGGAGAGGCAGCTGCAGGGATGGCTGATGACAGTCTTGGATTACATAAGAGGGGCAGGGAGAGGTAATGGCATCGCGTTACACAGCCTTGTGATTACCGCTATCAGATCTCTCTTGGTGGTTTCTGAACTTCACCTGCCTTCCCCTTTTCACCGGCGCATTCTCCGATCCGTGCCAAAGCAGACGCTAGAGGATTTTCTTCCCCTGTGGGCCACCTCCTTCTGTTTTGTTTGGCAGGATCGGTTTTCAATTTTACGTTCTGAAAATGGCAGATAAACAAAAGCTTTCGCTCTTCGTGGCTGGAGGAACAGAAGCCGGGAGGTGAATTCCTTGGCTGTGCGTAGGTCCCAGGGTTGTCCGAAAAGCACTGGGTGAAAGAGCACCCTGACAGTAGGGCTTTTAAGAAGGTGCTTTTGCTGGAATAGTCAGGGTGGGTGAGGGAAATGGCAGTTGTAGTAAAAAACTGAGATTGTGTGGTGTTTGACAAAAGCACTTTTAGCACAGAGCGGTAAAAGATTGATGGCAGTCTAAGAAGTGTTCTGCTTTACAAGAAAACCGTTGGCGCCAGGTGCAGCCACGTCTCGTCCATTCTTGGATAGAACGACTTTTGCTGGCTTCAGAGATGGGTTAGTGAGGCAGCTGCACTGGCAGGAAGTATAATCGGAACAGGGAGACCTAGCAGAGATCAGGAGAGCCAGGGCTGCACAGGAATGTGACTGGGATCCCTGAAGGAGTGCGTGCTGGACAGCTGTGTTCCACATCCGCTCTTCTGTCAATCCCCGCTACTGGTCCGGATCATCTCTCTCTCGCACACCAGCACCCCCCCAGGCTCCCCCTCCCTCCTCCCCGGTACAAGATTTAATTGCAACCGGCTCTGGTTGTTGGGTCAGGAGGAAATGCGGACTGGGGGTTGCGTTTGAAGTCCCCACCGCCATTAAAAGCAAGAGAATTTGCTTTTTTGAGTCAAGACTTTCCCCCCCCCCCTACAAGGCTCCCAAGGGGCTCTGCTGTGGTTGGGTTCAGCTGGCACTGCGGTCCTCGGCCAGCCAGCAGGAGGACTCCCCGGGCTGCCTTGCCAGACGCTGAATGTGCCAGACGTTGCCGGTGTTGGCATGGCTGGGGGTCGGCTGGATTTCCCTGGATTTGCCAACAGGCACTCGAGGCTTGCCGACTGCTCCAGGCCTGGCAATGACATCGGCAAGAAACGCGCTTCCGGTCCCAGGAGAGTGTCAAGCGTACGGAAGCTGGGAGTCTCAGGCGGCTGGCTTGATCGATTAACAACCCACAATTTCCAAAATTGTCTGGACGTTAATTACTCCCCATCCGACTGTTGGTTTTCTTTCGTCTGTTTACAGAGTGTTCTCATTCCTAAAATGTCTCCCTTTGGGAAATTGGAGCGGCATGTGCAAAATCCGCATCGAGTGGAACCTGTGTTTATGTGCCGTCTCGTGCCATGAACTGTTTAAAAGTATCTTTCCAAACTGGCAGTCCCTCTGGGCTCTTCAGGGCTCCGGAGACATCAGGCATCATGTGGCAATAGTAGTTCAAGTAGGTAGCTTAGTCAGCATACGTAGGCGGCAAAGGAACAAGTTAAGGTTTATTCCATGCTGAAAAGAAAAAAGAAAGAACGTTTCGGCCATGGAGTGTGTCACACCCATAGAAGGCTCCACAGCCGAACCGTTGTGTTTCTTGTCTTCTCTTTTCAGCACGGAACGTTTATGTGCTCCTTTGCATCATATGGCAATAGGTGACTCCTTGGGTCTGCCGGACTTGTGGCGCAACAGCGCCACCTGGCCGCCACTGTTTGTAACTGGTTCCTCCTCTTCTCTTTGCAGATAATCCAGTACCAGACTGTGCGTTATGACACGTTACCTCTCTCCCCCATCTCCAGAAACAGATTGAGTAAGTATAACTCTACATCTCCACAGGTTGGATGTCGGCATGATGTGTCAGAAGCTCAGATTTGCCAACCTGCACCCCCCACCCTGCTCTGCCTTTGCGTGCCGTGCCTGGCTCCTGGCCTGAATACGCGTGTGTGTGTTCTCGCGCAGACGCAGTGAAGAGGAAGATCCTGGTGCTAGACCTGGACGAGACGCTCATCCACTCGCACCACGACGGCGTCCTGCGGCCCACAGTGCGGCCTGGCACGCCGCCTGACTTCATCCTGAAGGTGAGCGGCATCCCCCTAGCCTGTCTGGTGGTCTCCAGTCTCTGGAGTGAGCCAGGGGGCTGTGCAGGCTGGCACTTACACACAGTAGAAATGCCTAACGATTTACTGGGTTCTGTAGGTTTTCTGATCAGTTTAAAGCAGGGAGGACGTGCTTTGACTGAAACAGTGGTGGCATTATACACTGAAATATTTCGACCGGCAGGGGAATGGAAAAAAAAATCCATCTGCTGTACGGCATGTAATATTCTGGACTTTTTAGATTGCACCCTTGATCAGCGTTTAGGCTAATGTAAGTTAGGCATTTACATCCGTGCAGCTAGCTGCCCGTTCGCTCTTTGTGCTGCTCTGTCCTGGTGGCTGCGCGGACGGTCACATCAGGCCCAGCTCCTCAGCCGAGGAGACGCCGTGCGGACTGGGGGGAGGGGAGCCTGCAGCGGTTTTAACGCTGGGAGCCCCTCGACGCCCTGCAGGTAGAAGGACGGGGTCTGCAAGCCGAGGGGTTGCGAATGGAACGCGGCCTGTGACCTGGACCTGGTTCGTGCTGGGTACGCTCTAGGAAAGTCACTTGGGGTCTCCTGCAGCACCGTTGTCAACCAGCTCTTAAAGCATTGGACAGGATTACACATTTGCACCAGTCTCGTCCCAAGAGCTGGGTTTCAGAGCTCTGCTCTTTGAGGTCTGCTATTCCAGTTAACAGGCGTTTTGTATTTTAGACAGTATCCTCTTGTGTCAGAGATTTCCCATCTGTCTGCACAGCATTCATCAGTCACCTATTAAGGACTGTAGAATTTGTCATAGAAAGCAAAAAAAGCCCTTTTTGATCAGAGTCCTGTTTGCTGAATGTATTGGCTGCTGTAAGCCAGCAGCCCTGTGTTTCAGAAAGCCAAGAGTGCCAACTGCAGAAAAAACCTGCAAAAAACTAGTCCTTTGTGTAATTGAAAGCTCAATTAGCGTTAATAATGAACTAATATGTTGCTACACAAGTCAAGGAGTAACAAGGAAACACTTGGGAAGGGTTCCTGAAAATTAGGTTTATTCCTTTATAACACTTGTTCCCAATCTGGGTCCTGAAGGACCACGGACCTGCTGGTTTTCATTCCAGCCTAGCTTGATTACCCAGTTAAAGTCTTCATTTAACTAGCAAGATGCTTGAATAGAATATTTAGTTAATTTCCAGGACTAGGATTGGGAACCTGAAAATCACTGACTGACCTGTCATGACTCCTTGTCTATCCCTGTGATATAATGGCAACCTTTATATGTTTAGTGGTTCAAAAAGATCGCAAGCAGGTAAGAGTGCGTTGAATGGAAGATATTTGCTCAGGGATGTACTTAGTATATCTCATCTTGGCATATCTCAGTTTTAAAGTTTTGATTTAAAAAGTTTTCAAATAGTGTTTGCACCCAAATCTGGTACTTTGTTAATAAAATACAAGAGTTAGAGGAGTCTGCTCTAAACGTTCTGCAGCTGGAATATGGGCTCTGACTGCAGTGGTGAGGTTTTCCTCTAGGACTGTGATGAGTAAAAGGCACCTACCTATTCACTGAACACTTCAGAAATGTTTTAAACGAAAGGTGAAAATGTTATAGTGTGTGGAAGTGATGTTTCTAACTTCATTATTGAAATTGAGATTGGAGTTGGCTTTGCTGAATGAGCAATTACGTAAGAAACCAGGGCTGGTGGTTTGCTCAGCTTCTTTGCGGGAGTGGAGGCGATGTGGGTGGCATCACTAGAGAGCATGCTGTGCCCCTTCTGAAAGCCCATCTACAGTGGCGGAAGGCGAAAAGGTCTCTTCTCTCTGTCGCTTCACCCTTTCAGCTCTCCCAAGGTTTCTAAATAGCATGCGTTTAAAAAAAGACATTGTTGCAGTGGCATTATTTGCAGGAACGCTGTTCTCTTTTGTAACAGTGGCTCTTGCAATAGCGGAGTAGGTGCCTTGTGGGTCAGTGAGGATGAACGCCACACTGAGGTCTTTTTTTTTTTGCGATGTTAAGCCTCTGGTTGTCTCTCTCTTCTCTCTGCCCACCTAGGTGGTAATAGACAAACACCCCGTCAGGTTCTTTGTACATAAAAGGCCGCATGTCGACTTCTTTCTGGAAGTGGTGAGTGAGACTTCTGTCTTGTTTGATTTCCTAATTTCAGGTGAGATGCGAGTTGGACCTGCTGCGCTGGCCCATGGATTGTGTTTCTGTGCAGATCTGGCTGCAGCTCCTCTCAGCCCTGTTCTAATCCACAGCTGAATGATTTGATCATTTTGTTTAGGAACATAAGAATGATTAGAAACGAGAGGAGGCCACTGTGCCCCTCTGGCCCGTTTGGTAGGGAGTAGTTAATTGATCCAGTGATCTCATCCAGCTGGCTTCCTGAAATAAGCCAGGGTATCAATGTCAACAAAATGGCTGGGTAGCTTGTTCTGTACCACCACCCTACTGTAAAAGTAAAGATGTGCCTACTGCCCTTAATCTAATTAAGTCATTATTTATAGTGATTGAGAGATCAATTAGCATTAATCATGAACAAGTCGTTTAGGACAGATCAGGAGTCATTTCAGAAGGGT
The DNA here is from genome assembly GCF_059453375.1 of Lepisosteus platostomus. Taxonomy (NCBI): domain Eukaryota; kingdom Metazoa; phylum Chordata; class Actinopteri; order Semionotiformes; family Lepisosteidae; genus Lepisosteus; species Lepisosteus platostomus. Next base: position 8,330,449 of record NC_142614.1, on the reverse strand, counting down.
TCCTGGAGGATCGCATCCAGGCTTTTCTTCAAAGCCGTTTCCTTATTCTATCCCTCTCTTCATCTCAGGTCAGCCAGTGGTATGAGCTGGTAGTCTTCACAGCCAGTATGGAGATATATGGCTCAGCAGTGGCTGACAAACTAGACAACAACAGAGGGATCTTGAAACGGAGATACTACAGACAGGTGACTCCCTTCTCTGTCTGTCTTTTCTATCTTGTTTTTGAGTGCGGCATGTCTTTACTTACTTTACTTTATTGTCCCAGATGGGAAATTTGCTTTTTAGGCAGGTAAAAATGTAATTCAATACACAACACTTTTAACACAACATGAACCCATTAACAAAAAAGAGACATGAGACATGAGGAAAAGAAAAATATATAAGTAAAGCAAGATTAACAGGCAATTGTCCAAATTAAGCAGGTTAATAGCTATGAGAATAAAACACGACTCAGTTCCAAAGCTCTTGAATCTAGGCAGTATAAATTCATGCCCTGATGGCAGGAGGGCAAATTCACTGTGCAAAAGGCGGTCGTGACAGTCTGTGATGATATTGGACTTCCGCACCGTTTGCTTGTCGGTGACTATTTGCGTCCAAGTGTGTATACGACCCAGGCCTGCATTGCATTGTACAGGATTTTGGTAGTTTATCTCTCTGTATGCTAGATCTCACTGTCTCTCTCCCCCTCTCTCCCTGCAGCACTGTACGCTGGATCTAGGTAGTTACATTAAAGACTTGTCTGTGGTACACAGCGACCTTTCCAGCATTGTCATCCTAGACAACTCCCCCGGGGCCTACCGCAGCCACCCAGGTGAGAGCGCACCCTCTTTCTCCCCAATTTCTCCAGCCTCTCTGGGCTTTCCCACATATGAGTCAGGGTGCGCTTGTAACCTTCTCTGGCCAGGACTAAAAAGATTGAGGTCTTTGAGCCTGTGGATGTAGTTGGACTTTCTTCTCCAGACTGATTCCAGAGTTTCTCTGTAATGTGGTAACTATTATTGTGCCTAAGGACTTACTAGTGAATTGCACAATTAGCACTAGTTGTTTGTCATTCCTTCCCCCAAAAGATAAAAGTGCAACATACGGTAGATACCCTTTTAAAGCTCAGCGGTTCCCATCGAATGTACAGTATGTAGTTTTTCTGCTACTTGCATGTAACACTATATACAGTACCTATCTTTATAATAATAATAATAGTAGTAATAATAATAATTATGGAACAAGTAATATGTTTATTCCATGCTGAAAAGAGAAGAAAGAAAACAACATTTTGGCTATGGAGCCTTCTTCGGGTGTGAGCATGCTGACGCAGCTACCCACCCGAACTAATAATAATGATTATTGTTCTTGTTGTTGTTGTTATGATAAAATTGTATTGTATGTAAGGCCATTAAAAGTAGCTTCTCAAAAGTGCTTTACAGTAAGAAACAAAGTGCACAATGAGTGGAGACAGCAGGATTACACAATTTCAGTAAGGGTTTGGAATATAGTAAGAAAACAAAAGGGGCAGACATGGAACCACCTAAATAAAATCCCTTCTGAAGAATCAAGTTTTCAGTCTTGATTTGAGAGTGCTCAGTCAAGGTGACTCTCTATATCCTTAGGGATAGAATTCCAGATCTCTGGGGCACAGCAGATGAAGCTGCTAGGTATTTTCCCAATTTTAAACTTTGTCTCAATCTTTTGGCAACTACAGTTTGCTGGACCTTCTGTTTTGGTATCATCCATGTACTATTTACCTGCCTACACCAGAATCTAAAACCCTGCTCTAAATTAGGATCAGCATTAGTCCTGATGACTGATGACATCTTTCCCAATTTGACTACTTACCCTTTATCTGTGCTCTCCATTTTCATCCATTACTCAGTTCTCTGTTCAAAGACAACTTGAGCTTGTGCACTGCTGCCCGCACAAAAGAGAGGTGGCAAGGAGCAGAACTGGCTGCAGGGAGCTGTAACAGCATTACAGTAAAACCCACTGTAGGAGAGTGATGCTGGAGCACCTACTGTCTCTGCTCTCCGATGATCGAGGTAATATTTGGTCCATTTTTCCATGCTAACCTGTGTCCGTTCTACCTTCCAGACAATGCAATTCCTATAAAATCATGGTTTAGCGACCCCAGCGACACAGCACTTCTGAACCTCTTACCTATGCTGGACGCGCTGAGGTAGGTAATTCCAGAGCCTGTCTTTGGTTGATCCATGTGTCCTGAGATCCAGCTTTGTGCCCATTGGAAAGGGTTCAGCCTGAGATCAGATCTGTCATCAGGCTCTTATAGGGAAATTTAGTATTGATCTTTACTATCTGGGCCTGTGTCTTTGAAAGTATGCTTTTGTAGGCAGTGGCACCCATTAAAATTGTGTCTGAGGTTTAAACCATTACTACGTAAATTACATGGAGATTTCAGTAAAAATCAACAAGAATGCACAGATGATCCAAGACAGAACATACTCCCATTTAAGGCCTGGTTGTACTTTATAGAAGGAAAAAAATAGTTCCTACAGTTCAATTTAAATTGGTCTGCAAGCTTCTCCATTCACCCCAAACAGATTGTTTCAAAATATCTGGGATTTATCATTGTATTTCCAAATGATAAAGAAACGTTTCTTTGTGTCACTTGGTGCCATTTCCTTTAGTTTTGTATCGGCGTTAGGTTTGACCTGCTAAACTGCCTATAAAGTTGAATTTGATCTGCTTGCCTGTGGATGATGCACTGGCACTGTTAATGTTTTCCAGCATTTTCAGCATCAGTGGTTTAATTTCTCCCTGCGCAGCAGAATGAAAACTGCAGACACTGGGAGGGGCGGATGGTGGTGGTGGTGGGGCGGGTTGTTGGAACAAATCTTGCACGCTAGGCATTCAGGTGCTGCTGCTCTTTCTGATCGCTCCTCTCCCTCTGTGTCCCGGCGGAGCAGGTTCACTGCAGATGTCCGATCCGTCCTCAGTCGAAACCTACATCAGCACCGGCTCTGGTGATGGGTCGTCTCCCGCCTGGAGGGGTAGTCCCTCCTTGTTTCGTCTCGCCGGACCCCGCCTCTCAATGACCTCCTAGCGAACCCTTCATAGGACCCCCCCCCCCACCAAGCACCGGGAGGGGAGAAGGCACACATGGAGGGGGGGCTCAGGAGGGGAGAGTGGGGGGTGGTGGGTGGGTGACTCTGGAGGCCATTTTCTGACATTGAACCTCTGCCTTACAACTTGCTTCCCCTTGGGGCGTGTGTGTGACTGTATGTATGCCTGTCTGTTTTTTTTTTTCCCTCGAGCAGTTCTTTTTAAAGACGAAAGAAAGAAATCCGTGAAGCCAGCCTCCCTTGTTCCCCTCCTGCGTTCTCTCCATCACCCCCCCACCCCAGCGCCCCTGGTCGCTCTCAGCAGAGATCCCCTGTTCCTGTCTCCCACGCAGAAATGACAAGTTGCTGGACTCTTTCAAAAGCAACTAGCCTGGGTTATTGACTTTACAGGGGAGAAGGCGGGATACGGAGTGTTTTTTTTTTCCTAACTGGATCACGTTTGAGAATGGGAGATTTAGGGATGTCTGGGGGTGCCGGAGGCAGAGGTTGAGGGACAATAACGGTACAACACTTTTGAGGAGTCCAGTTGTATTTTGACTGGAAGGAAGGCGAGGCTGGGGAGCCCTGGGATGGAGGCAATGGGCCGGAACCATATAGGCCACAGTGGACAGATGGACAGATTGATGGCTTGTTGCCACCTCTGGGCTTGATCATATCCTTTGCGATTTCCTTTGCACGTTCTTCTCCTCCTCCTCCTCTCCCTCCCTCCACATCTGACGCATTTGCTCGGCCAGCAGGGTACAGGGATCTGCAGAAAGAGGCGCCCAGAGGGAGAGAGCCGGAAACGGACAATGAAATGTTTTAACAGATGACGAAAGAGGATTGTCCTTTGCTGGTCTTGTTCAGTCCATCAAAGAAAGTCAGTCATTTTCTCCTGTTTTTTTTTATTCCTGTTTTGTGCTGGGGGGAAAGGAGCAGAGGGGTACACTGCTAAAATAGCTACCCCACCAAGTCCCCCCCCCCCCCCCCCCCAGAGAATGGGCTTGTGCTCCCTTGCCCTGCATCTTGCAGAAGCCATAGCTCACTGGAGGCCCTTCATCTTTGATCTCAATTTTTGACTGGAACTTAAAGATTTTTTTTTACCAAACCATTTGAGAAATCCTACGTAACCGCAGTGCCCTCCCCCAGTGCCCCACCCTTCCCTCTGTTACTAGGGCTGACACCTGGCACCCAATTCCAGGATCATATTCTACAGGAAATGAACTTCTAGTTACCCCTAATGCTATACCCTTGGACCTTTTTTTCTCCTTAATTGCAATAAGGCAGCACTACAGCACTGTCATTTTTAGGAAATAAAATTCATGTGGATAATTTATCTTCATTTTTTCTATGGTGCTGTTAACCTAAATTTTATATTTGCCTGCCGATGACCGACATGCAGCCTTTGTCTGCACGGCCCCCTGGTTCAGATTGGTTGATTGGCAGAAAGGACTACTACATTGAATACTAGAGACCATAATAAGTTTCAGATGTTGCCATCTGACTTGCAAAGAGAGCTTTAAAGGTGCCATAATCAGATTTTTTTCTGTTGTCACCCTTGTTCAGGAACCCTGTCCCGTTTGCAGGGGTTCTGGGGTTGGGTGACCATTTGTCAGTCCTGCTACCTCTGATCCCCAATACACACCTCAGATATGCCCCAGATTGTGCCAGTTGAACAGTTTAGTCTCAGCAGGCTACAGGGGGCATCTTTTATGGCTCAGTGCCCAGATCTCTACGTGTTACTAATAAAACACTCTTCGGTATCGCTGACATTTCTTAGGTGTGTTTTATTTTTATTAAACGGCAACAAATCCAGTGTTTAGTCAGCTAGAACGAGTGCGACCAATTCTGGTCCTTAGAGACTCCACTACGCAAACCTTTGGTGTCTTTTTGGTGTCATCTCTTTGGTTTTTTCTCATTCCAACACTCTGGAACACAACAAGAAGAGCATTGTAATTCACCATTATATCTTTACAGACTTCTTGTGATCAATTAAAATAGGTTATTAGACTGCAGTTCATTTGGAAAATAAATCTGAATGCTCTTCAGCTCCTTAACTAATCATATATAATCATAGATGCACAAGTGATCAAATTTTTGATAATTTCCCCTTAGCCCTTACCAATCATGGCCTCCTAATAATCCCCATCTATGAATTGGCTTCATTACTCTGCTCTCCTCCCCACTGATAGCTGATGTGTGGTGAGCGTTCTGGCGCACTATGGCTGCCGTCGCATCATCCAGTTGAGGGCTGCACATTGGTGGTGGTGGAGGGGAGTCCCCATTACCTGTAAAGCGCTATATCAGTGTAAGCAATTATTATTATTATTAAATGATGTATTGGGTTTTCCAGAACCAGCTAGTACTCAAGACCCATGGAGTAGTGTGTTAAATAGTCTCTTTCTCAGGGGGGAAATTAAAGCAGTCAGACTTTGATATGTTTGCTTTGGTGATGTAACACTTAAGGTCGAACTACCAAATTCCTAATGGCAAACTATTTGCTTTAGGAGAGCTACAGCATCCACCAATTCAAGTAACGAAGACTGCATTCACTAATTGTACCTAAATACATAACACAGAACAGTCTGCATTCAGATAACGAATATATGTTGTCACAGTTTCCATTTACACATTACAAATTGGTGATACATCGACGATGACGGAAATTTCCATTGACTCCTCCCCAATGACTCTTGTGTTACCCGGAAGTTTTTTTCACATCATGAGACTAATGATGTCACAATCACGACGTAGTCACATGATTAGTCTGCGACTCCCAACCACCCTCTCGGGCCACAAATGTGTCCTTCCGCTTTGCTCGTAATAGGAAAACGGGCACTGGAGTCAAAACAAAATAGATCCCGACAAAAACAATAAGTGACATTTACAAATAAGTGACGTTGTGACGGTAGCTCTTTATTGACTTTTAAATCAATTTGAAAAAATACGTCATTATCGAGCAGAAAAATACTGGTTTTACGACGGCGTTTAGGAATTAGGTTGTAAAAGGATACGTTGTCATTTAACGTAGTTGTTGAGAAAAACACGACATTTCGAAATTAAAAACGTTCTGTTCACGCAGGTTAATCTATGGGAGCAGTTTCCACCAGCACAATCGTCAATTTAAACGTTTTTCTTATCAGTCGGGGCGGGTCAGTCCTATCTTTTAATATCATTTTTAGCTGGACTTGCGTGTTGCGCAATAGCAATAACAACCACCTCGCCAGCTCTGCAGTTTCCAAAGAGCGAATCCCGGTTCTGAAACTTTGTAGAAAAATCAAACAGTTCATACGCACACTCGAATGAAAAAAAAAACATCTGAAAAGTTATGACTTTTTCTTGAGCTCAGACCCGTTCAACGCAGTTTCAAAATCAATGCAAGAAAAAAAACTGCGCCTGTTGAACTTGCTGCAGGAATAGCGCAACACCGTCCCGTAATCTCCGTTTGCGTGTTTTCATCTCCCTTCAACCTCACGGATTGCTACGTTACCAACAACGCGCAGTTTCTCTTTGAGAATACTACAACAGCGTAAAATGATGGGGGGGTTGTACACGTACGTTCTCTACGTAAAGCACGGGGACAGTCCTCCGAGGTGAGCGGCGGAGGGGCGTAGCGGGGTTTGCAGAATTCGGCTGGTTGGCTCATGCGGCGCTGCCTGTGTTGTTATCGCACGGTATCCCTCCGCCGCTGCAGTGTTGAAAGCAGCGAGAGCTCCCGGACCCAGCGACCAGGTAGCGACGCGAAACAACCTCGTCTTCACCTAAATTTCTCTAGACTTGATCGGACTGAGCTCAGTCCCGGTTCGACTATGAAGTTTCAGTACAAAGAAGAACACCCGTTCGAGAAGAGGCGGTCGGAGGGAGAGAAGATTAGGAAGAAATACCCCGACCGGGTGCCAGTAAGTACAGTAACGGCGAATGACAACTGTGTAAAGGCAGGCGAAAACTGGCGCAGGCCTGGGTGTCCGGTGAGGACAACAGTATTTAGATCTGGGGCCCGAAGCAGGCATGGTTCATCCAGTCAGCAGAAACCGCTGGCCATGAAGTTATTAGGGATCTGCTGAGACTGGGGTGCGATTTCGTCCCAGGACTTTGGTTTTTTTCCTGCACGTCTGATCATTTTTATAGGGGTCCTGCAAAAGTGGGTGGGAGGGGGCTGTTAAGACCTAAATTTAAATAACACCCCGATATCGTCGAAGATAGCGAGAATAGAGAGCTGCGTAACAGTTCTGTTAAAGCGTTTTTGTTTTGAAAGCCGCCCTGCATAGCAGATGAACCCTACGTCGGCGCTGTTAAGCGATATCCCCCTTTTTGTTAACCCAATTTTCTTGTTTTACAAGTTAGGGTCTCACCGTGTAACCGATGACCTGATGAATCAGTTTCCCCGAAACAGGCGCCCCGAATTATAAACCCCGGCTCTCTCTGCCACACGTCATCTTGTTTCTGTCCAAATCGGTGCAGGCGAGCTCGAGTGTTCAGCTAAGAGAACATCATCATTTCTTCATGGGAGAAAAACAACAACAACAACAACAAAGCGTGTGGAGCAAAAGACAACCTTACTCCAGTGAAAATGGAACTTCTAAAAGAAACTTTTACTGGGGAACTTCAAAATATTAGAGCTCTGGGCCTTAAGTGTGGGACCTGGATTTGGAATAAGAAGGCTTCAGTTCGGTTTCCATGCCGGTTTGATGTGTGATGGTCAGCTTTTGAGAGATGACATCTGAATGGTGATTGACGGTTGTCTCGTTCTGTAGCCTTCCTCTCGCATCTGAGCTGAATTTCTCGGAGAATGCCGTTCGGGTCGCTGTTCCCTCGCCTGCTGTGATCCTGTCTGATCAGTGGCGCCGACAGGGGAGTTTACAGTGAATCAGATGAGGGGTTACCGAGGTGTGCATTTCTTTTTTGGGAGTGACTCTGGGATGGAAAGAATTAACCCTACATTCACTGCCTGGCCCAGAGAACCACAGCCCACCAGGTTGTGTAGGTAGTAATCGGTACTCAAGAGCAGGAGCAGGCAGTAGTACTGATTGATTAAGCGAGCTATTGATTCCAGATGAAGGAAGAGTCCAGGATCAGCAGTGAGTATAGGTGGGGCTGGGCCAAGTGGAAACGAGAGGGTGCAGATTATTTCATCAACCTCTGTAGTCCTTGTAATGCTGCTAGGATGATCAATGACCTTGAGAGAGGCCGAGTTAAGTATTTTATCAAAGTTTCCCCTCCTCTTATTTCGAAGCTCGTAATGGCTAAGTTCGGAAGCTCATTTGAGCTCGTAATGGCTAAGTTTGATTCATGAATGATTCGCTTGGACCCCCAGTCGATCGATGTTCCCGGTTCCTCGCAGTGCTGGTGCTTTGAGGAGACCTGTGAAACCTGGGCTGATCGTGATTCTCCCTGCTGCAGGGCCTGGAGATCCTCATTTCTGCCTTGTGCTGCCAGCAGGGCTGTCTGAAAGCCATGCTGTGCGCAGTCGGCGGTGGCTCACCAGTGAATGCAGCTTTTAAACTGCAATTCTGCCACTGCAGCATCCAGCCAGCCTGCGTTGCAGATCGCACAGCTCTCCATGTCAAAAACTTGCAAAGGTCCATGGCAGGTGCATGGTTTTTTGCTGTCCGTTTATCTATTGGGGGGAGGAAAAAAGCGATTTAATCTGATCGTTTTAAATGGGAAGTAGAAAACCTTAATTCTGTCCGTGTGTAGCTGTGCATTTTGGTGTTTTGCTCAAAATGCATGATCAAATTGATCCAGTGGCCCCAAGTTAACATCTGCAGACGACGGCTTAATAATATGTTTAATGTTGGCTGCACTCAGCGGGAGTGAGTCAGACTTGTAGGAGGGGAGCACTTCGCTCAGACAAACCTCTTCTGGCTGAAAACCTTATACACCAGATACAAACTGCTGCAGTGAACCAGCCATAGACTATACTGATGGCTCGATGCCCTCTGCCTTAATATTTACTTAGTGGTGATAGTTTGAGATAATGCCTATCGTGAGTTTAATTTCCATGCAGCCTAGTCAGGTTTATAGAGGTTTCAATCTGACGAGGCCTGTAGTTGAACGTACTGTAGAAACGCAGTATCCTTGTGAAAATAATCCATTGCTTTCAAGACAAGAGACTCTGCAGGGCAGGTGGTCAATGTGAATTGAAGTGGCAGTGCTATCTGTTAAGTGACAAGCTCATCCAGTCCAGGCTCATCGTTGCTCTCCTCCTGCCCAGAAGGTCCCGGGACAGGGCTGTGTGGCTTTTAAAAAGACGGACTGAATTGTGAGAGTATAGAGGGGGGGGGTTTCCTCACTTCCTCTTCTCTCTGGTTGGCTTTGCTTTTCCCAGAAAGGAGAAGTTAGATGGAGGTGAACGGGTTTCACTGCGTTGTTTCTGCGGTTGTTGTTAGTGAGCTGTGGTGCGTTCTGCGAGAGAGGAATGGAAAGTATCCTTCCCCACCCTCATGCTAGTATGCCTACCAACCAGTCAGATCCTTTCTAACAGAGTCATCTAGCCTTTCCCACACATTCTCAGGAGTGTAGGGTTTGCATGCCACCCTCAGGTGTGTGTTCTAACCTAACATATCCACTTCTTCAAGATGGGTTCTTTCTTGCTCAGTTTGCAATAATCTGCAGCCCAAAATAAGAGGAGATTGTAGCCAAATGTCCTGGAGGCCGATGCTTTGAGATCCTCCAGTCAGCCACTAGGAAATAAGCGAGCTAGATGGGTTAACTGTCCTCATCCTGCGCGTTTCTGTAAGGCGCTGTGCACGATTCCCTGTTTTCTGGGCTGTTGCCTGTGAGCAGACCATTGGGCAGTTGGTAGCCTCTCAGTTTCATTCATTTCAACAGACAGACACAGACAGACAGCTGTTCTGTTTATTATTATAGAGCTTCCTGCACTGCATTGTCTGTTGTTATAATCTTCTTGCTGGTACTGCAGTGTTCATTCATTTTGCTCTGCAGTAGTCCATGCAGCCTGGTGACCTTTTCATTTCTTATGACTTGAAGAGGGGCTCCCTTCCAGTGCCTGTATTCACAAAGCCCTGATCATTTCCCTGTTATTTTGCCACTCTGGTGATTTCTGCAGCTCTGTACCCTGCCTTAGGTGCAGGTTAAAGTTTAGCCACGGATTGGTGTCAATTCCTTGAGATGTCAGCTCTGACTGGCTTGTTCTTACAGTTTCGGGGATCTAGAGTTTGAGCACAGGCGGTTCTGAAGGCCACCAGATCTGAGCGTCTTGATTCCTGGAGGCTTCCTCCTTGGCATTTGGTTTGTCCTCTTTTACTTGTGTTTTCTGTCGCAGTGCTTTGCCCTGGAAAGGGTCAGTTTCTCTCCGAGCGTGGGCTGACCTCTGTTTTTTGCTTTTCCTTTATTTCCCTGGGATTCCCAAGGCTGCCGTTCTAATTAGAAAGTTTGCCAGTAGACCCGGCACATTCCTGCAGGTTCTAGACGGAACTGCCCTAAAAATAGAGCTCTGGGTGATCATGAGGGCGCAGTGGAGAGGATGAGTGAACAAAAATTAGATTAACTCCTTCTTGGAGAAGAGTGTCAGTTTTACAAAAGGATTGTTATTGTGGGAATCGGTCTTCAGCTCCTGCAACTTCTAAAACGGCCTGATCCCGAAGACTTCAGATGGATTTCCTGCTCATCTGGAACACTTGGACTGTTCTGGGTTCTATGAAGACAGCAGTTCCCTCATGGTGTGCCTGTGTGTGAATTTTTGGGTTGCTAAGACTGAGGTATCAAACCAGCCAGCTAGCAGGAATCCTCTCTTTAGTCAATTTAAGTTCCAAGCTGGATTTTCAAGGTGACAGATCAGATTGTTGCACAGTGGTCTTGTCCAGTAGATAAAATGGTAACACCAGTTAATGTAGTCAGTTGGGGTATTAACCCTTAGGAAAGGCATTTCTGTAAGTCCTGATGTCTCGTGCTGCTTGCTCTGTCTTTATATGCAATTTGTTCTCTTGTGTTTTTAGGTGATTGTCGAAAAAGCTCCAAAAGCCAGGATAGGAGATCTGGACAAGAAGAAGTACCTGGTGCCCTCTGACCTTACAGGTGAGAAGACTTCCTGTCTGTGGCCAGAGTGGAGGCCTTGGGGTCGGGCCACTGTGGTGTGACTTCCTGGCTCTCTGAGCGTCGGGAAGGTCCAGGTGGCACACCCTGACAATCGGGCATGGCTACAGCCATCGCCAGCACTCCCGAGCACTCCGGAAGCAAGCAGTGCGGGCGTTTCCGAGATCGGCACGGTAGCTGTCGGGACGGGCAATGGCAGCGTTTTCGAAGAGAGGTGCAGTGCCCGACGTGAGACTGCAAGGCAGCAGGCCCTCCACCTGCCAGAGGGCCGTTGGTAAAACAGCCTGCCTGCCTTGCCCACTGAGGGGAGGCACTGCTGTCAAAACGCCTCCCATCCCTTTGCAGGCTGGTGATGTGACTTGCCTTTGCAGTTTGTTGATTTTTAGCTCCAGCACTCCTGTGATCTCCTTGTTATTTTACCGTGCTGGGCTATTTTTCCCACTTTCAGGAGTTCCACAGGGTGCCCGGCTGTCGTGGAAAAGATTCTGCTCCTTCAGTGTCGCGTGGCTCACCTTGAGCCGCTCCGGTTCCTGCTGCCTTGTCATGTTCCTGTTTTGAAGTGTGTTGAGGTGGCAGACTGCTGTGGGTTAACTGGCTGTGTTCCCCCTTTCCCAGTGGGCCAGTTCTACTTCCTGATTCGGAAACGGATCCACCTGCGGGCTGAGGACGCTCTCTTCTTCTTTGTCAACAATGTCATTCCCCCCACCAGCGCCACCATGGGCCTGCTGTACCAGGTACGCCCCCCGCCTCCTCTCTCGCTATGTCTTGGGTCTGTTTATCTTTGCTCCATGCTGGGTGTCTTGTGTCAATTTCTCCTTTACTCTCCTACTTGCTGTGGTATCGGATGCACAGTGTCTGCTGTGTAATACTTCCCAGTGCTTCTGACCAGTCCCAGCTGGACACCTTTTCCTCATTTCCTGCTCCGTCTTGATAACTAGCTGTGGAAGGTGGGGTCAACTAGCTTAAACCTTTTGCCTCCTGGACTGTGTAATCTTATGATTCCCTGTGCCCCTTGATCCTGGACACCTGAACTGTGCCGCAAATGTCACAACGTTTTTTTAATTGTTGCCCCCTTGTGGCAGCTGTTGGCATTGCAGCGTCTCGCTGTTCGCCCCTAGGTGAACTGTACTGCGGCTGTGCTGTGTGGGGGCTTGTGCCCCTCAAGACTTTAACGCTGGGTCTGTTCTCTCTTCTACGGCAGGAGCACCACGAAGAAGACTTCTTCCTTTACATTGCGTACAGCGATGAGAGCGTATATGGCGGAGGAGTGACTGAGATGTAACAGCCAAGACGCCCTCTGACCCCTCTCCCTTTCCCTGTGTACCCCAACCTCCCCTTCCTGGCTGGAGCAGCAGTCTCGTGTCCTGAGTAGAGACATCAAAGCACTTTTCACTCCCCTCCCGCTTTCAATGACTTCTTTATGGGTCTAATTATTATTGTTCTTGTAATTATTTTGGTGGTTCAATTTCTTGAGCTCTTGTCAAGCCCTGTTCAGGTTTTTTTTTTTTTTTTGGTTTGTAAATCCTAACTCTGTAGCAGTTGGCGTTTTCCACTTGCGACCATTATAAAAGTGGCAAAAAAAAATGGATTTGATTTTCCGCTTTCTTTTCTGTTTTGTTCTTTTATTAATGAAGATGCAAAGTCTTGATGTGTATATAGACATTAAAACATACATGACAGTCTGGAGTGTGTAACTAGAGTTTGCCAAGTAAATTTAGGTATAAACTAAAGGTCCCTTTTTTTTTCTTTGTGTTTTTGCCTGACTCTGGGTTGTGCGTTTAAACTGGTTGGTGCCAAGAGTACATCTGTGTCATCATCAAATTTGGGAACTGTGGTTTTCAAGTGCAGTCCATGTTCCTCAAGTGCCCCATGTAAATGTTGCCACAGGTAGTAATGATCAATTGTAGGATTTCCAGTCTGTACCCCTTCCTCTGTCACTTCTTCGTATCGTACTTACTTGCTATCCCCCGTCGCATGTAACACACATTTTCATGCTTGTGATAATGAGTGCTGTACTCTTACTGTATCCTTTAAAAAAAGGAAGGGGACAAAATTAGTTGGAAAGGGTACCCCCTTCTTGCAGAGAGATGGCTTCACTGCCTTACTTGCGCGTCGCTTAGGGGGGTAAAAGAGATCTGTTGAACTGAAGAGGACTGGAAAAAAATCTCACCAGATGAGATGACCTCCAACAGATCACCTGCTTGAGCATCAGCTGAAATCTTTGTGACTTGGTAGGTATTCAAGACAAACGTGTGTGTGGTTTCTAGCATAGTCTTGGAGCCCAGAGTCTGCTTTTCAAACTGGTAAAACTGAAAGAATAAGCCAATGACGAGTTGAGAGGAATAACAATTTTAGAAATGGGCAGCATGAAAGGAACAGATTTTGTTGGCCTTCTTTTTTCCCTGCATTTTCTGCTTCTTGGAAATAAAATGCTATGGCCAATTATCAGGAATAGCTGATGGAAGTCTAAACAGCTTGAGATGTTTTTTTTTCTATGAAGTCTTGAACAGCTCCCAGGAAGGCTGACATGTCAGAAGTGATTAAAAAAAGTCAATATCTGGCTAAAACATGGAAGTTGAGCCAGGCTGCCTGCATCTTTCCTTAAAATGGTCTGTAAAGCACCTACAGTTTATTTTTAAAAGCACATATAATCATCTCCCACATGAATATCATTGGCCATTGTAGTAATGTTTGAAATTCTCGTGCTGCATGTGGGGGAACTCGCCCACTCCTGGGAAGGAGTTCTTTGCAGGGCTGGTGGTGATATATTCAGCTCTGTGCCTGCTGCTGTTTTCCCTGACCAGTCTGGAGGGGTCTGGCTCAGACATGGTTCAGGACTGGTGTAGAGGCTGAACCCACAGGTGACCACTGTACACAGCTAAGAAGAGAACCAAGCAGTTCCGTATAGCCTGGGTGGCTGAAGGGCTCTGTGTGTGAAACAATTTTTCATGCTGCCACCTTTTAATACTTATCCCTTTCTTCATCTTGCCAATAGCTACAGGAAACAAACTCATGCCAGTATTTAATGGAATACAAGCCTGCTCATGAGCCCCAAATACAGAAGCTAATGATACAGACTTAAATCTAGAATCCAGCATGATTAAAGATATTAATGGAGAATGCATGTCTGCACTTCCTGTGTCGGCAGGATCATGGGACTTGATTTTTTTTCTTCCTTACCAAGAGGTGGTGCTCAGGAATTGGTGTGAAAAAGGTACCAAGAACCCACGTTCTGCAGTCTTCACGCCCATCAAGTTGTTTTTGTTTTCCTGGTGTCTTCTCTTGATGATGTATCCAGTCACTCCAGGGAATCACGCACGATTCTCATTTTGAAGCAGGACTGATGATGGAAGCTCCACATGCTTGAGCATCAGCTCAAATTTTTGTTACTAGGCAGGTATTCAAGTCAAATATGTCTGGTTGCTTGCTGCTAGAACAGTACCTTCTTGCTTTTGGAGCCCAGAGTCTGCTGTTCAAACTGGTAAAACTGAAAGAATAAGCAAATGGCACCCACTTAGATGCCCAAACCCCATAAGAACACTAATTCAGCCGCCTGTTTATAAAATCCTGCTGTGGAAAAGCCCTGTTTCCAACAGCTATACTCAGATCTTCATTCAGACCTCCGAGAGCAGCCACATTTAAAAATCCCAGAGAGCATACACAAAACTACTTCCTTGACAAGAGAATGGTTTGAACTCCTTCTGCTGTTACAGCCTAAGATATTCACATTATCACACTATACCATGTAACCTGATCACAACAACCTTTACACCTCAGATACATCTTTTTACATTGACAAATAACCCAAACAAAGAAGCTTATGTGGGAATGTGCACCCTAAACCGTTACCCAGTTTTACAATTAACGAGACCAATGTAACATGTGAACTATTTTCATGTCTTTTGGCGGTCTCTAGTGGTCAATAGTGGTCTAGCAGGCTAGACTTGTCAGCTGTCGGACGCCGGCTGTAAGAAAACTGCTTATTTTTTTAGTTACCTCGACTGATCTGTTTTTCTCAGGCAAACTCAAAAGTAACTCCTGCAAGGTTAATATTGTATTGCTTTTTGTGCAAACCACAAAAGGTTTCAAACAATATAGGGGTCTTCAGCAGGAATGCTGTTAATCAATGTGTAACGTGATTTGTAGGCCATTACATTTTGTAAATAAATTACCTCATCATAAAGCATATGGCAGAATTTGACATGCATTTGACAAAACTTCAGGGGGCGGCACAATGGTTAGCAGTACTGCGTTGGGGTTCAATTCTGGACCTGGGGTGCTGTCTGTGTGGAGTCTCTATGTTCCCCTCGTGACCCTGGTGTGAGTGGGTGTGAATCTGGGTTTGCCGTGTGATGTGCAGGTTTCCCATCACCCTCTGCAGGGACCCCCTGCTTGCCTCGTGGGGCTCCGTTCCCTGACTGGGAGAAAGCTGGGAGAAAATGGATGAAGCTCCAGCAGTGCTAGGGGTTTTGAAACTTGGACCTGGAGAGCTATGATTTCAAATCCCGAGGGGGGTCGGGTGGGGGGATTCTAATTTTCAGTAAGAATCCCAGCACAACTGTACAACTGCCGCCTCAGATAAACCCATAGGCTAATTAAATGATAAAACCAATGTAACCAATCGAAATATTTTAGAACATAGTATAAATATTACCTATATAGCACGCTATAAGAATGTACAAAATGATACCATATGACCTCTATTATAACATGATTAAATTAATTGCATTAGATTCCATTTTTATGTAAATAGGGTATAAATAAAATCTCTATATATGACCTTAATCATAATCCATGTTTGTTTGAAACAAACCGCAAGTGCCTTTCTTACTCCAAGCTTGTGGTAAAAGTAGTCAGCAATCTACTTGCGCCAGCAAACTTTTTTAAAAGCTGTAGCACTATTCTGCTGTTCAGCTGCGTTGCATGAGAACACGTTCAACGGCATCCGGTGTCAATTAACTGATTGGAGTGCAGAGAACCTTGTTCCAAATAGACCAATCAGAGCAAGGCAGCCGGAGCGCATTCGCACCTGGGTCTAAGCCAGCAGGTCCGCTGTCCTGCCGTGTATAAATAAGAACCAGGGCAGCAGAAGTTATCGTCTGTGGTAGTTTTAACACATCCTAGTTTTGAGTGTGGCGAAATGGGGAGCTTAACTAAAGCATTTTATGTGTTGGGGGTTGTGCTGCTGATGTGCAGCTCACTTCACGGCTACCGCTGGCGAACTCACCACAAGGACGTTCACATCCCGAAGCCCAGTTCTAAAGCCGGCGGGAGATTCCGCCTCGCTGGGCACCATCACGGCCAAGCGCAAACCCGGGCTTCCCACTTCCTGCAGGGTGAGGGGAGAGCCGGCGCGGCGTCTAAGACCGTCACCGTGCAGTGCCACGAGGCCACCGTGGATATCACGGTCAGCGCCGACCTCTACGGCATCGGCACGCCCGTCCGCGCCGAGGAGCTGCGGCTCGGCCCACTCTCGGCTGGCGGCTCCTGCGGCGCGGCGGCGGCGGCCGGGTCCGGGGGCTCGTTCCTCATCCGCGCCAACCTGAGCGACTGCGGCACCGCGCTCTCGGTAAGAAACCGAAGCCCTAGGGCGCCGCACTGTGAGGGGCTACGGCTGAACTGAAGACAAGGGTGGGTCTTGGAATAGTAGCGGGTCCTTTGCGAATGCAGCTCCTGTGCGAGGAGGGTGAGGCACTGGAGAAGAATGCGGATTCGGGCAGCGCTATGGTTCTGTTCGGTTGCCTTGCGCCGATGCCCTGGTATTCTCTAAAAGCTCGTGTAGGCGCACTGTTGTTGCTGTCGGCTTCCGACTCGCGAGTCCACGCTGATCTCCTGTTCTGCTCCTAGTTTGTGGGTGAGCTGCTGATTTACACCAATCAGCTTTTCTACACGCCCGCCCCCTCTCCCGGCGGAATTATAAGGATGAACGGCGCAGCCATTCCCATCGAGTGCCGTTATGCCAGGTGGGTGGTGTTTGCTGGCCTGAACCGAAACGTCTGAGCTGCTTGCAGCCCTGGGTTTTAACCCACCCCTGGTCTTGGCATTATGGGTAAACTATCCTGAGTCTCCTGTTCATTCTTAGGAGATACAACGTGAGCAGCAATGCTCTGAAGCCAACCTGGGTCCCCTTCACCTCCACCAAGTCTGCAGAGGATGTCCTGGATTTCACTCTGACACTCATGAACGGTACTCTTTTTCTTAATGTGCTTCTGTAGATCCTGCTGGCCATTGGCAGAGGGGGATGTGCAGGAGACTTGACTTCACTCAAAGTCCAAGTATAGGAGAGTTGGAGTGTCCAGAAAAGCACTGTACATTACAGGTCAGGGAGGGGAGTCCCCTCCTCTACCTGGATGCATGCAGCGGAAGTGCAACCGTACACTTGACCTGCCTCTTCTCTTGATGGGGAAGAGAACAGTAATGAAGTCAATCTATAGATGGTGATTAGGAAGCCATGATTGCTGAAGGCCAGGTTTCTATTAATCAGCCTAATGTGTCTGATTTAATGCAGATGACTGGAGCTCCAAAAGGTCCTCCAATGTGTTCTACCTGGGGGACGTCCTGAACATCGAAGCCTCCGTCACCCAGGCCAACCACCAGCCTCTGCGGCTCTTTGTGGACAGCTGTGTGGCCACCTTGGTCCCTGACCAGACCTCCACCCCCAGCTACTCCTTCATTGAGAAATATGGGTGTGCATTAAATGCCACTAGTGGGCCTAAGCCCCAGTAGGTCAGGTTATATACCTTCTCCATGCCCACTTGCTGTAATTACAGGTGCCTGACTGATGCCAGAGTGACCGGCTCCAACTCTCAGTTCATGCCAAGGTCAGTGGACACCAAGCTGCAGATGAAGCTGGATGCCTTCAGGTTCCATCGGGATCCCCGGAGCTCAGTGAGTTTTCCAGCCTCTGTTCAACTGGAATCTGAGCTGGTGTGGCTTGACTGTGAGCTTCTGGTCTGTTCCAGATCTACATCACCTGCCGCCTGAAAGTGGCTCCAGTCTCCCAAGTGGACATGAAGAACAAAGCCTGCTCCTATACTGGTGGGAGGTGGGTCTCAGTTGTCCATTGACTTGTTGGTCTCCCCTGTGTGGATCCTCATGCAGTGTCTCTCCTAGGTGGGAGTCGGCAGATGGGAGCAATCGGGTCTGTGGCTGCTGTGATTCCAGCTGTGGGAATGGCTTCAGATCTCGGGCTTTCCTCCGCTGGAAGAGGGGGGACTCATCTTCCAAGATCAGTGAGTTTTCCTTGTGCAGCATCTGCTCTTGAGCTTGTTACCACCGTCTCTAGGGTGGAGATTGATGCCTGTTCTCTGTTGCAGGATCAGAGTGGGAGGGTGACTCTATGCTTGGGCCTCTGTCCATCATGGATGGAGTGATGGGATACTAGACCTCCATCAGACACTCCAGCTTAGAGTACCTGGATGTGTTTTGGCTCAACCAAGTACTTAAATGAATTTGCATTGAGGTTTGCCCCTTCCCCAATGTATCCAAGTGGAGTTGGTTTTGGCTGAAAGATGTCTTGCTGTGTCTTTATGCATAACCTCATGTGTGCTATGTGCTAAATAAAAAAAAAAACATAATTAAAACTGGACTTCCCTTTTTCTATATTAAGGAGTAAATTGGGGGTGTGATGGTATAAATGTGCATGTTTCTTTAGGAAATGTGAGGAACTTCATTTGCCCATGGATGCCTGAATCCTCTAGTTACAGGGCAGGCTGAAACTAAAGGCTTTTGACCAAAGAAGATAACACTGAGACCCACTTGATATCTAAAGGCATCAATGGAATCTGGAGTACATTACCTCAGAATAAAATTCAAACAAATGTGGCAGAGCATCAAAATTGAAGCCCCAGCATTAGGTATGTAGGAGAACACAAATCTCCAAGTGACACTAGCATCAGCTTCTCTTGTTGAAAGGCTCTCTTAATAGCCAATCCATGTAATTTCTTGTGGAACCATATCTTCCATGCAGAAGGTTTGGGTAGACTAAGCTGCAAAAGCAAGCTGGTAACTGGTAGGCTGGAGGAACTGGTTTTAAGGTAGTTTTATATTAAATCTGTTTGCTGTCCTACAGGACTGCAACTGCTTGCCTAATTTAACATAGGCAAATGGCCATGGGAGAGTGCTGTGCTGGACACTGTTAAACACTTAATGGTAGCCAAACTACAACTAGCCACAGTTGTGGGTTTCCTTAACATTCAGAATACTGATTCTGAGGATCCCTTGACTTCTCCAGTAGGTCTTCTCTGTCCCAAATCTACAGGAGTGGGTTATACCTGCATTTTGTGAACTGGTGCATCAGTAAGAAAATGCATGTCTGGTGTGAGAATGGAATCATGAGGGTCTTCCATCTTTTGACACCTATTTTCTAGTTGCTGACTCCTGGTGAGGGGTGCAGTAATAGGCTGTGCCATACAGACCAGACTTCCCTTTCCCCAGCAACAGTCAATGCATTTTTATATAGCACCTTTTCACAGGGTTGCCCTGTGGCACTTAACAGCTGTATGACAATGCATGACATTACAATACAGAAGGGGGGGGGGTGGTGGTGGAAGCAGAAAGGATGAGAGGAATCCAAAACTCCTCTGTAATGAGGGAAAAAAAACCTCTAGGGGTCCAAGGTCAATTGGCTGCCCAACCCCTCTGGGTATGCTAACATTATACAATTCTGAAAAAGTACTAGATGTGGAGCATTAAGTCTTCCATTATGTCCTTCTGTGTGCTAGTAAACCATGTGGATCGCTGTAGACCAGCAAATCCTCCTAAATGATAGCTGTATCTGCAAAATCCCTCATAGATTTATGGCAGGGATGCAGCATCCAACTCCGATGGTGCCCAGCTTGGGCACCAGCTGGACATGAGTCAATGGATATAATCTCTCCAGTGTGTCATGGATCGCCCATATACAAAGTACACTTCCGGTGGGAGGCCCAAAGAGTGACATCCTTACCAGATTCCTGAGCCAACTCAACTGGCTCCTCTTGATCCGGAGGAGCAGCGATACTCTTCCAGGGTTCTCCCAGACTGCTGAGCTCCTCCCCCTGTCACAGAGAGCAATCCCAGTAACCCTCCAGAGAAACCTCATTTCTGCAACTCATATCCATGATCCCATTCTTTCAGTTGACAGCATAAGCTCTTGACCATCTGAATCCATAGGTAAGGATGAGGACATAGGCAGACCAGAAATTCAAGAGCTTCCCTACTGCATGCCCTCTTTACAGCATAACCATCTTAATAAAACTGAACTGCTACAATCGAGCCAATAAGCTCCTTTAGGTTAAGTGCTGTTAGGAAGGAACACTGCAGACACACTGGGTGATCTGGGACATGGTAAGTCTGCACTGCAGCAACAGGGCTGCTCTCTGGTCACTAGTCCTATGATCTTGCTGATTAGTAAAGAGACAGTAGTAGCTGGTAGATTAGTTTATAGACACCATATGCTTCTGTTAAGCAACATATCCACTCTTGAAAGGGGAACTGCAATGTTATTTTTAGGTTTTGGGGTTAGAAAAAATGGGAATTGATGAGTGCATTTCAAACCACTGTGCAAGTAAAATTACACAGCAACTTCTAAAACCTCTTATTTACATAAAAAATAGAATTTCCCGGTATGAGTAGCATCATATTGCTATCATTGTCTGCAATTCAGAATAAGGAAACAAAACATCTCGTGAGGTGAAGCAGCCCCTATTTCATTGCAGGTTTTTGAGTATATCTGTTCTAATCCAAAAAAAATATTGCTCTTGACTTTGAGATGGTTTTGCTGAAAAATACTTACTTGTTAACTGCATCACATTGGAACATTTCTGCAGTGGAATATCTGCTGGACAACCTGTTTTTAGGTGCTCGTCCATTGTATTACATTAGTCATTACAGTGACTAGTGAGCAGGAAGGGCCACTTCACGTCACAATTCTCGTTAACTCTCGCTCTTGCCTGTGACGAGCCCAAGGCTTTGCAACAACAATGGTGAACCATGCAATACTTTCACAAAGCTTGTGATTTGTGAGACTCACATGGTCTCTCAATGCCACCTGTCTGATCAAGAAAGTGCAACAGCGCATGTACTTCCTAAGACGGTTGAAGAAGGCTATGTCCCCAGATCCTCACTAACTTTTGCAGATGCACTACAGAAAGCACACTGACAGGTTGCATCACAGTGTGGTATGGCAACTGCAGTACTGCTGACCGCAAAGCCCTACAGCGGGTGGTGAAAACTGTCCATCACTGGGGTTGCCCTCCCATCTATACAGGACATTTATGATAGACAGTGCTTGAGGAAAGCTCTGAGCATCGTCAAAGACCCCACACATCCCAGCTACAGACTGTATGACCCTCTACCATCTGGAAAACGGTACCAGAGCATTCGGGCCCTGACCACCAGACTCAGAGACAGTTTTTACCCCCGCACTATCAAACTATTAAACTCCCAGCCTCTCTCACCTCTCACCTATGATCTGAACCTCACAGTGCCTTCTTTCTTACCAAAGACTCAAACACAGATTGAAATCTACCTCTACCTTACATGTCAAAAAGCTCACTCCCCATAATTTCTATCCTTTTATTTCATTCTGTCGATGCATGTTTTTGCACATCTGATGTTGTTTTTGCACATTACCTGTTACCTTTTTGTTGTTTTGCACACTGCCTGTTGTCTCGGTCTTTCTTTTATTATACAATTGTATTGTTGTTTTTTTTGTACTACGTATCGTCTGAGAGCTAGCTAAATAGCATTTCGTTATACCATATACCTGTATATGAGTATAATGACAATAAACTTGAACTTGAACTTGATTTTGTGCTTAATTCAGAATTCATACAATTTTGTGATACTTTCAATTAATTTATTTTGTTACCAAGATTTCCAAGGGCGCTGATCCTTTGCTTCCTACTCTTCAGATGAGAAATAGTTGATGTTACAGTTAAGTGGTTTGTAAAGTATCTTCAGTTATTTGTTTTTCCATATGACTAATTCCTGCTGTATCAAATCATACTGTATGTAGAGCCGTTTTATGTTTTCCAGTTAATAAAAAACCAAGATTGCACTTATCTGTGCATTTGGAGTTCTGTAGCAGCGACATCACACTTTGACATTTGGTACGTTAATCACCTCACCACCCAAGCCTGATCATATCCCTCACTACTGAGGTGCTCTGGTGCTTATACAGCACACCAAGCACTCACATCTGCAAGGAGGACATACAGTACAAACGCCCCACAGAAGGTGCCCCAGCTCGGAATTAAACCAGGGTCCCCAAGAGCTGTGAGCTGACCATGGTCTTTCGAGAAAGGACGGGATATCAAAAGGACGCCAAGCATGTTGGAACAAATTTCAATACGAACGCACAAGACATAGAAAACCTTTAACGGTTTAATATCAGAAATTATATCAAGGCAGGCTGGCACCGTGGGCAGTGGCAGGCATTGCTGTCTCGCAGTGCTGGAGTGTTGGCTTCACTTCCAGCAGTGCCATCTGCGTGGAGTTTGTATGTTCTCCCCATTTTGGGGTGGGTTTTCTCGAGATGCTCTAGTTTCCTCCACACATTCTACTTTCTGAGAAAATGGACTCTGGTGTGAGTGTGCGCATGTCTGTGGCTGTGTGTGCCCTGCAATGGACTGGTGTCCTGTCCAGGGTGTGACCTGCCTTGCGCCCATTGCTTGTCAGGACAGGATCTGGCGCACAGCGACCCAGCTGCTAACAAACTCGTCTCTGTAACAGCCTGGCAGCTTTCAGTGTAGCGCAAATGACAGTGTGTGTTTTCTGTGGTAAACAGAAAAACAGTTTCAGGCAATGAGCGTCATTAATTTTTCTTCAATTGTAAAACACTTCGGCACACATCTCAATAAGGATGGCGGATGAAACTCGCGTCACATCGATAGTGTTACTGTACACAGATTAGGAGGAGATAATAGTTTCGGTTTCGACACCGATATTGAAAGAACAAAAGACGTCCATTTCGTCATTGTTCATGATGTCGCACACTCAGCTGTCTCTTTGCTCTCACGCAAACAGCGAAAACAACCCCCCCCCCCAAAAAAAAATTAAAAAGAAAACTGGACGTTTACGATAATAAAAGGTACGACAGTAGAATGATATAATTACTTTAATAAAGCAGTAGCTCCGAGATGTATATACAAGATCTATTAAACTGTGGCTCAATCGACAGATTGGTTCATTGATGTCGTGTTCCAATCAATCGGCAAATGATGTGAGGGAAAATGTTAGGGCGGACGTGTATAGGAAGATAAAGCTGCAGTCGTAGTGTAGAGTAGTACAGTAGGAATATTCACTGGAAACAAGAACCAGTCTAGTCAGGAGAATTTTGTCTCCGCGGTCGTCCTCCACTTCAACTGCATTTCCACGGGGTTGATTCAATATCCTGTCCTCCTGCGTGTGAGCCGACAGAGTTCGGGTCCTCGTGAAAATCTTCACTCTGCGAACCTCAACGTCATCACGCGCGAAAGTCTCGATGGCTTTAAAAGGAAGGAGCTCGCAAAAAGCAGGTATCGTGGTTTTGCGGGTTGTTTTCATTTCAAGATGTGGTTTTCTAGTGGTCTTTCCTTTCGGCTGTTGACCTTGCTGTTCCTCGCAGTTCTGTGTGATGCTGCGCAATGGCGCGCCCGCGCTAACGTCCAATCCGGCGTCAGGCGCAAGGGGGTCGCCTTTCTGGACTCGCCTCTGCTGCCACGGCAGCAGAAGCAGCAGGTTATCCGGGCTGTGTCGGCGCAGTGCGGGGAGAGTACGATCGTGGTGCAGGTCAAGACAGACCTGTTCGGCACCGGGCAGCTGATCAACGCCTCGGATCTCAGCCTGGGAGACTGTGCGGTCACCAGGCAGGACACTGCGGCGCAGCTCCTGATCTTCGAGGCTGAGCTGCAGGCGTGTCGCAGTGTGCTGCAGGTAAGAAGTGGTTCTGCGGTTGGGCTGCTTCGGGTTCTCGGCTGTTGGGTGACTGGATCTGTGATCTGTCTAGACCGTGGACGAGCAACTGGTGTACAGCTTCTCTCTCAACTACACCCCGAAGCCGCTGGCCAACACCCCCATAGTGAGAACGAATGGCGCTGTTGTGGGTATCGAGTGTCAGTACATGAGGTGAGTCCTGGAGGAGCAGCAGGGCTGCCTGCCTGGAGCTTGACTCCCTGCTGACACCTGCCTCCTGTGTGCTAGGCTCCACAATGTGAGCAGCAATGCCCTGAAGCCCACCTGGGTCCCCTACACCTCCACCAAGTCTGCTGAGGATCTGCTGGACTTCTCCCTGAGCCTCATGAGTGGTAGGTCTCCCCTGAGATGAAGCATGGTGTGACTGTACAGCCAGTGCAGTTGGATCGATGGGATCTGTGCTTGAGATTGGGGTTCCTTTCCCATCCAGATGACTGGCGCTCCCAGAGGTCCTCCAATGTGTTCTACCTGGGGGACGTCCTGAACATCGAAGCCTCCGTCACCCAGGCCAACCACCAGCCCCTTCGGCTCTTTGTGGACAGCTGCGTGGCCACCTTGGTCCCTGACCAGACCTCCACCCCCAGCTACTCCTTCATTGAGAACAAAGGGTGGGTGTGACCTCGGGTGGCTTGAGCTAGTGAACACTGCCTGCCGTCTCTCCAGTTCTACACTGCCTTCTCTCCTTTCAGGTGCCTGACTGATGCCAAATCCACAGGCTCCAGCTCGCAGTTCATGCCAAGAACCCAGGACACCAAGCTGCAGATGAAGCTGGATGCCTTCAGGTTCTATCAGGATGCCAGGAGCTCAGTGAGTACTTGATCCTTCTGCTTTTATGGGTTTGTGAAGGTTGTGGAACAGCATTTCCATTACAAGCCCCAGATGGAGGCCTGGGTGTAGCTTGATCCACTCGTGCTCTTGGCAGATCTACATCACCTGCCACCTGAAGGTGACTCCTGCTTCCCAGAGTGTGGACTCCCTGAACAAGGACTGCTACACTGAGGGCAGCAGGTCAGTGAGGAGGCAGGGGGCTGCTGTGTCCAGCCGGTGCTCAGCTGAGGGAGCTGCTCTGACCCTGTGTCCCTGCTGTAGGTGGAGATCAGTGGATGGGAGTGACCAGGTCTGCAGCTGCTGTGACTCGAGCTGTGTGCCAAGTGTACGATCCAGGTATTGGGGTGGCAGGAGCAGGAGGGACCTGGCTTCTACAGGGGGTAAGGCACCCTTGCTCTGCCGCTCATGGCATGGATCTCCTTGGGAAAGTGGGGGTCAAGCAGTGTGGTCTACAGCCAGGCTTGTCCTGCTCTTGTTGCAGCACCTGAGTGGGAAGCTGATGCCACTGTTGGTCCCGTGTTTGTGCTGCAAGAGCAGGTTGCTGAGAGGCCAGTGGAGGCAGAAGGCCAGAGCTCCGAGCTAAGAGCAGAGGAGGGCAAGTCCACAGGTACTGGCAGGAGGTGCTGTCATGTCGGCTGGCCCCTCTCTGTGGCAGTGCCCACTTGCTGAGGCTCCTCTGTGCTTTCTTTCCAGGCCTGCCTGTGGAGGCTGTGATCCTGGCTGGTGTGGTGACTGTGGTGGGGCTGGTCTGTGCTGCTCTGCTGGGGACAGTCCTGCGCAGGAGGAAGCAACACAAACCCATGAACTGACTTGATGTGAATGAGCAATAAACTGGTTGCAAAGGGTCTCTTGTCATGAGCTGCTTCTTGCTGTGCTGGAGGGGCGGATCTGTATGGGTTGGGTATGAATGCTGTGCTGTCTAAGGCTATGGCCACTCTTCTTACGGCTCCTCCAGCAGACTCTACCTGCGGTTTGGAAGAACACCAGCTGTTCCTGTGGGAGTCTCAGGCTTGTTCCTTAGTATCTGCTCAATGGCAGAAGAGCAGGGACATCAAATCGGGGGGAACAACAGCTGCCCTTTCAAGCTTGCCTGGAGGAGAGTCCCACTAGTGCAGGAGCACTTGTGCCATCTCCACCTTAGCCTTGGAGAGAGGATTTTAGGGCTGTTCATCTATTGAGGAGAAGATGTTGAACATACACCTATTAAATGCATACCTTAGATGCACAAATGTGGTCCTTAATTTGTCTAGAATGAAATTCTAATGTATATGATCATTATACATAAATGGTTGGAGATCTAGCATACAGATCCCTTTAGAGGACTATTGGACATCAAAGGTGGGTGTAAAGACCCAGCTGAGAGCGTTACAGTATATTTACGTATAGCCGTATTTTCCCTGTACTGTGTATGTACGTATATTGGACGAATCCATGTCCCTTTGGGCAGTAGAATATGGGACTAAAATGTAGGAATTTCTGTGAAACTACATGGGGACGCTAGGGACCGAGCTTCTCGTCTGTGCTGGGAGCGATTGTTCCTGCCCTTCCCAGGAGCAGTAGAATTTTACTCACAAACGGGTATCGTATTATCCAGCTTCATACCGGTCACAAGGAAACGAATGTTTCTTTCACAAGGGGAGAGACCCGGTATTCCCCCGGGGTTTCAGCACAAAACGCTGAACTCGCGGCTTTAACCTTCTCCGCTGGCCGGGGGAGTCGCCTGGCCCCTGTCACAGCCGCCGCGTGTTTTTCTAGCGCTCTTTCAAGAAAACATTCGCGCCAAACCAGTGGACGAATTCATGTTGAAATATTCTTACATCTCACTTTTCTGCTCGTTGGGGAGAGTAATGAGCAAAACGATTCATTCTGTAAAAACGATGTTTAGTAATACAGCGCAAAAACGCAGTATAATGTACTCTGCGTCTTTTCAATTCAAATTCAAATGAACGTTAATAAGTTAAACGCCTGGCCTAAAACATTATCAATTGACGATTATAAATGAATTCTAGAAATAAAGGTAGAGCCAAATCGATCATTTAGGAGAAGTCCTCATTGATTGCAAAAGTTATGATGTCCTCATTTTTTCCTCAGATGTTAAGACTTTTGTTAAAATGGAAAAAAAACTTTTAAAAATAGGGCTATATTTTTTTTCCTTGTTTGCCAATATGGAAGAGAAAGAGCATCCCTGCAAGTGTTTAAAAGTTTACTAAGAAGAGTAATAAAAATTAGAGTTTAAATTGATTTTTTGATTAGAAAAAGTAATAAAGATTCATTACTTTGGAGGCATGTGTCGAGTGTCGATGTTCGTCCCCCCGTCCTCTTTCTTGAAAAACAAAATATGGTTACCCTAACTAACAGACGCCATAAATTAGTTTTGAGTCAGATACATTAGTCTAACCCGCATGATATCTAATCTGCAATGCCAGTCTACGCGAAAAAGGGAAAAACAGAACAACATTTCAAAACTGCACACTCTCCCGCTAATAGCGAGTTAGCTAAAAGCAAAAAGAAAAGTGGAAAAACAAAAATCTCAGCTAGCGGCAGTCGGATTTCACGAGGCCTAATACAAAAGGGAAAGCGGCAATCATCGCATCGTGTGAGCTACGTCTGGCTAAACACAACAAGTCATTCAGGGATCGAGACGAGGTCATCACTAAAAGAAGCAATAGACGCCACACATATTTAGTTTTGAGTCGGAGACCTAGGTCTAACGCGCATGATAGCTCGTTCCAGTCGAACAGAACGCTCCGTGATTAATCAGCTGAGTCTGACGACCCTCTGAGTGTCCGAAATCCTCGTGCGCGCGCTCCGGCCCTACAGCCCTCCAATCGCCGCCCTCAGCCGATCAGGGCGCAGCGAGTATTTCAGGAGCTGAGCGCCGCTTGTTTGCAGTTCCTCGGCGAGTTTCACGGTGGAGAAGTTCATGATCAGAGGGAGGATGGGGTTGTACAGTGTGTTGTTTTTGCTGGTGTTGGATTGGTCTGTAGCTCAGGTTCAGAAGTGCCTGGTTAATGACGGTGATAAGATAGCATGTGGTAACTTGACTATCGGTAAAAGCGACTGTGAAGCTAAAAATTGCTGCTTTGATGTGACCAGCCAAAATCGCTGTTACTATGGGAATGAAGGTGGGTTTTGGGATCTTGAGCGTCTTCTATGATGAGCTTAACAGGCTTGGTTTACCAGCTCTTGCTTTCCTCCAGTGACTGTCCAGTGCACCAGGGATGGCCAGTTTGTGGTGGTTGTGTCCAAGAATGCCACTAGCCCTCAGCTGAGCCTGGGTTCAGTCAGCCTGCAGGGGGGCAGGAGTCCCCCCTGTGGCCCTGTTAGCACCACTGCTGGCTTTGCCATGTTCCAGTTCCCAGTCAGTGCCTGTGGCACCAGTATGAAGGTGAGGGGCTTGATCCTTCAGCTGAGGATGTTGTTCCTGTGGTGATTCCTGACCTTGTTCATGTGTCCTTCCTCCAGACTGAAGGTGGTGCTGTGGTGTATGAGAACATGATGTCCTCAACATTTGCTGTGATTGGGGGACCTGCTGGCTCCATCACAAGGGACAGTTTCTACAAGTGAGTGAGCAGCTGCTGCTTCCCAGAGTGCTCTGGTCTTGCTGGATCCCATGACTGCCTGCTTCTCTCTCCAGGCTGTTCTTCCAGTGCAGGTATGCAGACGATGACCTTGTTCCAGTGCGGGCTGTGGTCTACACTGTCTCCCCACCCCTTCCGGCAGTGTCTCCAGGACCTCTCCGTGTGGAGCTCAGGATTGCCAGAGGTAGCTGTCGGGCCTTGGGCTGTGTGAGCCAAGTGTGTGGGGCTTCTGCTAAATCCGACTGCTGCTCTTGTCCTCAGGAGAGCTGTATGACTCCTACTACAGTGACCTGGACTACCCTGTGACCAAGGTGCTGCGGGATCCTGTGTATGTGGAGGTCCACATCTTGAACAGGACTGACCCCAACATTGTCCTGACCCTGGGGGACTGCTGGGCCACTTCCACTCCCAGTCCTCTCAGCCAGCCCAGCTGGAGCCTTCTGGTTGCTGGGTAACCTGACCCCTGTGGCTCAGACTGGCTTGTCTCAGTAGTGTCCCCTTGTGGCAGGGCTCACCCTCCCTGTTGCTGTCCTTGCAGGTGTCCCTATGGAGGTGACAACTACCAGACCACCTTGATCCCCGTGGGTGGCCCCTCAGGGCTGCCGTACCCAACGCACTACCAGCGCTTCATGATTCAGATGTTCACTTTTGTGGATCCTGCCTCTCAGGTTCCTCTGAAGGAGAAGGTAGGGAGCAGCTTGTGGGGAAGGAGGTGGTGGCTGGTCCTGGGCTGTGCAGTGACCCTTGCTGTGCTCTCTCCAGGTGTTCATCCACTGTAGTGCGGCAGTGTGCCAGCCGACTGCTACTGACCGCTGTGTGCCCACCTGTGGCAGGAGGAGTGAGTTCTCTGGGGACAGGGCGGTTGTGCGCCAGTCAGCTGTGTGTATCCTTTCCTGATGCTTTTGTCCTGTCCTCTTGCAGGAAGAGCTGTTGCTCGAGTGGCACAGGACTCCTCCAGAGAAACTGTGCTGGTGTCCAGTGGGGAAGTGATCCTGGTTGGATCTGAGCTTCCAGCTCTGGGTCAACTGGATTCCCATCTTGAAGGTGAGGGAGGGGGTTGGAGGGTGAGGCTGAGTGTCTGATCCCGTTCCCTGTGTCTGACCACTGAGTTAAGCCCTTCTCTCCACAGCACCCCCGTTCCTGAGCTATGGGCTGCTGGTAGTAGCTGCCTCCACTGTGCTTGTGGTCTCTGCTCTGGTGCTGGTGGCTGTGTGGAGATCTAGACCTCGGATCCAGAATACCAAGCTGTGCATGGAGTGTGAATAAAGGATTTGCACTGATCTCTACTCATTGTGGCTTGGTATTGTTTTAGTGTGTTCCTTGTGACTATCATAGTAGTGGTGTTGATTCCTGGCTGCTTCTGCGGGAAAGATGTGAATCTGCTTAGGTTTTTGACACCCGGCTAAGCTTCCTTTCCACATTTAGTTACTCAGTGTAGTTCCTTCTCTTTATCCTACCCCTGATTTCTTCTTGCTTGACCAGGGTCTGTAGTTGTGAGCTCTCTTCCCGAAATGTACTGATTTTGGGAGAGTTCCATCATTCCCTTTGTGTAGTCATGCACAATTGCATCACCCCTTGTTTACATCCTATTTGCTTGCTTTAGCTCTTCCAGTATGCTCAGAAGAAGCTGGAAGACTCTTGGTGGGGATCAGTGTTTTCCAAATTTCCTGTTCAAGTGCTTACACTTGGGGCTGGAGCTGTGCAAAAGCGAGTGGCCTGGGCTCTAACTGGCTGTCCTGCCAGCATAGGGGCACCTCTCCAATTTGAAGAACGGTAGCTTGCTGGGGTGTACTTGGGCTTTCTTCTCTAGTTCCATCTAGGCTACACCCCTGCTCCCAGCTGGAGGGTTTTGCCCGTCCAGTAGACGATGTGTTTATCAATCTGTAATGACTTGTCTGTTTAGTGCCTGTTCACAAGTTTGAGTCGCAAGAGTGGTGGTCTTGTTGTGAAATACTCCTGTCAGTAGTGAGAGCTGGAAGTGGGCTGCTATCTAATTAACCTGTTGCCTTTTATTCTTGAGTGAGTAGGTAGAGCTAGGTTAATGCTGCCTGCTGAAGCACTTCAGGACCCTGGTCAGTTCCCTCACTTGGTCACCTTAAGCAAATGGGCTGCCTGAAATCCACACCAGTCCAGGTCTTTAATGTTTTACCACAAGGGCAACACTTAAGGCTGTCAGTGCATCGTGTATCGTGTCATTTTGTGAAAACAAAATGCCTGTGATGAATGTCTGTGCATTGCCTCCAACAGTCATTGTCAGTGGTTGGCAGTTCTTTACCAGAGACCTTACTAAGAATCTGCTACTGCTTGTCTGTGTCCCTGAAAGCAGCCAAAGTGCCTTGCAGAAGTATCCAGACCCTTTTCAAATGTTGCTGGGTAACAGATGGTACTTACACACCCTTTTCAAATCAGACTTTTTAATGCAAACTTACAGTGCCCTCCAGAATTATTGGCACCCTTGGTTAAGATGAGCAATAAAGGCTATGAAAAATCTTTGTTCATCAGCTTGATCTCACACTGAAAATAGGAGAGAACTCTAACCTTTCAGTGAGGTAAAATTAGTCAAAGAAAAAAAAAGCCTTAATTGTTTTTCTCAGAAGCACAGGTGTCACAATTATTGGCATCCCTAGAAATTCCTAAGAGCAAAATCTAATTGACATGTATTCCCATTCATATTTGACCTTTTTAAAGTACACCTGAGTCTTTAGGAACTCTTAAGTGGTCATCCATGACTTCCTGTTTCACTGCAGTATAAATATGAGGTAACACCCTCAGTCATCCATAAACATGGGGAAGACCAGAGATGACAAAAATTAAAGGAGACAAAAGGTTTTTTGACTTTCATAGACAATGCCTATAAAAAATAGCTTCACACCTGAAAATACCCATCTCCACTATTAGGGCAAAACTTTCTCCAAGGATCACAGTTGGACAATTGCAGGAGTTGGTTGCATCCTGGGGTCGCCAAGTCTCCAAACCTACAATTAGACGCCACCTCTATGCCAACAGACTATTTGGAAGGCTTGCCAGAAGAAAGCCCCTGCTGTCGTCAAACCACAAAAGTAAGCGCCTGGAGTTCGCGAAGTACTACTGGAACTTTGATTGGAAACGGGTTCTATGGTCAGATGAGACAAAAAGAGAGCATTTTGCCAACAAACGCCAGTGGTGGGTTAGGCATAAAAAGAGTCAAGGTGATGCAGAAAAAGAACCTTCTCCCCCCTGTGAAGTGTGGTGGTGGGTCTGTGATGTTGTGGGGCTGTTTATCTCCCAAAGGCCCTGGAAATCTTATTAGGATACATGGAATCATGGACTCCATCAAATACCAGGAGATTTTAGGTCAATATCTGGCTGCCTCTGCCAGGAGGCTAAGACTGGGTCATGGTTGGATCTTCCAGCAGGACAATGATCCAAACCCACACAGAAATGGTTCACTGACCACAGAATCAAGCTGTGGGGTGAGCTGAAGAGGAGAGTCCACAAGCGAGGACCAAGGACTCTGAAGGATCTAAGATCCCTTTATACAGTATGTGTTCTCCCACCTCATCCAGCATTATAAGAGAAGACTCCGTGCTGTTATCTTGGCAAAGGGAGGGGTGCCAATAATTGTGACACGTGTGTTTTTGAGAAAAATGTTTATGTTTCTTAAAAGGATTTTTTGTCTTTGAACAGTTTTACCTCACCGAAAGGTTCGATTTCTCTCATATTTTCAGTGTAAGATCAAGCTGATGAACAACAAAGACATTTTTCATAGCCTTTTTGGCTCATCTTTACCAAGGGTGACAATAATTCTGGAGGACACAGTACATGCTCAAGCAGATATCTGAAAGAAAAGCAAAACCGGAAATGTGACGCATGATTGACATCGAAGAGCTCTTAAAAACCACTTTTTCAACACCTTCCCTTGGTTTGTCGTAGAAGCAGTGCTGATTTAAAACTATGTAGTCAGGAAGACGCACTATTACAGCAGAAACATAGCATGGAAAGATTAAACAGGAAAGCTAGGCATACGTCTCGAACACCCCCACTGGATCGGAAATTCATTGTTTTATTGGACCATTTAAAAAAAACAACACTACCTTCCAATATTTACTGCAATAGACTGGTGTCCCATCCTGGGTGTACCCCACTTTGGGCCTGTTGCTTGCTGGGATAGGCTTCAGCTTCCCTTGCAACACTGTACAGGATAAAAATGTTAGAAAATCTACAGATTTATTACACAATTCCTGTTACGCTACAAATGTTTCTTTTGTGTGTAAAATACAGGCTTAAGCAAGACAGCACGTACAGTATTTGGACGGTGGGGTGAAAATGGAGAGCTTGCAAACTCCTCCAGAACAAACAGCACCACGAATCGAACCCAGGACCCCAGAGCTGCAACGCAGCAATGCTAACAGAGAAGCATGCGTGCAGCCCGTTTTTAATCTGTTGCAAACGATCAAGCGCGGCTGCTAATGTAAAGAGCAGCAACGCCAGGCGCCTGTTTCACTCCTGAATCGGAAGGTGTGAGAACAGTTGTCTGCGCTCCGCGCGCGCCCGACATGTTCGCTGGGACAAAGCGTGTCTGCACTGCACACAGATCCGGAGAAGGAAATATCACGTCGAGTTTCTCCCTTTTCACCACAGGGACATAGTTAAAACACGAAAGATGTCGTTTTAGGCTTTTAATTCTTGAAATCGTTCACCCAGCGCTTTTCCTCCAAATTGACCGGCGAAGTAGAGTGAATATTCGAACGAAAATAAAGAAGGAGTTTTATCATTTACAAGACTGTAACTATACAATGGTCATTTTTACAGAAGGAGACATTCACAGTTTCAATTCAATAATAATCATATAACTTATGTGAATTCAGACGTTTCGGGACTAACTCTTATCTTATTCATTTTGTACATCTTGTCAGAAGCAACAGCTGTAACAGGAAATATTAGATACCGTGACCGCAAAATATAGCGAAGATCCTAGTTTATAATATTCTTTGTAAACAATCAGCAGTCTGCTCAAGAGAAATTAGTCTCCGCGATCTTCCTCCGCTTTAACTACACTGGCTTTTCCACGGGGTGGATTCCATATCCTGTCCTCCTGCGTGTGAGCTGACAGAGTTCGGGTCCTCGTGAAAATCTTCACTCTACGAACCTGAACGTCATCACGCGCGAAAGTCTCGGTGGCTTTAAAAGGAAGGAGCTCGCAAACGGCAGGTATCGTGGTTTTGCGGGTTGTTTTCATTTCAAGATGTGGTTTTCTAGTGGTCTTGCCTTTCGGCTGTTGACCTTGCTGTTCCTCGCAGTTCTGTGTGATGCTGCGCAATGGCGCGCCCGCGCTAACGTCCAATCCGGCATCAGGCGCAAGGGGGTCGCCTTTCTGGACTCGCCTCTGCTGCCACGGCAGCAGAAGCAGCAGGTTATCCGGGCTGTGTCGGCGCAGTGCGGGGAGAGTACGATCGTGGTGCAGGTCAAGACAGACCTGTTCGGCACCGGGCAGCTGATCAACGCCTCGGATCTCAGCCTGGGAGACTGTGCGGTCACCAGGCAGGACACTGCGGCGCAGCTCCTGATCTTCGAGGCTGAGCTGCAGGCGTGTCGCAGTGTGCTGAGTGTAAGTGGTTCTGCCGTTGGGCAGCTTCGGGTTCTCGGCAGTTGGGTGACTGGATCTGTGATCTGTCTAGACTGTGGACGAGCAACTGGTGTACAGCTTCTCTCTCAACTACACCCCGAAGCCGCTGGCCAACACCCCCATAGTGAGAACGAATGGTGCTGTTGTGGGTATCGAGTGTCAGTACATGAGGTGAGTCCTGGAGGAGCAGCAGGGCTGCCTGCCTGGAGCTTGACTCCCTGCTGACACCTGCCTCCTGTGTGCTAGGCTCCACAATGTGAGCAGCAATGCCCTGAAGCCCACCTGGGTCCCCTACACCTCCACCAAGTCTGCTGAGGATCTGCTGGACTTCTCCCTGAGCCTCATGAGTGGTAGGTCTCCCCTGAGATGAAGCACGGTGTGACTGTACAGCCAGTGCAGTTGGATCGATGGGATCTGTGCTTGAGATTGGGGTTCCTTTCCCATCCAGATGACTGGCGCTCCCAGAGGTCCTCCAATGTGTTCTACCTGGGGGACGTCCTGAACATCGAAGCCTCCGTCACCCAGGCCAACCACCAGCCCCTTCGGCTCTTTGTGGACAGCTGCGTGGCCACCTTGGTCCCTGACCAGACCTCCACCCCCAGCTACTCCTTCATTGAGAACAAAGGGTGGGTGTGACCTCGGGTGGCTTGAGCTAGTGAACACTGCCTGCCGTCTCTCCAGTTCTACACTGCCTTCTCTCCTTTCAGGTGCCTGACTGATGCCAAATCCACAGGCTCCAGCTCGCAGTTCATGCCAAGAA
This sequence comes from Lepisosteus platostomus, assembly GCF_059453375.1. Taxonomy (NCBI): domain Eukaryota; kingdom Metazoa; phylum Chordata; class Actinopteri; order Semionotiformes; family Lepisosteidae; genus Lepisosteus; species Lepisosteus platostomus. Next base: position 8,295,634 of record NC_142614.1, on the reverse strand, counting down.
CCCAGGACACCAAGCTGCAGATGAAGCTGGATGCCTTCAGGTTCTATCAGGATGCCAGGAGCTCAGTGAGTACTTGATCCTTCTGCTTTTATGGGTTTGTGAAGGTTGTGGAACAGCATTTCCATTACAAGCCCCAGATGGAGGCCTGGGTGTAGCTTGATCCACTCGTGCTCTTGGCAGATCTACATCACCTGCCACCTGAAGGTGACTCCTGCTTCCCAGAGTGTGGACTCCCTGAACAAGGACTGCTACACTGAGGGCAGCAGGTCAGTGAGGAGGCAGGGGGCTGCTGTGTCCAGCCGGTGCTCAGCTGAGGGAGCTGCTCTGACCCTGTGTCCCTGCTGTAGGTGGAGATCAGTGGATGGGAGTGACCAGGTCTGCAGCTGCTGTGACTCGAGCTGTGTGCCAAGTGTACGATCCAGGTATTGGGGTGGCAGGAGCAGGAGGGACCTGGCTTCTACAGGGGGTAAGGCACCCTTGCTCTGCCGCTCATGGCATGGATCTCCTTGGGAAAGTGGGGGTCAAGCAGTGTGGTCTACAGCCAGGCTTGTCCTGCTCTTGTTGCAGCACCTGAGTGGGAAGCTGATGCCACTGTTGGTCCCGTGTTTGTGCTGCAAGAGCAGGTTGCTGAGAGGCCAGTGGAGGCAGAAGGCCAGAGCTCCCAGCTAAGAGCAGAGGAGGGCAAGTCCACAGGTACTGGCAGGAGGTGCTGTCATGTCGGCTGGCCCCTCTCTGTGGCAGTGCCCACTTGCTGAGGCTCCTCTGTGCTTTCTTTCCAGGCCTGCCTGTGGAGGCTGTGATCCTGGCTGGTGTGGTGACTGCGGTGGGGCTGGTCTCTGCTGCTCTGCTGGGGACAGTCCTGCGCAGGAGGAAGCAACACAAACCCATGAACTGACTTGATGTGAATGAGCAATAAACTGGTTGCAAAGGGTCTCTTGTCATGAGCTGCTTCTTGCTGTGCTGGAGGGGGGGATCTGTATGGGTTGGGTATGAATGCTGTGCTGTCTGAGGCTATGGCCACTCTTCTTACAGCTCCTCCAGCAGACTCTACCTGCGGTTTGGAAGAACACCAGCTGTTCCTGTGGGAGTCTCAGGCTTGTTCCTTAGTATCTGCTCAATGGCAGAAGAGCAGGGACATCAAATCGGGGGGAACAACAGCTGCCCTTTCAAGCTTGCCTGGAGGAGAGTCCCACTAGTGCAGGAGCACTTATGCCATCTCCACCTTAGCCTTGGAGAGAGGATTTTAGGGCTGTTCATCTATTGAGGAGAAGATGTTGAACATACACCTATTAAATGCATACCTTAGATGCACAAATGTGGTCCTTAATTTGTCTAGAATGAAATTCTAATGTATATGACCATTATACATAAATGGTTGGAGATCTAGCATACAGATCCCTTTATTGGACATCAAAGGTGGGTGTAAAGACCCAGCCGAGAGCGTTTCAGTATTTTTACGTATAGCCGTGTTTTCCCTGTACCGTGTATGTACGTATATCGGACGAATCCATGTCCCTTTGGGCAGTAGAACATGGGATTAAAATGTAGGAATTTCTGTGAAACTACATGGGGACGCTAGGGACCGAGCTTCTCGTCTGTGCTGGTAGCGATTGTTCCTGCCCTTCCCAGGAGCAGTAGAATTTTACTCACAAACGGGTATCGTATTATCCAGCTTCATACCGGTCACAAGGAAACGAATGTTTCTTTCACAAGGGGAGAGACCCGGTATTCTAGCGGTTTTGTCGACCCAGTCTTCCCCCGGGGTTTCAGCACAAAACGCTGAACTCGCGGCTTTAACCTTCTCCGCTGGCCGGGAGAGTCGCCTGGCCCCTGTCACAGCCGCCGCGTGTTTTTCTAGCGCTCTTTCAAGAAAACATTCGCGCCAAACCAGTGGACGAATTCATGTTGAAATATTCTTACATCTCACTTTTCTGCTCGTTGGGGAGAGTAAAAACGATGTTTAGTAATACAGCGCAAAAACGCAGTATAATGTACTCTGCGTCTTTTCTGTTCAAATTCAAATGAACGTTAATAAGTTAAACGCCTGGCCTAAAACATTATCAATTGACGATTATAAATGAATTCTAGAAATAAAGGTAGAGCCAAATCGATCATTTAGGAGAAGTCCTCATTGATTGCAAAAGTTATGATGTCCTCATTTTTTCCTCAGATGTTAAGACTTTTGTTAAAATGAAAAAAAAAACTTTTAAAAATAGGGCTATATTTTTTTTCCTTGTTTGCCAATATGGAAGAGAAAGAGCATCCCTGCAAGTGTTTAAAAGTTTACTAAGAAGATTAATAAAAATTAGAGTTTAAATTGATTTTTGATTAGAAAAAGTAATAAAGATTCATTACTTTGGAGGCATGTGTCGAGTGTCGATGTTCGTCCCCACGTCCTCTTTCTTGAAAAACAAAATATGGTTACCCTAACAGACGCCATAAATTAGTTTTGAGTCAGATACATTAGTCTAACCCGCATGATATCTAATCTGCAATGCCAGAGTCTACGCGAAAAAGGGAAAAACAGAACAACATTTCAAAACTGCACACTCTCCCGCTAATAGCGAGTTAGCTAAAAGCAAAAAGAAAAGTGGAAAAACAAAAATCTCAGCTAGCGGCAGTCGGATTTCACGAGGCCTAATACAAAAGGGAAAGCGGCAATCATCGCTACGTCTGGCTAAACACAACAAGTCATTCAGGGATCGAAACGATCATGTGAGACGAGGTCATCACTAAAAGAAGCAATAGACGCCACACATATTTAGTTTTGAGTCGGAGACCTAGGTCTAACGCGCGTGATAGCTCGTTCCAGTCGAACAGGACGCTCCGTGATTAATCAGCTGAGTCTGACGACCCTCTGAGTGTCCGAAATCCTCGTGCGCGCGCTCCGGCCCTACAGCCCTCCAATCGCCACCCTCAGCCGATCAGGGCGCAGCGAGTATTTCAGGAGCTGAGCGCCGCTTGTTTGCAGTTCCTCGGCGAGTTTCACGGTGGAGAAGTTCATGATCAGAGGGAGGATGGGGTTGTACAGTGTGTTGTTTTTGCTGGTGTTGGATTGGTCTGTAGCTCAGGTTCAGAAGTGCCTGGTTAATGACGGTGATAAGATAGCATGTGGTAACTTGACTATCGGTAAAAGCGACTGTGAAGCTAAAAATTGCTGCTTTGATGTGACCAGCCAAAATCGCTGTTACTATGGGAATGAAGGTGGGTTTTGGGATCTTGAGCGTCTTCTATGATGAGCTTAACAGGCTTGGTTTACCAGCTCTTGCTTTCCTCCAGTGACTGTCCAGTGCACCAGGGATGGCCAGTTTGTGGTGGTCGTGTCCAAGAATGCCACCAGCCCTCAGCTGAGCCTGGATTCAGTCAGCCTGCAAGGGGGCAGGAGTGCCCCCTGTGGCCCTGTTAGCACCACTGCTGGCTTTGCCATGTTCCAGTTCCCAGTCAGTGCCTGTGGCACCAGCATGAAGGTGAGGGGCTTGATCCTTCAGCTGAGGATGTTGTTCCTGTGGTGATTCCTGACCTTGTTCATGTGTCCTTCCTCCAGACTGAAGGTGGTGCTGTGGTGTATGAGAACATGATGTCCTCAACATTTGCTGTGATTGGGGGACCTGCTGGCTCCATCACAAGGGACAGTTTCTACAAGTGAGTGAGCAGCTGCTGCTTCCCACAGTGCTCTGGTCTTGCTGGATCCCATGACTGCCTGCTTCTCTCTCCAGGCTGTTCTTCCAGTGCAGGTATGCAGACGATGACCTTGTTCCAGTGCGGGCTGTGGTCTACACGGTCTCCCCACCCCTTCCGGCAGTGTCTCCAGGACCTCTCCGTGTGGAGCTCAGGATTGCCAGAGGTAGCTGTCGGGCCTTGGGCTGTGTGAGCCGAGTGTGTGGGGCTTCTGCTGAACCCCGCTGCTGCTCTTGTCCTCAGGAGAGCTGTATGACTCCTACTACAGTGACCTGGACTACCCTGTGACCAAGGTGCTGCGGGATCCTGTGTATGTGGAGGTCCACATCTTGAACAGGACTGACCCCAACATTGTCCTGACCCTGGGGGACTGCTGGGCCACTTCCACTCCCAGTCCTCTCAGCCAGCCCAGCTGGAGCCTTCTGGTTGCTGGGTAACCTGACCCCTGTGGCTCAGACTGGCTTGTCTCAGTAGTGTCCCCTTGTGGCAGGGCTCACCCTCCCTGTTGCTGTCCTTGCAGGTGTCCCTATGGAGGTGACAACTACCAGACCACCTTGATCCCCGTGGGTGGCCCCTCAGGGCTGCCGTACCCAACGCACTACCAGCGCTTCATGATTCAGATGTTCACTTTTGTGGATCCTGCCTCTCAGGTTCCTCTGAAGGAGAAGGTAGGGAGCAGCTTGTGGGGAAGGAGGTGGTGGCTGGTCCTGGGCTGTGCAGTGACCCTTGCTGTACTCTCTCCAGGTGTTCATCCACTGTAGTGCAGCAGTGTGCCAGCCGACCGCTACTGACCGCTGTGTGCCCACCTGTGGCAGGAGGAGTGAGTTCTCTGGGGACAGGGCGGTTGTGCGCCAGTCAGCTGTGTGTATCCTTTCCTGATGCTGTTGTCCTGTCCTCTTGCAGGAAGAGCTGTTGCTCGAGTGGCAGAGGACTCCTCCAGAGAAACTGTGCTGGTGTCCAGTGGGGAAGTGATCCTGGTTGGATCTGAGCTTCCAGCTCTGGGTCAGCTGGATTCCCATCCTGAAGGTGAGGGAGGGGGATGGAGGCTGAGTGTCTGATCCTGTTCCCTGTGTCTGACCCCTCACTAAAGCTCTTCTCTCCACAGCACCCCGGTTCCTGAGCTATGGGCTGCTGGCAGTAGCTGCCTCCACTGTGCTTGTGGTCTGTTCTCTGGTGTTGGTGGCTGTGTGGAGATCTAGACCTCGCATCCAGAATACCAAGCCTAATCTGGAGTATGAATAAAGGCCTTGTTCTGAACTCCCTTGTGTACTTTTTTGTATGCTTCCCTCTTCTGTCAGCATTAAGTGCTGTAGTTCAGTGTCTATGTGAAGATGTCCCTGTAAGCCTCTTCAATGGCCGTGTTTTTCCATCTTTCATAGACAAGTACTTGCACTAGTTCTTGGCCACTGCTTTTTCTTGGAGTCTGTGGTCTTAATGATATTCCTTCGACTGGCCTGGATTCTAATTGACTGCACTTTGGGGGAGGGGGGAAATACCTATAGGGCTCATAACCAATTCCTCTTTCATCTCTCCAGCCCTCGGGCGCAAGTTGACAAACTTGCTCCCTCTCCCTTCTGAGTGAGTTCAGCCAATGCCCTCCTGTTCTAGTTCTTTAGAACAACACAGCAGGACCCAGGCAGCCAAACATTTCTAGTTTGATTACAATTAGTTTTTCCTTCAGCTACCTGGCAAAGGAAAAATTAAACCATGATTTAACTTGGGGACTAGTGCTGTGCATGAACAAGATGATTGTGACTTTCACCCAGTTCTCTACAGCCCGCGTCCAATAAAAGTGGTGGAGATGAGCCAGTTCCTAGCATAACTGAACATGCAAACTCCCCCTGCATGTACACTAGGCAGGAGTCCAACCCAATAGACACTCTTCAGATCAGTCCAGCTCTCTAAATCGATTTCAATGACTGTGTGTGTGTGTGTGTGCTATCGTGAAGACTTAAAGTAAAGCTATTCGTGTTTTCCACTGTAGAAGACTGACTCCTGAAGTCCCCACAACCAACATTTCAGCTGGGGGACAAAACACGTGTCGTCACTGCCCACAGATCTGGAGAAGGAAATACTGTATCACTACGAGTTTGTCTTTTCACTAGAGGGACACATTAAAGCCACGAAATATCTCATTTTCGGCAAATTCATTGAAATCATTTGTGCAAACCTTTCCCACATAATCAATAATGAGATCTTATGATGTACTGTATGTAAAGTGAGACGTTTTCGGACCAGGTCTTATCTTTTCTCACTAGTTCACCTCTGATCAGATCATTCTTAACATCTGGTGGCCAGCAGGCAAAAGCTCTAACAGGAAATATTAGACGCACGTACCGCAAAATACAGCCAGTGTCCTAGTGTAACTGACCGGGGGAAAGTTCGCCGGAAGTTCGAAAACGATTTTGGCACGCCTGTAGCGCTTTCACGAAACCTCCTAGGGTTACGAAAACACTTGCTTTGTGTATCAAGTACATTGTGAATGTTTTAATAGCCTTCACATTGTCGTTTTTAGCACTTTTTTGGACCACGCACGAATATTCTTTTGTCCATATCTTCGCAATGGAAGCACAGAACGCCTTCAAACCAAATGCATTTTAAAGACCACGACTTGTGGAAATGTCCACAGCCTCTACATCAAACTATCAGTGAGCTAATTATCTTTTTTTAAACCTCCGGTTTTTCATCGATGCGTAATTACGCACTAACTGGAACCCGGGGGGACCGCTGTGTACACACGTCCACAACGCGAGAAACACTGCTCAACACGGCTTCGTGCGAAAAAACCGTATATCACCATAGGAAGCAGAACAGCGCAGTCTCCAATTACCCAGACTGTAAGCACGGGAATAAAGTTTTGCTTGATTTCTGAAACCCTTTCTTTATGTCCTGTTTTCATTCAGGTAAGGGTCAACTATATTCACAATACTGACAGCAGAAAGATTCAAATATTCTTTACTCAGCAGCTTATTAAAAACAGCTCCCATGATTTTCAAACCGATTGTTTACACAGAAGACCGACACAGCTTTGCGTTCTGAATCTCTTTTTCTCGTGCTTCTATTTAATGTGGCACTATGCACTGGGATAGGGGAATGCTGTTCACAAGCCAATAGCTTGTGTCGTGAAAACGCTACAGGCGTGCCAAAATCGTTTTCGAACTTCAAGCTAACTTTACCCCGGTGTTTAACCGTAAGTATTCACTGTAAACAATGACCCGTCTATTCAGGAGAAATGAGTCTCCATGATCCTCCTTCACTTGAACTATAATGGCTTTTCCACGGGGTGGATTCAATATCCTGTCCTCCTGCGTGTGAGCTGACCGAGTTCGGGTCCTCGTGAAAATCTTCACTCTGCGAACCTGAACGTCATCACGTGCGAAAGTCTCGGTGGCTTTAAAAAGAAGGAGCTCGCAAACAGCAGGTATCGTGGTTTTGCGAGTTGTTTTCATTTCAAGATGTGGTTTTCTAGTGGTCTCGCCTTTCGGCTGTTGACCTTGCTGTTCCTCGCAGTTCTGTGTGATGCTGCGCAATGGCGCGCCCGCGCTAACGTCCAATCCGGCATCAGGCGCAAGGGGGTCGCCTTTCTGGACTCGCCTCTGCTGCCACGGCAGCAGAAGCAGCAGGTTATCCGGGCTGTGTCGGCGCAGTGCGGGGAGAGTACGATCGTGGTGCAGGTCAAGACAGACCTGTTCGGCACCGGGCAGCTGATCAACGCTTCGGATCTCAGCCTGGGAGACTGTGCGGTCACCCGGCAGGACACCGCGGCGCAGCTCCTGATCTTCGAGGCTGAGCTGCAGGCGTGTCGCAGTGTGCTGAGTGTAAGTGGTTCTGCCGTTGGGCAGCTTCGGGTTCTCGGCAGTTGGGTGACTGGATCTGTGATCTGTCTAGACTGTGGACGAGCAACTGGTGTACAGCTTCTCTCTCAACTACACCCCGAAGCCGCTGGCCAACACCCCCATAGTGAGAACGAATGGCGCTGTTGTGGGTATCGAGTGTCAGTACATGAGGTGAGTCCTGGAGGAGCAGCAGGGCTGCCTGCCTGGAGCTTGACTCCCTGCTGACACCTGCCTCCTGTGTGCTAGGCTCCACAATGTGAGCAGCAATGCCCTGAAGCCCACCTGGGTCCCCTACACCTCCACCAAGTCTGCTGAGGATCTGCTGGACTTCTCCCTGAGCCTCATGAGTGGTAGGTCTCCCCTGAGATGAAGCACGGTGTGACTGTACAGCCAGTGCAGTTGGATCGATGGGATCTGTGCTTGAGATTGGGGTTCCTTTCCCATCCAGATGACTGGCGCTCCCAGAGGTCCTCCAATGTGTTCTACCTGGGGGACGTCCTGAACATCGAAGCCTCCGTCACCCAGGCCAACCACCAGCCCCTTCGGCTCTTTGTGGAGAGCTGCGTGGCCACCTTGGTCCCTGACCAGACCTCCACCCCCAGCTACTCCTTCATTGAGAACAAAGGGTGGGTGTGACCTCGGGTGGCTTGAGCTAGTGAATACTGCCTGCCGTCTCTCCAGTTCTACACTGCCTTCTCTCCTTTCAGGTGCCTGACTGACGCCAAATCCACAGGCTCCAGCTCGCAGTTCATGCCAAGAACCCAGGACACCAAGCTGCAGATGAAGCTGGATGCCTTCAGGTTCTATCAGGATGCCAGGAGCTCAGTGAGTACTTGATCCTTCTGCTTTTATGGGTTTGTGAAGGTTGTGGAACAGCATTTCCATTACAAGCCCCAGATGGAGGCCTGGGTGTAGCTTGATCCACTCGTGCTCTTGGCAGATCTACATCACCTGCCACCTGAAGGTGACTCCTGCTTCCCAGAGTGTGGACTCCCTGAACAAGGACTGCTACACTGAGGGCAGCAGGTCAGTGAGGAGGCAGGGGGCTGCTGTGTCCAGCTGGTGCTCAGGTGAGGGAGCTGCTCTGACCCTGTGTCCCTGCTGTAGGTGGAGATCAGTGGATGGGAGTGACCAGGTCTGCAGCTGCTGTGACTCGAGCTGTGTGCCAAGTGTACGATCCAGGTATTGGGGTGGCAGGAGCAGGAGGGACCTGGCTTCTACAGGGGGTAAGGCACCCTTGCTCTGCCGCTCATGGCATGGATCTCCTCGGGAAAGTGGGGGTCAAGCAGTGTGGTCTACAGCCAGGCTTGTCCTGCTCTTGTTGCAGCTCCTGAGTGGGAAGCTGATGCCACTGTTGGTCCCGTGTTTGTGCTGCAAGAGCAGGTTGCTGAGAGGCCAGTGGAGGCAGAAGGCCAGAGCTCCCAGCTAAGAGCAGAGGAGGGCAAGTCCACAGGTACTGGCAGGAGGTGCTGTCATGTCGGCTGGCCCCTCTCTGTGGCAGTGCCCACTTGCTGAGGCTCCTCTGTGCTTTCTTTCCAGGCCTGCCTGTGGAGGCTGTGATCCTGGCTGGTGTGGTGACTGCGGTGGGGCTGGTCTCTGCTGCTCTGCTGGGGACAGTCCTGCGCAGGAGGAAGCAACACAAACCCATGAACTGACTTGATGTGAATGAGCAATAAACTGGTTGCAAAGGGTCTCTTGTCATGAGCTGCTTCTTGCTGTGCTGGAGGGGGGGATCTGTATGGGTTGGGTATGAATGCTGTGCTGTCTGAGGCTATGGCCACTCTTCTTACAGCTCCTCCAGCAGACTCTACCTGCGGTTTGGAAGAACACCAGCTGTTCCTGTGGGAGTCTCAGGCTTGTTCCTTAGTATCTGCTCAATGGCAGAAGAGCAGGGACATCAAATCGGGGGGAACAACAGCTGCCCTTTCAAGCTTGCCTGGAGGAGAGTCCCACTAGTGCAGGAGCACTTATGCCATCTCCACCTTAGCCTTGGAGAGAGGATTTTAGGGCTGTTCATCTATTGAGGAGAAGATGTTGAACATACACCTATTAAATGCATACCTTAGATGCACAAATGTGGTCCTTAATTTGTCTAGAATGAAATTCTAATGTATATGACCATTATACATAAATGGTTGGAGATCTAGCATACAGATCCCTTTATTGGACATCAAAGGTGGGTGTAAAGACCCAGCCGAGAGCGTTTCAGTATTTTTACGTATAGCCGTGTTTTCCCTGTACCGTGTATGTACGTATATCGGACGAATCCATGTCCCTTTGGGCAGTAGAACATGGGATTAAAATGTAGGAATTTCTGTGAAACTACATGGGGACGCTAGGGACCGAGCTTCTCGTCTGTGCTGGTAGCGATTGTTCCTGCCCTTCCCAGGAGCAGTAGAATTTTACTCACAAACGGGTATCGTATTATCCAGCTTCATACCGGTCACAAGGAAACGAATGTTTCTTTCACAAGGGGAGAGACCCGGTATTCTAGCGGTTTTGTCGACCCAGTCTTCCCCCGGGGTTTCAGCACAAAACGCTGAACTCGCGGCTTTAACCTTCTCCGCTGGCCGGGAGAGTCGCCTGGCCCCTGTCACAGCCGCCGCGTGTTTTTCTAGCGCTCTTTCAAGAAAACATTCGCGCCAAACCAGTGGACGAATTCATGTTGAAATATTCTTACATCTCACTTTTCTGCTCGTTGGGGAGAGTAAAAACGATGTTTAGTAATACAGCGCAAAAACGCAGTATAATGTACTCTGCGTCTTTTCTGTTCAAATTCAAATGAACGTTAATAAGTTAAACGCCTGGCCTAAAACATTATCAATTGACGATTATAAATGAATTCTAGAAATAAAGGTAGAGCGAAATCGATCATTTAGGAGAAGTCCTCATTGATTGCAAAAGTTATGATGTCCTCATTTTTTCCTCAGATGTTAAGACTTTTGTTAAAATGAAAAAAAAAAAACTTTTAAAAATAGGGCTATATTTTTTTTCCTTGTTTGCCAATATGGAAGAGAAAGAGCATCCCTGCAAGTGTTTAAAAGTTTACTAAGAAGATTAATAAAAATTAGAGTTTAAATTGATTTTTGATTAGAAAAAGTAATAAAGATTCATTACTTTGGAGGCATGTGTCGAGTGTCGATGTTCGTCCCCACGTCCTCTTTCTTGAAAAACAAAATATGGTTACCCTAACAGACGCCATAAATTAGTTTTGAGTCAGATACATTAGTCTAACCCGCATGATATCTAATCTGCAATGCCAGAGTCTACGCGAAAAAGGGAAAAACAGAACAACATTTCAAAACTGCACACTCTCCCGCTAATAGCGAGTTAGCTAAAAGCAAAAAGAAAAGTGGAAAAACAAAAATCTCAGCTAGCGGCAGTCGGATTTCACGAGGCCTAATACAAAAGGGAAAGCGGCAATCATCGCTACGTCTGGCTAAACACAACAAGTCATTCAGGGATCGAAACGATCATGTGAGACGAGGTCATCACTAAAAGAAGCAATAGACGCCACACATATTTAGTTTTGAGTCGGAGACCTAGGTCTAACGCGCGTGATAGCTCGTTCCAGTCGAACAGGACGCTCCGTGATTAATCAGCTGAGTCTGACGACCCTCTGAGTGTCCGAAATCCTCGTGCGCGCGCTCCGGCCCTACAGCCCTCCAATCGCCACCCTCAGCCGATCAGGGCGCAGCGAGTATTTCAGGAGCTGAGCGCCGCTTGTTTGCAGTTCCTCGGCGAGTTTCACGGTGGAGAAGTTCATGATCAGAGGGAGGATGGGGTTGTACAGTGTGTTGTTTTTGCTGGTGTTGGATTGGTCTGTAGCTCAGGTTCAGAAGTGCCTGGTTAATGACGGTGATAAGATAGCATGTGGTAACTTGACTATCGGTAAAAGCGACTGTGAAGCTAAAAATTGCTGCTTTGATGTGACCAGCCAAAATCGCTGTTACTATGGGAATGAAGGTGGGTTTTGGGATCTTGAGCGTCTTCTATGATGAGCTTAACAGGCTTGGTTTACCAGCTCTTGCTTTCCTCCAGTGACTGTCCAGTGCACCAGGGATGGCCAGTTTGTGGTGGTCGTGTCCAAGAATGCCACCAGCCCTCAGCTGAGCCTGGATTCAGTCAGCCTGCAAGGGGGCAGGAGTGCCCCCTGTGGCCCTGTTAGCACCACTGCTGGCTTTGCCATGTTCCAGTTCCCAGTCAGTGCCTGTGGCACCAGCATGAAGGTGAGGGGCTTGATCCTTCAGCTGAGGATGTTGTTCCTGTGGTGATTCCTGACCTTGTTCATGTGTCCTTCCTCCAGACTGAAGGTGGTGCTGTGGTGTATGAGAACATGATGTCCTCAACATTTGCTGTGATTGGGGGACCTGCTGGCTCCATCACAAGGGACAGTTTCTACAAGTGAGTGAGCAGCTGCTGCTTCCCACAGTGCTCTGGTCTTGCTGGATCCCATGACTGCCTGCTTCTCTCTCCAGGCTGTTCTTCCAGTGCAGGTATGCAGACGATGACCTTGTTCCAGTGCGGGCTGTGGTCTACACGGTCTCCCCACCCCTTCCGGCAGTGTCTCCAGGACCTCTCCGTGTGGAGCTCAGGATTGCCAGAGGTAGCTGTCGGGCCTTGGGCTGTGTGAGCCGAGTGTGTGGGGCTTCTGCTGAACCCCGCTGCTGCTCTTGTCCTCAGGAGAGCTGTATGACTCCTACTACAGTGACCTGGACTACCCTGTGACCAAGGTGCTGCGGGATCCTGTGTATGTGGAGGTCCACATCTTGAACAGGACTGACCCCAACATTGTCCTGACCCTGGGGGACTGCTGGGCCACTTCCACTCCCAGTCCTCTCAGCCAGCCCAGCTGGAGCCTTCTGGTTGCTGGGTAACCTGACCCCTGTGGCTCAGACTGGCTTGTCTCAGTAGTGTCCCCTTGTGGCAGGGCTCACCCTCCCTGTTGCTGTCCTTGCAGGTGTCCCTATGGAGGTGACAACTACCAGACCACCTTGATCCCCGTGGGTGGCCCCTCAGGGCTGCCGTACCCAACGCACTACCAGCGCTTCATGATTCAGATGTTCACTTTTGTGGATCCTGCCTCTCAGGTTCCTCTGAAGGAGAAGGTAGGGAGCAGCTTGTGGGGAAGGAGGTGGTGGCTGGTCCTGGGCTGTGCAGTGACCCTTGCTGTACTCTCTCCAGGTGTTCATCCACTGTAGTGCAGCAGTGTGCCAGCCGACCGCTACTGACCGCTGTGTGCCCACCTGTGGCAGGAGGAGTGAGTTCTCTGGGGACAGGGCGGTTGTGCGCCAGTCAGCTGTGTGTATCCTTTCCTGATGCTGTTGTCCTGTCCTCTTGCAGGAAGAGCTGTTGCTCGAGTGGCAGAGGACTCCTCCAGAGAAACTGTGCTGGTGTCCAGTGGGGAAGTGATCCTGGTTGGATCTGAGCTTCCAGCTCTGGGTCAGCTGGATTCCCATCCTGAAGGTGAGGGAGGGGGATGGAGGCTGAGTGTCTGATCCTGTTCCCTGTGTCTGACCCCTCACTAAAGCTCTTCTCTCCACAGCACCCCGGTTCCTGAGCTATGGGCTGCTGGCAGTAGCTGCCTCCACTGTGCTTGTGGTCTGTTCTCTGGTGTTGGTGGCTGTGTGGAGATCTAGACCTCGCATCCAGAATACCAAGCCTAATCTGGAGTATGAATAAAGGCCTTGTTCTGAACTCCCTTGTGTACTTTTTTGTATGCTTCCCTCTTCTGTCAGCATTAAGTGCTGTAGTTCAGTGTCTATGTGAAGATGTCCCTGTAAGCCTCTTCAATGGCCGTGTTTTTCCATCTTTCATAGACAAGTACTTGCACTAGTTCTTGGCCACTGCTTTTTCTTGGAGTCTGTGGTCTTAATGATATTCCTTCGACTGGCCTGGATTCTAATTGACTGCACTTTGGGGGAGGGGGGAAATACCTATAGGGCTCATAACCAATTCCTCTTTCATCTCTCCAGCCCTCGGGCGCAAGTTGACAAACTTGCTCCCTCTCCCTTCTGAGTGAGTTCAGCCAATGCCCTCCTGTTCTAGTTCTTTAGAACAACACAGCAGGACCCAGGCAGCCAAACATTTCTAGTTTGATTACAATTAGTTTTTCCTTCAGCTACCTGGCAAAGGAAAAATTAAACCATGATTTAACTTGGGGACTAGTGCTGTGCATGAACAAGATGATTGTGACTTTCACCCAGTTCTCTACAGCCCGCGTCCAATAAAAGTGGTGGAGATGAGCCAGTTCCTAGCATAACTGAACATGCAAACTCCCCCTGCATGTACACTAGGCAGGAGTCCAACCCAATAGACACTCTTCAGATCAGTCCAGCTCTCTAAATCGATTTCAATGACTGTGTGTGTGTGTGTGCTATCGTGAAGACTTAAAGTAAAGCTATTCGTGTTTTCCACTGTAGAAGACTGACTCCTGAAGTCCCCACAACCAACATTTCAGCTGGGGGACAAAACACGTGTCGTCACTGCCCACAGATCTGGAGAAGGAAATACTGTATCACTACGAGTTTGTCTTTTCACTAGAGGGACACATTAAAGCCACGAAATATCTCATTTTCGGCAAATTCATTGAAATCATTTGTGCAAACCTTTCCCACATAATCAATAATGAGATCTTATGATGTACTGTATGTAAAGTGAGACGTTTTCGGACCAGGTCTTATCTTTTCTCACTAGTTCACCTCTGATCAGATCATTCTTAACATCTGGTGGCCAGCAGGCAAAAGCTCTAACAGGAAATATTAGACGCACGTACCGCAAAATACAGCCAGTGTCCTAGTGTAACTGACCGGGGGAAAGTTCGCCGGAAGTTCGAAAACGATTTTGGCACGCCTGTAGCGCTTTCACGAAACCTCCTAGGGTTACGAAAACACTTGCTTTGTGTATCAAGTACATTGTGAATGTTTTAATAGCCTTCACATTGTCGTTTTTAGCACTTTTTTGGACCACGCACGAATATTCTTTTGTCCATATCTTCGCAATGGAAGCACAGAACGCCTTCAAACCAAATGCATTTTAAAGACCACGACTTGTGGAAATGTCCACAGCCTCTACATCAAACTATCAGTGAGCTAATTATCTTTTTTTAAACCTCCGGTTTTTCATCGATGCGTAATTACGCACTAACTGGAACCCGGGGGGACCGCTGTGTACACACGTCCACAACGCGAGAAACACTGCTCAACACGGCTTCGTGCGAAAAAACCGTATATCACCATAGGAAGCAGAACAGCGCAGTCTTCAATTACCCAGACTGTAAGCACGGGAATAAAGTTTTGCTTGATTTCTGAAACCCTTTCTTTATGTCCTGTTTTCATTCAGGTAAGGGTCAACTATATTCACAATACTGACAGCAGAAAGATTCAAATATTCTTTACTCAGCAGCTTATTAAAAACAGCTCCCATGATTTTCAAACCGATTGTTTACACAGAAGACCGACACAGCTTTGCGTTCTGAATCTCTTTTTCTCGTGCTTCTATTTAATGTGGCACTATGCACTGGGATAGGGGAATGCTGTTCACAAGCCAATAGCTTGTGTCGTGAAAACGCTACAGGCGTGCCAAAATCGTTTTCGAACTTCAAGCTAACTTTACCCCGGTGTTTAACCGTAAGTATTCACTGTAAACAATGACCCGTCTATTCAGGAGAAATGAGTCTCCATGATCCTCCTTCACTTGAACTATAATGGCTTTTCCACGGGGTGGATTCAATATCCTGTCCTCCTGCGTGTGAGCTGACCGAGTTCTGGTCCTCGTGAAAATCTTCACTCTGCGAACCTGAACGTCATCACGTGCGAAAGTCTCGGTGGCTTTATAAAGAAGGAGCTCGCAAACAGCAGGTATCGTGGTTTTGCGAGTTGTTTTCATTTCAAGATGTGGTTTTCTAGTGGTCTCGCCTTTCGGCTGTTGACCTTGCTGTTCCTCGCAGTTCTGTGTGATGCTGCGCAATGGCGCGCCCGCGCTAACGTCCAATCCGGCATCAGGCGCAAGGGGGTCGCCTTTCTGGACTCGCCTCTGCTGCCACGGCAGCAGAAGCAGCAGGTTATCCGGGCTGTGTCGGCGCAGTGCGGGGAGAGTACGATCGTGGTGCAGGTCAAGACAGACCTGTTCGGCACCGGGCAGCTGATCAACGCTTCGGATCTCAGCCTGGGAGACTGTGCGGTCACCCGGCAGGACACCGCGGCGCAGCTCCTGATCTTCGAGGCTGAGCTGCAGGCGTGTCGCAGTGTGCTGAGTGTAAGTGGTTCTGCCGTTGGGCAGCTTCGGGTTCTCGGCAGTTGGGTGACTGGATCTGTGATCTGTCTAGACTGTGGACGAGCAACTGGTGTACAGCTTCTCTCTCAACTACACCCCGAAGCCGCTGGCCAACACCCCCATAGTGAGAACGAATGGCGCTGTTGTGGGTATCGAGTGTCAGTACATGAGGTGAGTCCTGGAGGAGCAGCAGGGCTGCCTGCCTGGAGCTTGACTCCCTGCTGACACCTGCCTCCTGTGTGCTAGGCTCCACAATGTGAGCAGCAATGCCCTGAAGCCCACCTGGGTCCCCTACACCTCCACCAAGTCTGCTGAGGATCTGCTGGACTTCTCCCTGAGCCTCATGAGTGGTAGGTCTCCCCTGAGATGAAGCACGGTGTGACTGTACAGCCAGTGCAGTTGGATCGATGGGATCTGTGCTTGAGATTGGGGTTCCTTTCCCATCCAGATGACTGGCGCTCCCAGAGGTCCTCCAATGTGTTCTACCTGGGGGACGTCCTGAACATCGAAGCCTCCGTCACCCAGGCCAACCACCAGCCCCTTCGGCTCTTTGTGGACAGCTGCGTGGCCACCTTGGTCCCTGACCAGACCTCCACCCCCAGCTACTCCTTCATTGAGAACAAAGGGTGGGTGTGACCTCGGGTGGCTTGAGCTAGTGAATACTGCCTGCCGTCTCTCCAGTTCTACACTGCCTTCTCTCCTTTCAGGTGCCTGACTGACGCCAAATCCACAGGCTCCAGCTCGCAGTTCATGCCAAGAACCCAGGACACCAAGCTGCAGATGAAGCTGGATGCCTTCAGGTTCTATCAGGATGCCAGGAGCTCAGTGAGTACTTGATCCTTCTGCTTTTATGGGTTTGTGAAGGTTGTGGAACAGCATTTCCATTACAAGCCCCAGATGGAGGCCTGGGTGTAGCTTGATCCACTCGTGCTCTTGGCAGATCTACATCACCTGCCACCTGAAGGTGACTCCTGCTTCCCAGAGTGTGGACTCCCTGAACAAGGACTGCTACACTGAGGGCAGCAGGTCAGTGAGGAGGCAGGGGGCTGCTGTGTCCAGCTGGTGCTCAGGTGAGGGAGCTGCTCTGACCCTGTGTCCCTGCTGTAGGTGGAGATCAGTGGATGGGAGTGACCAGGTCTGCAGCTGCTGTGACTCGAGCTGTGTGCCAAGTGTACGATCCAGGTATTGGGGTGGCAGGAGCAGGAGGGACCTGGCTTCTACAGGGGGTAAGGCACCCTTGCTCTGCCGCTCATGGCATGGATCTCCTCGGGAAAGTGGGGGTCAAGCAGTGTGGTCTACAGCCAGGCTTGTCCTGCTCTTGTTGCAGCTCCTGAGTGGGAAGCTGATGCCACTGTTGGTCCCGTGTTTGTGCTGCAAGAGCAGGTTGCTGAGAGGCCAGTGGAGGCAGAAGGCCAGAGCTCCCAGCTAAGAGCAGAGGAGGGCAAGTCCACAGGTACTGGCAGGAGGTGCTGTCATGTCGGCTGGCCCCTCTCTGTGGCAGTGCCCACTTGCTGAGGCTCCTCTGTGCTTTCTTTCCAGGCCTGCCTGTGGAGGCTGTGATCCTGGCTGGTGTGGTGACTGCGGTGGGGCTGGTCTCTGCTGCTCTGCTGGGGACAGTCCTGCGCAGGAGGAAGCAACACAAACCCATGAACTGACTTGATGTGAATGAGCAATAAACTGGTTGCAAAGGGTCTCTTGTTATGAGCTGCTTCTTGCTGTGCTGGAGGGGCGGATCTGTATGGGTTGGGTATGAATGCTGTGCTGTCTGAGGCTATGGCCACTCTTCTTACAGCTCCTCCAGCAGACTCTACCTGCGGTTTGGAAGAACACCAGCTGTTCCTGTGGGAGTCTCAGGCTTGTTCCTTAGTATCTGCTCAATGGCAGAAGAGCAGGGACATCAAATCGGGGGGAACAACAGCTGCCCTTTCAAGCTTGCCTGGAGGAGAGTCCCACTAGTGCAGGAGCACTTATGCCATCTCCACCTTAGCCTTGGAGAGAGGATTTTAGGGCTGTTCATCTATTGAGGAGAAGATGTTGAACATACACCTATTAAATGCATACCTTAGATGCACAAATGTGGTCCTTAATTTGTCTAGAATGAAATTCTAATGTATATGATCATTATACATAAATGGTTGGAGATCTAGCATACAGATCCCTTTATTGGACATCAAAGGTGGGTGTAAAGACCCAGCCGAGAGCGTTTCAGTATTTTTACGTATAGCCGTATTTTCCCTGTACCGTGTATGTACGTATATCGGACGAATCCATGTCCCTTTGGGCAGTAGAACATGGGATTAAAATGTAGGAATTTCTGTGAAACTACATGGGGACGCTAGGGACCGAGCTTCTCGTCTGTGCTGGTAGCGATTGTTCCTGCCCTTCCCAGGAGCAGTAGAATTTTACTCACAAACGGGTATCGTATTATCCAGCTTCATACCGGTCACAAGGAAACGAATGTTTCTTTCACAAGGGGAGAGACCCGGTATTCTAGCGGTTTTGTCGACCCAGTCTTCCCCCGGGGTTTCAGCACAAAACGCTGAACTCGCGGCTTTAACCTTCTCCGCTGGCCGGGAGAGTCGCCTGGCCCCTGTCACAGCCGCCGCGTGTTTTTCTAGCGCTCTTTCAAGAAAACATTCGCGCCAAACCAGTGGACGAATTCATGTTGAAATATTCTTACATCTCACTTTTCTGCTCGTTGGGGAGAGTAAAAACGATGTTTAGTAATACAGCGCAAAAACGCAGTATAATGTACTCTGCGTCTTTTCTGTTCAAATTCAAATGAACGTTAATAAGTTAAACGCCTGGCCTAAAACATTATCAATTGACGATTATAAATGAATTCTAGAAATAAAGGTAGAGCCAAATCGATCATTTAGGAGAAGTCCTCATTGATTGCAAAAGTTATGATGTCCTCATTTTTTCCTCAGATGTTAAGACTTTTGTTAAAATGAAAAAAAAAACTTTTAAAAATAGGGCTATATTTTTTTTCCTTGTTTGCCAATATGGAAGAGAAAGAGCATCCCTGCAAGTGTTTAAAAGTTTACTAAGAAGATTAATAAAAATTAGAGTTTAAATTGATTTTTGATTAGAAAAAGTAATAAAGATTCATTACTTTGGAGGCATGTGTCGAGTGTCGATGTTCGTCCCCACGTCCTCTTTCTTGAAAAACAAAATATGGTTACCCTAACAGACGCCATAAATTAGTTTTGAGTCAGATACATTAGTCTAACCCGCATGATATCTAATCTGCAATGCCAGAGTCTACGCGAAAAAGGGAAAAACAGAACAACATTTCAAAACTGCACACTCTCCCGCTAATAGCGAGTTAGCTAAAAGCAAAAAGAAAAGTGGAAAAACAAAAATCTCAGCTAGCGGCAGTCGGATTTCACGAGGCCTAATACAAAAGGGAAAGCGGCAATCATCGCTACGTCTGGCTAAACACAACAAGTCATTCAGGGATCGAAACGATCATGTGAGACGAGGTCATCACTAAAAGAAGCAATAGACGCCACACATATTTAGTTTTGAGTCGGAGACCTAGGTCTAACGCGCGTGATAGCTCGTTCCAGTCGAACAGGACGCTCCGTGATTAATCAGCTGAGTCTGACGACCCTCTGAGTGTCCGAAATCCTCGTGCGCGCGCTCCGGCCCTACAGCCCTCCAATCGCCACCCTCAGCCGATCAGGGCGCAGCGAGTATTTCAGGAGCTGAGCGCCGCTTGTTTGCAGTTCCTCGGCGAGTTTCACGGTGGAGAAGTTCATGATCAGAGGGAGGATGGGGTTGTACAGTGTGTTGTTTTTGCTGGTGTTGGATTGGTCTGTAGCTCAGGTTCAGAAGTGCCTGGTTAATGACGGTGATAAGATAGCATGTGGTAACTTGACTATCGGTAAAAGCGACTGTGAAGCTAAAAATTGCTGCTTTGATGTGACCAGCCAAAATCGCTGTTACTATGGGAATGAAGGTGGGTTTTGGGATCTTGAGCGTCTTCTATGATGAGCTTAACAGGCTTGGTTTACCAGCTCTTGCTTTCCTCCAGTGACTGTCCAGTGCACCAGGGATGGCCAGTTTGTGGTGGTCGTGTCCAAGAATGCCACCAGCCCTCAGCTGAGCCTGGATTCAGTCAGCCTGCAAGGGGGCAGGAGTGCCCCCTGTGGCCCTGTTAGCACCACTGCTGGCTTTGCCATGTTCCAGTTCCCAGTCAGTGCCTGTGGCACCAGCATGAAGGTGAGGGGCTTGATCCTTCAGCTGAGGATGTTGTTCCTGTGGTGATTCCTGACCTTGTTCATGTGTCCTTCCTCCAGACTGAAGGTGGTGCTGTGGTGTATGAGAACATGATGTCCTCAACATTTGCTGTGATTGGGGGACCTGCTGGCTCCATCACAAGGGACAGTTTCTACAAGTGAGTGAGCAGCTGCTGCTTCCCACAGTGCTCTGGTCTTGCTGGATCCCATGACTGCCTGCTTCTCTCTCCAGGCTGTTCTTCCAGTGCAGGTATGCAGACGATGACCTTGTTCCAGTGCGGGCTGTGGTCTACACGGTCTCCCCACCCCTTCCGGCAGTGTCTCCAGGACCTCTCCGTGTGGAGCTCAGGATTGCCAGAGGTAGCTGTCGGGCCTTGGGCTGTGTGAGCCGAGTGTGTGGGGCTTCTGCTGAACCCCGCTGCTGCTCTTGTCCTCAGGAGAGCTGTATGACTCCTACTACAGTGACCTGGACTACCCTGTGACCAAGGTGCTGCGGGATCCTGTGTATGTGGAGGTCCACATCTTGAACAGGACTGACCCCAACATTGTCCTGACCCTGGGGGACTGCTGGGCCACTTCCACTCCCAGTCCTCTCAGCCAGCCCAGCTGGAGCCTTCTGGTTGCTGGGTAACCTGACCCCTGTGGCTCAGACTGGCTTGTCTCAGTAGTGTCCCCTTGTGGCAGGGCTCACCCTCCCTGTTGCTGTCCTTGCAGGTGTCCCTATGGAGGTGACAACTACCAGACCACCTTGATCCCCGTGGGTGGCCCCTCAGGGCTGCCGTACCCAACGCACTACCAGCGCTTCATGATTCAGATGTTCACTTTTGTGGATCCTGCCTCTCAGGTTCCTCTGAAGGAGAAGGTAGGGAGCAGCTTGTGGGGAAGGAGGTGGTGGCTGGTCCTGGGCTGTGCAGTGACCCTTGCTGTACTCTCTCCAGGTGTTCATCCACTGTAGTGCAGCAGTGTGCCAGCCGACCGCTACTGACCGCTGTGTGCCCACCTGTGGCAGGAGGAGTGAGTTCTCTGGGGACAGGGCGGTTGTGCGCCAGTCAGCTGTGTGTATCCTTTCCTGATGCTGTTGTCCTGTCCTCTTGCAGGAAGAGCTGTTGCTCGAGTGGCAGAGGACTCCTCCAGAGAAACTGTGCTGGTGTCCAGTGGGGAAGTGATCCTGGTTGGATCTGAGCTTCCAGCTCTGGGTCAGCTGGATTCCCATCCTGAAGGTGAGGGAGGGGGATGGAGGCTGAGTGTCTGATCCTGTTCCCTGTGTCTGACCCCTCACTAAAGCTCTTCTCTCCACAGCACCCCGGTTCCTGAGCTATGGGCTGCTGGCAGTAGCTGCCTCCACTGTGCTTGTGGTCTGTTCTCTGGTGTTGGTGGCTGTGTGGAGATCTAGACCTCGCATCCAGAATACCAAGCCTAATCTGGAGTATGAATAAAGGCCTTGTTCTGAACTCCCTTGTGTACTTTTTTGTATGCTTCCCTCTTCTGTCAGCATTAAGTGCTGTAGTTCAGTGTCTATGTGAAGATGTCCCTGTAAGCCTCTTCAATGGCCGTGTTTTTCCATCTTTCATAGACAAGTACTTGCACTAGTTCTTGGCCACTGCTTTTTCTTGGAGTCTGTGGTCTTAATGATATTCCTTCGACTGGCCTGGATTCTAATTGACTGCACTTTGGGGGAGGGGGGAAATACCTATAGGGCTCATAACCAATTCCTCTTTCATCTCTCCAGCCCTCGGGCGCAAGTTGACAAACTTGCTCCCTCTCCCTTCTGAGTGAGTTCAGCCAATGCCCTCCTGTTCTAGTTCTTTAGAACAACACAGCAGGACCCAGGCAGCCAAACATTTCTAGTTTGATTACAATTAGTTTTTCCTTCAGCTACCTGGCAAAGGAAAAATTAAACCATGATTTAACTTGGGGACTAGTGCTGTGCATGAACAAGATGATTGTGACTTTCACCCAGTTCTCTACAGCCCGCGTCCAATAAAAGTGGTGGAGATGAGCCAGTTCCTAGCATAACTGAACATGCAAACTCCCCCTGCATGTACACTAGGCAGGAGTCCAACCCAATAGACACTCTTCAGATCAGTCCAGCTCTCTAAATCGATTTCAATGACTGTGTGTGTGTGTGTGTGCTATCGTGAAGACTTAAAGTAAAGCTATTCGTGTTTTCCACTGTAGAAGACTGACTCCTGAAGTCCCCACAACCAACATTTCAGCTGGGGGACAAAACACGTGTCGTCACTGCCCACAGATCTGGAGAAGGAAATACTGTATCACTACGAGTTTGTCTTTTCACTAGAGGGACACATTAAAGCCACGAAATATCTCATTTTCGGCAAATTCATTGAAATCATTTGTGCAAACCTTTCCCACATAATCAATAATGAGATCTTATGATGTACTGTATGTAAAGTGAGACGTTTTCGGACCAGGTCTTATCTTTTCTCACTAGTTCACCTCTGATCAGATCATTCTTAACATCTGGTGGCCAGCAGGCAAAAGCTCTAACAGGAAATATTAGACGCACGTACCGCAAAATACAGCCAGTGTCCTAGTGTAACTGACCGGGGGAAAGTTCGCCGGAAGTTCGAAAACGATTTTGGCACGCCTGTAGCGCTTTCACGAAACCTCCTAGGGTTACGAAAACACTTGCTTTGTGTATCAAGTACATTGTGAATGTTTTAATAGCCTTCACATTGTCGTTTTTAGCACTTTTTTGGACCACGCACGAATATTCTTTTGTCCATATCTTCGCAATGGAAGCACAGAACGCCTTCAAACCAAATGCATTTTAAAGACCACGACTTGTGGAAATGTCCACAGCCTCTACATCAAACTATCAGTGAGCTAATTATCTTTTTTTAAACCTCCGGTTTTTCATCGATGCGTAATTACGCACTAACTGGAACCCGGGGGGACCGCTGTGTACACACGTCCACAACGCGAGAAACACTGCTCAACACGGCTTCGTGCGAAAAAACCGTATATCACCATAGGAAGCAGAACAGCGCAGTCTTCAATTACCCAGACTGTAAGCACGGGAATAAAGTTTTGCTTGATTTCTGAAACCCTTTCTTTATGTCCTGTTTTCATTCAGGTAAGGGTCAACTATATTCACAATACTGACAGCAGAAAGATTCAAATATTCTTTACTCAGCAGCTTATTAAAAACAGCTCCCATGATTTTCAAACCGATTGTTTACACAGAAGACCGACACAGCTTTGCGTTCTGAATCTCTTTTTCTCGTGCTTCTATTTAATGTGGCACTATGCACTGGGATAGGGGAATGCTGTTCACAAGCCAATAGCTTGTGTCGTGAAAACGCTACAGGCGTGCCAAAATCGTTTTCGAACTTCAAGCTAACTTTACCCCGGTGTTTAACCGTAAGTATTCACTGTAAACAATGACCCGTCTATTCAGGAGAAATGAGTCTCCATGATCCTCCTTCACTTGAACTATAATGGCTTTTCCACGGGGTGGATTCAATATCCTGTCCTCCTGCGTGTGAGCTGACCGAGTTCTGGTCCTCGTGAAAATCTTCACTCTGCGAACCTGAACGTCATCACGTGCGAAAGTCTCGGTGGCTTTATAAAGAAGGAGCTCGCAAACAGCAGGTATCGTGGTTTTGCGAGTTGTTTTCATTTCAAGATGTGGTTTTCTAGTGGTCTCGCCTTTCGGCTGTTGACCTTGCTGTTCCTCGCAGTTCTGTGTGATGCTGCGCAATGGCGCGCCCGCGCTAACGTCCAATCCGGCATCAGGCGCAAGGGGGTCGCCTTTCTGGACTCGCCTCTGCTGCCACGGCAGCAGAAGCAGCAGGTTATCCGGGCTGTGTCGGCGCAGTGCGGGGAGAGTACGATCGTGGTGCAGGTCAAGACAGACCTGTTCGGCACCGGGCAGCTGATCAACGCTTCGGATCTCAGCCTGGGAGACTGTGCGGTCACCCGGCAGGACACCGCGGCGCAGCTCCTGATCTTCGAGGCTGAGCTGCAGGCGTGTCGCAGTGTGCTGAGTGTAAGTGGTTCTGCCGTTGGGCAGCTTCGGGTTCTCGGCAGTTGGGTGACTGGATCTGTGATCTGTCTAGACTGTGGACGAGCAACTGGTGTACAGCTTCTCTCTCAACTACACCCCGAAGCCGCTGGCCAACACCCCCATAGTGAGAACGAATGGCGCTGTTGTGGGTATCGAGTGTCAGTACATGAGGTGAGTCCTGGAGGAGCAGCAGGGCTGCCTGCCTGGAGCTTGACTCCCTGCTGACACCTGCCTCCTGTGTGCTAGGCTCCACAATGTGAGCAGCAATGCCCTGAAGCCCACCTGGGTCCCCTACACCTCCACCAAGTCTGCTGAGGATCTGCTGGACTTCTCCCTGAGCCTCATGAGTGGTAGGTCTCCCCTGAGATGAAGCACGGTGTGACTGTACAGCCAGTGCAGTTGGATCGATGGGATCTGTGCTTGAGATTGGGGTTCCTTTCCCATCCAGATGACTGGCGCTCCCAGAGGTCCTCCAATGTGTTCTACCTGGGGGACGTCCTGAACATCGAAGCCTCCGTCACCCAGGCCAACCACCAGCCCCTTCGGCTCTTTGTGGACAGCTGCGTGGCCACCTTGGTCCCTGACCAGACCTCCACCCCCAGCTACTCCTTCATTGAGAACAAAGGGTGGGTGTGACCTCGGGTGGCTTGAGCTAGTGAATACTGCCTGCCGTCTCTCCAGTTCTACACTGCCTTCTCTCCTTTCAGGTGCCTGACTGACGCCAAATCCACAGGCTCCAGCTCGCAGTTCATGCCAAGAACCCAGGACACCAAGCTGCAGATGAAGCTGGATGCCTTCAGGTTCTATCAGGATGCCAGGAGCTCAGTGAGTACTTGATCCTTCTGCTTTTATGGGTTTGTGAAGGTTGTGGAACAGCATTTCCATTACAAGCCCCAGATGGAGGCCTGGGTGTAGCTTGATCCACTCGTGCTCTTGGCAGATCTACATCACCTGCCACCTGAAGGTGACTCCTGCTTCCCAGAGTGTGGACTCCCTGAACAAGGACTGCTACACTGAGGGCAGCAGGTCAGTGAGGAGGCAGGGGGCTGCTGTGTCCAGCTGGTGCTCAGGTGAGGGAGCTGCTCTGACCCTGTGTCCCTGCTGTAGGTGGAGATCAGTGGATGGGAGTGACCAGGTCTGCAGCTGCTGTGACTCGAGCTGTGTGCCAAGTGTACGATCCAGGTATTGGGGTGGCAGGAGCAGGAGGGACCTGGCTTCTACAGGGGGTAAGGCACCCTTGCTCTGCCGCTCATGGCATGGATCTCCTCGGGAAAGTGGGGGTCAAGCAGTGTGGTCTACAGCCAGGCTTGTCCTGCTCTTGTTGCAGCTCCTGAGTGGGAAGCTGATGCCACTGTTGGTCCCGTGTTTGTGCTGCAAGAGCAGGTTGCTGAGAGGCCAGTGGAGGCAGAAGGCCAGAGCTCCCAGCTAAGAGCAGAGGAGGGCAAGTCCACAGGTACTGGCAGGAGGTGCTGTCATGTCGGCTGGCCCCTCTCTGTGGCAGTGCCCACTTGCTGAGGCTCCTCTGTGCTTTCTTTCCAGGCCTGCCTGTGGAGGCTGTGATCCTGGCTGGTGTGGTGACTGCGGTGGGGCTGGTCTCTGCTGCTCTGCTGGGGACAGTCCTGCGCAGGAGGAAGCAACACAAACCCATGAACTGACTTGATGTGAATGAGCAATAAACTGGTTGCAAAGGGTCTCTTGTCATGAGCTGCTTCTTGCTGTGCTGGAGGGGGGGATCTGTATGGGTTGGGTATGAATGCTGTGCTGTCTGAGGCTATGGCCACTCTTCTTACAGCTCCTCCAGCAGACTCTACCTGCGGTTTGGAAGAACACCAGCTGTTCCTGTGGGAGTCTCAGGCTTGTTCCTTAGTATCTGCTCAATGGCAGAAGAGCAGGGACATCAAATCGGGGGGAACAACAGCTGCCCTTTCAAGCTTGCCTGGAGGAGAGTCCCACTAGTGCAGGAGCACTTATGCCATCTCCACCTTAGCCTTGGAGAGAGGATTTTAGGGCTGTTCATCTATTGAGGAGAAGATGTTGAACATACACCTATTAAATGCATACCTTAGATGCACAAATGTGGTCCTTAATTTGTCTAGAATGAAATTCTAATGTATATGACCATTATACATAAATGGTTGGAGATCTAGCATACAGATCCCTTTATTGGACATCAAAGGTGGGTGTAAAGACCCAGCCGAGAGCGTTTCAGTATTTTTACGTATAGCCGTGTTTTCCCTGTACCGTGTATGTACGTATATCGGACGAATCCATGTCCCTTTGGGCAGTAGAACATGGGATTAAAATGTAGGAATTTCTGTGAAACTACATGGGGACGCTAGGGACCGAGCTTCTCGTCTGTGCTGGTAGCGATTGTTCCTGCCCTTCCCAGGAGCAGTAGAATTTTACTCACAAACGGGTATCGTATTATCCAGCTTCATACCGGTCACAAGGAAACGAATGTTTCTTTCACAAGGGGAGAGACCCGGTATTCTAGCGGTTTTGTCGACCCAGTCTTCCCCCGGGGTTTCAGCACAAAACGCTGAACTCGCGGCTTTAACCTTCTCCGCTGGCCGGGAGAGTCGCCTGGCCCCTGTCACAGCCGCCGCGTGTTTTTCTAGCGCTCTTTCAAGAAAACATTCGCGCCAAACCAGTGGACGA
Organism: Lepisosteus platostomus; assembly: GCF_059453375.1. Lineage (NCBI taxonomy): Eukaryota > Metazoa > Chordata > Actinopteri > Semionotiformes > Lepisosteidae > Lepisosteus > Lepisosteus platostomus. The sequence continues at coordinate 8,268,914 of NC_142614.1, read as the reverse complement.
ATTCATGTTGAAATATTCTTACATCTCACTTTTCTGCTCGTTGGGGAGAGTAAAAACGATGTTTAGTAATACAGCGCAAAAACGCAGTATAATGTACTCTGCGTCTTTTCTGTTCAAATTCAAATGAACGTTAATAAGTTAAACGCCTGGCCTAAAACATTATCAATTGACGATTATAAATGAATTCTAGAAATAAAGGTAGAGCCAAATCGATCATTTAGGAGAAGTCCTCATTGATTGCAAAAGTTATGATGTCCTCATTTTTTCCTCAGATGTTAAGACTTTTGTTAAAATGAAAAAAAAAACTTTTAAAAATAGGGCTATATTTTTTTTCCTTGTTTGCCAATATGGAAGAGAAAGAGCATCCCTGCAAGTGTTTAAAAGTTTACTAAGAAGATTAATAAAAATTAGAGTTTAAATTGATTTTTGATTAGAAAAAGTAATAAAGATTCATTACTTTGGAGGCATGTGTCGAGTGTCGATGTTCGTCCCCACGTCCTCTTTCTTGAAAAACAAAATATGGTTACCCTAACAGACGCCATAAATTAGTTTTGAGTCAGATACATTAGTCTAACCCGCATGATATCTAATCTGCAATGCCAGAGTCTACGCGAAAAAGGGAAAAACAGAACAACATTTCAAAACTGCACACTCTCCCGCTAATAGCGAGTTAGCTAAAAGCAAAAAGAAAAGTGGAAAAACAAAAATCTCAGCTAGCGGCAGTCGGATTTCACGAGGCCTAATACAAAAGGGAAAGCGGCAATCATCGCTACGTCTGGCTAAACACAACAAGTCATTCAGGGATCGAAACGATCATGTGAGACGAGGTCATCACTAAAAGAAGCAATAGACGCCACACATATTTAGTTTTGAGTCGGAGACCTAGGTCTAACGCGCGTGATAGCTCGTTCCAGTCGAACAGGACGCTCCGTGATTAATCAGCTGAGTCTGACGACCCTCTGAGTGTCCGAAATCCTCGTGCGCGCGCTCCGGCCCTACAGCCCTCCAATCGCCACCCTCAGCCGATCAGGGCGCAGCGAGTATTTCAGGAGCTGAGCGCCGCTTGTTTGCAGTTCCTCGGCGAGTTTCACGGTGGAGAAGTTCATGATCAGAGGGAGGATGGGGTTGTACAGTGTGTTGTTTTTGCTGGTGTTGGATTGGTCTGTAGCTCAGGTTCAGAAGTGCCTGGTTAATGACGGTGATAAGATAGCATGTGGTAACTTGACTATCGGTAAAAGCGACTGTGAAGCTAAAAATTGCTGCTTTGATGTGACCAGCCAAAATCGCTGTTACTATGGGAATGAAGGTGGGTTTTGGGATCTTGAGCGTCTTCTATGATGAGCTTAACAGGCTTGGTTTACCAGCTCTTGCTTTCCTCCAGTGACTGTCCAGTGCACCAGGGATGGCCAGTTTGTGGTGGTCGTGTCCAAGAATGCCACCAGCCCTCAGCTGAGCCTGGATTCAGTCAGCCTGCAAGGGGGCAGGAGTGCCCCCTGTGGCCCTGTTAGCACCACTGCTGGCTTTGCCATGTTCCAGTTCCCAGTCAGTGCCTGTGGCACCAGCATGAAGGTGAGGGGCTTGATCCTTCAGCTGAGGATGTTGTTCCTGTGGTGATTCCTGACCTTGTTCATGTGTCCTTCCTCCAGACTGAAGGTGGTGCTGTGGTGTATGAGAACATGATGTCCTCAACATTTGCTGTGATTGGGGGACCTGCTGGCTCCATCACAAGGGACAGTTTCTACAAGTGAGTGAGCAGCTGCTGCTTCCCACAGTGCTCTGGTCTTGCTGGATCCCATGACTGCCTGCTTCTCTCTCCAGGCTGTTCTTCCAGTGCAGGTATGCAGACGATGACCTTGTTCCAGTGCGGGCTGTGGTCTACACGGTCTCCCCACCCCTTCCGGCAGTGTCTCCAGGACCTCTCCGTGTGGAGCTCAGGATTGCCAGAGGTAGCTGTCGGGCCTTGGGCTGTGTGAGCCGAGTGTGTGGGGCTTCTGCTGAACCCCGCTGCTGCTCTTGTCCTCAGGAGAGCTGTATGACTCCTACTACAGTGACCTGGACTACCCTGTGACCAAGGTGCTGCGGGATCCTGTGTATGTGGAGGTCCACATCTTGAACAGGACTGACCCCAACATTGTCCTGACCCTGGGGGACTGCTGGGCCACTTCCACTCCCAGTCCTCTCAGCCAGCCCAGCTGGAGCCTTCTGGTTGCTGGGTAACCTGACCCCTGTGGCTCAGACTGGCTTGTCTCAGTAGTGTCCCCTTGTGGCAGGGCTCACCCTCCCTGTTGCTGTCCTTGCAGGTGTCCCTATGGAGGTGACAACTACCAGACCACCTTGATCCCCGTGGGTGGCCCCTCAGGGCTGCCGTACCCAACGCACTACCAGCGCTTCATGATTCAGATGTTCACTTTTGTGGATCCTGCCTCTCAGGTTCCTCTGAAGGAGAAGGTAGGGAGCAGCTTGTGGGGAAGGAGGTGGTGGCTGGTCCTGGGCTGTGCAGTGACCCTTGCTGTACTCTCTCCAGGTGTTCATCCACTGTAGTGCAGCAGTGTGCCAGCCGACCGCTACTGACCGCTGTGTGCCCACCTGTGGCAGGAGGAGTGAGTTCTCTGGGGACAGGGCGGTTGTGCGCCAGTCAGCTGTGTGTATCCTTTCCTGATGCTGTTGTCCTGTCCTCTTGCAGGAAGAGCTGTTGCTCGAGTGGCAGAGGACTCCTCCAGAGAAACTGTGCTGGTGTCCAGTGGGGAAGTGATCCTGGTTGGATCTGAGCTTCCAGCTCTGGGTCAGCTGGATTCCCATCCTGAAGGTGAGGGAGGGGGATGGAGGCTGAGTGTCTGATCCTGTTCCCTGTGTCTGACCCCTCACTAAAGCTCTTCTCTCCACAGCACCCCGGTTCCTGAGCTATGGGCTGCTGGCAGTAGCTGCCTCCACTGTGCTTGTGGTCTGTTCTCTGGTGTTGGTGGCTGTGTGGAGATCTAGACCTCGCATCCAGAATACCAAGCCTAATCTGGAGTATGAATAAAGGCCTTGTTCTGAACTCCCTTGTGTACTTTTTTGTATGCTTCCCTCTTCTGTCAGCATTAAGTGCTGTAGTTCAGTGTCTATGTGAAGATGTCCCTGTAAGCCTCTTCAATGGCCGTGTTTTTCCATCTTTCATAGACAAGTACTTGCACTAGTTCTTGGCCACTGCTTTTTCTTGGAGTCTGTGGTCTTAATGATATTCCTTCGACTGGCCTGGATTCTAATTGACTGCACTTTGGGGGAGGGGGGAAATACCTATAGGGCTCATAACCAATTCCTCTTTCATCTCTCCAGCCCTCGGGCGCAAGTTGACAAACTTGCTCCCTCTCCCTTCTGAGTGAGTTCAGCCAATGCCCTCCTGTTCTAGTTCTTTAGAACAACACAGCAGGACCCAGGCAGCCAAACATTTCTAGTTTGATTACAATTAGTTTTTCCTTCAGCTACCTGGCAAAGGAAAAATTAAACCATGATTTAACTTGGGGACTAGTGCTGTGCATGAACAAGATGATTGTGACTTTCACCCAGTTCTCTACAGCCCGTGTCCAATAAAAGTGGTGGAGATGAGCCAGTTCCTAGCATAACTGAACATGCAAACTCCCCCTGCATGTACACTAGGCAGGAGTCCAACCCAATAGACACTCTTCAGATCAGTCCAGCTCTCTAAATCGATTTCAATGACTGTGTGTGTGTGTGTGCTATCGTGAAGACTTAAAGTAAAGCTATTCGTGTTTTCCACTGTAGAAGACTGACTCCTGAAGTCCCCACAACCAACATTTCAGCTGGGGGACAAAACACGTGTCGTCACTGCCCACAGATCTGGAGAAGGAAATACTGTATCACTACGAGTTTGTCTTTTCACTAGAGGGACACATTAAAGCCACGAAATATCTCATTTTCGGCAAATTCATTGAAATCATTTGTGCAAACCTTTCCCACATAATCAATAATGAGATCTTATGATGTACTGTATGTAAAGTGAGACGTTTTCGGACCAGGTCTTATCTTTTCTCACTAGTTCACCTCTGATCAGATCATTCTTAACATCTGGTGGCCAGCAGGCAAAAGCTCTAACAGGAAATATTAGACGCACGTACCGCAAAATACAGCCAGTGTCCTAGTGTAACTGACCGGGGGAAAGTTCGCCGGAAGTTCGAAAACGATTTTGGCACGCCTGTAGCGCTTTCACGAAACCTCCTAGGGTTACGAAAACACTTGCTTTGTGTATCAAGTACATTGTGAATGTTTTAATAGCCTTCACATTGTCGTTTTTAGCACTTTTTTGGACCACGCACGAATATTCTTTTGTCCATATCTTCGCAATGGAAGCACAGAACGCCTTCAAACCAAATGCATTTTAAAGACCACGACTTGTGGAAATGTCCACAGCCTCTACATCAAACTATCAGTGAGCTAATTATCTTTTTTTAAACCTCCGGTTTTTCATCGATGCGTAATTACGCACTAACTGGAACCCGGGGGGACCGCTGTGTACACACGTCCACAACGCGAGAAACACTGCTCAACACGGCTTCGTGCGAAAAAACCGTATATCACCATAGGAAGCAGAACAGCGCAGTCTCCAATTACCCAGACTGTAAGCACGGGAATAAAGTTTTGCTTGATTTCTGAAACCCTTTCTTTATGTCCTGTTTTCATTCAGGTAAGGGTCAACTATATTCACAATACTGACAGCAGAAAGATTCAAATATTCTTTACTCAGCAGCTTATTAAAAACAGCTCCCATGATTTTCAAACCGATTGTTTACACAGAAGACCGACACAGCTTTGCGTTCTGAATCTCTTTTTCTCGTGCTTCTATTTAATGTGGCACTATGCACTGGGATAGGGGAATGCTGTTCACAAGCCAATAGCTTGTGTCGTGAAAACGCTACAGGCGTGCCAAAATCGTTTTCGAACTTCAAGCTAACTTTACCCCGGTGTTTAACCGTAAGTATTCACTGTAAACAATGACCCGTCTATTCAGGAGAAATGAGTCTCCATGATCCTCCTTCACTTGAACTATAATGGCTTTTCCACGGGGTGGATTCAATATCCTGTCCTCCTGCGTGTGAGCTGACCGAGTTCGGGTCCTCGTGAAAATCTTCACTCTGCGAACCTGAACGTCATCACGTGCGAAAGTCTCGGTGGCTTTAAAAAGAAGGAGCTCGCAAACAGCAGGTATCGTGGTTTTGCGAGTTGTTTTCATTTCAAGATGTGGTTTTCTAGTGGTCTCGCCTTTCGGCTGTTGACCTTGCTGTTCCTCGCAGTTCTGTGTGATGCTGCGCAATGGCGCGCCCGCGCTAACGTCCAATCCGGCATCAGGCGCAAGGGGGTCGCCTTTCTGGACTCGCCTCTGCTGCCACGGCAGCAGAAGCAGCAGGTTATCCGGGCTGTGTCGGCGCAGTGCGGGGAGAGTACGATCGTGGTGCAGGTCAAGACAGACCTGTTCGGCACCGGGCAGCTGATCAACGCTTCGGATCTCAGCCTGGGAGACTGTGCGGTCACCCGGCAGGACACCGCGGCGCAGCTCCTGATCTTCGAGGCTGAGCTGCAGGCGTGTCGCAGTGTGCTGAGTGTAAGTGGTTCTGCCGTTGGGCAGCTTCGGGTTCTCGGCAGTTGGGTGACTGGATCTGTGATCTGTCTAGACTGTGGACGAGCAACTGGTGTACAGCTTCTCTCTCAACTACACCCCGAAGCCGCTGGCCAACACCCCCATAGTGAGAACGAATGGCGCTGTTGTGGGTATCGAGTGTCAGTACATGAGGTGAGTCCTGGAGGAGCAGCAGGGCTGCCTGCCTGGAGCTTGACTCCCTGCTGACACCTGCCTCCTGTGTGCTAGGCTCCACAATGTGAGCAGCAATGCCCTGAAGCCCACCTGGGTCCCCTACACCTCCACCAAGTCTGCTGAGGATCTGCTGGACTTCTCCCTGAGCCTCATGAGTGGTAGGTCTCCCCTGAGATGAAGCACGGTGTGACTGTACAGCCAGTGCAGTTGGATCGATGGGATCTGTGCTTGAGATTGGGGTTCCTTTCCCATCCAGATGACTGGCGCTCCCAGAGGTCCTCCAATGTGTTCTACCTGGGGGACGTCCTGAACATCGAAGCCTCCGTCACCCAGGCCAACCACCAGCCCCTTCGGCTCTTTGTGGACAGCTGCGTGGCCACCTTGGTCCCTGACCAGACCTCCACCCCCAGCTACTCCTTCATTGAGAACAAAGGGTGGGTGTGACCTCGGGTGGCTTGAGCTAGTGAATACTGCCTGCCGTCTCTCCAGTTCTACACTGCCTTCTCTCCTTTCAGGTGCCTGACTGACGCCAAATCCACAGGCTCCAGCTCGCAGTTCATGCCAAGAACCCAGGACACCAAGCTGCAGATGAAGCTGGATGCCTTCAGGTTCTATCAGGATGCCAGGAGCTCAGTGAGTACTTGATCCTTCTGCTTTTATGGGTTTGTGAAGGTTGTGGAACAGCATTTCCATTACAAGCCCCAGATGGAGGCCTGGGTGTAGCTTGATCCACTCGTGCTCTTGGCAGATCTACATCACCTGCCACCTGAAGGTGACTCCTGCTTCCCAGAGTGTGGACTCCCTGAACAAGGACTGCTACACTGAGGGCAGCAGGTCAGTGAGGAGGCAGGGGGCTGCTGTGTCCAGCTGGTGCTCAGGTGAGGGAGCTGCTCTGACCCTGTGTCCCTGCTGTAGGTGGAGATCAGTGGATGGGAGTGACCAGGTCTGCAGCTGCTGTGACTCGAGCTGTGTGCCAAGTGTACGATCCAGGTATTGGGGTGGCAGGAGCAGGAGGGACCTGGCTTCTACAGGGGGTAAGGCACCCTTGCTCTGCCGCTCATGGCATGGATCTCCTCGGGAAAGTGGGGGTCAAGCAGTGTGGTCTACAGCCAGGCTTGTCCCGCTCTTGTTGCAGCTCCTGAGTGGGAAGCTGATGCCACTGTTGGTCCCGTGTTTGTGCTGCAAGAGCAGGTTGCTGAGAGGCCAGTGGAGGCAGAAGGCCAGAGCTCCCAGCTAAGAGCAGAGGAGGGCAAGTCCACAGGTACTGGCAGGAGGTGCTGTCATGTCGGCTGGCCCCTCTCTGTGGCAGTGCCCACTTGCTGAGGCTCCTCTGTGCTTTCTTTCCAGGCCTGCCTGTGGAGGCTGTGATCCTGGCTGGTGTGGTGACTGCGGTGGGGCTGGTCTCTGCTGCTCTGCTGGGGACAGTCCTGCGCAGGAGGAAGCAACACAAACCCATGAACTGACTTGATGTGAATGAGCAATAAACTGGTTGCAAAGGGTCTCTTGTCATGAGCTGCTTCTTGCTGTGCTGGAGGGGGGGATCTGTATGGGTTGGGTATGAATGCTGTGCTGTCTGAGGCTATGGCCACTCTTCTTACAGCTCCTCCAGCAGACTCTACCTGCGGTTTGGAAGAACACCAGCTGTTCCTGTGGGAGTCTCAGGCTTGTTCCTTAGTATCTGCTCAATGGCAGAAGAGCAGGGACATCAAATCGGGGGGAACAACAGCTGCCCTTTCAAGCTTGCCTGGAGGAGAGTCCCACTAGTGCAGGAGCACTTATGCCATCTCCACCTTAGCCTTGGAGAGAGGATTTTAGGGCTGTTCATCTATTGAGGAGAAGATGTTGAACATACACCTATTAAATGCATACCTTAGATGCACAAATGTGGTCCTTAATTTGTCTAGAATGAAATTCTAATGTATATGACCATTATACATAAATGGTTGGAGATCTAGCATACAGATCCCTTTATTGGACATCAAAGGTGGGTGTAAAGACCCAGCCGAGAGCGTTTCAGTATTTTTACGTATAGCCGTGTTTTCCCTGTACCGTGTATGTACGTATATCGGACGAATCCATGTCCCTTTGGGCAGTAGAACATGGGATTAAAATGTAGGAATTTCTGTGAAACTACATGGGGACGCTAGGGACCGAGCTTCTCGTCTGTGCTGGTAGCGATTGTTCCTGCCCTTCCCAGGAGCAGTAGAATTTTACTCACAAACGGGTATCGTATTATCCAGCTTCATACCGGTCACAAGGAAACGAATGTTTCTTTCACAAGGGGAGAGACCCGGTATTCTAGCGGTTTTGTCGACCCAGTCTTCCCCCGGGGTTTCAGCACAAAACGCTGAACTCGCGGCTTTAACCTTCTCCGCTGGCCGGGAGAGTCGCCTGGCCCCTGTCACAGCCGCCGCGTGTTTTTCTAGCGCTCTTTCAAGAAAACATTCGCGCCAAACCAGTGGACGAATTCATGTTGAAATATTCTTACATCTCACTTTTCTGCTCGTTGGGGAGAGTAAAAACGATGTTTAGTAATACAGCGCAAAAACGCAGTATAATGTACTCTGCGTCTTTTCTGTTCAAATTCAAATGAACGTTAATAAGTTAAACGCCTGGCCTAAAACATTATCAATTGACGATTATAAATGAATTCTAGAAATAAAGGTAGAGCCAAATCGATCATTTAGGAGAAGTCCTCATTGATTGCAAAAGTTATGATGTCCTCATTTTTTCCTCAGATGTTAAGACTTTTGTTAAAATGAAAAAAAAAACTTTTAAAAATAGGGCTATATTTTTTTTCCTTGTTTGCCAATATGGAAGAGAAAGAGCATCCCTGCAAGTGTTTAAAAGTTTACTAAGAAGATTAATAAAAATTAGAGTTTAAATTGATTTTTGATTAGAAAAAGTAATAAAGATTCATTACTTTGGAGGCATGTGTCGAGTGTCGATGTTCGTCCCCACGTCCTCTTTCTTGAAAAACAAAATATGGTTACCCTAACAGACGCCATAAATTAGTTTTGAGTCAGATACATTAGTCTAACCCGCATGATATCTAATCTGCAATGCCAGAGTCTACGCGAAAAAGGGAAAAACAGAACAACATTTCAAAACTGCACACTCTCCCGCTAATAGCGAGTTAGCTAAAAGCAAAAAGAAAAGTGGAAAAACAAAAATCTCAGCTAGCGGCAGTCGGATTTCACGAGGCCTAATACAAAAGGGAAAGCGGCAATCATCGCTACGTCTGGCTAAACACAACAAGTCATTCAGGGATCGAAACGATCATGTGAGACGAGGTCATCACTAAAAGAAGCAATAGACGCCACACATATTTAGTTTTGAGTCGGAGACCTAGGTCTAACGCGCGTGATAGCTCGTTCCAGTCGAACAGGACGCTCCGTGATTAATCAGCTGAGTCTGACGACCCTCTGAGTGTCCGAAATCCTCGTGCGCGCGCTCCGGCCCTACAGCCCTCCAATCGCCACCCTCAGCCGATCAGGGCGCAGCGAGTATTTCAGGAGCTGAGCGCCGCTTGTTTGCAGTTCCTCGGCGAGTTTCACGGTGGAGAAGTTCATGATCAGAGGGAGGATGGGGTTGTACAGTGTGTTGTTTTTGCTGGTGTTGGATTGGTCTGTAGCTCAGGTTCAGAAGTGCCTGGTTAATGACGGTGATAAGATAGCATGTGGTAACTTGACTATCGGTAAAAGCGACTGTGAAGCTAAAAATTGCTGCTTTGATGTGACCAGCCAAAATCGCTGTTACTATGGGAATGAAGGTGGGTTTTGGGATCTTGAGCGTCTTCTATGATGAGCTTAACAGGCTTGGTTTACCAGCTCTTGCTTTCCTCCAGTGACTGTCCAGTGCACCAGGGATGGCCAGTTTGTGGTGGTCGTGTCCAAGAATGCCACCAGCCCTCAGCTGAGCCTGGATTCAGTCAGCCTGCAAGGGGGCAGGAGTGCCCCCTGTGGCCCTGTTGGCACCACTGCTGGCTTTGCCATGTTCCAGTTCCCAGTCAGTGCCTGTGGCACCAGCATGAAGGTGAGGGGCTTGATCCTTCAGCTGAGGATGTTGTTCCTGTGGTGATTCCTGACCTTGTTCATGTGTCCTTCCTCCAGACTGAAGGTGGTGCTGTGGTGTATGAGAACATGATGTCCTCAACATTTGCTGTGATTGGGGGACCTGCTGGCTCCATCACAAGGGACAGTTTCTACAAGTGAGTGAGCAGCTGCTGCTTCCCACAGTGCTCTGGTCTTGCTGGATCCCATGACTGCCTGCTTCTCTCTCCAGGCTGTTCTTCCAGTGCAGGTATGCAGACGATGACCTTGTTCCAGTGCGGGCTGTGGTCTACACGGTCTCCCCACCCCTTCCGGCAGTGTCTCCAGGACCTCTCCGTGTGGAGCTCAGGATTGCCAGAGGTAGCTGTCGGGCCTTGGGCTGTGTGAGCCGAGTGTGTGGGGCTTCTGCTGAACCCCGCTGCTGCTCTTGTCCTCAGGAGAGCTGTATGACTCCTACTACAGTGACCTGGACTACCCTGTGACCAAGGTGCTGCGGGATCCTGTGTATGTGGAGGTCCACATCTTGAACAGGACTGACCCCAACATTGTCCTGACCCTGGGGGACTGCTGGGCCACTTCCACTCCCAGTCCTCTCAGCCAGCCCAGCTGGAGCCTTCTGGTTGCTGGGTAACCTGACCCCTGTGGCTCAGACTGGCTTGTCTCAGTAGTGTCCCCTTGTGGCAGGGCTCACCCTCCCTGTTGCTGTCCTTGCAGGTGTCCCTATGGAGGTGACAACTACCAGACCACCTTGATCCCCGTGGGTGGCCCCTCAGGGCTGCCGTACCCAACGCACTACCAGCGCTTCATGATTCAGATGTTCACTTTTGTGGATCCTGCCTCTCAGGTTCCTCTGAAGGAGAAGGTAGGGAGCAGCTTGTGGGGAAGGAGGTGGTGGCTGGTCCTGGGCTGTGCAGTGACCCTTGCTGTACTCTCTCCAGGTGTTCATCCACTGTAGTGCAGCAGTGTGCCAGCCGACCGCTACTGACCGCTGTGTGCCCACCTGTGGCAGGAGGAGTGAGTTCTCTGGGGACAGGGCGGTTGTGCGCCAGTCAGCTGTGTGTATCCTTTCCTGATGCTGTTGTCCTGTCCTCTTGCAGGAAGAGCTGTTGCTCGAGTGGCAGAGGACTCCTCCAGAGAAACTGTGCTGGTGTCCAGTGGGGAAGTGATCCTGGTTGGATCTGAGCTTCCAGCTCTGGGTCAGCTGGATTCCCATCCTGAAGGTGAGGGAGGGGGATGGAGGCTGAGTGTCTGATCCTGTTCCCTGTGTCTGACCCCTCACTAAAGCTCTTCTCTCCACAGCACCCCGGTTCCTGAGCTATGGGCTGCTGGCAGTAGCTGCCTCCACTGTGCTTGTGGTCTGTTCTCTGGTGTTGGTGGCTGTGTGGAGATCTAGACCTCGCATCCAGAATACCAAGCCTAATCTGGAGTATGAATAAAGGCCTTGTTCTGAACTCCCTTGTGTACTTTTTTGTATGCTTCCCTCTTCTGTCAGCATTAAGTGCTGTAGTTCAGTGTCTATGTGAAGATGTCCCTGTAAGCCTCTTCAATGGCCGTGTTTTTCCATCTTTCATAGACAAGTACTTGCACTAGTTCTTGGCCACTGCTTTTTCTTGGAGTCTGTGGTCTTAATGATATTCCTTCGACTGGCCTGGATTCTAATTGACTGCACTTTGGGGGAGGGGGGAAATACCTATAGGGCTCATAACCAATTCCTCTTTCATCTCTCCAGCCCTCGGGCGCAAGTTGACAAACTTGCTCCCTCTCCCTTCTGAGTGAGTTCAGCCAATGCCCTCCTGTTCTAGTTCTTTAGAACAACACAGCAGGACCCAGGCAGCCAAACATTTCTAGTTTGATTACAATTAGTTTTTCCTTCAGCTACCTGGCAAAGGAAAAATTAAACCATGATTTAACTTGGGGACTAGTGCTGTGCATGAACAAGATGATTGTGACTTTCACCCAGTTCTCTACAGCCCGCGTCCAATAAAAGTGGTGGAGATGAGCCAGTTCCTAGCATAACTGAACATGCAAACTCCCCCTGCATGTACACTAGGCAGGAGTCCAACCCAATAGACACTCTTCAGATCAGTCCAGCTCTCTAAATCGATTTCAATGACTGTGTGTGTGTGTGTGTGCTATCGTGAAGACTTAAAGTAAAGCTATTCGTGTTTTCCACTGTAGAAGACTGACTCCTGAAGTCCCCACAACCAACATTTCAGCTGGGGGACAAAACACGTGTCGTCACTGCCCACAGATCTGGAGAAGGAAATACTGTATCACTACGAGTTTGTCTTTTCACTAGAGGGACACATTAAAGCCACGAAATATCTCATTTTCGGCAAATTCATTGAAATCATTTGTGCAAACCTTTCCCACATAATCAATAATGAGATCTTATGATGTACTGTATGTAAAGTGAGACGTTTTCGGACCAGGTCTTATCTTTTCTCACTAGTTCACCTCTGATCAGATCATTCTTAACATCTGGTGGCCAGCAGGCAAAAGCTCTAACAGGAAATATTAGACGCACGTACCGCAAAATACAGCCAGTGTCCTAGTGTAACTGACCGGGGGAAAGTTCGCCGGAAGTTCGAAAACGATTTTGGCACGCCTGTAGCGCTTTCACGAAACCTCCTAGGGTTACGAAAACACTTGCTTTGTGTATCAAGTACATTGTGAATGTTTTAATAGCCTTCACATTGTCGTTTTTAGCACTTTTTTGGACCACGCACGAATATTCTTTTGTCCATATCTTCGCAATGGAAGCACAGAACGCCTTCAAACCAAATGCATTTTAAAGACCACGACTTGTGGAAATGTCCACAGCCTCTACATCAAACTATCAGTGAGCTAATTATCTTTTTTTAAACCTCCGGTTTTTCATCGATGCGTAATTACGCACTAACTGGAACCCGGGGGGACCGCTGTGTACACACGTCCACAACGCGAGAAACACTGCTCAACACGGCTTCGTGCGAAAAAACCGTATATCACCATAGGAAGCAGAACAGCGCAGTCTCCAATTACCCAGACTGTAAGCACGGGAATAAAGTTTTGCTTGATTTCTGAAACCCTTTCTTTATGTCCTGTTTTCATTCAGGTAAGGGTCAACTATATTCACAATACTGACAGCAGAAAGATTCAAATATTCTTTACTCAGCAGCTTATTAAAAACAGCTCCCATGATTTTCAAACCGATTGTTTACACAGAAGACCGACACAGCTTTGCGTTCTGAATCTCTTTTTCTCGTGCTTCTATTTAATGTGGCACTATGCACTGGGATAGGGGAATGCTGTTCACAAGCCAATAGCTTGTGTCGTGAAAACGCTACAGGCGTGCCAAAATCGTTTTCGAACTTCAAGCTAACTTTACCCCGGTGTTTAACCGTAAGTATTCACTGTAAACAATGACCCGTCTATTCAGGAGAAATGAGTCTCCATGATCCTCCTTCACTTGAACTATAATGGCTTTTCCACGGGGTGGATTCAATATCCTGTCCTCCTGCGTGTGAGCTGACCGAGTTCGGGTCCTCGTGAAAATCTTCACTCTGCGAACCTGAACGTCATCACGTGCGAAAGTCTCGGTGGCTTTAAAAAGAAGGAGCTCGCAAACAGCAGGTATCGTGGTTTTGCGAGTTGTTTTCATTTCAAGATGTGGTTTTCTAGTGGTCTCGCCTTTCGGCTGTTGACCTTGCTGTTCCTCGCAGTTCTGTGTGATGCTGCGCAATGGCGCGCCCGCGCTAACGTCCAATCCGGCATCAGGCGCAAGGGGGTCGCCTTTCTGGACTCGCCTCTGCTGCCACGGCAGCAGAAGCAGCAGGTTATCCGGGCTGTGTCGGCGCAGTGCGGGGAGAGTACGATCGTGGTGCAGGTCAAGACAGACCTGTTCGGCACCGGGCAGCTGATCAACGCTTCGGATCTCAGCCTGGGAGACTGTGCGGTCACCCGGCAGGACACCGCGGCGCAGCTCCTGATCTTCGAGGCTGAGCTGCAGGCGTGTCGCAGTGTGCTGAGTGTAAGTGGTTCTGCCGTTGGGCAGCTTCGGGTTCTCGGCAGTTGGGTGACTGGATCTGTGATCTGTCTAGACTGTGGACGAGCAACTGGTGTACAGCTTCTCTCTCAACTACACCCCGAAGCCGCTGGCCAACACCCCCATAGTGAGAACGAATGGCGCTGTTGTGGGTATCGAGTGTCAGTACATGAGGTGAGTCCTGGAGGAGCAGCAGGGCTGCCTGCCTGGAGCTTGACTCCCTGCTGACACCTGCCTCCTGTGTGCTAGGCTCCACAATGTGAGCAGCAATGCCCTGAAGCCCACCTGGGTCCCCTACACCTCCACCAAGTCTGCTGAGGATCTGCTGGACTTCTCCCTGAGCCTCATGAGTGGTAGGTCTCCCCTGAGATGAAGCACGGTGTGACTGTACAGCCAGTGCAGTTGGATCGATGGGATCTGTGCTTGAGATTGGGGTTCCTTTCCCATCCAGATGACTGGCGCTCCCAGAGGTCCTCCAATGTGTTCTACCTGGGGGACGTCCTGAACATCGAAGCCTCCGTCACCCAGGCCAACCACCAGCCCCTTCGGCTCTTTGTGGACAGCTGCGTGGCCACCTTGGTCCCTGACCAGACCTCCACCCCCAGCTACTCCTTCATTGAGAACAAAGGGTGGGTGTGACCTCGGGTGGCTTGAGCTAGTGAATACTGCCTGCCGTCTCTCCAGTTCTACACTGCCTTCTCTCCTTTCAGGTGCCTGACTGACGCCAAATCCACAGGCTCCAGCTCGCAGTTCATGCCAAGAACCCAGGACACCAAGCTGCAGATGAAGCTGGATGCCTTCAGGTTCTATCAGGATGCCAGGAGCTCAGTGAGTACTTGATCCTTCTGCTTTTATGGGTTTGTGAAGGTTGTGGAACAGCATTTCCATTACAAGCCCCAGATGGAGGCCTGGGTGTAGCTTGATCCACTCGTGCTCTTGGCAGATCTACATCACCTGCCACCTGAAGGTGACTCCTGCTTCCCAGAGTGTGGACTCCCTGAACAAGGACTGCTACACTGAGGGCAGCAGGTCAGTGAGGAGGCAGGGGGCTGCTGTGTCCAGCTGGTGCTCAGGTGAGGGAGCTGCTCTGACCCTGTGTCCCTGCTGTAGGTGGAGATCAGTGGATGGGAGTGACCAGGTCTGCAGCTGCTGTGACTCGAGCTGTGTGCCAAGTGTACGATCCAGGTATTGGGGTGGCAGGAGCAGGAGGGACCTGGCTTCTACAGGGGGTAAGGCACCCTTGCTCTGCCGCTCATGGCATGGATCTCCTCGGGAAAGTGGGGGTCAAGCAGTGTGGTCTACAGCCAGGCTTGTCCTGCTCTTGTTGCAGCTCCTGAGTGGGAAGCTGATGCCACTGTTGGTCCCGTGTTTGTGCTGCAAGAGCAGGTTGCTGAGAGGCCAGTGGAGGCAGAAGGCCAGAGCTCCCAGCTAAGAGCAGAGGAGGGCAAGTCCACAGGTACTGGCAGGAGGTGCTGTCATGTCGGCTGGCCCCTCTCTGTGGCAGTGCCCACTTGCTGAGGCTCCTCTGTGCTTTCTTTCCAGGCCTGCCTGTGGAGGCTGTGATCCTGGCTGGTGTGGTGACTGCGGTGGGGCTGGTCTCTGCTGCTCTGCTGGGGACAGTCCTGCGCAGGAGGAAGCAACACAAACCCATGAACTGACTTGATGTGAATGAGCAATAAACTGGTTGCAAAGGGTCTCTTGTCATGAGCTGCTTCTTGCTGTGCTGGAGGGGGGGATCTGTATGGGTTGGGTATGAATGCTGTGCTGTCTGAGGCTATGGCCACTCTTCTTACAGCTCCTCCAGCAGACTCTACCTGCGGTTTGGAAGAACACCAGCTGTTCCTGTGGGAGTCTCAGGCTTGTTCCTTAGTATCTGCTCAATGGCAGAAGAGCAGGGACATCAAATCGGGGGGAACAACAGCTGCCCTTTCAAGCTTGCCTGGAGGAGAGTCCCACTAGTGCAGGAGCACTTATGCCATCTCCACCTTAGCCTTGGAGAGAGGATTTTAGGGCTGTTCATCTATTGAGGAGAAGATGTTGAACATACACCTATTAAATGCATACCTTAGATGCACAAATGTGGTCCTTAATTTGTCTAGAATGAAATTCTAATGTATATGACCATTATACATAAATGGTTGGAGATCTAGCATACAGATCCCTTTATTGGACATCAAAGGTGGGTGTAAAGACCCAGCCGAGAGCGTTTCAGTATTTTTACGTATAGCCGTGTTTTCCCTGTACCGTGTATGTACGTATATCGGACGAATCCATGTCCCTTTGGGCAGTAGAACATGGGATTAAAATGTAGGAATTTCTGTGAAACTACATGGGGACGCTAGGGACCGAGCTTCTCGTCTGTGCTGGTAGCGATTGTTCCTGCCCTTCCCAGGAGCAGTAGAATTTTACTCACAAACGGGTATCGTATTATCCAGCTTCATACCGGTCACAAGGA
The DNA here is from genome assembly GCF_059453375.1 of Lepisosteus platostomus. NCBI lineage: Eukaryota > Metazoa > Chordata > Actinopteri > Semionotiformes > Lepisosteidae > Lepisosteus > Lepisosteus platostomus. The sequence continues at coordinate 8,252,574 of NC_142614.1, read as the reverse complement.
AACGAATGTTTCTTTCACAAGGGGAGAGACCCGGTATTCTAGCGGTTTTGTCGACCCAGTCTTCCCCCGGGGTTTCAGCACAAAACGCTGAACTCGCGGCTTTAACCTTCTCCGCTGGCCGGGAGAGTCGCCTGGCCCCTGTCACAGCCGCCGCGTGTTTTTCTAGCGCTCTTTCAAGAAAACATTCGCGCCAAACCAGTGGACGAATTCATGTTGAAATATTCTTACATCTCACTTTTCTGCTCGTTGGGGAGAGTAAAAACGATGTTTAGTAATACAGCGCAAAAACGCAGTATAATGTACTCTGCGTCTTTTCTGTTCAAATTCAAATGAACGTTAATAAGTTAAACGCCTGGCCTAAAACATTATCAATTGACGATTATAAATGAATTCTAGAAATAAAGGTAGAGCCAAATCGATCATTTAGGAGAAGTCCTCATTGATTGCAAAAGTTATGATGTCCTCATTTTTTCCTCAGATGTTAAGACTTTTGTTAAAATGAAAAAAAAAAACTTTTAAAAATAGGGCTATATTTTTTTTCCTTGTTTGCCAATATGGAAGAGAAAGAGCATCCCTGCAAGTGTTTAAAAGTTTACTAAGAAGATTAATAAAAATTAGAGTTTAAATTGATTTTTGATTAGAAAAAGTAATAAAGATTCATTACTTTGGAGGCATGTGTCGAGTGTCGATGTTCGTCCCCACGTCCTCTTTCTTGAAAAACAAAATATGGTTACCCTAACAGACGCCATAAATTAGTTTTGAGTCAGATACATTAGTCTAACCCGCATGATATCTAATCTGCAATGCCAGAGTCTACGCGAAAAAGGGAAAAACAGAACAACATTTCAAAACTGCACACTCTCCCGCTAATAGCGAGTTAGCTAAAAGCAAAAAGAAAAGTGGAAAAACAAAAATCTCAGCTAGCGGCAGTCGGATTTCACGAGGCCTAATACAAAAGGGAAAGCGGCAATCATCGCTACGTCTGGCTAAACACAACAAGTCATTCAGGGATCGAAACGATCATGTGAGACGAGGTCATCACTAAAAGAAGCAATAGACGCCACACATATTTAGTTTTGAGTCGGAGACCTAGGTCTAACGCGCGTGATAGCTCGTTCCAGTCGAACAGGACGCTCCGTGATTAATCAGCTGAGTCTGACGACCCTCTGAGTGTCCGAAATCCTCGTGCGCGCGCTCCGGCCCTACAGCCCTCCAATCGCCACCCTCAGCCGATCAGGGCGCAGCGAGTATTTCAGGAGCTGAGCGCCGCTTGTTTGCAGTTCCTCGGCGAGTTTCACGGTGGAGAAGTTCATGATCAGAGGGAGGATGGGGTTGTACAGTGTGTTGTTTTTGCTGGTGTTGGATTGGTCTGTAGCTCAGGTTCAGAAGTGCCTGGTTAATGACGGTGATAAGATAGCATGTGGTAACTTGACTATCGGTAAAAGCGACTGTGAAGCTAAAAATTGCTGCTTTGATGTGACCAGCCAAAATCGCTGTTACTATGGGAATGAAGGTGGGTTTTGGGATCTTGAGCGTCTTCTATGATGAGCTTAACAGGCTTGGTTTACCAGCTCTTGCTTTCCTCCAGTGACTGTCCAGTGCACCAGGGATGGCCAGTTTGTGGTGGTCGTGTCCAAGAATGCCACCAGCCCTCAGCTGAGCCTGGATTCAGTCAGCCTGCAAGGGGGCAGGAGTGCCCCCTGTGGCCCTGTTAGCACCACTGCTGGCTTTGCCATGTTCCAGTTCCCAGTCAGTGCCTGTGGCACCAGCATGAAGGTGAGGGGCTTGATCCTTCAGCTGAGGATGTTGTTCCTGTGGTGATTCCTGACCTTGTTCATGTGTCCTTCCTCCAGACTGAAGGTGGTGCTGTGGTGTATGAGAACATGATGTCCTCAACATTTGCTGTGATTGGGGGACCTGCTGGCTCCATCACAAGGGACAGTTTCTACAAGTGAGTGAGCAGCTGCTGCTTCCCACAGTGCTCTGGTCTTGCTGGATCCCATGACTGCCTGCTTCTCTCTCCAGGCTGTTCTTCCAGTGCAGGTATGCAGACGATGACCTTGTTCCAGTGCGGGCTGTGGTCTACACGGTCTCCCCACCCCTTCCGGCAGTGTCTCCAGGACCTCTCCGTGTGGAGCTCAGGATTGCCAGAGGTAGCTGTCGGGCCTTGGGCTGTGTGAGCCGAGTGTGTGGGGCTTCTGCTGAACCCCGCTGCTGCTCTTGTCCTCAGGAGAGCTGTATGACTCCTACTACAGTGACCTGGACTACCCTGTGACCAAGGTGCTGCGGGATCCTGTGTATGTGGAGGTCCACATCTTGAACAGGACTGACCCCAACATTGTCCTGACCCTGGGGGACTGCTGGGCCACTTCCACTCCCAGTCCTCTCAGCCAGCCCAGCTGGAGCCTTCTGGTTGCTGGGTAACCTGACCCCTGTGGCTCAGACTGGCTTGTCTCAGTAGTGTCCCCTTGTGGCAGGGCTCACCCTCCCTGTTGCTGTCCTTGCAGGTGTCCCTATGGAGGTGACAACTACCAGACCACCTTGATCCCCGTGGGTGGCCCCTCAGGGCTGCCGTACCCAACGCACTACCAGCGCTTCATGATTCAGATGTTCACTTTTGTGGATCCTGCCTCTCAGGTTCCTCTGAAGGAGAAGGTAGGGAGCAGCTTGTGGGGAAGGAGGTGGTGGCTGGTCCTGGGCTGTGCAGTGACCCTTGCTGTACTCTCTCCAGGTGTTCATCCACTGTAGTGCAGCAGTGTGCCAGCCGACCGCTACTGACCGCTGTGTGCCCACCTGTGGCAGGAGGAGTGAGTTCTCTGGGGACAGGGCGGTTGTGCGCCAGTCAGCTGTGTGTATCCTTTCCTGATGCTGTTGTCCTGTCCTCTTGCAGGAAGAGCTGTTGCTCGAGTGGCAGAGGACTCCTCCAGAGAAACTGTGCTGGTGTCCAGTGGGGAAGTGATCCTGGTTGGATCTGAGCTTCCAGCTCTGGGTCAGCTGGATTCCCATCCTGAAGGTGAGGGAGGGGGATGGAGGCTGAGTGTCTGATCCTGTTCCCTGTGTCTGACCCCTCACTAAAGCTCTTCTCTCCACAGCACCCCGGTTCCTGAGCTATGGGCTGCTGGCAGTAGCTGCCTCCACTGTGCTTGTGGTCTGTTCTCTGGTGTTGGTGGCTGTGTGGAGATCTAGACCTCGCATCCAGAATACCAAGCCTAATCTGGAGTATGAATAAAGGCCTTGTTCTGAACTCCCTTGTGTACTTTTTTGTATGCTTCCCTCTTCTGTCAGCATTAAGTGCTGTAGTTCAGTGTCTATGTGAAGATGTCCCTGTAAGCCTCTTCAATGGCCGTGTTTTTCCATCTTTCATAGACAAGTACTTGCACTAGTTCTTGGCCACTGCTTTTTCTTGGAGTCTGTGGTCTTAATGATATTCCTTCGACTGGCCTGGATTCTAATTGACTGCACTTTGGGGGAGGGGGGAAATACCTATAGGGCTCATAACCAATTCCTCTTTCATCTCTCCAGCCCTCGGGCGCAAGTTGACAAACTTGCTCCCTCTCCCTTCTGAGTGAGTTCAGCCAATGCCCTCCTGTTCTAGTTCTTTAGAACAACACAGCAGGACCCAGGCAGCCAAACATTTCTAGTTTGATTACAATTAGTTTTTCCTTCAGCTACCTGGCAAAGGAAAAATTAAACCATGATTTAACTTGGGGACTAGTGCTGTGCATGAACAAGATGATTGTGACTTTCACCCAGTTCTCTACAGCCCGTGTCCAATAAAAGTGGTGGAGATGAGCCAGTTCCTAGCATAACTGAACATGCAAACTCCCCCTGCATGTACACTAGGCAGGAGTCCAACCCAATAGACACTCTTCAGATCAGTCCAGCTCTCTAAATCGATTTCAATGACTGTGTGTGTGTGTGTGCTATCGTGAAGACTTAAAGTAAAGCTATTCGTGTTTTCCACTGTAGAAGACTGACTCCTGAAGTCCCCACAACCAACATTTCAGCTGGGGGACAAAACACGTGTCGTCACTGCCCACAGATCTGGAGAAGGAAATACTGTATCACTACGAGTTTGTCTTTTCACTAGAGGGACACATTAAAGCCACGAAATATCTCATTTTCGGCAAATTCATTGAAATCATTTGTGCAAACCTTTCCCACATAATCAATAATGAGATCTTATGATGTACTGTATGTAAAGTGAGACGTTTTCGGACCAGGTCTTATCTTTTCTCACTAGTTCACCTCTGATCAGATCATTCTTAACATCTGGTGGCCAGCAGGCAAAAGCTCTAACAGGAAATATTAGACGCACGTACCGCAAAATACAGCCAGTGTCCTAGTGTAACTGACCGGGGGAAAGTTCGCCGGAAGTTCGAAAACGATTTTGGCACGCCTGTAGCGCTTTCACGAAACCTCCTAGGGTTACGAAAACACTTGCTTTGTGTATCAAGTACATTGTGAATGTTTTAATAGCCTTCACATTGTCGTTTTTAGCACTTTTTTGGACCACGCACGAATATTCTTTTGTCCATATCTTCGCAATGGAAGCACAGAACGCCTTCAAACCAAATGCATTTTAAAGACCACGACTTGTGGAAATGTCCACAGCCTCTACATCAAACTATCAGTGAGCTAATTATCTTTTTTTAAACCTCCGGTTTTTCATCGATGCGTAATTACGCACTAACTGGAACCCGGGGGGACCGCTGTGTACACACGTCCACAACGCGAGAAACACTGCTCAACACGGCTTCGTGCGAAAAAACCGTATATCACCATAGGAAGCAGAACAGCGCAGTCTCCAATTACCCAGACTGTAAGCACGGGAATAAAGTTTTGCTTGATTTCTGAAACCCTTTCTTTATGTCCTGTTTTCATTCAGGTAAGGGTCAACTATATTCACAATACTGACAGCAGAAAGATTCAAATATTCTTTACTCAGCAGCTTATTAAAAACAGCTCCCATGATTTTCAAACCGATTGTTTACACAGAAGACCGACACAGCTTTGCGTTCTGAATCTCTTTTTCTCGTGCTTCTATTTAATGTGGCACTATGCACTGGGATAGGGGAATGCTGTTCACAAGCCAATAGCTTGTGTCGTGAAAACGCTACAGGCGTGCCAAAATCGTTTTCGAACTTCAAGCTAACTTTACCCCGGTGTTTAACCGTAAGTATTCACTGTAAACAATGACCCGTCTATTCAGGAGAAATGAGTCTCCATGATCCTCCTTCACTTGAACTATAATGGCTTTTCCACGGGGTGGATTCAATATCCTGTCCTCCTGCGTGTGAGCTGACCGAGTTCGGGTCCTCGTGAAAATCTTCACTCTGCGAACCTGAACGTCATCACGTGCGAAAGTCTCGGTGGCTTTAAAAAGAAGGAGCTCGCAAACAGCAGGTATCGTGGTTTTGCGAGTTGTTTTCATTTCAAGATGTGGTTTTCTAGTGGTCTCGCCTTTCGGCTGTTGACCTTGCTGTTCCTCGCAGTTCTGTGTGATGCTGCGCAATGGCGCGCCCGCGCTAACGTCCAATCCGGCATCAGGCGCAAGGGGGTCGCCTTTCTGGACTCGCCTCTGCTGCCACGGCAGCAGAAGCAGCAGGTTATCCGGGCTGTGTCGGCGCAGTGCGGGGAGAGTACGATCGTGGTGCAGGTCAAGACAGACCTGTTCGGCACCGGGCAGCTGATCAACGCTTCGGATCTCAGCCTGGGAGACTGTGCGGTCACCCGGCAGGACACCGCGGCGCAGCTCCTGATCTTCGAGGCTGAGCTGCAGGCGTGTCGCAGTGTGCTGAGTGTAAGTGGTTCTGCCGTTGGGCAGCTTCGGGTTCTCGGCAGTTGGGTGACTGGATCTGTGATCTGTCTAGACTGTGGACGAGCAACTGGTGTACAGCTTCTCTCTCAACTACACCCCGAAGCCGCTGGCCAACACCCCCATAGTGAGAACGAATGGCGCTGTTGTGGGTATCGAGTGTCAGTACATGAGGTGAGTCCTGGAGGAGCAGCAGGGCTGCCTGCCTGGAGCTTGACTCCCTGCTGACACCTGCCTCCTGTGTGCTAGGCTCCACAATGTGAGCAGCAATGCCCTGAAGCCCACCTGGGTCCCCTACACCTCCACCAAGTCTGCTGAGGATCTGCTGGACTTCTCCCTGAGCCTCATGAGTGGTAGGTCTCCCCTGAGATGAAGCACGGTGTGACTGTACAGCCAGTGCAGTTGGATCGATGGGATCTGTGCTTGAGATTGGGGTTCCTTTCCCATCCAGATGACTGGCGCTCCCAGAGGTCCTCCAATGTGTTCTACCTGGGGGACGTCCTGAACATCGAAGCCTCCGTCACCCAGGCCAACCACCAGCCCCTTCGGCTCTTTGTGGACAGCTGCGTGGCCACCTTGGTCCCTGACCAGACCTCCACCCCCAGCTACTCCTTCATTGAGAACAAAGGGTGGGTGTGACCTCGGGTGGCTTGAGCTAGTGAATACTGCCTGCCGTCTCTCCAGTTCTACACTGCCTTCTCTCCTTTCAGGTGCCTGACTGACGCCAAATCCACAGGCTCCAGCTCGCAGTTCATGCCAAGAACCCAGGACACCAAGCTGCAGATGAAGCTGGATGCCTTCAGGTTCTATCAGGATGCCAGGAGCTCAGTGAGTACTTGATCCTTCTGCTTTTATGGGTTTGTGAAGGTTGTGGAACAGCATTTCCATTACAAGCCCCAGATGGAGGCCTGGGTGTAGCTTGATCCACTCGTGCTCTTGGCAGATCTACATCACCTGCCACCTGAAGGTGACTCCTGCTTCCCAGAGTGTGGACTCCCTGAACAAGGACTGCTACACTGAGGGCAGCAGGTCAGTGAGGAGGCAGGGGGCTGCTGTGTCCAGCTGGTGCTCAGGTGAGGGAGCTGCTCTGACCCTGTGTCCCTGCTGTAGGTGGAGATCAGTGGATGGGAGTGACCAGGTCTGCAGCTGCTGTGACTCGAGCTGTGTGCCAAGTGTACGATCCAGGTATTGGGGTGGCAGGAGCAGGAGGGACCTGGCTTCTACAGGGGGTAAGGCACCCTTGCTCTGCCGCTCATGGCATGGATCTCCTCGGGAAAGTGGGGGGGTCTACAGCCAGGCTTGTCCTGCTCTTGTTGCAGCTCCTGAGTGGGAAGCTGATGCCACTGTTGGTCCCGTGTTTGTGCTGCAAGAGCAGGTTGCTGAGAGGCCAGTGGAGGCAGAAGGCCGGAGCTCCCAGCTAAGAGCAGAGGAGGGCAAGTCCACAGGTACTGGCAGGAGGTGCTGTCATGTCGGCTGGCCCCTCTCTGTGGCAGTGCCCACTTGCTGAGGCTCCTCTGTGCTTTCTTTCCAGGCCTGCCTGTGGAGGCTGTGATCCTGGCTGGTGTGGTGACTGCGGTGGGGCTGGTCTCTGCTGCTCTGCTGGGGACAGTCCTGCGCAGGAGGAAGCAACACAAACCCATGAACTGACTTGATGTGAATGAGCAATAAACTGGTTGCAAAGGGTCTCTTGTCATGAGCTGCTTCTTGCTGTGCTGGAGGGGGGGATCTGTATGGGTTGGGTATGAATGCTGTGCTGTCTGAGGCTATGGCCACTCTTCTTACAGCTCCTCCAGCAGACTCTACCTGCGGTTTGGAAGAACACCAGCTGTTCCTGTGGGAGTCTCAGGCTTGTTCCTTAGTATCTGCTCAATGGCAGAAGAGCAGGGACATCAAATCGGGGGGAACAACAGCTGCCCTTTCAAGCTTGCCTGGAGGAGAGTCCCACTAGTGCAGGAGCACTTATGCCATCTCCACCTTAGCCTTGGAGAGAGGATTTTAGGGCTGTTCATCTATTGAGGAGAAGATGTTGAACATACACCTATTAAATGCATACCTTAGATGCACAAATGTGGTCCTTAATTTGTCTAGAATGAAATTCTAATGTATATGACCATTATACATAAATGGTTGGAGATCTAGCATACAGATCCCTTTATTGGACATCAAAGGTGGGTGTAAAGACCCAGCCGAGAGCGTTTCAGTATTTTTACGTATAGCCGTGTTTTCCCTGTACCGTGTATGTACGTATATCGGACGAATCCATGTCCCTTTGGGCAGTAGAACATGGGATTAAAATGTAGGAATTTCTGTGAAACTACATGGGGACGCTAGGGACCGAGCTTCTCGTCTGTGCTGGTAGCGATTGTTCCTGCCCTTCCCAGGAGCAGTAGAATTTTACTCACAAACGGGTATCGTATTATCCAGCTTCATACCGGTCACAAGGAAACGAATGTTTCTTTCACAAGGGGAGAGACCCGGTATTCTAGCGGTTTTGTCGACCCAGTCTTCCCCCGGGGTTTCAGCACAAAACGCTGAACTCGCGGCTTTAACCTTCTCCGCTGGCCGGGAGAGTCGCCTGGCCCCTGTCACAGCCGCCGCGTGTTTTTCTAGCGCTCTTTCAAGAAAACATTCGCGCCAAACCAGTGGACGAATTCATGTTGAAATATTCTTACATCTCACTTTTCTGCTCGTTGGGGAGAGTAAAAACGATGTTTAGTAATACAGCGCAAAAACGCAGTATAATGTACTCTGCGTCTTTTCTGTTCAAATTCAAATGAACGTTAATAAGTTAAACGCCTGGCCTAAAACATTATCAATTGACGATTATAAATGAATTCTAGAAATAAAGGTAGAGCCAAATCGATCATTTAGGAGAAGTCCTCATTGATTGCAAAAGTTATGATGTCCTCATTTTTTCCTCAGATGTTAAGACTTTTGTTAAAATGAAAAAAAAAAACTTTTAAAAATAGGGCTATATTTTTTTTCCTTGTTTGCCAATATGGAAGAGAAAGAGCATCCCTGCAAGTGTTTAAAAGTTTACTAAGAAGATTAATAAAAATTAGAGTTTAAATTGATTTTTGATTAGAAAAAGTAATAAAGATTCATTACTTTGGAGGCATGTGTCGAGTGTCGATGTTCGTCCCCACGTCCTCTTTCTTGAAAAACAAAATATGGTTACCCTAACAGACGCCATAAATTAGTTTTGAGTCAGATACATTAGTCTAACCCGCATGATATCTAATCTGCAATGCCAGAGTCTACGCGAAAAAGGGAAAAACAGAACAACATTTCAAAACTGCACACTCTCCCGCTAATAGCGAGTTAGCTAAAAGCAAAAAGAAAAGTGGAAAAACAAAAATCTCAGCTAGCGGCAGTCGGATTTCACGAGGCCTAATACAAAAGGGAAAGCGGCAATCATCGCTACGTCTGGCTAAACACAACAAGTCATTCAGGGATCGAAACGATCATGTGAGACGAGGTCATCACTAAAAGAAGCAATAGACGCCACACATATTTAGTTTTGAGTCGGAGACCTAGGTCTAACGCGCGTGATAGCTCGTTCCAGTCGAACAGGACGCTCCGTGATTAATCAGCTGAGTCTGACGACCCTCTGAGTGTCCGAAATCCTCGTGCGCGCGCTCCGGCCCTACAGCCCTCCAATCGCCACCCTCAGCCGATCAGGGCGCAGCGAGTATTTCAGGAGCTGAGCGCCGCTTGTTTGCAGTTCCTCGGCGAGTTTCACGGTGGAGAAGTTCATGATCAGAGGGAGGATGGGGTTGTACAGTGTGTTGTTTTTGCTGGTGTTGGATTGGTCTGTAGCTCAGGTTCAGAAGTGCCTGGTTAATGACGGTGATAAGATAGCATGTGGTAACTTGACTATCGGTAAAAGCGACTGTGAAGCTAAAAATTGCTGCTTTGATGTGACCAGCCAAAATCGCTGTTACTATGGGAATGAAGGTGGGTTTTGGGATCTTGAGCGTCTTCTATGATGAGCTTAACAGGCTTGGTTTACCAGCTCTTGCTTTCCTCCAGTGACTGTCCAGTGCACCAGGGATGGCCAGTTTGTGGTGGTCGTGTCCAAGAATGCCACCAGCCCTCAGCTGAGCCTGGATTCAGTCAGCCTGCAAGGGGGCAGGAGTGCCCCCTGTGGCCCTGTTAGCACCACTGCTGGCTTTGCCATGTTCCAGTTCCCAGTCAGTGCCTGTGGCACCAGCATGAAGGTGAGGGGCTTGATCCTTCAGCTGAGGATGTTGTTCCTGTGGTGATTCCTGACCTTGTTCATGTGTCCTTCCTCCAGACTGAAGGTGGTGCTGTGGTGTATGAGAACATGATGTCCTCAACATTTGCTGTGATTGGGGGACCTGCTGGCTCCATCACAAGGGACAGTTTCTACAAGTGAGTGAGCAGCTGCTGCTTCCCACAGTGCTCTGGTCTTGCTGGATCCCATGACTGCCTGCTTCTCTCTCCAGGCTGTTCTTCCAGTGCAGGTATGCAGACGATGACCTTGTTCCAGTGCGGGCTGTGGTCTACACGGTCTCCCCACCCCTTCCGGCAGTGTCTCCAGGACCTCTCCGTGTGGAGCTCAGGATTGCCAGAGGTAGCTGTCGGGCCTTGGGCTGTGTGAGCCGAGTGTGTGGGGCTTCTGCTGAACCCCGCTGCTGCTCTTGTCCTCAGGAGAGCTGTATGACTCCTACTACAGTGACCTGGACTACCCTGTGACCAAGGTGCTGCGGGATCCTGTGTATGTGGAGGTCCACATCTTGAACAGGACTGACCCCAACATTGTCCTGACCCTGGGGGACTGCTGGGCCACTTCCACTCCCAGTCCTCTCAGCCAGCCCAGCTGGAGCCTTCTGGTTGCTGGGTAACCTGACCCCTGTGGCTCAGACTGGCTTGTCTCAGTAGTGTCCCCTTGTGGCAGGGCTCACCCTCCCTGTTGCTGTCCTTGCAGGTGTCCCTATGGAGGTGACAACTACCAGACCACCTTGATCCCCGTGGGTGGCCCCTCAGGGCTGCCGTACCCAACGCACTACCAGCGCTTCATGATTCAGATGTTCACTTTTGTGGATCCTGCCTCTCAGGTTCCTCTGAAGGAGAAGGTAGGGAGCAGCTTGTGGGGAAGGAGGTGGTGGCTGGTCCTGGGCTGTGCAGTGACCCTTGCTGTACTCTCTCCAGGTGTTCATCCACTGTAGTGCAGCAGTGTGCCAGCCGACCGCTACTGACCGCTGTGTGCCCACCTGTGGCAGGAGGAGTGAGTTCTCTGGGGACAGGGCGGTTGTGCGCCAGTCAGCTGTGTGTATCCTTTCCTGATGCTGTTGTCCTGTCCTCTTGCAGGAAGAGCTGTTGCTCGAGTGGCAGAGGACTCCTCCAGAGAAACTGTGCTGGTGTCCAGTGGGGAAGTGATCCTGGTTGGATCTGAGCTTCCAGCTCTGGGTCAGCTGGATTCCCATCCTGAAGGTGAGGGAGGGGGATGGAGGCTGAGTGTCTGATCCTGTTCCCTGTGTCTGACCCCTCACTAAAGCTCTTCTCTCCACAGCACCCCGGTTCCTGAGCTATGGGCTGCTGGCAGTAGCTGCCTCCACTGTGCTTGTGGTCTGTTCTCTGGTGTTGGTGGCTGTGTGGAGATCTAGACCTCGCATCCAGAATACCAAGCCTAATCTGGAGTATGAATAAAGGCCTTGTTCTGAACTCCCTTGTGTACTTTTTTGTATGCTTCCCTCTTCTGTCAGCATTAAGTGCTGTAGTTCAGTGTCTATGTGAAGATGTCCCTGTAAGCCTCTTCAATGGCTGTGTTTTTCCATCTTTCATAGACAAGTACTTGCACTAGTTCTTGGCCACTGCTTTTTCTTGGAGTCTGTGGTCTTAATGATATTCCTTCGACTGGCCTGGATTCTAATTGACTGCACTTTGGGGGAGGGGGGAAATACCTATAGGGCTCATAACCAATTCCTCTTTCATCTCTCCAGCCCTCGGGCGCAAGTTGACAAACTTGCTCCCTCTCCCTTCTGAGTGAGTTCAGCCAATGCCCTCCTGTTCTAGTTCTTTAGAACAACACAGCAGGACCCAGGCAGCCAAACATTTCTAGTTTGATTACAATTAGTTTTTCCTTCAGCTACCTGGCAAAGGAAAAATTAAACCATGATTTAACTTGGGGACTAGTGCTGTGCATGAACAAGATGATTGTGACTTTCACCCAGTTCTCTACAGCCCGCGTCCAATAAAAGTGGTGGAGATGAGCCAGTTCCTAGCATAACTGAACATGCAAACTCCCCCTGCATGTACACTAGGCAGGAGTCCAACCCAATAGACACTCTTCAGATCAGTCCAGCTCTCTAAATCGATTTCAATGACTGTGTGTGTGTGTGTGCTATCGTGAAGACTTAAAGTAAAGCTATTCGTGTTTTCCACTGTAGAAGACTGACTCCTGAAGTCCCCACAACCAACATTTCAGCTGGGGGACAAAACACGTGTCGTCACTGCCCACAGATCTGGAGAAGGAAATACTGTATCACTACGAGTTTGTCTTTTCACTAGAGGGACACATTAAAGCCACGAAATATCTCATTTTCGGCAAATTCATTGAAATCATTTGTGCAAACCTTTCCCACATAATCAATAATGAGATCTTATGATGTACTGTATGTAAAGTGAGACGTTTTCGGACCAGGTCTTATCTTTTCTCACTAGTTCACCTCTGATCAGATCATTCTTAACATCTGGTGGCCAGCAGGCAAAAGCTCTAACAGGAAATATTAGACGCACGTACCGCAAAATACAGCCAGTGTCCTAGTGTAACTGACCGGGGGAAAGTTCGCCGGAAGTTCGAAAACGATTTTGGCACGCCTGTAGCGCTTTCACGAAACCTCCTAGGGTTACGAAAACACTTGCTTTGTGTATCAAGTACATTGTGAATGTTTTAATAGCCTTCACATTGTCGTTTTTAGCACTTTTTTGGACCACGCACGAATATTCTTTTGTCCATATCTTCGCAATGGAAGCACAGAACGCCTTCAAACCAAATGCATTTTAAAGACCACGACTTGTGGAAATGTCCACAGCCTCTACATCAAACTATCAGTGAGCTAATTATCTTTTTTTAAACCTCCGGTTTTTCATCGATGCGTAATTACGCACTAACTGGAACCCGGGGGGACCGCTGTGTACACACGTCCACAACGCGAGAAACACTGCTCAACACGGCTTCGTGCGAAAAAACCGTATATCACCATAGGAAGCAGAACAGCGCAGTCTCCAATTACCCAGACTGTAAGCACGGGAATAAAGTTTTGCTTGATTTCTGAAACCCTTTCTTTATGTCCTGTTTTCATTCAGGTAAGGGTCAACTATATTCACAATACTGACAGCAGAAAGATTCAAATATTCTTTACTCAGCAGCTTATTAAAAACAGCTCCCATGATTTTCAAACCGATTGTTTACACAGAAGACCGACACAGCTTTGCGTTCTGAATCTCTTTTTCTCGTGCTTCTATTTAATGTGGCACTATGCACTGGGATAGGGGAATGCTGTTCACAAGCCAATAGCTTGTGTCGTGAAAACGCTACAGGCGTGCCAAAATCGTTTTCGAACTTCAAGCTAACTTTACCCCGGTGTTTAACCGTAAGTATTCACTGTAAACAATGACCCGTCTATTCAGGAGAAATGAGTCTCCATGATCCTCCTTCACTTGAACTATAATGGCTTTTCCACGGGGTGGATTCAATATCCTGTCCTCCTGCGTGTGAGCTGACCGAGTTCGGGTCCTCGTGAAAATCTTCACTCTGCGAACCTGAACGTCATCACGTGCGAAAGTCTCGGTGGCTTTAAAAAGAAGGAGCTCGCAAACAGCAGGTATCGTGGTTTTGCGAGTTGTTTTCATTTCAAGATGTGGTTTTCTAGTGGTCTCGCCTTTCGGCTGTTGACCTTGCTGTTCCTCGCAGTTCTGTGTGATGCTGCGCAATGGCGCGCCCGCGCTAACGTCCAATCCGGCATCAGGCGCAAGGGGGTCGCCTTTCTGGACTCGCCTCTGCTGCCACGGCAGCAGAAGCAGCAGGTTATCCGGGCTGTGTCGGCGCAGTGCGGGGAGAGTACGATCGTGGTGCAGGTCAAGACAGACCTGTTCGGCACCGGGCAGCTGATCAACGCTTCGGATCTCAGCCTGGGAGACTGTGCGGTCACCCGGCAGGACACCGCGGCGCAGCTCCTGATCTTCGAGGCTGAGCTGCAGGCGTGTCGCAGTGTGCTGAGTGTAAGTGGTTCTGCCGTTGGGCAGCTTCGGGTTCTCGGCAGTTGGGTGACTGGATCTGTGATCTGTCTAGACTGTGGACGAGCAACTGGTGTACAGCTTCTCTCTCAACTACACCCCGAAGCCGCTGGCCAACACCCCCATAGTGAGAACGAATGGCGCTGTTGTGGGTATCGAGTGTCAGTACATGAGGTGAGTCCTGGAGGAGCAGCAGGGCTGCCTGCCTGGAGCTTGACTCCCTGCTGACACCTGCCTCCTGTGTGCTAGGCTCCACAATGTGAGCAGCAATGCCCTGAAGCCCACCTGGGTCCCCTACACCTCCACCAAGTCTGCTGAGGATCTGCTGGACTTCTCCCTGAGCCTCATGAGTGGTAGGTCTCCCCTGAGATGAAGCACGGTGTGACTGTACAGCCAGTGCAGTTGGATCGATGGGATCTGTGCTTGAGATTGGGGTTCCTTTCCCATCCAGATGACTGGCGCTCCCAGAGGTCCTCCAATGTGTTCTACCTGGGGGACGTCCTGAACATCGAAGCCTCCGTCACCCAGGCCAACCACCAGCCCCTTCGGCTCTTTGTGGACAGCTGCGTGGCCACCTTGGTCCCTGACCAGACCTCCACCCCCAGCTACTCCTTCATTGAGAACAAAGGGTGGGTGTGACCTCGGGTGGCTTGAGCTAGTGAATACTGCCTGCCGTCTCTCCAGTTCTACACTGCCTTCTCTCCTTTCAGGTGCCTGACTGACGCCAAATCCACAGGCTCCAGCTCGCAGTTCATGCCAAGAACCCAGGACACCAAGCTGCAGATGAAGCTGGATGCCTTCAGGTTCTATCAGGATGCCAGGAGCTCAGTGAGTACTTGATCCTTCTGCTTTTATGGGTTTGTGAAGGTTGTGGAACAGCATTTCCATTACAAGCCCCAGATGGAGGCCTGGGTGTAGCTTGATCCACTCGTGCTCTTGGCAGATCTACATCACCTGCCACCTGAAGGTGACTCCTGCTTCCCAGAGTGTGGACTCCCTGAACAAGGACTGCTACACTGAGGGCAGCAGGTCAGTGAGGAGGCAGGGGGCTGCTGTGTCCAGCTGGTGCTCAGGTGAGGGAGCTGCTCTGACCCTGTGTCCCTGCTGTAGGTGGAGATCAGTGGATGGGAGTGACCAGGTCTGCAGCTGCTGTGACTCGAGCTGTGTGCCAAGTGTACGATCCAGGTATTGGGGTGGCAGGAGCAGGAGGGACCTGGCTTCTACAGGGGGTAAGGCACCCTTGCTCTGCCGCTCATGGCATGGATCTCCTCGGGAAAGTGGGGGTCAAGCAGTGTGGTCTACAGCCAGGCTTGTCCTGCTCTTGTTGCAGCTCCTGAGTGGGAAGCTGATGCCACTGTTGGTCCCGTGTTTGTGCTGCAAGAGCAGGTTGCTGAGAGGCCAGTGGAGGCAGAAGGCCAGAGCTCCCAGCTAAGAGCAGAGGAGGGCAAGTCCACAGGTACTGGCAGGAGGTGCTGTCATGTCGGCTGGCCCCTCTCTGTGGCAGTGCCCACTTGCTGAGGCTCCTCTGTGCTTTCTTTCCAGGCCTGCCTGTGGAGGCTGTGATCCTGGCTGGTGTGGTGACTGCGGTGGGGCTGGTCTCTGCTGCTCTGCTGGGGACAGTCCTGCGCAGGAGGAAGCAACACAAACCCATGAACTGACTTGATGTGAATGAGCAATAAACTGGTTGCAAAGGGTCTCTTGTCATGAGCTGCTTCTTGCTGTGCTGGAGGGGGGGATCTGTATGGGTTGGGTATGAATGCTGTGCTGTCTGAGGCTATGGCCACTCTTCTTACAGCTCCTCCAGCAGACTCTACCTGCGGTTTGGAAGAACACCAGCTGTTCCTGTGGGAGTCTCAGGCTTGTTCCTTAGTATCTGCTCAATGGCAGAAGAGCAGGGACATCAAATCGGGGGGAACAACAGCTGCCCTTTCAAGCTTGCCTGGAGGAGAGTCCCACTAGTGCAGGAGCACTTATGCCATCTCCACCTTAGCCTTGGAGAGAGGATTTTAGGGCTGTTCATCTATTGAGGAGAAGATGTTGAACATACACCTATTAAATGCATACCTTAGATGCACAAATGTGGTCCTTAATTTGTCTAGAATGAAATTCTAATGTATATGACCATTATACATAAATGGTTGGAGATCTAGCATACAGATCCCTTTATTGGACATCAAAGGTGGGTGTAAAGACCCAGCCGAGAGCGTTTCAGTATTTTTACGTATAGCCGTGTTTTCCCTGTACCGTGTATGTACGTATATCGGACGAATCCATGTCCCTTTGGGCAGTAGAACATGGGATTAAAATGTAGGAATTTCTGTGAAACTACATGGGGACGCTAGGGACCGAGCTTCTCGTCTGTGCTGGTAGCGATTGTTCCTGCCCTTCCCAGGAGCAGTAGAATTTTACTCACAAACGGGTATCGTATTATCCAGCTTCATACCGGTCACAAGGAAACGAATGTTTCTTTCACAAGGGGAGAGACCCGGTATTCTAGCGGTTTTGTCGACCCAGTCTTCCCCCGGGGTTTCAGCACAAAACGCTGAACTCGCGGCTTTAACCTTCTCCGCTGGCCGGGAGAGTCGCCTGGCCCCTGTCACAGCCGCCGCGTGTTTTTCTAGCGCTCTTTCAAGAAAACATTCGCGCCAAACCAGTGGACGAATTCATGTTGAAATATTCTTACATCTCACTTTTCTGCTCGTTGGGGAGAGTAAAAACGATGTTTAGTAATACAGCGCAAAAACGCAGTATAATGTACTCTGCGTCTTTTCTGTTCAAATTCAAATGAACGTTAATAAGTTAAACGCCTGGCCTAAAACATTATCAATTGACGATTATAAATGAATTCTAGAAATAAAGGTAGAGCCAAATCGATCATTTAGGAGAAGTCCTCATTGATTGCAAAAGTTATGATGTCCTCATTTTTTCCTCAGATGTTAAGACTTTTGTTAAAATGAAAAAAAAAACTTTTAAAAATAGGGCTATATTTTTTTTCCTTGTTTGCCAATATGGAAGAGAAAGAGCATCCCTGCAAGTGTTTAAAAGTTTACTAAGAAGATTAATAAAAATTAGAGTTTAAATTGATTTTTGATTAGAAAAAGTAATAAAGATTCATTACTTTGGAGGCATGTGTCGAGTGTCGATGTTCGTCCCCACGTCCTCTTTCTTGAAAAACAAAATATGGTTACCCTAACAGACGCCATAAATTAGTTTTGAGTCAGATACATTAGTCTAACCCGCATGATATCTAATCTGCAATGCCAGAGTCTACGCGAAAAAGGGAAAAACAGAACAACATTTCAAAACTGCACACTCTCCCGCTAATAGCGAGTTAGCTAAAAGCAAAAAGAAAAGTGGAAAAACAAAAATCTCAGCTAGCGGCAGTCGGATTTCACGAGGCCTAATACAAAAGGGAAAGCGGCAATCATCGCTACGTCTGGCTAAACACAACAAGTCATTCAGGGATCGAAACGATCATGTGAGACGAGGTCATCACTAAAAGAAGCAATAGACGCCACACATATTTAGTTTTGAGTCGGAGACCTAGGTCTAACGCGCGTGATAGCTCGTTCCAGTCGAACAGGACGCTCCGTGATTAATCAGCTGAGTCTGACGACCCTCTGAGTGTCCGAAATCCTCGTGCGCGCGCTCCGGCCCTACAGCCCTCCAATCGCCACCCTCAGCCGATCAGGGCGCAGCGAGTATTTCAGGAGCTGAGCGCCGCTTGTTTGCAGTTCCTCGGCGAGTTTCACGGTGGAGAAGTTCATGATCAGAGGGAGGATGGGGTTGTACAGTGTGTTGTTTTTGCTGGTGTTGGATTGGTCTGTAGCTCAGGTTCAGAAGTGCCTGGTTAATGACGGTGATAAGATAGCATGTGGTAACTTGACTATCGGTAAAAGCGACTGTGAAGCTAAAAATTGCTGCTTTGATGTGACCAGCCAAAATCGCTGTTACTATGGGAATGAAGGTGGGTTTTGGGATCTTGAGCGTCTTCTATGATGAGCTTAACAGGCTTGGTTTACCAGCTCTTGCTTTCCTCCAGTGACTGTCCAGTGCACCAGGGATGGCCAGTTTGTGGTGGTCGTGTCCAAGAATGCCACCAGCCCTCAGCTGAGCCTGGATTCAGTCAGCCTGCAAGGGGGCAGGAGTGCCCCCTGTGGCCCTGTTAGCACCACTGCTGGCTTTGCCATGTTCCAGTTCCCAGTCAGTGCCTGTGGCACCAGCATGAAGGTGAGGGGCTTGATCCTTCAGCTGAGGATGTTGTTCCTGTGGTGATTCCTGACCTTGTTCATGTGTCCTTCCTCCAGACTGAAGGTGGTGCTGTGGTGTATGAGAACATGATGTCCTCAACATTTGCTGTGATTGGGGGACCTGCTGGCTCCATCACAAGGGACAGTTTCTACAAGTGAGTGAGCAGCTGCTGCTTCCCACAGTGCTCTGGTCTTGCTGGATCCCATGACTGCCTGCTTCTCTCTCCAGGCTGTTCTTCCAGTGCAGGTATGCAGACGATGACCTTGTTCCAGTGCGGGCTGTGGTCTACACGGTCTCCCCACCCCTTCCGGCAGTGTCTCCAGGACCTCTCCGTGTGGAGCTCAGGATTGCCAGAGGTAGCTGTCGGGCCTTGGGCTGTGTGAGCCGAGTGTGTGGGGCTTCTGCTGAACCCCGCTGCTGCTCTTGTCCTCAGGAGAGCTGTATGACTCCTACTACAGTGACCTGGACTACCCTGTGACCAAGGTGCTGCGGGATCCTGTGTATGTGGAGGTCCACATCTTGAACAGGACTGACCCCAACATTGTCCTGACCCTGGGGGACTGCTGGGCCACTTCCACTCCCAGTCCTCTCAGCCAGCCCAGCTGGAGCCTTCTGGTTGCTGGGTAACCTGACCCCTGTGGCTCAGACTGGCTTGTCTCAGTAGTGTCCCCTTGTGGCAGGGCTCACCCTCCCTGTTGCTGTCCTTGCAGGTGTCCCTATGGAGGTGACAACTACCAGACCACCTTGATCCCCGTGGGTGGCCCCTCAGGGCTGCCGTACCCAACGCACTACCAGCGCTTCATGATTCAGATGTTCACTTTTGTGGATCCTGCCTCTCAGGTTCCTCTGAAGGAGAAGGTAGGGAGCAGCTTGTGGGGAAGGAGGTGGTGGCTGGTCCTGGGCTGTGCAGTGACCCTTGCTGTACTCTCTCCAGGTGTTCATCCACTGTAGTGCAGCAGTGTGCCAGCCGACCGCTACTGACCGCTGTGTGCCCACCTGTGGCAGGAGGAGTGAGTTCTCTGGGGACAGGGCGGTTGTGCGCCAGTCAGCTGTGTGTATCCTTTCCTGATGCTGTTGTCCTGTCCTCTTGCAGGAAGAGCTGTTGCTCGAGTGGCAGAGGACTCCTCCAGAGAAACTGTGCTGGTGTCCAGTGGGGAAGTGATCCTGGTTGGATCTGAGCTTCCAGCTCTGGGTCAGCTGGATTCCCATCCTGAAGGTGAGGGAGGGGGATGGAGGCTGAGTGTCTGATCCTGTTCCCTGTGTCTGACCCCTCACTAAAGCTCTTCTCTCCACAGCACCCCGGTTCCTGAGCTATGGGCTGCTGGCAGTAGCTGCCTCCACTGTGCTTGTGGTCTGTTCTCTGGTGTTGGTGGCTGTGTGGAGATCTAGACCTCGCATCCAGAATACCAAGCCTAATCTGGAGTATGAATAAAGGCCTTGTTCTGAACTCCCTTGTGTACTTTTTTGTATGCTTCCCTCTTCTGTCAGCATTAAGTGCTGTAGTTCAGTGTCTATGTGAAGATGTCCCTGTAAGCCTCTTCAATGGCCGTGTTTTTCCATCTTTCATAGACAAGTACTTGCACTAGTTCTTGGCCACTGCTTTTTCTTGGAGTCTGTGGTCTTAATGATATTCCTTCGACTGGCCTGGATTCTAATTGACTGCACTTTGGGGGAGGGGGGAAATACCTATAGGGCTCATAACCAATTCCTCTTTCATCTCTCCAGCCCTCGGGCGCAAGTTGACAAACTTGCTCCCTCTCCCTTCTGAGTGAGTTCAGCCAATGCCCTCCTGTTCTAGTTCTTTAGAACAACACAGCAGGACCCAGGCAGCCAAACATTTCTAGTTTGATTACAATTAGTTTTTCCTTCAGCTACCTGGCAAAGGAAAAATTAAACCATGATTTAACTTGGGGACTAGTGCTGTGCATGAACAAGATGATTGTGACTTTCACCCAGTTCTCTACAGCCCGCGTCCAATAAAAGTGGTGGAGATGAGCCAGTTCCTAGCATAACTGAACATGCAAACTCCCCCTGCATGTACACTAGGCAGGAGTCCAACCCAATAGACACTCTTCAGATCAGTCCAGCTCTCTAAATCGATTTCAATGACTGTGTGTGTGTGTGTGCTATCGTGAAGACTTAAAGTAAAGCTATTCGTGTTTTCCACTGTAGAAGACTGACTCCTGAAGTCCCCACAACCAACATTTCAGCTGGGGGACAAAACACGTGTCGTCACTGCCCACAGATCTGGAGAAGGAAATACTGTATCACTACGAGTTTGTCTTTTCACTAGAGGGACACATTAAAGCCACGAAATATCTCATTTTCGGCAAATTCATTGAAATCATTTGTGCAAACCTTTCCCACATAATCAATAATGAGATCTTATGATGTACTGTATGTAAAGTGAGACGTTTTCGGACCAGGTCTTATCTTTTCTCACTAGTTCACCTCTGATCAGATCATTCTTAACATCTGGTGGCCAGCAGGCAAAAGCTCTAACAGGAAATATTAGACGCACGTACCGCAAAATACAGCCAGTGTCCTAGTGTAACTGACCGGGGGAAAGTTCGCCGGAAGTTCGAAAACGATTTTGGCACGCCTGTAGCGCTTTCACGAAACCTCCTAGGGTTACGAAAACACTTGCTTTGTGTATCAAGTACATTGTGAATGTTTTAATAGCCTTCACATTGTCGTTTTTAGCACTTTTTTGGACCACGCACGAATATTCTTTTGTCCATATCTTCGCAATGGAAGCACAGAACGCCTTCAAACCAAATGCATTTTAAAGACCACGACTTGTGGAAATGTCCACAGCCTCTACATCAAACTATCAGTGAGCTAATTATCTTTTTTTAAACCTCCGGTTTTTCATCGATGCGTAATTACGCACTAACTGGAACCCGGGGGGACCGCTGTGTACACACGTCCACAACGCGAGAAACACTGCTCAACACGGCTTCGTGCGAAAAAACCGTATATCACCATAGGAAGCAGAACAGCGCAGTCTCCAATTACCCAGACTGTAAGCACGGGAATAAAGTTTTGCTTGATTTCTGAAACCCTTTCTTTATGTCCTGTTTTCATTCAGGTAAGGGTCAACTATATTCACAATACTGACAGCAGAAAGATTCAAATATTCTTTACTCAGCAGCTTATTAAAAACAGCTCCCATGATTTTCAAACCGATTGTTTACACAGAAGACCGACACAGCTTTGCGTTCTGAATCTCTTTTTCTCGTGCTTCTATTTAATGTGGCACTATGCACTGGGATAGGGGAATGCTGTTCACAAGCCAATAGCTTGTGTCGTGAAAACGCTACAGGCGTGCCAAAATCGTTTTCGAACTTCAAGCTAACTTTACCCCGGTGTTTAACCGTAAGTATTCACTGTAAACAATGACCCGTCTATTCAGGAGAAATGAGTCTCCATGATCCTCCTTCACTTGAACTATAATGGCTTTTCCACGGGGTGGATTCAATATCCTGTCCTCCTGCGTGTGAGCTGACCGAGTTCGGGTCCTCGTGAAAATCTTCACTCTGCGAACCTGAACGTCATCACGTGCGAAAGTCTCGGTGGCTTTAAAAAGAAGGAGCTCGCAAACAGCAGGTATCGTGGTTTTGCGAGTTGTTTTCATTTCAAGATGTGGTTTTCTAGTGGTCTCGCCTTTCGGCTGTTGACCTTGCTGTTCCTCGCAGTTCTGTGTGATGCTGCGCAATGGCGCGCCCGCGCTAACGTCCAATCCGGCATCAGGCGCAAGGGGGTCGCCTTTCTGGACTCGCCTCTGCTGCCACGGCAGCAGAAGCAGCAGGTTATCCGGGCTGTGTCGGCGCAGTGCGGGGAGAGTACGATCGTGGTGCAGGTCAAGACAGACCTGTTCGGCACCGGGCAGCTGATCAACGCTTCGGATCTCAGCCTGGGAGACTGTGCGGTCACCCGGCAGGACACCGCGGCGCAGCTCCTGATCTTCGAGGCTGAGCTGCAGGCGTGTCGCAGTGTGCTGAGTGTAAGTGGTTCTGCCGTTGGGCAGCTTCGGGTTCTCGGCAGTTGGGTGACTGGATCTGTGATCTGTCTAGACTGTGGACGAGCAACTGGTGTACAGCTTCTCTCTCAACTACACCCCGAAGCCGCTGGCCAACACCCCCATAGTGAGAACGAATGGCGCTGTTGTGGGTATCGAGTGTCAGTACATGAGGTGAGTCCTGGAGGAGCAGCAGGGCTGCCTGCCTGGAGCTTGACTCCCTGCTGACACCTGCCTCCTGTGTGCTAGGCTCCACAATGTGAGCAGCAATGCCCTGAAGCCCACCTGGGTCCCCTACACCTCCACCAAGTCTGCTGAGGATCTGCTGGACTTCTCCCTGAGCCTCATGAGTGGTAGGTCTCCCCTGAGATGAAGCACGGTGTGACTGTACAGCCAGTGCAGTTGGATCGATGGGATCTGTGCTTGAGATTGGGGTTCCTTTCCCATCCAGATGACTGGCGCTCCCAGAGGTCCTCCAATGTGTTCTACCTGGGGGACGTCCTGAACATCGAAGCCTCCGTCACCCAGGCCAACCACCAGCCCCTTCGGCTCTTTGTGGACAGCTGCGTGGCCACCTTGGTCCCTGACCAGACCTCCACCCCCAGCTACTCCTTCATTGAGAACAAAGGGTGGGTGTGACCTCGGGTGGCTTGAGCTAGTGAATACTGCCTGCCGTCTCTCCAGTTCTACACTGCCTTCTCTCCTTTCAGGTGCCTGACTGACGCCAAATCCACAGGCTCCAGCTCGCAGTTCATGCCAAGAACCCAGGACACCAAGCTGCAGATGAAGCTGGATGCCTTCAGGTTCTATCAGGATGCCAGGAGCTCAGTGAGTACTTGATCCTTCTGCTTTTATGGGTTTGTGAAGGTTGTGGAACAGCATTTCCATTACAAGCCCCAGATGGAGGCCTGGGTGTAGCTTGATCCACTCGTGCTCTTGGCAGATCTACATCACCTGCCACCTGAAGGTGACTCCTGCTTCCCAGAGTGTGGACTCCCTGAACAAGGACTGCTACACTGAGGGCAGCAGGTCAGTGAGGAGGCAGGGGGCTGCTGTGTCCAGCTGGTGCTCAGGTGAGGGAGCTGCTCTGACCCTGTGTCCCTGCTGTAGGTGGAGATCAGTGGATGGGAGTGACCAGGTCTGCAGCTGCTGTGACTCGAGCTGTGTGCCAAGTGTACGATCCAGGTATTGGGGTGGCAGGAGCAGGAGGGACCTGGCTTCTACAGGGGGTAAGGCACCCTTGCTCTGCCGCTCATGGCATGGATCTCCTCGGGAAAGTGGGGGTCAAGCAGTGTGGTCTACAGCCAGGCTTGTCCTGCTCTTGTTGCAGCTCCTGAGTGGGAAGCTGATGCCACTGTTGGTCCCGTGTTTGTGCTGCAAGAGCAGGTTGCTGAGAGGCCAGTGGAGGCAGAAGGCCAGAGCTCCCAGCTAAGAGCAGAGGAGGGCAAGTCCACAGGTACTGGCAGGAGGTGCTGTCATGTCGGCTGGCCCCTCTCTGTGGCAGTGCCCACTTGCTGAGGCTCCTCTGTGCTTTCTTTCCAGGCCTGCCTGTGGAGGCTGTGATCCTGGCTGGTGTGGTGACTGCGGTGGGGCTGGTCTCTGCTGCTCTGCTGGGGACAGTCCTGCGCAGGAGGAAGCAACACAAACCCATGAACTGACTTGATGTGAATGAGCAATAAACTGGTTGCAAAGGGTCTCTTGTCATGAGCTGCTTCTTGCTGTGCTGGAGGGGGGGATCTGTATGGGTTGGGTATGAATGCTGTGCTGTCTGAGGCTATGGCCACTCTTCTTACAGCTCCTCCAGCAGACTCTACCTGCGGTTTGGAAGAACACCAGCTGTTCCTGTGGGAGTCTCAGGCTTGTTCCTTAGTATCTGCTCAATGGCAGAAGAGCAGGGACATCAAATCGGGGGGAACAACAGCTGCCCTTTCAAGCTTGCCTGGAGGAGAGTCCCACTAGTGCAGGAGCACTTATGCCATCTCCACCTTAGCCTTGGAGAGAGGATTTTAGGGCTGTTCATCTATTGAGGAGAAGATGTTGAACATACACCTATTAAATGCATACCTTAGATGCACAAATGTGGTCCTTAATTTGTCTAGAATGAAATTCTAATGTATATGACCATTATACATAAATGGTTGGAGATCTAGCATACAGATCCCTTTATTGGACATCAAAGGTGGGTGTAAAGACCCAGCCGAGAGCGTTTCAGTATTTTTACGTATAGCCGTGTTTTCCCTGTACCGTGTATGTACGTATATCGGACGAATCCATGTCCCTTTGGGCAGTAGAACATGGGATTAAAATGTAGGAATTTCTGTGAAACTACATGGGGACGCTAGGGACCGAGCTTCTCGTCTGTGCTGGTAGCGATTGTTCCTGCCCTTCCCAGGAGCAGTAGAATTTTACTCACAAACGGGTATCGTATTATCCAGCTTCATACCGGTCACAAGGAAACGAATGTTTCTTTCACAAGGGGAGAGACCCGGTATTCTAGCGGTTTTGTCGACCCAGTCTTCCCCCGGGGTTTCAGCACAAAACGCTGAACTCGCGGCTTTAACCTTCTCCGCTGGCCGGGAGAGTCGCCTGGCCCCTGTCACAGCCGCCGCGTGTTTTTCTAGCGCTCTTTCAAGAAAACATTCGCGCCAAACCAGTGGACGAATTCATGTTGAAATATTCTTACATCTCACTTTTCTGCTCGTTGGGGAGAGTAAAAACGATGTTTAGTAATACAGCGCAAAAACGCAGTATAATGTACTCTGCGTCTTTTCTGTTCAAATTCAAATGAACGTTAATAAGTTAAACGCCTGGCCTAAAACATTATCAATTGACGATTATAAATGAATTCTAGAAATAAAGGTAGAGCCAAATCGATCATTTAGGAGAAGTCCTCATTGATTGCAAAAGTTATGATGTCCTCATTTTTTCCTCAGATGTTAAGACTTTTGTTAAAATGAAAAAAAAAACTTTTAAAAATAGGGCTATATTTTTTTTCCTTGTTTGCCAATATGGAAGAGAAAGAGCATCCCTGCAAGTGTTTAAAAGTTTACTAAGAAGATTAATAAAAATTAGAGTTTAAATTGATTTTTGATTAGAAAAAGTAATAAAGATTCATTACTTTGGAGGCATGTGTCGAGTGTCGATGTTCGTCCCCACGTCCTCTTTCTTGAAAAACAAAATATGGTTACCCTAACAGACGCCATAAATTAGTTTTGAGTCAGATACATTAGTCTAACCCGCATGATATCTAATCTGCAATGCCAGAGTCTACGCGAAAAAGGGAAAAACAGAACAACATTTCAAAACTGCACACTCTCCCGCTAATAGCGAGTTAGCTAAAAGCAAAAAGAAAAGTGGAAAAACAAAAATCTCAGCTAGCGGCAGTCGGATTTCACGAGGCCTAATACAAAAGGGAAAGCGGCAATCATCGCTACGTCTGGCTAAACACAACAAGTCATTCAGGGATCGAAACGATCATGTGAGACGAGGTCATCACTAAAAGAAGCAATAGACGCCACACA
Organism: Lepisosteus platostomus; assembly: GCF_059453375.1. Classification (NCBI taxonomy): domain Eukaryota; kingdom Metazoa; phylum Chordata; class Actinopteri; order Semionotiformes; family Lepisosteidae; genus Lepisosteus; species Lepisosteus platostomus. The sequence goes on along the minus strand of NC_142614.1, from coordinate 8,226,701 downwards.
TATTTAGTTTTGAGTCGGAGACCTAGGTCTAACGCGCGTGATAGCTCGTTCCAGTCGAACAGGACGCTCCGTGATTAATCAGCTGAGTCTGACGACCCTCTGAGTGTCCGAAATCCTCGTGCGCGCGCTCCGGCCCTACAGCCCTCCAATCGCCACCCTCAGCCGATCAGGGCGCAGCGAGTATTTCAGGAGCTGAGCGCCGCTTGTTTGCAGTTCCTCGGCGAGTTTCACGGTGGAGAAGTTCATGATCAGAGGGAGGATGGGGTTGTACAGTGTGTTGTTTTTGCTGGTGTTGGATTGGTCTGTAGCTCAGGTTCAGAAGTGCCTGGTTAATGACGGTGATAAGATAGCATGTGGTAACTTGACTATCGGTAAAAGCGACTGTGAAGCTAAAAATTGCTGCTTTGATGTGACCAGCCAAAATCGCTGTTACTATGGGAATGAAGGTGGGTTTTGGGATCTTGAGCGTCTTCTATGATGAGCTTAACAGGCTTGGTTTACCAGCTCTTGCTTTCCTCCAGTGACTGTCCAGTGCACCAGGGATGGCCAGTTTGTGGTGGTCGTGTCCAAGAATGCCACCAGCCCTCAGCTGAGCCTGGATTCAGTCAGCCTGCAAGGGGGCAGGAGTGCCCCCTGTGGCCCTGTTAGCACCACTGCTGGCTTTGCCATGTTCCAGTTCCCAGTCAGTGCCTGTGGCACCAGCATGAAGGTGAGGGGCTTGATCCTTCAGCTGAGGATGTTGTTCCTGTGGTGATTCCTGACCTTGTTCATGTGTCCTTCCTCCAGACTGAAGGTGGTGCTGTGGTGTATGAGAACATGATGTCCTCAACATTTGCTGTGATTGGGGGACCTGCTGGCTCCATCACAAGGGACAGTTTCTACAAGTGAGTGAGCAGCTGCTGCTTCCCACAGTGCTCTGGTCTTGCTGGATCCCATGACTGCCTGCTTCTCTCTCCAGGCTGTTCTTCCAGTGCAGGTATGCAGACGATGACCTTGTTCCAGTGCGGGCTGTGGTCTACACGGTCTCCCCACCCCTTCCGGCAGTGTCTCCAGGACCTCTCCGTGTGGAGCTCAGGATTGCCAGAGGTAGCTGTCGGGCCTTGGGCTGTGTGAGCCGAGTGTGTGGGGCTTCTGCTGAACCCCGCTGCTGCTCTTGTCCTCAGGAGAGCTGTATGACTCCTACTACAGTGACCTGGACTACCCTGTGACCAAGGTGCTGCGGGATCCTGTGTATGTGGAGGTCCACATCTTGAACAGGACTGACCCCAACATTGTCCTGACCCTGGGGGACTGCTGGGCCACTTCCACTCCCAGTCCTCTCAGCCAGCCCAGCTGGAGCCTTCTGGTTGCTGGGTAACCTGACCCCTGTGGCTCAGACTGGCTTGTCTCAGTAGTGTCCCCTTGTGGCAGGGCTCACCCTCCCTGTTGCTGTCCTTGCAGGTGTCCCTATGGAGGTGACAACTACCAGACCACCTTGATCCCCGTGGGTGGCCCCTCAGGGCTGCCGTACCCAACGCACTACCAGCGCTTCATGATTCAGATGTTCACTTTTGTGGATCCTGCCTCTCAGGTTCCTCTGAAGGAGAAGGTAGGGAGCAGCTTGTGGGGAAGGAGGTGGTGGCTGGTCCTGGGCTGTGCAGTGACCCTTGCTGTACTCTCTCCAGGTGTTCATCCACTGTAGTGCAGCAGTGTGCCAGCCGACCGCTACTGACCGCTGTGTGCCCACCTGTGGCAGGAGGAGTGAGTTCTCTGGGGACAGGGCAGTTGTGCGCCAGTCAGCTGTGTGTATCCTTTCCTGATGCTGTTGTCCTGTCCTCTTGCAGGAAGAGCTGTTGCTCGAGTGGCAGAGGACTCCTCCAGAGAAACTGTGCTGGTGTCCAGTGGGGAAGTGATCCTGGTTGGATCTGAGCTTCCAGCTCTGGGTCAGCTGGATTCCCATCCTGAAGGTGAGGGAGGGGGATGGAGGCTGAGTGTCTGATCCTGTTCCCTGTGTCTGACCCCTCACTAAAGCTCTTCTCTCCACAGCACCCCGGTTCCTGAGCTATGGGCTGCTGGCAGTAGCTGCCTCCACTGTGCTTGTGGTCTGTTCTCTGGTGTTGGTGGCTGTGTGGAGATCTAGACCTCGCATCCAGAATACCAAGCCTAATCTGGAGTATGAATAAAGGCCTTGTTCTGAACTCCCTTGTGTACTTTTTTGTATGCTTCCCTCTTCTGTCAGCATTAAGTGCTGTAGTTCAGTGTCTATGTGAAGATGTCCCTGTAAGCCTCTTCAATGGCCGTGTTTTTCCATCTTTCATAGACAAGTACTTGCACTAGTTCTTGGCCACTGCTTTTTCTTGGAGTCTGTGGTCTTAATGATATTCCTTCGACTGGCCTGGATTCTAATTGACTGCACTTTGGGGGAGGGGGGAAATACCTATAGGGCTCATAACCAATTCCTCTTTCATCTCTCCAGCCCTCGGGCGCAAGTTGACAAACTTGCTCCCTCTCCCTTCTGAGTGAGTTCAGCCAATGCCCTCCTGTTCTAGTTCTTTAGAACAACACAGCAGGACCCAGGCAGCCAAACATTTCTAGTTTGATTACAATTAGTTTTTCCTTCAGCTACCTGGCAAAGGAAAAATTAAACCATGATTTAACTTGGGGACTAGTGCTGTGCATGAACAAGATGATTGTGACTTTCACCCAGTTCTCTACAGCCCGCGTCCAATAAAAGTGGTGGAGATGAGCCAGTTCCTAGCATAACTGAACATGCAAACTCCCCCTGCATGTACACTAGGCAGGAGTCCAACCCAATAGACACTCTTCAGATCAGTCCAGCTCTCTAAATCGATTTCAATGACTGTGTGTGTGTGTGTGTGCTATCGTGAAGACTTAAAGTAAAGCTATTCGTGTTTTCCACTGTAGAAGACTGACTCCTGAAGTCCCCACAACCAACATTTCAGCTGGGGGACAAAACACGTGTCGTCACTGCCCACAGATCTGGAGAAGGAAATACTGTATCACTACGAGTTTGTCTTTTCACTAGAGGGACACATTAAAGCCACGAAATATCTCATTTTCGGCAAATTCATTGAAATCATTTGTGCAAACCTTTCCCACATAATCAATAATGAGATCTTATGATGTACTGTATGTAAAGTGAGACGTTTTCGGACCAGGTCTTATCTTTTCTCACTAGTTCACCTCTGATCAGATCATTCTTAACATCTGGTGGCCAGCAGGCAAAAGCTCTAACAGGAAATATTAGACGCACGTACCGCAAAATACAGCCAGTGTCCTAGTGTAACTGACCGGGGGAAAGTTCGCCGGAAGTTCGAAAACGATTTTGGCACGCCTGTAGCGCTTTCACGAAACCTCCTAGGGTTACGAAAACACTTGCTTTGTGTATCAAGTACATTGTGAATGTTTTAATAGCCTTCACATTGTCGTTTTTAGCACTTTTTTGGACCACGCACGAATATTCTTTTGTCCATATCTTCGCAATGGAAGCACAGAACGCCTTCAAACCAAATGCATTTTAAAGACCACGACTTGTGGAAATGTCCACAGCCTCTACATCAAACTATCAGTGAGCTAATTATCTTTTTTTAAACCTCCGGTTTTTCATCGATGCGTAATTACGCACTAACTGGAACCCGGGGGGACCGCTGTGTACACACGTCCACAACGCGAGAAACACTGCTCAACACGGCTTCGTGCGAAAAAACCGTATATCACCATAGGAAGCAGAACAGCGCAGTCTCCAATTACCCAGACTGTAAGCACGGGAATAAAGTTTTGCTTGATTTCTGAAACCCTTTCTTTATGTCCTGTTTTCATTCAGGTAAGGGTCAACTATATTCACAATACTGACAGCAGAAAGATTCAAATATTCTTTACTCAGCAGCTTATTAAAAACAGCTCCCATGATTTTCAAACCGATTGTTTACACAGAAGACCGACACAGCTTTGCGTTCTGAATCTCTTTTTCTCGTGCTTCTATTTAATGTGGCACTATGCACTGGGATAGGGGAATGCTGTTCACAAGCCAATAGCTTGTGTCGTGAAAACGCTACAGGCGTGCCAAAATCGTTTTCGAACTTCAAGCTAACTTTACCCCGGTGTTTAACCGTAAGTATTCACTGTAAACAATGACCCGTCTATTCAGGAGAAATGAGTCTCCATGATCCTCCTTCACTTGAACTATAATGGCTTTTCCACGGGGTGGATTCAATATCCTGTCCTCCTGCGTGTGAGCTGACCGAGTTCGGGTCCTCGTGAAAATCTTCACTCTGCGAACCTGAACGTCATCACGTGCGAAAGTCTCGGTGGCTTTAAAAAGAAGGAGCTCGCAAACAGCAGGTATCGTGGTTTTGCGAGTTGTTTTCATTTCAAGATGTGGTTTTCTAGTGGTCTCGCCTTTCGGCTGTTGACCTTGCTGTTCCTCGCAGTTCTGTGTGATGCTGCGCAATGGCGCGCCCGCGCTAACGTCCAATCCGGCATCAGGCGCAAGGGGGTCGCCTTTCTGGACTCGCCTCTGCTGCCACGGCAGCAGAAGCAGCAGGTTATCCGGGCTGTGTCGGCGCAGTGCGGGGAGAGTACGATCGTGGTGCAGGTCAAGACAGACCTGTTCGGCACCGGGCAGCTGATCAACGCTTCGGATCTCAGCCTGGGAGACTGTGCGGTCACCCGGCAGGACACCGCGGCGCAGCTCCTGATCTTCGAGGCTGAGCTGCAGGCGTGTCGCAGTGTGCTGAGTGTAAGTGGTTCTGCCGTTGGGCAGCTTCGGGTTCTCGGCAGTTGGGTGACTGGATCTGTGATCTGTCTAGACTGTGGACGAGCAACTGGTGTACAGCTTCTCTCTCAACTACACCCCGAAGCCGCTGGCCAACACCCCCATAGTGAGAACGAATGGCGCTGTTGTGGGTATCGAGTGTCAGTACATGAGGTGAGTCCTGGAGGAGCAGCAGGGCTGCCTGCCTGGAGCTTGACTCCCTGCTGACACCTGCCTCCTGTGTGCTAGGCTCCACAATGTGAGCAGCAATGCCCTGAAGCCCACCTGGGTCCCCTACACCTCCACCAAGTCTGCTGAGGATCTGCTGGACTTCTCCCTGAGCCTCATGAGTGGTAGGTCTCCCCTGAGATGAAGCACGGTGTGACTGTACAGCCAGTGCAGTTGGATCGATGGGATCTGTGCTTGAGATTGGGGTTCCTTTCCCATCCAGATGACTGGCGCTCCCAGAGGTCCTCCAATGTGTTCTACCTGGGGGACGTCCTGAACATCGAAGCCTCCGTCACCCAGGCCAACCACCAGCCCCTTCGGCTCTTTGTGGACAGCTGCGTGGCCACCTTGGTCCCTGACCAGACCTCCACCCCCAGCTACTCCTTCATTGAGAACAAAGGGTGGGTGTGACCTCGGGTGGCTTGAGCTAGTGAATACTGCCTGCCGTCTCTCCAGTTCTACACTGCCTTCTCTCCTTTCAGGTGCCTGACTGACGCCAAATCCACAGGCTCCAGCTCGCAGTTCATGCCAAGAACCCAGGACACCAAGCTGCAGATGAAGCTGGATGCCTTCAGGTTCTATCAGGATGCCAGGAGCTCAGTGAGTACTTGATCCTTCTGCTTTTATGGGTTTGTGAAGGTTGTGGAACAGCATTTCCATTACAAGCCCCAGATGGAGGCCTGGGTGTAGCTTGATCCACTCGTGCTCTTGGCAGATCTACATCACCTGCCACCTGAAGGTGACTCCTGCTTCCCAGAGTGTGGACTCCCTGAACAAGGACTGCTACACTGAGGGCAGCAGGTCAGTGAGGAGGCAGGGGGCTGCTGTGTCCAGCTGGTGCTCAGGTGAGGGAGCTGCTCTGACCCTGTGTCCCTGCTGTAGGTGGAGATCAGTGGATGGGAGTGACCAGGTCTGCAGCTGCTGTGACTCGAGCTGTGTGCCAAGTGTACGATCCAGGTATTGGGGTGGCAGGAGCAGGAGGGACCTGGCTTCTACAGGGGGTAAGGCACCCTTGCTCTGCCGCTCATGGCATGGATCTCCTCGGGAAAGTGGGGGTCAAGCAGTGTGGTCTACAGCCAGGCTTGTCCTGCTCTTGTTGCAGCTCCTGAGTGGGAAGCTGATGCCACTGTTGGTCCCGTGTTTGTGCTGCAAGAGCAGGTTGCTGAGAGGCCAGTGGAGGCAGAAGGCCAGAGCTCCCAGCTAAGAGCAGAGGAGGGCAAGTCCACAGGTACTGGCAGGAGGTGCTGTCATGTCGGCTGGCCCCTCTCTGTGGCAGTGCCCACTTGCTGAGGCTCCTCTGTGCTTTCTTTCCAGGCCTGCCTGTGGAGGCTGTGATCCTGGCTGGTGTGGTGACTGCGGTGGGGCTGGTCTCTGCTGCTCTGCTGGGGACAGTCCTGCGCAGGAGGAAGCAACACAAACCCATGAACTGACTTGATGTGAATGAGCAATAAACTGGTTGCAAAGGGTCTCTTGTCATGAGCTGCTTCTTGCTGTGCTGGAGGGGGGGATCTGTATGGGTTGGGTATGAATGCTGTGCTGTCTGAGGCTATGGCCACTCTTCTTACAGCTCCTCCAGCAGACTCTACCTGCGGTTTGGAAGAACACCAGCTGTTCCTGTGGGAGTCTCAGGCTTGTTCCTTAGTATCTGCTCAATGGCAGAAGAGCAGGGACATCAAATCGGGGGGAACAACAGCTGCCCTTTCAAGCTTGCCTGGAGGAGAGTCCCACTAGTGCAGGAGCACTTATGCCATCTCCACCTTAGCCTTGGAGAGAGGATTTTAGGGCTGTTCATCTATTGAGGAGAAGATGTTGAACATACACCTATTAAATGCATACCTTAGATGCACAAATGTGGTCCTTAATTTGTCTAGAATGAAATTCTAATGTATATGACCATTATACATAAATGGTTGGAGATCTAGCATACAGATCCCTTTATTGGACATCAAAGGTGGGTGTAAAGACCCAGCCGAGAGCGTTTCAGTATTTTTACGTATAGCCGTGTTTTCCCTGTACCGTGTATGTACGTATATCGGACGAATCCATGTCCCTTTGGGCAGTAGAACATGGGATTAAAATGTAGGAATTTCTGTGAAACTACATGGGGACGCTAGGGACCGAGCTTCTCGTCTGTGCTGGTAGCGATTGTTCCTGCCCTTCCCAGGAGCAGTAGAATTTTACTCACAAACGGGTATCGTATTATCCAGCTTCATACCGGTCACAAGGAAACGAATGTTTCTTTCACAAGGGGAGAGACCCGGTATTCTAGCGGTTTTGTCGACCCAGTCTTCCCCCGGGGTTTCAGCACAAAACGCTGAACTCGCGGCTTTAACCTTCTCCGCTGGCCGGGAGAGTCGCCTGGCCCCTGTCACAGCCGCCGCGTGTTTTTCTAGCGCTCTTTCAAGAAAACATTCGCGCCAAACCAGTGGACGAATTCATGTTGAAATATTCTTACATCTCACTTTTCTGCTCGTTGGGGAGAGTAAAAACGATGTTTAGTAATACAGCGCAAAAACGCAGTATAATGTACTCTGCGTCTTTTCTGTTCAAATTCAAATGAACGTTAATAAGTTAAACGCCTGGCCTAAAACATTATCAATTGACGATTATAAATGAATTCTAGAAATAAAGGTAGAGCCAAATCGATCATTTAGGAGAAGTCCTCATTGATTGCAAAAGTTATGATGTCCTCATTTTTTCCTCAGATGTTAAGACTTTTGTTAAAATAAAAAAAAAACTTTTAAAAATAGGGCTATATTTTTTTTCCTTGTTTGCCAATATGGAAGAGAAAGAGCATCCCTGCAAGTGTTTAAAAGTTTACTAAGAAGATTAATAAAAATTAGAGTTTAAATTGATTTTTGATTAGAAAAAGTAATAAAGATTCATTACTTTGGAGGCATGTGTCGAGTGTCGATGTTCGTCCCCACGTCCTCTTTCTTGAAAAACAAAATATGGTTACCCTAACAGACGCCATAAATTAGTTTTGAGTCAGATACATTAGTCTAACCCGCATGATATCTAATCTGCAATGCCAGAGTCTACGCGAAAAAGGGAAAAACAGAACAACATTTCAAAACTGCACACTCTCCCGCTAATAGCGAGTTAGCTAAAAGCAAAAAGAAAAGTGGAAAAACAAAAATCTCAGCTAGCGGCAGTCGGATTTCACGAGGCCTAATACAAAAGGGAAAGCGGCAATCATCGCTACGTCTGGCTAAACACAACAAGTCATTCAGGGATCGAAACGATCATGTGAGACGAGGTCATCACTAAAAGAAGCAATAGACGCCACACATATTTAGTTTTGAGTCGGAGACCTAGGTCTAACGCGCGTGATAGCTCGTTCCAGTCGAACAGGACGCTCCGTGATTAATCAGCTGAGTCTGACGACCCTCTGAGTGTCCGAAATCCTCGTGCGCGCGCTCCGGCCCTACAGCCCTCCAATCGCCACCCTCAGCCGATCAGGGCGCAGCGAGTATTTCAGGAGCTGAGCGCCGCTTGTTTGCAGTTCCTCGGCGAGTTTCACGGTGGAGAAGTTCATGATCAGAGGGAGGATGGGGTTGTACAGTGTGTTGTTTTTGCTGGTGTTGGATTGGTCTGTAGCTCAGGTTCAGAAGTGCCTGGTTAATGACGGTGATAAGATAGCATGTGGTAACTTGACTATCGGTAAAAGCGACTGTGAAGCTAAAAATTGCTGCTTTGATGTGACCAGCCAAAATCGCTGTTACTATGGGAATGAAGGTGGGTTTTGGGATCTTGAGCGTCTTCTATGATGAGCTTAACAGGCTTGGTTTACCAGCTCTTGCTTTCCTCCAGTGACTGTCCAGTGCACCAGGGATGGCCAGTTTGTGGTGGTCGTGTCCAAGAATGCCACCAGCCCTCAGCTGAGCCTGGATTCAGTCAGCCTGCAAGGGGGCAGGAGTGCCCCCTGTGGCCCTGTTAGCACCACTGCTGGCTTTGCCATGTTCCAGTTCCCAGTCAGTGCCTGTGGCACCAGCATGAAGGTGAGGGGCTTGATCCTTCAGCTGAGGATGTTGTTCCTGTGGTGATTCCTGACCTTGTTCATGTGTCCTTCCTCCAGACTGAAGGTGGTGCTGTGGTGTATGAGAACATGATGTCCTCAACATTTGCTGTGATTGGGGGACCTGCTGGCTCCATCACAAGGGACAGTTTCTACAAGTGAGTGAGCAGCAGCTGCTGCTTCCCACAGTGCTCTGGTCTTGCTGGATCCCATGACTGCCTGCTTCTCTCTCCAGGCTGTTCTTCCAGTGCAGGTATGCAGACGATGACCTTGTTCCAGTGCGGGCTGTGGTCTACACGGTCTCCCCACCCCTTCCGGCAGTGTCTCCAGGACCTCTCCGTGTGGAGCTCAGGATTGCCAGAGGTAGCTGTCGGGCCTTGGGCTGTGTGAGCCGAGTGTGTGGGGCTTCTGCTGAACCCCGCTGCTGCTCTTGTCCTCAGGAGAGCTGTATGACTCCTACTACAGTGACCTGGACTACCCTGTGACCAAGGTGCTGCGGGATCCTGTGTATGTGGAGGTCCACATCTTGAACAGGACTGACCCCAACATTGTCCTGACCCTGGGGGACTGCTGGGCCACTTCCACTCCCAGTCCTCTCAGCCAGCCCAGCTGGAGCCTTCTGGTTGCTGGGTAACCTGACCCCTGTGGCTCAGACTGGCTTGTCTCAGTAGTGTCCCCTTGTGGCAGGGCTCACCCTCCCTGTTGCTGTCCTTGCAGGTGTCCCTATGGAGGTGACAACTACCAGACCACCTTGATCCCCGTGGGTGGCCCCTCAGGGCTGCCGTACCCAACGCACTACCAGCGCTTCATGATTCAGATGTTCACTTTTGTGGATCCTGCCTCTCAGGTTCCTCTGAAGGAGAAGGTAGGGAGCAGCTTGTGGGGAAGGAGGTGGTGGCTGGTCCTGGGCTGTGCAGTGACCCTTGCTGTACTCTCTCCAGGTGTTCATCCACTGTAGTGCAGCAGTGTGCCAGCCGACCGCTACTGACCGCTGTGTGCCCACCTGTGGCAGGAGGAGTGAGTTCTCTGGGGACAGGGCGGTTGTGCGCCAGTCAGCTGTGTGTATCCTTTCCTGATGCTGTTGTCCTGTCCTCTTGCAGGAAGAGCTGTTGCTCGAGTGGCAGAGGACTCCTCCAGAGAAACTGTGCTGGTGTCCAGTGGGGAAGTGATCCTGGTTGGATCTGAGCTTCCAGCTCTGGGTCAGCTGGATTCCCATCCTGAAGGTGAGGGAGGGGGATGGAGGCTGAGTGTCTGATCCTGTTCCCTGTGTCTGACCCCTCACTAAAGCTCTTCTCTCCACAGCACCCCGGTTCCTGAGCTATGGGCTGCTGGCAGTAGCTGCCTCCACTGTGCTTGTGGTCTGTTCTCTGGTGTTGGTGGCTGTGTGGCGATCTAGACCTCGCATCCAGAATACCAAGCCTAATCTGGAGTATGAATAAAGGCCTTGTTCTGAACTCCCTTGTGTACTTTTTTGTATGCTTCCCTCTTCTGTCAGCATTAAGTGCTGTAGTTCAGTGTCTATGTGAAGATGTCCCTGTAAGCCTCTTCAATGGCCGTGTTTTTCCATCTTTCATAGACAAGTACTTGCACTAGTTCTTGGCCACTGCTTTTTCTTGGAGTCTGTGGTCTTAATGATATTCCTTCGACTGGCCTGGATTCTAATTGACTGCACTTTGGGGGAGGGGGGAAATACCTATAGGGCTCATAACCAATTCCTCTTTCATCTCTCCAGCCCTCGGGCGCAAGTTGACAAACTTGCTCCCTCTCCCTTCTGAGTGAGTTCAGCCAATGCCCTCCTGTTCTAGTTCTTTAGAACAACACAGCAGGACCCAGGCAGCCAAACATTTCTAGTTTGATTACAATTAGTTTTTCCTTCAGCTACCTGGCAAAGGAAAAATTAAACCATGATTTAACTTGGGGACTAGTGCTGTGCATGAACAAGATGATTGTGACTTTCACCCAGTTCTCTACAGCCCGCGTCCAATAAAAGTGGTGGAGATGAGCCAGTTCCTAGCATAACTGAACATGCAAACTCCCCCTGCATGTACACTAGGCAGGAGTCCAACCCAATAGACACTCTTCAGATCAGTCCAGCTCTCTAAATCGATTTCAATGACTGTGTGTGTGTGTGTGTGCTATCGTGAAGACTTAAAGTAAAGCTATTCGTGTTTTCCACTGTAGAAGACTGACTCCTGAAGTCCCCACAACCAACATTTCAGCTGGGGGACAAAACACGTGTCGTCACTGCCCACAGATCTGGAGAAGGAAATACTGTATCACTACGAGTTTGTCTTTTCACTAGAGGGACACATTAAAGCCACGAAATATCTCATTTTCGGCAAATTCATTGAAATCATTTGTGCAAACCTTTCCCACATAATCAATAATGAGATCTTATGATGTACTGTATGTAAAGTGAGACGTTTTCGGACCAGGTCTTATCTTTTCTCACTAGTTCACCTCTGATCAGATCATTCTTAACATCTGGTGGCCAGCAGGCAAAAGCTCTAACAGGAAATATTAGACGCACGTACCGCAAAATACAGCCAGTGTCCTAGTGTAACTGACCGGGGGAAAGTTCGCCGGAAGTTCGAAAACGATTTTGGCACGCCTGTAGCGCTTTCACGAAACCTCCTAGGGTTACGAAAACACTTGCTTTGTGTATCAAGTACATTGTGAATGTTTTAATAGCCTTCACATTGTCGTTTTTAGCACTTTTTTGGACCACGCACGAATATTCTTTTGTCCATATCTTCGCAATGGAAGCACAGAACGCCTTCAAACCAAATGCATTTTAAAGACCACGACTTGTGGAAATGTCCACAGCCTCTACATCAAACTATCAGTGAGCTAATTATCTTTTTTTAAACCTCCGGTTTTTCATCGATGCGTAATTACGCACTAACTGGAACCCGGGGGGACCGCTGTGTACACACGTCCACAACGCGAGAAACACTGCTCAACACGGCTTCGTGCGAAAAAACCGTATATCACCATAGGAAGCAGAACAGCGCAGTCTCCAATTACCCAGACTGTAAGCACGGGAATAAAGTTTTGCTTGATTTCTGAAACCCTTTCTTTATGTCCTGTTTTCATTCAGGTAAGGGTCAACTATATTCACAATACTGACAGCAGAAAGATTCAAATATTCTTTACTCAGCAGCTTATTAAAAACAGCTCCCATGATTTTCAAACCGATTGTTTACACAGAAGACCGACACAGCTTTGCGTTCTGAATCTCTTTTTCTCGTGCTTCTATTTAATGTGGCACTATGCACTGGGATAGGGGAATGCTGTTCACAAGCCAATAGCTTGTGTCGTGAAAACGCTACAGGCGTGCCAAAATCGTTTTCGAACTTCAAGCTAACTTTACCCCGGTGTTTAACCGTAAGTATTCACTGTAAACAATGACCCGTCTATTCAGGAGAAATGAGTCTCCATGATCCTCCTTCACTTGAACTATAATGGCTTTTCCACGGGGTGGATTCAATATCCTGTCCTCCTGCGTGTGAGCTGACCGAGTTCGGGTCCTCGTGAAAATCTTCACTCTGCGAACCTGAACGTCATCACGTGCGAAAGTCTCGGTGGCTTTAAAAAGAAGGAGCTCGCAAACAGCAGGTATCGTGGTTTTGCGAGTTGTTTTCATTTCAAGATGTGGTTTTCTAGTGGTCTCGCCTTTCGGCTGTTGACCTTGCTGTTCCTCGCAGTTCTGTGTGATGCTGCGCAATGGCGCGCCCGCGCTAACGTCCAATCCGGCATCAGGCGCAAGGGGGTCGCCTTTCTGGACTCGCCTCTGCTGCCACGGCAGCAGAAGCAGCAGGTTATCCGGGCTGTGTCGGCGCAGTGCGGGGAGAGTACGATCGTGGTGCAGGTCAAGACAGACCTGTTCGGCACCGGGCAGCTGATCAACGCTTCGGATCTCAGCCTGGGAGACTGTGCGGTCACCCGGCAGGACACCGCGGCGCAGCTCCTGATCTTCGAGGCTGAGCTGCAGGCGTGTCGCAGTGTGCTGAGTGTAAGTGGTTCTGCCGTTGGGCAGCTTCGGGTTCTCGGCAGTTGGGTGACTGGATCTGTGATCTGTCTAGACTGTGGACGAGCAACTGGTGTACAGCTTCTCTCTCAACTACACCCCGAAGCCGCTGGCCAACACCCCCATAGTGAGAACGAATGGCGCTGTTGTGGGTATCGAGTGTCAGTACATGAGGTGAGTCCTGGAGGAGCAGCAGGGCTGCCTGCCTGGAGCTTGACTCCCTGCTGACACCTGCCTCCTGTGTGCTAGGCTCCACAATGTGAGCAGCAATGCCCTGAAGCCCACCTGGGTCCCCTACACCTCCACCAAGTCTGCTGAGGATCTGCTGGACTTCTCCCTGAGCCTCATGAGTGGTAGGTCTCCCCTGAGATGAAGCACGGTGTGACTGTACAGCCAGTGCAGTTGGATCGATGGGATCTGTGCTTGAGATTGGGGTTCCTTTCCCATCCAGATGACTGGCGCTCCCAGAGGTCCTCCAATGTGTTCTACCTGGGGGACGTCCTGAACATCGAAGCCTCCGTCACCCAGGCCAACCACCAGCCCCTTCGGCTCTTTGTGGACAGCTGCGTGGCCACCTTGGTCCCTGACCAGACCTCCACCCCCAGCTACTCCTTCATTGAGAACAAAGGGTGGGTGTGACCTCGGGTGGCTTGAGCTAGTGAATACTGCCTGCCGTCTCTCCAGTTCTACACTGCCTTCTCTCCTTTCAGGTGCCTGACTGACGCCAAATCCACAGGCTCCAGCTCGCAGTTCATGCCAAGAACCCAGGACACCAAGCTGCAGATGAAGCTGGATGCCTTCAGGTTCTATCAGGATGCCAGGAGCTCAGTGAGTACTTGATCCTTCTGCTTTTATGGGTTTGTGAAGGTTGTGGAACAGCATTTCCATTACAAGCCCCAGATGGAGGCCTGGGTGTAGCTTGATCCACTCGTGCTCTTGGCAGATCTACATCACCTGCCACCTGAAGGTGACTCCTGCTTCCCAGAGTGTGGACTCCCTGAACAAGGACTGCTACACTGAGGGCAGCAGGTCAGTGAGGAGGCAGGGGGCTGCTGTGTCCAGCTGGTGCTCAGGTGAGGGAGCTGCTCTGACCCTGTGTCCCTGCTGTAGGTGGAGATCAGTGGATGGGAGTGACCAGGTCTGCAGCTGCTGTGACTCGAGCTGTGTGCCAAGTGTACGATCCAGGTATTGGGGTGGCAGGAGCAGGAGGGACCTGGCTTCTACAGGGGGTAAGGCACCCTTGCTCTGCCGCTCATGGCATGGATCTCCTCGGGAAAGTGGGGGTCAAGCAGTGTGGTCTACAGCCAGGCTTGTCCTGCTCTTGTTGCAGCTCCTGAGTGGGAAGCTGATGCCACTGTTGGTCCCGTGTTTGTGCTGCAAGAGCAGGTTGCTGAGAGGCCAGTGGAGGCAGAAGGCCAGAGCTCCCAGCTAAGAGCAGAGGAGGGCAAGTCCACAGGTACTGGCAGGAGGTGCTGTCATGTCGGCTGGCCCCTCTCTGTGGCAGTGCCCACTTGCTGAGGCTCCTCTGTGCTTTCTTTCCAGGCCTGCCTGTGGAGGCTGTGATCCTGGCTGGTGTGGTGACTGCGGTGGGGCTGGTCTCTGCTGCTCTGCTGGGGACAGTCCTGCGCAGGAGGAAGCAACACAAACCCATGAACTGACTTGATGTGAATGAGCAATAAACTGGTTGCAAAGGGTCTCTTGTCATGAGCTGCTTCTTGCTGTGCTGGAGGGGGGGATCTGTATGGGTTGGGTATGAATGCTGTGCTGTCTGAGGCTATGGCCACTCTTCTTACAGCTCCTCCAGCAGACTCTACCTGCGGTTTGGAAGAACACCAGCTGTTCCTGTGGGAGTCTCAGGCTTGTTCCTTAGTATCTGCTCAATGGCAGAAGAGCAGGGACATCAAATCGGGGGGAACAACAGCTGCCCTTTCAAGCTTGCCTGGAGGAGAGTCCCACTAGTGCAGGAGCACTTATGCCATCTCCACCTTAGCCTTGGAGAGAGGATTTTAGGGCTGTTCATCTATTGAGGAGAAGATGTTGAACATACACCTATTAAATGCATACCTTAGATGCACAAATGTGGTCCTTAATTTGTCTAGAATGAAATTCTAATGTATATGACCATTATACATAAATGGTTGGAGATCTAGCATACAGATCCCTTTATTGGACATCAAAGGTGGGTGTAAAGACCCAGCCGAGAGCGTTTCAGTATTTTTACGTATAGCCGTGTTTTCCCTGTACCGTGTATGTACGTATATCGGACGAATCCATGTCCCTTTGGGCAGTAGAACATGGGATTAAAATGTAGGAATTTCTGTGAAACTACATGGGGACGCTAGGGACCGAGCTTCTCGTCTGTGCTGGTAGCGATTGTTCCTGCCCTTCCCAGGAGCAGTAGAATTTTACTCACAAACGGGTATCGTATTATCCAGCTTCATACCGGTCACAAGGAAACGAATGTTTCTTTCACAAGGGGAGAGACCCGGTATTCTAGCGGTTTTGTCGACCCAGTCTTCCCCCGGGGTTTCAGCACAAAACGCTGAACTCGCGGCTTTAACCTTCTCCGCTGGCCGGGAGAGTCGCCTGGCCCCTGTCACAGCCGCCGCGTGTTTTTCTAGCGCTCTTTCAAGAAAACATTCGCGCCAAACCAGTGGACGAATTCATGTTGAAATATTCTTACATCTCACTTTTCTGCTCGTTGGGGAGAGTAAAAACGATGTTTAGTAATACAGCGCAAAAACGCAGTATAATGTACTCTGCGTCTTTTCTGTTCAAATTCAAATGAACGTTAATAAGTTAAACGCCTGGCCTAAAACATTATCAATTGACGATTATAAATGAATTCTAGAAATAAAGGTAGAGCCAAATCGATCATTTAGGAGAAGTCCTCATTGATTGCAAAAGTTATGATGTCCTCATTTTTTCCTCAGATGTTAAGACTTTTGTTAAAATGAAAAAAAAAACTTTTAAAAATAGGGCTATATTTTTTTTCCTTGTTTGCCAATATGGAAGAGAAAGAGCATCCCTGCAAGTGTTTAAAAGTTTACTAAGAAGATTAATAAAAATTAGAGTTTAAATTGATTTTTGATTAGAAAAAGTAATAAAGATTCATTACTTTGGAGGCATGTGTCGAGTGTCGATGTTCGTCCCCACGTCCTCTTTCTTGAAAAACAAAATATGGTTACCCTAACAGACGCCATAAATTAGTTTTGAGTCAGATACATTAGTCTAACCCGCATGATATCTAATCTGCAATGCCAGAGTCTACGCGAAAAAGGGAAAAACAGAACAACATTTCAAAACTGCACACTCTCCCGCTAATAGCGAGTTAGCTAAAAGCAAAAAGAAAAGTGGAAAAACAAAAATCTCAGCTAGCGGCAGTCGGATTTCACGAGGCCTAATACAAAAGGGAAAGCGGCAATCATCGCTACGTCTGGCTAAACACAACAAGTCATTCAGGGATCGAAACGATCATGTGAGACGAGGTCATCACTAAAAGAAGCAATAGACGCCACACATATTTAGTTTTGAGTCGGAGACCTAGGTCTAACGCGCGTGATAGCTCGTTCCAGTCGAACAGGACGCTCCGTGATTAATCAGCTGAGTCTGACGACCCTCTGAGTGTCCGAAATCCTCGTGCGCGCGCTCCGGCCCTACAGCCCTCCAATCGCCACCCTCAGCCGATCAGGGCGCAGCGAGTATTTCAGGAGCTGAGCGCCGCTTGTTTGCAGTTCCTCGGCGAGTTTCACGGTGGAGAAGTTCATGATCAGAGGGAGGATGGGGTTGTACAGTGTGTTGTTTTTGCTGGTGTTGGATTGGTCTGTAGCTCAGGTTCAGAAGTGCCTGGTTAATGACGGTGATAAGATAGCATGTGGTAACTTGACTATCGGTAAAAGCGACTGTGAAGCTAAAAATTGCTGCTTTGATGTGACCAGCCAAAATCGCTGTTACTATGGGAATGAAGGTGGGTTTTGGGATCTTGAGCGTCTTCTATGATGAGCTTAACAGGCTTGGTTTACCAGCTCTTGCTTTCCTCCAGTGACTGTCCAGTGCACCAGGGATGGCCAGTTTGTGGTGGTCGTGTCCAAGAATGCCACCAGCCCTCAGCTGAGCCTGGATTCAGTCAGCCTGCAAGGGGGCAGGAGTGCCCCCTGTGGCCCTGTTAGCACCACTGCTGGCTTTGCCATGTTCCAGTTCCCAGTCAGTGCCTGTGGCACCAGCATGAAGGTGAGGGGCTTGATCCTTCAGCTGAGGATGTTGTTCCTGTGGTGATTCCTGACCTTGTTCATGTGTCCTTCCTCCAGACTGAAGGTGGTGCTGTGGTGTATGAGAACATGATGTCCTCAACATTTGCTGTGATTGGGGGACCTGCTGGCTCCATCACAAGGGACAGTTTCTACAAGTGAGTGAGCAGCTGCTGCTTCCCACAGTGCTCTGGTCTTGCTGGATCCCATGACTGCCTGCTTCTCTCTCCAGGCTGTTCTTCCAGTGCAGGTATGCAGACGATGACCTTGTTCCAGTGCGGGCTGTGGTCTACACGGTCTCCCCACCCCTTCCGGCAGTGTCTCCAGGACCTCTCCGTGTGGAGCTCAGGATTGCCAGAGGTAGCTGTCGGGCCTTGGGCTGTGTGAGCCGAGTGTGTGGGGCTTCTGCTGAACCCCGCTGCTGCTCTTGTCCTCAGGAGAGCTGTATGACTCCTACTACAGTGACCTGGACTACCCTGTGACCAAGGTGCTGCGGGATCCTGTGTATGTGGAGGTCCACATCTTGAACAGGACTGACCCCAACATTGTCCTGACCCTGGGGGACTGCTGGGCCACTTCCACTCCCAGTCCTCTCAGCCAGCCCAGCTGGAGCCTTCTGGTTGCTGGGTAACCTGACCCCTGTGGCTCAGACTGGCTTGTCTCAGTAGTGTCCCCTTGTGGCAGGGCTCACCCTCCCTGTTGCTGTCCTTGCAGGTGTCCCTATGGAGGTGACAACTACCAGACCACCTTGATCCCCGTGGGTGGCCCCTCAGGGCTGCCGTACCCAACGCACTACCAGCGCTTCATGATTCAGATGTTCACTTTTGTGGATCCTGCCTCTCAGGTTCCTCTGAAGGAGAAGGTAGGGAGCAGCTTGTGGGGAAGGAGGTGGTGGCTGGTCCTGGGCTGTGCAGTGACCCTTGCTGTACTCTCTCCAGGTGTTCATCCACTGTAGTGCAGCAGTGTGCCAGCCGACCGCTACTGACCGCTGTGTGCCCACCTGTGGCAGGAGGAGTGAGTTCTCTGGGGACAGGGCGGTTGTGCGCCAGTCAGCTGTGTGTATCCTTTCCTGATGCTGTTGTCCTGTCCTCTTGCAGGAAGAGCTGTTGCTCGAGTGGCAGAGGACTCCTCCAGAGAAACTGTGCTGGTGTCCAGTGGGGAAGTGATCCTGGTTGGATCTGAGCTTCCAGCTCTGGGTCAGCTGGATTCCCATCCTGAAGGTGAGGGAGGGGGATGGAGGCTGAGTGTCTGATCCTGTTCCCTGTGTCTGACCCCTCACTAAAGCTCTTCTCTCCACAGCACCCCGGTTCCTGAGCTATGGGCTGCTGGCAGTAGCTGCCTCCACTGTGCTTGTGGTCTGTTCTCTGGTGTTGGTGGCTGTGTGGAGATCTAGACCTCGCATCCAGAATACCAAGCCTAATCTGGAGTATGAATAAAGGCCTTGTTCTGAACTCCCTTGTGTACTTTTTTGTATGCTTCCCTCTTCTGTCAGCATTAAGTGCTGTAGTTCAGTGTCTATGTGAAGATGTCCCTGTAAGCCTCTTCAATGGCCGTGTTTTTCCATCTTTCATAGACAAGTACTTGCACTAGTTCTTGGCCACTGCTTTTTCTTGGAGTCTGTGGTCTTAATGATATTCCTTCGACTGGCCTGGATTCTAATTGACTGCACTTTGGGGGAGGGGGGAAATACCTATAGGGCTCATAACCAATTCCTCTTTCATCTCTCCAGCCCTCGGGCGCAAGTTGACAAACTTGCTCCCTCTCCCTTCTGAGTGAGTTCAGCCAATGCCCTCCTGTTCTAGTTCTTTAGAACAACACAGCAGGACCCAGGCAGCCAAACATTTCTAGTTTGATTACAATTAGTTTTTCCTTCAGCTACCTGGCAAAGGAAAAATTAAACCATGATTTAACTTGGGGACTAGTGCTGTGCATGAACAAGATGATTGTGACTTTCACCCAGTTCTCTACAGCCCGCGTCCAATAAAAGTGGTGGAGATGAGCCAGTTCCTAGCATAACTGAACATGCAAACTCCCCCTGCATGTACACTAGGCAGGAGTCCAACCCAATAGACACTCTTCAGATCAGTCCAGCTCTCTAAATCGATTTCAATGACTGTGTGTGTGTGTGTGCTATCGTGAAGACTTAAAGTAAAGCTATTCGTGTTTTCCACTGTAGAAGACTGACTCCTGAAGTCCCCACAACCAACATTTCAGCTGGGGGACAAAACACGTGTCGTCACTGCCCACAGATCTGGAGAAGGAAATACTGTATCACTACGAGTTTGTCTTTTCACTAGAGGGACACATTAAAGCCACGAAATATCTCATTTTCGGCAAATTCATTGAAATCATTTGTGCAAACCTTTCCCACATAATCAATAATGAGATCTTATGATGTACTGTATGTAAAGTGAGACGTTTTCGGACCAGGTCTTATCTTTTCTCACTAGTTCACCTCTGATCAGATCATTCTTAACATCTGGTGGCCAGCAGGCAAAAGCTCTAACAGGAAATATTAGACGCACGTACCGCAAAATACAGCCAGTGTCCTAGTGTAACTGACCGGGGGAAAGTTCGCCGGAAGTTCGAAAACGATTTTGGCACGCCTGTAGCGCTTTCACGAAACCTCCTAGGGTTACGAAAACACTTGCTTTGTGTATCAAGTACATTGTGAATGTTTTAATAGCCTTCACATTGTCGTTTTTAGCACTTTTTTGGACCACGCACGAATATTCTTTTGTCCATATCTTCGCAATGGAAGCACAGAACGCCTTCAAACCAAATGCATTTTAAAGACCACGACTTGTGGAAATGTCCACAGCCTCTACATCAAACTATCAGTGAGCTAATTATCTTTTTTTAAACCTCCGGTTTTTCATCGATGCGTAATTACGCACTAACTGGAACCCGGGGGGACCGCTGTGTACACACGTCCACAACGCGAGAAACACTGCTCAACACGGCTTCGTGCGAAAAAACCGTATATCACCATAGGAAGCAGAACAGCGCAGTCTCCAATTACCCAGACTGTAAGCACGGGAATAAAGTTTTGCTTGATTTCTGAAACCCTTTCTTTATGTCCTGTTTTCATTCAGGTAAGGGTCAACTATATTCACAATACTGACAGCAGAAAGATTCAAATATTCTTTACTCAGCAGCTTATTAAAAACAGCTCCCATGATTTTCAAACCGATTGTTTACACAGAAGACCGACACAGCTTTGCGTTCTGAATCTCTTTTTCTCGTGCTTCTATTTAATGTGGCACTATGCACTGGGATAGGGGAATGCTGTTCACAAGCCAATAGCTTGTGTCGTGAAAACGCTACAGGCGTGCCAAAATCGTTTTCGAACTTCAAGCTAACTTTACCCCGGTGTTTAACCGTAAGTATTCACTGTAAACAATGACCCGTCTATTCAGGAGAAATGAGTCTCCATGATCCTCCTTCACTTGAACTATAATGGCTTTTCCACGGGGTGGATTCAATATCCTGTCCTCCTGCGTGTGAGCTGACCGAGTTCGGGTCCTCGTGAAAATCTTCACTCTGCGAACCTGAACGTCATCACGTGCGAAAGTCTCGGTGGCTTTAAAAAGAAGGAGCTCGCAAACAGCAGGTATCGTGGTTTTGCGAGTTGTTTTCATTTCAAGATGTGGTTTTCTAGTGGTCTCGCCTTTCGGCTGTTGACCTTGCTGTTCCTCGCAGTTCTGTGTGATGCTGCGCAATGGCGCGCCCGCGCTAACGTCCAATCCGGCATCAGGCGCAAGGGGGTCGCCTTTCTGGACTCGCCTCTGCTGCCACGGCAGCAGAAGCAGCAGGTTATCCGGGCTGTGTCGGCGCAGTGCGGGGAGAGTACGATCGTGGTGCAGGTCAAGACAGACCTGTTCGGCACCGGGCAGCTGATCAACGCTTCGGATCTCAGCCTGGGAGACTGTGCGGTCACCCGGCAGGACACCGCGGCGCAGCTCCTGATCTTCGAGGCTGAGCTGCAGGCGTGTCGCAGTGTGCTGAGTGTAAGTGGTTCTGCCGTTGGGCAGCTTCGGGTTCTCGGCAGTTGGGTGACTGGATCTGTGATCTGTCTAGACTGTGGACGAGCAACTGGTGTACAGCTTCTCTCTCAACTACACCCCGAAGCCGCTGGCCAACACCCCCATAGTGAGAACGAATGGCGCTGTTGTGGGTATCGAGTGTCAGTACATGAGGTGAGTCCTGGAGGAGCAGCAGGGCTGCCTGCCTGGAGCTTGACTCCCTGCTGACACCTGCCTCCTGTGTGCTAGGCTCCACAATGTGAGCAGCAATGCCCTGAAGCCCACCTGGGTCCCCTACACCTCCACCAAGTCTGCTGAGGATCTGCTGGACTTCTCCCTGAGCCTCATGAGTGGTAGGTCTCCCCTGAGATGAAGCACGGTGTGACTGTACAGCCAGTGCAGTTGGATCGATGGGATCTGTGCTTGAGATTGGGGTTCCTTTCCCATCCAGATGACTGGCGCTCCCAGAGGTCCTCCAATGTGTTCTACCTGGGGGACGTCCTGAACATCGAAGCCTCCGTCACCCAGGCCAACCACCAGCCCCTTCGGCTCTTTGTGGACAGCTGCGTGGCCACCTTGGTCCCTGACCAGACCTCCACCCCCAGCTACTCCTTCATTGAGAACAAAGGGTGGGTGTGACCTCGGGTGGCTTGAGCTAGTGAATACTGCCTGCCGTCTCTCCAGTTCTACACTGCCTTCTCTCCTTTCAGGTGCCTGACTGACGCCAAATCCACAGGCTCCAGCTCGCAGTTCATGCCAAGAACCCAGGACACCAAGCTGCAGATGAAGCTGGATGCCTTCAGGTTCTATCAGGATGCCAGGAGCTCAGTGAGTACTTGATCCTTCTGCTTTTATGGGTTTGTGAAGGTTGTGGAACAGCATTTCCATTACAAGCCCCAGATGGAGGCCTGGGTGTAGCTTGATCCACTCGTGCTCTTGGCAGATCTACATCACCTGCCACCTGAAGGTGACTCCTGCTTCCCAGAGTGTGGACTCCCTGAACAAGGACTGCTACACTGAGGGCAGCAGGTCAGTGAGGAGGCAGGGGGCTGCTGTGTCCAGCTGGTGCTCAGGTGAGGGAGCTGCTCTGACCCTGTGTCCCTGCTGTAGGTGGAGATCAGTGGATGGGAGTGACCAGGTCTGCAGCTGCTGTGACTCGAGCTGTGTGCCAAGTGTACGATCCAGGTATTGGGGTGGCAGGAGCAGGAGGGACCTGGCTTCTACAGGGGGTAAGGCACCCTTGCTCTGCCGCTCATGGCATGGATCTCCTCGGGAAAGTGGGGGTCAAGCAGTGTGGTCTACAGCCAGGCTTGTCCTGCTCTTGTTGCAGCTCCTGAGTGGGAAGCTGATGCCACTGTTGGTCCCGTGTTTGTGCTGCAAGAGCAGGTTGCTGAGAGGCCAGTGGAGGCAGAAGGCCAGAGCTCCCAGCTAAGAGC
Source organism: Lepisosteus platostomus (assembly GCF_059453375.1). Classification (NCBI taxonomy): domain Eukaryota; kingdom Metazoa; phylum Chordata; class Actinopteri; order Semionotiformes; family Lepisosteidae; genus Lepisosteus; species Lepisosteus platostomus. The sequence continues at coordinate 8,203,964 of NC_142614.1, read as the reverse complement.
AGAGGAGGGCAAGTCCACAGGTACTGGCAGGAGGTGCTGTCATGTCGGCTGGCCCCTCTCTGTGGCAGTGCCCACTTGCTGAGGCTCCTCTGTGCTTTCTTTCCAGGCCTGCCTGTGGAGGCTGTGATCCTGGCTGGTGTGGTGACTGCGGTGGGGCTGGTCTCTGCTGCTCTGCTGGGGACAGTCCTGCGCAGGAGGAAGCAACACAAACCCATGAACTGACTTGATGTGAATGAGCAATAAACTGGTTGCAAAGGGTCTCTTGTCATGAGCTGCTTCTTGCTGTGCTGGAGGGGGGGATCTGTATGGGTTGGGTATGAATGCTGTGCTGTCTGAGGCTATGGCCACTCTTCTTACAGCTCCTCCAGCAGACTCTACCTGCGGTTTGGAAGAACACCAGCTGTTCCTGTGGGAGTCTCAGGCTTGTTCCTTAGTATCTGCTCAATGGCAGAAGAGCAGGGACATCAAATCGGGGGGAACAACAGCTGCCCTTTCAAGCTTGCCTGGAGGAGAGTCCCACTAGTGCAGGAGCACTTATGCCATCTCCACCTTAGCCTTGGAGAGAGGATTTTAGGGCTGTTCATCTATTGAGGAGAAGATGTTGAACATACACCTATTAAATGCATACCTTAGATGCACAAATGTGGTCCTTAATTTGTCTAGAATGAAATTCTAATGTATATGACCATTATACATAAATGGTTGGAGATCTAGCATACAGATCCCTTTATTGGACATCAAAGGTGGGTGTAAAGACCCAGCCGAGAGCGTTTCAGTATTTTTACGTATAGCCGTGTTTTCCCTGTACCGTGTATGTACGTATATCGGACGAATCCATGTCCCTTTGGGCAGTAGAACATGGGATTAAAATGTAGGAATTTCTGTGAAACTACATGGGGACGCTAGGGACCGAGCTTCTCGTCTGTGCTGGTAGCGATTGTTCCTGCCCTTCCCAGGAGCAGTAGAATTTTACTCACAAACGGGTATCGTATTATCCAGCTTCATACCGGTCACAAGGAAACGAATGTTTCTTTCACAAGGGGAGAGACCCGGTATTCTAGCGGTTTTGTCGACCCAGTCTTCCCCCGGGGTTTCAGCACAAAACGCTGAACTCGCGGCTTTAACCTTCTCCGCTGGCCGGGAGAGTCGCCTGGCCCCTGTCACAGCCGCCGCGTGTTTTTCTAGCGCTCTTTCAAGAAAACATTCGCGCCAAACCAGTGGACGAATTCATGTTGAAATATTCTTACATCTCACTTTTCTGCTCGTTGGGGAGAGTAAAAACGATGTTTAGTAATACAGCGCAAAAACGCAGTATAATGTACTCTGCGTCTTTTCTGTTCAAATTCAAATGAACGTTAATAAGTTAAACGCCTGGCCTAAAACATTATCAATTGACGATTATAAATGAATTCTAGAAATAAAGGTAGAGCCAAATCGATCATTTAGGAGAAGTCCTCATTGATTGCAAAAGTTATGATGTCCTCATTTTTTCCTCAGATGTTAAGACTTTTGTTAAAATGAAAAAAAAAACTTTTAAAAATAGGGCTATATTTTTTTTCCTTGTTTGCCAATATGGAAGAGAAAGAGCATCCCTGCAAGTGTTTAAAAGTTTACTAAGAAGATTAATAAAAATTAGAGTTTAAATTGATTTTTGATTAGAAAAAGTAATAAAGATTCATTACTTTGGAGGCATGTGTCGAGTGTCGATGTTCGTCCCCACGTCCTCTTTCTTGAAAAACAAAATATGGTTACCCTAACAGACGCCATAAATTAGTTTTGAGTCAGATACATTAGTCTAACCCGCATGATATCTAATCTGCAATGCCAGAGTCTACGCGAAAAAGGGAAAAACAGAACAACATTTCAAAACTGCACACTCTCCCGCTAATAGCGAGTTAGCTAAAAGCAAAAAGAAAAGTGGAAAAACAAAAATCTCAGCTAGCGGCAGTCGGATTTCACGAGGCCTAATACAAAAGGGAAAGCGGCAATCATCGCTACGTCTGGCTAAACACAACAAGTCATTCAGGGATCGAAACGATCATGTGAGACGAGGTCATCACTAAAAGAAGCAATAGACGCCACACATATTTAGTTTTGAGTCGGAGACCTAGGTCTAACGCGCGTGATAGCTCGTTCCAGTCGAACAGGACGCTCCGTGATTAATCAGCTGAGTCTGACGACCCTCTGAGTGTCCGAAATCCTCGTGCGCGCGCTCCGGCCCTACAGCCCTCCAATCGCCACCCTCAGCCGATCAGGGCGCAGCGAGTATTTCAGGAGCTGAGCGCCGCTTGTTTGCAGTTCCTCGGCGAGTTTCACGGTGGAGAAGTTCATGATCAGAGGGAGGATGGGGTTGTACAGTGTGTTGTTTTTGCTGGTGTTGGATTGGTCTGTAGCTCAGGTTCAGAAGTGCCTGGTTAATGACGGTGATAAGATAGCATGTGGTAACTTGACTATCGGTAAAAGCGACTGTGAAGCTAAAAATTGCTGCTTTGATGTGACCAGCCAAAATCGCTGTTACTATGGGAATGAAGGTGGGTTTTGGGATCTTGAGCGTCTTCTATGATGAGCTTAACAGGCTTGGTTTACCAGCTCTTGCTTTCCTCCAGTGACTGTCCAGTGCACCAGGGATGGCCAGTTTGTGGTGGTCGTGTCCAAGAATGCCACCAGCCCTCAGCTGAGCCTGGATTCAGTCAGCCTGCAAGGGGGCAGGAGTGCCCCCTGTGGCCCTGTTAGCACCACTGCTGGCTTTGCCATGTTCCAGTTCCCAGTCAGTGCCTGTGGCACCAGCATGAAGGTGAGGGGCTTGATCCTTCAGCTGAGGATGTTGTTCCTGTGGTGATTCCTGACCTTGTTCATGTGTCCTTCCTCCAGACTGAAGGTGGTGCTGTGGTGTATGAGAACATGATGTCCTCAACATTTGCTGTGATTGGGGGACCTGCTGGCTCCATCACAAGGGACAGTTTCTACAAGTGAGTGAGCAGCTGCTGCTTCCCACAGTGCTCTGGTCTTGCTGGATCCCATGACTGCCTGCTTCTCTCTCCAGGCTGTTCTTCCAGTGCAGGTATGCAGACGATGACCTTGTTCCAGTGCGGGCTGTGGTCTACACGGTCTCCCCACCCCTTCCGGCAGTGTCTCCAGGACCTCTCCGTGTGGAGCTCAGGATTGCCAGAGGTAGCTGTCGGGCCTTGGGCTGTGTGAGCCGAGTGTGTGGGGCTTCTGCTGAACCCCGCTGCTGCTCTTGTCCTCAGGAGAGCTGTATGACTCCTACTACAGTGACCTGGACTACCCTGTGACCAAGGTGCTGCGGGATCCTGTGTATGTGGAGGTCCACATCTTGAACAGGACTGACCCCAACATTGTCCTGACCCTGGGGGACTGCTGGGCCACTTCCACTCCCAGTCCTCTCAGCCAGCCCAGCTGGAGCCTTCTGGTTGCTGGGTAACCTGACCCCTGTGGCTCAGACTGGCTTGTCTCAGTAGTGTCCCCTTGTGGCAGGGCTCACCCTCCCTGTTGCTGTCCTTGCAGGTGTCCCTATGGAGGTGACAACTACCAGACCACCTTGATCCCCGTGGGTGGCCCCTCAGGGCTGCCGTACCCAACGCACTACCAGCGCTTCATGATTCAGATGTTCACTTTTGTGGATCCTGCCTCTCAGGTTCCTCTGAAGGAGAAGGTAGGGAGCAGCTTGTGGGGAAGGAGGTGGTGGCTGGTCCTGGGCTGTGCAGTGACCCTTGCTGTACTCTCTCCAGGTGTTCATCCACTGTAGTGCAGCAGTGTGCCAGCCGACCGCTACTGACCGCTGTGTGCCCACCTGTGGCAGGAGGAGTGAGTTCTCTGGGGACAGGGCGGTTGTGCGCCAGTCAGCTGTGTGTATCCTTTCCTGATGCTGTTGTCCTGTCCTCTTGCAGGAAGAGCTGTTGCTCGAGTGGCAGAGGACTCCTCCAGAGAAACTGTGCTGGTGTCCAGTGGGGAAGTGATCCTGGTTGGATCTGAGCTTCCAGCTCTGGGTCAGCTGGATTCCCATCCTGAAGGTGAGGGAGGGGGATGGAGGCTGAGTGTCTGATCCTGTTCCCTGTGTCTGACCCCTCACTAAAGCTCTTCTCTCCACAGCACCCCGGTTCCTGAGCTATGGGCTGCTGGCAGTAGCTGCCTCCACTGTGCTTGTGGTCTGTTCTCTGGTGTTGGTGGCTGTGTGGAGATCTAGACCTCGCATCCAGAATACCAAGCCTAATCTGGAGTATGAATAAAGGCCTTGTTCTGAACTCCCTTGTGTACTTTTTTGTATGCTTCCCTCTTCTGTCAGCATTAAGTGCTGTAGTTCAGTGTCTATGTGAAGATGTCCCTGTAAGCCTCTTCAATGGCCGTGTTTTTCCATCTTTCATAGACAAGTACTTGCACTAGTTCTTGGCCACTGCTTTTTCTTGGAGTCTGTGGTCTTAATGATATTCCTTCGACTGGCCTGGATTCTAATTGACTGCACTTTGGGGGAGGGGGGAAATACCTATAGGGCTCATAACCAATTCCTCTTTCATCTCTCCAGCCCTCGGGCGCAAGTTGACAAACTTGCTCCCTCTCCCTTCTGAGTGAGTTCAGCCAATGCCCTCCTGTTCTAGTTCTTTAGAACAACACAGCAGGACCCAGGCAGCCAAACATTTCTAGTTTGATTACAATTAGTTTTTCCTTCAGCTACCTGGCAAAGGAAAAATTAAACCATGATTTAACTTGGGGACTAGTGCTGTGCATGAACAAGATGATTGTGACTTTCACCCAGTTCTCTACAGCCCGCGTCCAATAAAAGTGGTGGAGATGAGCCAGTTCCTAGCATAACTGAACATGCAAACTCCCCCTGCATGTACACTAGGCAGGAGTCCAACCCAATAGACACTCTTCAGATCAGTCCAGCTCTCTAAATCGATTTCAATGACTGTGTGTGTGTGTGTGCTATCGTGAAGACTTAAAGTAAAGCTATTCGTGTTTTCCACTGTAGAAGACTGACTCCTGAAGTCCCCACAACCAACATTTCAGCTGGGGGACAAAACACGTGTCGTCACTGCCCACAGATCTGGAGAAGGAAATACTGTATCACTACGAGTTTGTCTTTTCACTAGAGGGACACATTAAAGCCACGAAATATCTCATTTTCGGCAAATTCATTGAAATCATTTGTGCAAACCTTTCCCACATAATCAATAATGAGATCTTATGATGTACTGTATGTAAAGTGAGACGTTTTCGGACCAGGTCTTATCTTTTCTCACTAGTTCACCTCTGATCAGATCATTCTTAACATCTGGTGGCCAGCAGGCAAAAGCTCTAACAGGAAATATTAGACGCACGTACCGCAAAATACAGCCAGTGTCCTAGTGTAACTGACCGGGGGAAAGTTCGCCGGAAGTTCGAAAACGATTTTGGCACGCCTGTAGCGCTTTCACGAAACCTCCTAGGGTTACGAAAACACTTGCTTTGTGTATCAAGTACATTGTGAATGTTTTAATAGCCTTCACATTGTCGTTTTTAGCACTTTTTTGGACCACGCACGAATATTCTTTTGTCCATATCTTCGCAATGGAAGCACAGAACGCCTTCAAACCAAATGCATTTTAAAGACCACGACTTGTGGAAATGTCCACAGCCTCTACATCAAACTATCAGTGAGCTAATTATCTTTTTTTAAACCTCCGGTTTTTCATCGATGCGTAATTACGCACTAACTGGAACCCGGGGGGACCGCTGTGTACACACGTCCACAACGCGAGAAACACTGCTCAACACGGCTTCGTGCGAAAAAACCGTATATCACCATAGGAAGCAGAACAGCGCAGTCTCCAATTACCCAGACTGTAAGCACGGGAATAAAGTTTTGCTTGATTTCTGAAACCCTTTCTTTATGTCCTGTTTTCATTCAGGTAAGGGTCAACTATATTCACAATACTGACAGCAGAAAGATTCAAATATTCTTTACTCAGCAGCTTATTAAAAACAGCTCCCATGATTTTCAAACCGATTGTTTACACAGAAGACCGACACAGCTTTGCGTTCTGAATCTCTTTTTCTCGTGCTTCTATTTAATGTGGCACTATGCACTGGGATAGGGGAATGCTGTTCACAAGCCAATAGCTTGTGTCGTGAAAACGCTACAGGCGTGCCAAAATCGTTTTCGAACTTCAAGCTAACTTTACCCCGGTGTTTAACCGTAAGTATTCACTGTAAACAATGACCCGTCTATTCAGGAGAAATGAGTCTCCATGATCCTCCTTCACTTGAACTATAATGGCTTTTCCACGGGGTGGATTCAATATCCTGTCCTCCTGCGTGTGAGCTGACCGAGTTCGGGTCCTCGTGAAAATCTTCACTCTGCGAACCTGAACGTCATCACGTGCGAAAGTCTCGGTGGCTTTAAAAAGAAGGAGCTCGCAAACAGCAGGTATCGTGGTTTTGCGAGTTGTTTTCATTTCAAGATGTGGTTTTCTAGTGGTCTCGCCTTTCGGCTGTTGACCTTGCTGTTCCTCGCAGTTCTGTGTGATGCTGCGCAATGGCGCGCCCGCGCTAACGTCCAATCCGGCATCAGGCGCAAGGGGGTCGCCTTTCTGGACTCGCCTCTGCTGCCACGGCAGCAGAAGCAGCAGGTTATCCGGGCTGTGTCGGCGCAGTGCGGGGAGAGTACGATCGTGGTGCAGGTCAAGACAGACCTGTTCGGCACCGGGCAGCTGATCAACGCTTCGGATCTCAGCCTGGGAGACTGTGCGGTCACCCGGCAGGACACCGCGGCGCAGCTCCTGATCTTCGAGGCTGAGCTGCAGGCGTGTCGCAGTGTGCTGAGTGTAAGTGGTTCTGCCGTTGGGCAGCTTCGGGTTCTCGGCAGTTGGGTGACTGGATCTGTGATCTGTCTAGACTGTGGACGAGCAACTGGTGTACAGCTTCTCTCTCAACTACACCCCGAAGCCGCTGGCCAACACCCCCATAGTGAGAACGAATGGCGCTGTTGTGGGTATCGAGTGTCAGTACATGAGGTGAGTCCTGGAGGAGCAGCAGGGCTGCCTGCCTGGAGCTTGACTCCCTGCTGACACCTGCCTCCTGTGTGCTAGGCTCCACAATGTGAGCAGCAATGCCCTGAAGCCCACCTGGGTCCCCTACACCTCCACCAAGTCTGCTGAGGATCTGCTGGACTTCTCCCTGAGCCTCATGAGTGGTAGGTCTCCCCTGAGATGAAGCACGGTGTGACTGTACAGCCAGTGCAGTTGGATCGATGGGATCTGTGCTTGAGATTGGGGTTCCTTTCCCATCCAGATGACTGGCGCTCCCAGAGGTCCTCCAATGTGTTCTACCTGGGGGACGTCCTGAACATCGAAGCCTCCGTCACCCAGGCCAACCACCAGCCCCTTCGGCTCTTTGTGGACAGCTGCGTGGCCACCTTGGTCCCTGACCAGACCTCCACCCCCAGCTACTCCTTCATTGAGAACAAAGGGTGGGTGTGACCTCGGGTGGCTTGAGCTAGTGAATACTGCCTGCCGTCTCTCCAGTTCTACACTGCCTTCTCTCCTTTCAGGTGCCTGACTGACGCCAAATCCACAGGCTCCAGCTCGCAGTTCATGCCAAGAACCCAGGACACCAAGCTGCAGATGAAGCTGGATGCCTTCAGGTTCTATCAGGATGCCAGGAGCTCAGTGAGTACTTGATCCTTCTGCTTTTATGGGTTTGTGAAGGTTGTGGAACAGCATTTCCATTACAAGCCCCAGATGGAGGCCTGGGTGTAGCTTGATCCACTCGTGCTCTTGGCAGATCTACATCACCTGCCACCTGAAGGTGACTCCTGCTTCCCAGAGTGTGGACTCCCTGAACAAGGACTGCTACACTGAGGGCAGCAGGTCAGTGAGGAGGCAGGGGGCTGCTGTGTCCAGCTGGTGCTCAGGTGAGGGAGCTGCTCTGACCCTGTGTCCCTGCTGTAGGTGGAGATCAGTGGATGGGAGTGACCAGGTCTGCAGCTGCTGTGACTCGAGCTGTGTGCCAAGTGTACGATCCAGGTATTGGGGTGGCAGGAGCAGGAGGGACCTGGCTTCTACAGGGGGTAAGGCACCCTTGCTCTGCCGCTCATGGCATGGATCTCCTCGGGAAAGTGGGGGTCAAGCAGTGTGGTCTACAGCCAGGCTTGTCCTGCTCTTGTTGCAGCTCCTGAGTGGGAAGCTGATGCCACTGTTGGTCCCGTGTTTGTGCTGCAAGAGCAGGTTGCTGAGAGGCCAGTGGAGGCAGAAGGCCAGAGCTCCCAGCTAAGAGCAGAGGAGGGCAAGTCCACAGGTACTGGCAGGAGGTGCTGTCATGTCGGCTGGCCCCTCTCTGTGGCAGTGCCCACTTGCTGAGGCTCCTCTGTGCTTTCTTTCCAGGCCTGCCTGTGGAGGCTGTGATCCTGGCTGGTGTGGTGACTGCGGTGGGGCTGGTCTCTGCTGCTCTGCTGGGGACAGTCCTGCGCAGGAGGAAGCAACACAAACCCATGAACTGACTTGATGTGAATGAGCAATAAACTGGTTGCAAAGGATCTCTTGTCATGAGCTGCTTCTTGCTGTGCTGGAGGGGGGGATCTGTATGGGTTGGGTATGAATGCTGTGCTGTCTGAGGCTATGGCCACTCTTCTTACAGCTCCTCCAGCAGACTCTACCTGCGGTTTGGAAGAACACCAGCTGTTCCTGTGGGAGTCTCAGGCTTGTTCCTTAGTATCTGCTCAATGGCAGAAGAGCAGGGACATCAAATCGGGGGGAACAACAGCTGCCCTTTCAAGCTTGCCTGGAGGAGAGTCCCACTAGTGCAGGAGCACTTATGCCATCTCCACCTTAGCCTTGGAGAGAGGATTTTAGGGCTGTTCATCTATTGAGGAGAAGATGTTGAACATACACCTATTAAATGCATACCTTAGATGCACAAATGTGGTCCTTAATTTGTCTAGAATGAAATTCTAATGTATATGACCATTATACATAAATGGTTGGAGATCTAGCATACAGATCCCTTTATTGGACATCAAAGGTGGGTGTAAAGACCCAGCCGAGAGCGTTTCAGTATTTTTACGTATAGCCGTGTTTTCCCTGTACCGTGTATGTACGTATATCGGACGAATCCATGTCCCTTTGGGCAGTAGAACATGGGATTAAAATGTAGGAATTTCTGTGAAACTACATGGGGACGCTAGGGACCGAGCTTCTCGTCTGTGCTGGTAGCGATTGTTCCTGCCCTTCCCAGGAGCAGTAGAATTTTACTCACAAACGGGTATCGTATTATCCAGCTTCATACCGGTCACAAGGAAACGAATGTTTCTTTCACAAGGGGAGAGACCCGGTATTCTAGCGGTTTTGTCGACCCAGTCTTCCCCCGGGGTTTCAGCACAAAACGCTGAACTCGCGGCTTTAACCTTCTCCGCTGGCCGGGAGAGTCGCCTGGCCCCTGTCACAGCCGCCGCGTGTTTTTCTAGCGCTCTTTCAAGAAAACATTCGCGCCAAACCAGTGGACGAATTCATGTTGAAATATTCTTACATCTCACTTTTCTGCTCGTTGGGGAGAGTAAAAACGATGTTTAGTAATACAGCGCAAAAACGCAGTATAATGTACTCTGCGTCTTTTCTGTTCAAATTCAAATGAACGTTAATAAGTTAAACGCCTGGCCTAAAACATTATCAATTGACGATTATAAATGAATTCTAGAAATAAAGGTAGAGCCAAATCGATCATTTAGGAGAAGTCCTCATTGATTGCAAAAGTTATGATGTCCTCATTTTTTCCTCAGATGTTAAGACTTTTGTTAAAATGAAAAAAAAAACTTTTAAAAATAGGGCTATATTTTTTTTCCTTGTTTGCCAATATGGAAGAGAAAGAGCATCCCTGCAAGTGTTTAAAAGTTTACTAAGAAGATTAATAAAAATTAGAGTTTAAATTGATTTTTGATTAGAAAAAGTAATAAAGATTCATTACTTTGGAGGCATGTGTCGAGTGTCGATGTTCGTCCCCACGTCCTCTTTCTTGAAAAACAAAATATGGTTACCCTAACAGACGCCATAAATTAGTTTTGAGTCAGATACATTAGTCTAACCCGCATGATATCTAATCTGCAATGCCAGAGTCTACGCGAAAAAGGGAAAAACAGAACAACATTTCAAAACTGCACACTCTCCCGCTAATAGCGAGTTAGCTAAAAGCAAAAAGAAAAGTGGAAAAACAAAAATCTCAGCTAGCGGCAGTCGGATTTCACGAGGCCTAATACAAAAGGGAAAGCGGCAATCATCGCTACGTCTGGCTAAACACAACAAGTCATTCAGGGATCGAAACGATCATGTGAGACGAGGTCATCACTAAAAGAAGCAATAGACGCCACACATATTTAGTTTTGAGTCGGAGACCTAGGTCTAACGCGCGTGATAGCTCGTTCCAGTCGAACAGGACGCTCCGTGATTAATCAGCTGAGTCTGACGACCCTCTGAGTGTCCGAAATCCTCGTGCGCGCGCTCCGGCCCTACAGCCCTCCAATCGCCACCCTCAGCCGATCAGGGCGCAGCGAGTATTTCAGGAGCTGAGCGCCGCTTGTTTGCAGTTCCTCGGCGAGTTTCACGGTGGAGAAGTTCATGATCAGAGGGAGGATGGGGTTGTACAGTGTGTTGTTTTTGCTGGTGTTGGATTGGTCTGTAGCTCAGGTTCAGAAGTGCCTGGTTAATGACGGTGATAAGATAGCATGTGGTAACTTGACTATCGGTAAAAGCGACTGTGAAGCTAAAAATTGCTGCTTTGATGTGACCAGCCAAAATCGCTGTTACTATGGGAATGAAGGTGGGTTTTGGGATCTTGAGCGTCTTCTATGATGAGCTTAACAGGCTTGGTTTACCAGCTCTTGCTTTCCTCCAGTGACTGTCCAGTGCACCAGGGATGGCCAGTTTGTGGTGGTCGTGTCCAAGAATGCCACCAGCCCTCAGCTGAGCCTGGATTCAGTCAGCCTGCAAGGGGGCAGGAGTGCCCCCTGTGGCCCTGTTAGCACCACTGCTGGCTTTGCCATGTTCCAGTTCCCAGTCAGTGCCTGTGGCACCAGCATGAAGGTGAGGGGCTTGATCCTTCAGCTGAGGATGTTGTTCCTGTGGTGATTCCTGACCTTGTTCATGTGTCCTTCCTCCAGACTGAAGGTGGTGCTGTGGTGTATGAGAACATGATGTCCTCAACATTTGCTGTGATTGGGGGACCTGCTGGCTCCATCACAAGGGACAGTTTCTACAAGTGAGTGAGCAGCTGCTGCTTCCCACAGTGCTCTGGTCTTGCTGGATCCCATGACTGCCTGCTTCTCTCTCCAGGCTGTTCTTCCAGTGCAGGTATGCAGACGATGACCTTGTTCCAGTGCGGGCTGTGGTCTACACGGTCTCCCCACCCCTTCCGGCAGTGTCTCCAGGACCTCTCCGTGTGGAGCTCAGGATTGCCAGAGGTAGCTGTCGGGCCTTGGGCTGTGTGAGCCGAGTGTGTGGGGCTTCTGCTGAACCCCGCTGCTGCTCTTGTCCTCAGGAGAGCTGTATGACTCCTACTACAGTGACCTGGACTACCCTGTGACCAAGGTGCTGCGGGATCCTGTGTATGTGGAGGTCCACATCTTGAACAGGACTGACCCCAACATTGTCCTGACCCTGGGGGACTGCTGGGCCACTTCCACTCCCAGTCCTCTCAGCCAGCCCAGCTGGAGCCTTCTGGTTGCTGGGTAACCTGACCCCTGTGGCTCAGACTGGCTTGTCTCAGTAGTGTCCCCTTGTGGCAGGGCTCACCCTCCCTGTTGCTGTCCTTGCAGGTGTCCCTATGGAGGTGACAACTACCAGACCACCTTGATCCCCGTGGGTGGCCCCTCAGGGCTGCCGTACCCAACGCACTACCAGCGCTTCATGATTCAGATGTTCACTTTTGTGGATCCTGCCTCTCAGGTTCCTCTGAAGGAGAAGGTAGGGAGCAGCTTGTGGGGAAGGAGGTGGTGGCTGGTCCTGGGCTGTGCAGTGACCCTTGCTGTACTCTCTCCAGGTGTTCATCCACTGTAGTGCAGCAGTGTGCCAGCCGACCGCTACTGACCGCTGTGTGCCCACCTGTGGCAGGAGGAGTGAGTTCTCTGGGGACAGGGCGGTTGTGCGCCAGTCAGCTGTGTGTATCCTTTCCTGATGCTGTTGTCCTGTCCTCTTGCAGGAAGAGCTGTTGCTCGAGTGGCAGAGGACTCCTCCAGAGAAACTGTGCTGGTGTCCAGTGGGGAAGTGATCCTGGTTGGATCTGAGCTTCCAGCTCTGGGTCAGCTGGATTCCCATCCTGAAGGTGAGGGAGGGGGATGGAGGCTGAGTGTCTGATCCTGTTCCCTGTGTCTGACCCCTCACTAAAGCTCTTCTCTCCACAGCACCCCGGTTCCTGAGCTATGGGCTGCTGGCAGTAGCTGCCTCCACTGTGCTTGTGGTCTGTTCTCTGGTGTTGGTGGCTGTGTGGAGATCTAGACCTCGCATCCAGAATACCAAGCCTAATCTGGAGTATGAATAAAGGCCTTGTTCTGAACTCCCTTGTGTACTTTTTTGTATGCTTCCCTCTTCTGTCAGCATTAAGTGCTGTAGTTCAGTGTCTATGTGAAGATGTCCCTGTAAGCCTCTTCAATGGCCGTGTTTTTCCATCTTTCATAGACAAGTACTTGCACTAGTTCTTGGCCACTGCTTTTTCTTGGAGTCTGTGGTCTTAATGATATTCCTTCGACTGGCCTGGATTCTAATTGACTGCACTTTGGGGGAGGGGGGAAATACCTATAGGGCTCATAACCAATTCCTCTTTCATCTCTCCAGCCCTCGGGCGCAAGTTGACAAACTTGCTCCCTCTCCCTTCTGAGTGAGTTCAGCCAATGCCCTCCTGTTCTAGTTCTTTAGAACAACACAGCAGGACCCAGGCAGCCAAACATTTCTAGTTTGATTACAATTAGTTTTTCCTTCAGCTACCTGGCAAAGGAAAAATTAAACCATGATTTAACTTGGGGACTAGTGCTGTGCATGAACAAGATGATTGTGACTTTCACCCAGTTCTCTACAGCCCGCGTCCAATAAAAGTGGTGGAGATGAGCCAGTTCCTAGCATAACTGAACATGCAAACTCCCCCTGCATGTACACTAGGCAGGAGTCCAACCCAATAGACACTCTTCAGATCAGTCCAGCTCTCTAAATCGATTTCAATGACTGTGTGTGTGTGTGTGCTATCGTGAAGACTTAAAGTAAAGCTATTCGTGTTTTCCACTGTAGAAGACTGACTCCTGAAGTCCCCACAACCAACATTTCAGCTGGGGGACAAAACACGTGTCGTCACTGCCCACAGATCTGGAGAAGGAAATACTGTATCACTACGAGTTTGTCTTTTCACTAGAGGGACACATTAAAGCCACGAAATATCTCATTTTCGGCAAATTCATTGAAATCATTTGTGCAAACCTTTCCCACATAATCAATAATGAGATCTTATGATGTACTGTATGTAAAGTGAGACGTTTTCGGACCAGGTCTTATCTTTTCTCACTAGTTCACCTCTGATCAGATCATTCTTAACATCTGGTGGCCAGCAGGCAAAAGCTCTAACAGGAAATATTAGACGCACGTACCGCAAAATACAGCCAGTGTCCTAGTGTAACTGACCGGGGGAAAGTTCGCCGGAAGTTCGAAAACGATTTTGGCACGCCTGTAGCGCTTTCACGAAACCTCCTAGGGTTACGAAAACACTTGCTTTGTGTATCAAGTACATTGTGAATGTTTTAATAGCCTTCACATTGTCGTTTTTAGCACTTTTTTGGACCACGCACGAATATTCTTTTGTCCATATCTTCGCAATGGAAGCACAGAACGCCTTCAAACCAAATGCATTTTAAAGACCACGACTTGTGGAAATGTCCACAGCCTCTACATCAAACTATCAGTGAGCTAATTATCTTTTTTTAAACCTCCGGTTTTTCATCGATGCGTAATTACGCACTAACTGGAACCCGGGGGGACCGCTGTGTACACACGTCCACAACGCGAGAAACACTGCTCAACACGGCTTCGTGCGAAAAAACCGTATATCACCATAGGAAGCAGAACAGCGCAGTCTCCAATTACCCAGACTGTAAGCACGGGAATAAAGTTTTGCTTGATTTCTGAAACCCTTTCTTTATGTCCTGTTTTCATTCAGGTAAGGGTCAACTATATTCACAATACTGACAGCAGAAAGATTCAAATATTCTTTACTCAGCAGCTTATTAAAAACAGCTCCCATGATTTTCAAACCGATTGTTTACACAGAAGACCGACACAGCTTTGCGTTCTGAATCTCTTTTTCTCGTGCTTCTATTTAATGTGGCACTATGCACTGGGATAGGGGAATGCTGTTCACAAGCCAATAGCTTGTGTCGTGAAAACGCTACAGGCGTGCCAAAATCGTTTTCGAACTTCAAGCTAACTTTACCCCGGTGTTTAACCGTAAGTATTCACTGTAAACAATGACCCGTCTATTCAGGAGAAATGAGTCTCCATGATCCTCCTTCACTTGAACTATAATGGCTTTTCCACGGGGTGGATTCAATATCCTGTCCTCCTGCGTGTGAGCTGACCGAGTTCGGGTCCTCGTGAAAATCTTCACTCTGCGAACCTGAACGTCATCACGTGCGAAAGTCTCGGTGGCTTTAAAAAGAAGGAGCTCGCAAACAGCAGGTATCGTGGTTTTGCGAGTTGTTTTCATTTCAAGATGTGGTTTTCTAGTGGTCTCGCCTTTCGGCTGTTGACCTTGCTGTTCCTCGCAGTTCTGTGTGATGCTGCGCAATGGCGCGCCCGCGCTAACGTCCAATCCGGCATCAGGCGCAAGGGGGTCGCCTTTCTGGACTCGCCTCTGCTGCCACGGCAGCAGAAGCAGCAGGTTATCCGGGCTGTGTCGGCGCAGTGCGGGGAGAGTACGATCGTGGTGCAGGTCAAGACAGACCTGTTCGGCACCGGGCAGCTGATCAACGCTTCGGATCTCAGCCTGGGAGACTGTGCGGTCACCCGGCAGGACACCGCGGCGCAGCTCCTGATCTTCGAGGCTGAGCTGCAGGCGTGTCGCAGTGTGCTGAGTGTAAGTGGTTCTGCCGTTGGGCAGCTTCGGGTTCTCGGCAGTTGGGTGACTGGATCTGTGATCTGTCTAGACTGTGGACGAGCAACTGGTGTACAGCTTCTCTCTCAACTACACCCCGAAGCCGCTGGCCAACACCCCCATAGTGAGAACGAATGGCGCTGTTGTGGGTATCGAGTGTCAGTACATGAGGTGAGTCCTGGAGGAGCAGCAGGGCTGCCTGCCTGGAGCTTGACTCCCTGCTGACACCTGCCTCCTGTGTGCTAGGCTCCACAATGTGAGCAGCAATGCCCTGAAGCCCACCTGGGTCCCCTACACCTCCACCAAGTCTGCTGAGGATCTGCTGGACTTCTCCCTGAGCCTCATGAGTGGTAGGTCTCCCCTGAGATGAAGCACGGTGTGACTGTACAGCCAGTGCAGTTGGATCGATGGGATCTGTGCTTGAGATTGGGGTTCCTTTCCCATCCAGATGACTGGCGCTCCCAGAGGTCCTCCAATGTGTTCTACCTGGGGGACGTCCTGAACATCGAAGCCTCCGTCACCCAGGCCAACCACCAGCCCCTTCGGCTCTTTGTGGACAGCTGCGTGGCCACCTTGGTCCCTGACCAGACCTCCACCCCCAGCTACTCCTTCATTGAGAACAAAGGGTGGGTGTGACCTCGGGTGGCTTGAGCTAGTGAATACTGCCTGCCGTCTCTCCAGTTCTACACTGCCTTCTCTCCTTTCAGGTGCCTGACTGACGCCAAATCCACAGGCTCCAGCTCGCAGTTCATGCCAAGAACCCAGGACACCAAGCTGCAGATGAAGCTGGATGCCTTCAGGTTCTATCAGGATGCCAGGAGCTCAGTGAGTACTTGATCCTTCTGCTTTTATGGGTTTGTGAAGGTTGTGGAACAGCATTTCCATTACAAGCCCCAGATGGAGGCCTGGGTGTAGCTTGATCCACTCGTGCTCTTGGCAGATCTACATCACCTGCCACCTGAAGGTGACTCCTGCTTCCCAGAGTGTGGACTCCCTGAACAAGGACTGCTACACTGAGGGCAGCAGGTCAGTGAGGAGGCAGGGGGCTGCTGTGTCCAGCTGGTGCTCAGGTGAGGGAGCTGCTCTGACCCTGTGTCCCTGCTGTAGGTGGAGATCAGTGGATGGGAGTGACCAGGTCTGCAGCTGCTGTGACTCGAGCTGTGTGCCAAGTGTACGATCCAGGTATTGGGGTGGCAGGAGCAGGAGGGACCTGGCTTCTACAGGGGGTAAGGCACCCTTGCTCTGCCGCTCATGGCATGGATCTCCTCGGGAAAGTGGGGGTCAAGCAGTGTGGTCTACAGCCAGGCTTGTCCTGCTCTTGTTGCAGCTCCTGAGTGGGAAGCTGATGCCACTGTTGGTCCCGTGTTTGTGCTGCAAGAGCAGGTTGCTGAGAGGCCAGTGGAGGCAGAAGGCCAGAGCTCCCAGCTAAGAGCAGAGGAGGGCAAGTCCACAGGTACTGGCAGGAGGTGCTGTCATGTCGGCTGGCCCCTCTCTGTGGCAGTGCCCACTTGCTGAGGCTCCTCTGTGCTTTCTTTCCAGGCCTGCCTGTGGAGGCTGTGATCCTGGCTGGTGTGGTGACTGCGGTGGGGCTGGTCTCTGCTGCTCTGCTGGGGACAGTCCTGCGCAGGAGGAAGCAACACAAACCCATGAACTGACTTGATGTGAATGAGCAATAAACTGGTTGCAAAGGGTCTCTTGTCATGAGCTGCTTCTTGCTGTGCTGGAGGGGGGGATCTGTATGGGTTGGGTATGAATGCTGTGCTGTCTGAGGCTATGGCCACTCTTCTTACAGCTCCTCCAGCAGACTCTACCTGCGGTTTGGAAGAACACCAGCTGTTCCTGTGGGAGTCTCAGGCTTGTTCCTTAGTATCTGCTCAATGGCAGAAGAGCAGGGACATCAAATCGGGGGGAACAACAGCTGCCCTTTCAAGCTTGCCTGGAGGAGAGTCCCACTAGTGCAGGAGCACTTATGCCATCTCCACCTTAGCCTTGGAGAGAGGATTTTAGGGCTGTTCATCTATTGAGGAGAAGATGTTGAACATACACCTATTAAATGCATACCTTAGATGCACAAATGTGGTCCTTAATTTGTCTAGAATGAAATTCTAATGTATATGACCATTATACATAAATGGTTGGAGATCTAGCATACAGATCCCTTTATTGGACATCAAAGGTGGGTGTAAAGACCCAGCCGAGAGCGTTTCAGTATTTTTACGTATAGCCGTGTTTTCCCTGTACCGTGTATGTACGTATATCGGACGAATCCATGTCCCTTTGGGCAGTAGAACATGGGATTAAAATGTAGGAATTTCTGTGAAACTACATGGGGACGCTAGGGACCGAGCTTCTCGTCTGTGCTGGTAGCGATTGTTCCTGCCCTTCCCAGGAGCAGTAGAATTTTACTCACAAACGGGTATCGTATTATCCAGCTTCATACCGGTCACAAGGAAACGAATGTTTCTTTCACAAGGGGAGAGACCCGGTATTCTAGCGGTTTTGTCGACCCAGTCTTCCCCCGGGGTTTCAGCACAAAACGCTGAACTCGCGGCTTTAACCTTCTCCGCTGGCCGGGAGAGTCGCCTGGCCCCTGTCACAGCCGCCGCGTGTTTTTCTAGCGCTCTTTCAAGAAAACATTCGCGCCAAACCAGTGGACGAATTCATGTTGAAATATTCTTACATCTCACTTTTCTGCTCGTTGGGGAGAGTAAAAACGATGTTTAGTAATACAGCGCAAAAACGCAGTATAATGTACTCTGCGTCTTTTCTGTTCAAATTCAAATGAACGTTAATAAGTTAAACGCCTGGCCTAAAACATTATCAATTGACGATTATAAATGAATTCTAGAAATAAAGGTAGAGCCAAATCGATCATTTAGGAGAAGTCCTCATTGATTGCAAAAGTTATGATGTCCTCATTTTTTCCTCAGATGTTAAGACTTTTGTTAAAATGAAAAAAAAAACTTTTAAAAATAGGGCTATATTTTTTTTCCTTGTTTGCCAATATGGAAGAGAAAGAGCATCCCTGCAAGTGTTTAAAAGTTTACTAAGAAGATTAATAAAAATTAGAGTTTAAATTGATTTTTGATTAGAAAAAGTAATAAAGATTCATTACTTTGGAGGCATGTGTCGAGTGTCGATGTTCGTCCCCACGTCCTCTTTCTTGAAAAACAAAATATGGTTACCCTAACAGACGCCATAAATTAGTTTTGAGTCAGATACATTAGTCTAACCCGCATGATATCTAATCTGCAATGCCAGAGTCTACGCGAAAAAGGGAAAAACAGAACAACATTTCAAAACTGCACACTCTCCCGCTAATAGCGAGTTAGCTAAAAGCAAAAAGAAAAGTGGAAAAACAAAAATCTCAGCTAGCGGCAGTCGGATTTCACGAGGCCTAATACAAAAGGGAAAGCGGCAATCATCGCTACGTCTGGCTAAACACAACAAGTCATTCAGGGATCGAAACGATCATGTGAGACGAGGTCATCACTAAAAGAAGCAATAGACGCCACACATATTTAGTTTTGAGTCGGAGACCTAGGTCTAACGCGCGTGATAGCTCGTTCCAGTCGAACAGGACGCTCCGTGATTAATCAGCTGAGTCTGACGACCCTCTGAGTGTCCGAAATCCTCGTGCGCGCGCTCCGGCCCTACAGCCCTCCAATCGCCACCCTCAGCCGATCAGGGCGCAGCGAGTATTTCAGGAGCTGAGCGCCGCTTGTTTGCAGTTCCTCGGCGAGTTTCACGGTGGAGAAGTTCATGATCAGAGGGAGGATGGGGTTGTACAGTGTGTTGTTTTTGCTGGTGTTGGATTGGTCTGTAGCTCAGGTTCAGAAGTGCCTGGTTAATGACGGTGATAAGATAGCATGTGGTAACTTGACTATCGGTAAAAGCGACTGTGAAGCTAAAAATTGCTGCTTTGATGTGACCAGCCAAAATCGCTGTTACTATGGGAATGAAGGTGGGTTTTGGGATCTTGAGCGTCTTCTATGATGAGCTTAACAGGCTTGGTTTACCAGCTCTTGCTTTCCTCCAGTGACTGTCCAGTGCACCAGGGATGGCCAGTTTGTGGTGGTCGTGTCCAAGAATGCCACCAGCCCTCAGCTGAGCCTGGATTCAGTCAGCCTGCAAGGGGGCAGGAGTGCCCCCTGTGGCCCTGTTAGCACCACTGCTGGCTTTGCCATGTTCCAGTTCCCAGTCAGTGCCTGTGGCACCAGCATGAAGGTGAGGGGCTTGATCCTTCAGCTGAGGATGTTGTTCCTGTGGTGATTCCTGACCTTGTTCATGTGTCCTTCCTCCAGACTGAAGGTGGTGCTGTGGTGTATGAGAACATGATGTCCTCAACATTTGCTGTGATTGGGGGACCTGCTGGCTCCATCACAAGGGACAGTTTCTACAAGTGAGTGAGCAGCTGCTGCTTCCCACAGTGCTCTGGTCTTGCTGGATCCCATGACTGCCTGCTTCTCTCTCCAGGCTGTTCTTCCAGTGCAGGTATGCAGACGATGACCTTGTTCCAGTGCGGGCTGTGGTCTACACGGTCTCCCCACCCCTTCCGGCAGTGTCTCCAGGACCTCTCCGTGTGGAGCTCAGGATTGCCAGAGGTAGCTGTCGGGCCTTGGGCTGTGTGAGCCGAGTGTGTGGGGCTTCTGCTGAACCCCGCTGCTGCTCTTGTCCTCAGGAGAGCTGTATGACTCCTACTACAGTGACCTGGACTACCCTGTGACCAAGGTGCTGCGGGATCCTGTGTATGTGGAGGTCCACATCTTGAACAGGACTGACCCCAACATTGTCCTGACCCTGGGGGACTGCTGGGCCACTTCCACTCCCAGTCCTCTCAGCCAGCCCAGCTGGAGCCTTCTGGTTGCTGGGTAACCTGACCCCTGTGGCTCAGACTGGCTTGTCTCAGTAGTGTCCCCTTGTGGCAGGGCTCACCCTCCCTGTTGCTGTCCTTGCAGGTGTCCCTATGGAGGTGACAACTACCAGACCACCTTGATCCCCGTGGGTGGCCCCTCAGGGCTGCCGTACCCAACGCACTACCAGCGCTTCATGATTCAGATGTTCACTTTTGTGGATCCTGCCTCTCAGGTTCCTCTGAAGGAGAAGGTAGGGAGCAGCTTGTGGGGAAGGAGGTGGTGGCTGGTCCTGGGCTGTGCAGTGACCCTTGCTGTACTCTCTCCAGGTGTTCATCCACTGTAGTGCAGCAGTGTGCCAGCCGACCGCTACTGACCGCTGTGTGCCCACCTGTGGCAGGAGGAGTGAGTTCTCTGGGGACAGGGCGGTTGTGCGCCAGTCAGCTGTGTGTATCCTTTCCTGATGCTGTTGTCCTGTCCTCTTGCAGGAAGAGCTGTTGCTCGAGTGGCAGAGGACTCCTCCAGAGAAACTGTGCTGGTGTCCAGTGGGGAAGTGATCCTGGTTGGATCTGAGCTTCCAGCTCTGGGTCAGCTGGATTCCCATCCTGAAGGTGAGGGAGGGGGATGGAGGCTGAGTGTCTGATCCTGTTCCCTGTGTCTGACCCCTCACTAAAGCTCTTCTCTCCACAGCACCCCGGTTCCTGAGCTATGGGCTGCTGGCAGTAGCTGCCTCCACTGTGCTTGTGGTCTGTTCTCTGGTGTTGGTGGCTGTGTGGAGATCTAGACCTCGCATCCAGAATACCAAGCCTAATCTGGAGTATGAATAAAGGCCTTGTTCTGAACTCCCTTGTGTACTTTTTTGTATGCTTCCCTCTTCTGTCAGCATTAAGTGCTGTAGTTCAGTGTCTATGTGAAGATGTCCCTGTAAGCCTCTTCAATGGCCGTGTTTTTCCATCTTTCATAGACAAGTACTTGCACTAGTTCTTGGCCACTGCTTTTTCTTGGAGTCTGTGGTCTTAATGATATTCCTTCGACTGGCCTGGATTCTAATTGACTGCACTTTGGGGGAGGGGGGAAATACCTATAGGGCTCATAACCAATTCCTCTTTCATCTCTCCAGCCCTCGGGCGCAAGTTGACAAACTTGCTCCCTCTCCCTTCTGAGTGAGTTCAGCCAATGCCCTCCTGTTCTAGTTCTTTAGAACAACACAGCAGGACCCAGGCAGCCAAACATTTCTAGTTTGATTACAATTAGTTTTTCCTTCAGCTACCTGGCAAAGGAAAAATTAAACCATGATTTAACTTGGGGACTAGTGCTGTGCATGAACAAGATGATTGTGACTTTCACCCAGTTCTCTACAGCCCGCGTCCAATAAAAGTGGTGGAGATGAGCCAGTTCCTAGCATAACTGAACATGCAAACTCCCCCTGCATGTACACTAGGCAGGAGTCCAACCCAATAGACACTCTTCAGATCAGTCCAGCTCTCTAAATCGATTTCAATGACTGTGTGTGTGTGTGTGCTATCGTGAAGACTTAAAGTAAAGCTATTCGTGTTTTCCACTGTAGAAGACTGACTCCTGAAGTCCCCACAACCAACATTTCAGCTGGGGGACAAAACACGTGTCGTCACTGCCCACAGATCTGGAGAAGGAAATACTGTATCACTACGAGTTTGTCTTTTCACTAGAGGGACACATTAAAGCCACGAAATATCTCATTTTCGGCAAATTCATTGAAATCATTTGTGCAAACCTTTCCCACATAATCAATAATGAGATCTTATGATGTACTGTATGTAAAGTGAGACGTTTTCGGACCAGGTCTTATCTTTTCTCACTAGTTCACCTCTGATCAGATCATTCTTAACATCTGGTGGCCAGCAGGCAAAAGCTCTAACAGGAAATATTAGACGCACGTACCGCAAAATACAGCCAGTGTCCTAGTGTAACTGACCGGGGGAAAGTTCGCCGGAAGTTCGAAAACGATTTTGGCACGCCTGTAGCGCTTTCACGAAACCTCCTAGGGTTACGAAAACACTTGCTTTGTGTATCAAGTACATTGTGAATGTTTTAATAGCCTTCACATTGTCGTTTTTAGCACTTTTTTGGACCACGCACGAATATTCTTTTGTCCATATCTTCGCAATGGAAGCACAGAACGCCTTCAAACCAAATGCATTTTAAAGACCACGACTTGTGGAAATGTCCACAGCCTCTACATCAAACTATCAGTGAGCTAATTATCTTTTTTTAAACCTCCGGTTTTTCATCGATGCGTAATTACGCACTAACTGGAACCCGGGGGGACCGCTGTGTACACACGTCCACAACGCGAGAAACACTGCTCAACACGGCTTCGTGCGAAAAAACCGTATATCACCATAGGAAGCAGAACAGCGCAGTCTCCAATTACCCAGACTGTAAGCACGGGAATAAAGTTTTGCTTGATTTCTGAAACCCTTTCTTTATGTCCTGTTTTCATTCAGGTAAGGGTCAACTATATTCACAATACTGACAGCAGAAAGATTCAAATATTCTTTACTCAGCAGCTTATTAAAAACAGCTCCCATGATTTTCAAACCGATTGTTTACACAGAAGACCGACACAGCTTTGCGTTCTGAATCTCTTTTTCTCGTGCTTCTATTTAATGTGGCACTATGCACTGGGATAGGGGAATGCTGTTCACAAGCCAATAGCTTGTGTCGTGAAAACGCTACAGGCGTGCCAAAATCGTTTTCGAACTTCAAGCTAACTTTACCCCGGTGTTTAACCGTAAGTATTCACTGTAAACAATGACCCGTCTATTCAGGAGAAATGAGTCTCCATGATCCTCCTTCACTTGAACTATAATGGCTTTTCCACGGGGTGGATTCAATATCCTGTCCTCCTGCGTGTGAGCTGACCGAGTTCGGGTCCTCGTGAAAATCTTCACTCTGCGAACCTGAACGTCATCACGTGCGAAAGTCTCGGTGGCTTTAAAAAGAAGGAGCTCGCAAACAGCAGGTATCGTGGTTTTGCGAGTTGTTTTCATTTCAAGATGTGGTTTTCTAGTGGTCTCGCCTTTCGGCTGTTGACCTTGCTGTTCCTCGCAGTTCTGTGTGATGCTGCGCAATGGCGCGCCCGCGCTAACGTCCAATCCGGCATCAGGCGCAAGGGGGTCGCCTTTCTGGACTCGCCTCTGCTGCCACGGCAGCAGAAGCAGCAGGTTATCCGGGCTGTGTCGGCGCAGTGCGGGGAGAGTACGATCGTGGTGCAGGTCAAGACAGACCTGTTCGGCACCGGGCAGCTGATCAACGCTTCGGATCTCAGCCTGGGAGACTGTGCGGTCACCCGGCAGGACACCGCGGCGCAGCTCCTGATCTTCGAGGCTGAGCTGCAGGCGTGTCGCAGTGTGCTGAGTGTAAGTGGTTCTGCCGTTGGGCAGCTTCGGGTTCTCGGCAGTTGGGTGACTGGATCTGTGATCTGTCTAGACTGTGGACGAGCAACTGGTGTACAGCTTCTCTCTCAACTACACCCCGAAGCCGCTGGCCAACACCCCCATAGTGAGAACGAATGGCGCTGTTGTGGGTATCGAGTGTCAGTACATGAGGTGAGTCCTGGAGGAGCAGCAGGGCTGCCTGCCTGGAGCTTGACTCCCTGCTGACACCTGCCTCCTGTGTGCTAGGCTCCACAATGTGAGCAGCAATGCCCTGAAGCCCACCTGGGTCCCCTACACCTCCACCAAGTCTGCTGAGGATCTGCTGGACTTCTCCCTGAGCCTCATGAGTGGTAGGTCTCCCCTGAGATGAAGCACGGTGTGACTGTACAGCCAGTGCAGTTGGATCGATGGGATCTGTGCTTGAGATTGGGGTTCCTTTCCCATCCAGATGACTGGCGCTCCCAGAGGTCCTCCAATGTGTTCTACCTGGGGGACGTCCTGAACATCGAAGCCTCCGTCACCCAGGCCAACCACCAGCCCCTTCGGCTCTTTGTGGACAGCTGCGTGGCCACCTTGGTCCCTGACCAGACCTCCACCCCCAGCTACTCCTTCATTGAGAACAAAGGGTGGGTGTGACCTCGGGTGGCTTGAGCTAGTGAATACTGCCTGCCGTCTCTCCAGTTCTACACTGCCTTCTCTCCTTTCAGGTGCCTGACTGACGCCAAATCCACAGGCTCCAGCTCGCAGTTCATGCCAAGAACCCAGGACACCAAGCTGCAGATGAAGCTGGATGCCTTCAGGTTCTATCAGGATGCCAGGAGCTCAGTGAGTACTTGATCCTTCTGCTTTTATGGGTTTGTGAAGGTTGTGGAACAGCATTTCCATTACAAGCCCCAGATGGAGGCCTGGGTGTAGCTTGATCCACTCGTGCTCTTGGCAGATCTACATCACCTGCCACCTGAAGGTGACTCCTGCTTCCCAGAGTGTGGACTCCCTGAACAAGGACTGCTACACTGAGGGCAGCAGGTCAGTGAGGAGGCAGGGGGCTGCTGTGTCCAGCTGGTGCTCAGGTGAGGGAGCTGCTCTGACCCTGTGTCCCTGCTGTAGGTGGAGATCAGTGGATGGGAGTGACCAGGTCTGCAGCTGCTGTGACTCGAGCTGTGTGCCAAGTGTACGATCCAGGTATTGGGGTGGCAGGAGCAGGAGGGACCTGGCTTCTACAGGGGGTAAGGCACCCTTGCTCTGCCGCTCATGGCATGGATCTCCTCGGGAAAGTGGGGGTCAAGCAGTGTGGTCTACAGCCAGGCTTGTCCTGCTCTTGTTGCAGCTCCTGAGTGGGAAGCTGATGCCACTGTTGGTCCCGTGTTTGTGCTGCAAGAGCAGGTTGCTGAGAGGCCAGTGGAGGCAGAAGGCCAGAGCTCCCAGCTAAGAGCAGAGGAGGGCAAGTCCACAGGTACTGGCAGGAGGTGCTGTCATGTCGGCTGGCCCCTCTCTGTGGCAGTGCCCACTTGCTGAGGCTCCTCTGTGCTTTCTTTCCAGGCCTGCCTGTGGAGGCTGTGATCCTGGCTGGTGTGGTGACTGCGGTGGGGCTGGTCTCTGCTGCTCTGCTGGGGACAGTCCTGCGCAGGAGGAAGCAACACAAACCCATGAACTGACTTGATGTGAATGAGCAATAAACTGGTTGCAAAGGGTCTCTTGTCATGAGCTGCTTCTTGCTGTGCTGGAGGGGGGGATCTGTATGGGTTGGGTATGAATGCTGTGCTGTCTGAGGCTATGGCCACTCTTCTTACAGCTCCTCCAGCAGACTCTACCTGCGGTTTGGAAGAACACCAGCTGTTCCTGTGGGAGTCTCAGGCTTGTTCCTTAGTATCTGCTCAATGGCAGAAGAGCAGGGACATCAAATCGGGGGGAACAACAGCTGCCCTTTCAAGCTTGCCTGGAGGAGAGTCCCACTAGTGCAGGAGCACTTATGCCATCTCCACCTTAGCCTTGGAGAGAGGATTTTAGGGCTGTTCATCTATTGAGGAGAAGATGTTGAACATACACCTATTAAATGCATACCTTAGATGCACAAATGTGGTCCTTAATTTGTCTAGAATGAAATTCTAATGTATATGACCATTATACATAAATGGTTGGAGATCTAGCATACAGATCCCTTTATTGGACATCAAAGGTGGGTGTAAAGACCCAGCCGAGAGCGTTTCAGTATTTTTACGTATAGCCGTGTTTTCCCTGTACCGTGTATGTACGTATATCGGACGAATCCATGTCCCTTTGGGCAGTAGAACATGGGATTAAAATGTAGGAATTTCTGTGAAACTACATGGGGACGCTAGGGACCGAGCTTCTCGTCTGTGCTGGTAGCGATTGTTCCTGCCCTTCCCAGGAGCAGTAGAATTTTACTCACAAACGGGTATCGTATTATCCAGCTTCATACCGGTCACAAGGAAACGAATGTTTCTTTCACAAGGGGAGAGACCCGGTATTCTAGCGGTTTTGTCGACCCAGTCTTCCCCCGGGGTTTCAGCACAAAACGCTGAACTCGCGGCTTTAACCTTCTCCGCTGGCCGGGAGAGTCGCCTGGCCCCTGTCACAGCCGCCGCGTGTTTTTCTAGCGCTCTTTCAAGAAAACATTCGCGCCAAACCAGTGGACGAATTCATGTTGAAATATTCTTACATCTCACTTTTCTGCTCGTTGGGGAGAGTAAAAACGATGTTTAGTAATACAGCGCAAAAACGCAGTATAATGTACTCTGCGTCTTTTCTGTTCAAATTCAAATGAACGTTAATAAGTTAAACGCCTGGCCTAAAACATTATCAATTGACGATTATAAATGAATTCTAGAAATAAAGGTAGAGCCAAATCGATCATTTAGGAGAAGTCCTCATTGATTGCAAAAGTTATGATGTCCTCATTTTTTCCTCAGATGTTAAGACTTTTGTTAAAATGAAAAAAAAAACTTTTAAAAATAGGGCTATATTTTTTTTCCTTGTTTGCCAATATGGAAGAGAAAGAGCATCCCTGCAAGTGTTTAAAAGTTTACTAAGAAGATTAATAAAAATTAGAGTTTAAATTGATTTTTGATTAGAAAAAGTAATAAAGATTCATTACTTTGGAGGCATGTGTCGAGTGTCGATGTTCGTCCCCACGTCCTCTTTCTTGAAAAACAAAATATGGTTACCCTAACAGACGCCATAAATTAGTTTTGAGTCAGATACATTAGTCTAACCCGCATGATATCTAATCTGCAATGCCAGAGTCTACGCGAAAAAGGGAAAAACAGAACAACATTTCAAAACTGCACACTCTCCCGCTAATAGCGAGTTAGCTAAAAGCAAAAAGAAAAGTGGAAAAACAAAAATCTCAGCTAGCGGCAGTCGGATTTCACGAGGCCTAATACAAAAGGGAAAGCGGCAATCATCGCTACGTCTGGCTAAACACAACAAGTCATTCAGGGATCGAAACGATCATGTGAGACGAGGTCATCACTAAAAGAAGCAATAGACGCCACACATATTTAGTTTTGAGTCGGAGACCTAGGTCTAACGCGCGTGATAGCTCGTTCCAGTCGAACAGGACGCTCCGTGATTAATCAGCTGAGTCTGACGACCCTCTGAGTGTCCGAAATCCTCGTGCGCGCGCTCCGGCCCTACAGCCCTCCAATCGCCACCCTCAGCCGATCAGGGCGCAGCGAGTATTTCAGGAGCTGAGCGCCGCTTGTTTGCAGTTCCTCGGCGAGTTTCACGGTGGAGAAGTTCATGATCAGAGGGAGGATGGGGTTGTACAGTGTGTTGTTTTTGCTGGTGTTGGATTGGTCTGTAGCTCAGGTTCAGAAGTGCCTGGTTAATGACGGTGATAAGATAGCATGTGGTAACTTGACTATCGGTAAAAGCGACTGTGAAGCTAAAAATTGCTGCTTTGATGTGACCAGCCAAAATCGCTGTTACTATGGGAATGAAGGTGGGTTTTGGGATCTTGAGCGTCTTCTATGATGAGCTTAACAGGCTTGGTTTACCAGCTCTTGCTTTCCTCCAGTGACTGTCCAGTGCACCAGGGATGGCCAGTTTGTGGTGGTCGTGTCCAAGAATGCCACCAGCCCTCAGCTGAGCCTGGATTCAGTCAGCCTGCAAGGGGGCAGGAGTGCCCCCTGTGGCCCTGTTAGCACCACTGCTGGCTTTGCCATGTTCCAGTTCCCAGTCAGTGCCTGTGGCACCAGCATGAAGGTGAGGGGCTTGATCCTTCAGCTGAGGATGTTGTTCCTGTGGTGATTCCTGACCTTGTTCATGTGTCCTTCCTCCAGACTGAAGGTGGTGCTGTGGTGTATGAGAACATGATGTCCTCAACATTTGCTGTGATTGGGGGACCTGCTGGCTCCATCACAAGGGACAGTTTCTACAAGTGAGTGAGCAGCTGCTGCTTCCCACAGTGCTCTGGTCTTGCTGGATCCCATGACTGCCTGCTTCTCTCTCCAGGCTGTTCTTCCAGTGCAGGTATGCAGACGATGACCTTGTTCCAGTGCGGGCTGTGGTCTACACGGTCTCCCCACCCCTTCCGGCAGTGTCTCCAGGACCTCTCCGTGTGGAGCTCAGGATTGCCAGAGGTAGCTGTCGGGCCTTGGGCTGTGTGAGCCGAGTGTGTGGGGCTTCTGCTGAACCCCGCTGCTGCTCTTGTCCTCAGGAGAGCTGTATGACTCCTACTACAGTGACCTGGACTACCCTGTGACCAAGGTGCTGCGGGATCCTGTGTATGTGGAGGTCCACATCTTGAACAGGACTGACCCCAACATTGTCCTGACCCTGGGGGACTGCTGGGCCACTTCCACTCCCAGTCCTCTCAGCCAGCCCAGCTGGAGCCTTCTGGTTGCTGGGTAACCTGACCCCTGTGGCTCAGACTGGCTTGTCTCAGTAGTGTCCCCTTGTGGCAGGGCTCACCCTCCCTGTTGCTGTCCTTGCAGGTGTCCCTATGGAGGTGACAACTACCAGACCACCTTGATCCCCGTGGGTGGCCCCTCAGGGCTGCCGTACCCAACGCACTACCAGCGCTTCATGATTCAGATGTTCACTTTTGTGGATCCTGCCTCTCAGGTTCCTCTGAAGGAGAAGGTAGGGAGCAGCTTGTGGGGAAGGAGGTGGTGGCTGGTCCTGGGCTGTGCAGTGACCCTTGCTGTACTCTCTCCAGGTGTTCATCCACTGTAGTGCAGCAGTGTGCCAGCCGACCGCTACTGACCGCTGTGTGCCCACCTGTGGCAGGAGGAGTGAGTTCTCTGGGGACAGGGCGGTTGTGCGCCAGTCAGCTGTGTGTATCCTTTCCTGATGCTGTTGTCCTGTCCTCTTGCAGGAAGAGCTGTTGCTCGAGTGGCAGAGGACTCCTCCAGAGAAACTGTGCTGGTGTCCAGTGGGGAAGTGATCCTGGTTGGATCTGAGCTTCCAGCTCTGGGTCAGCTGGATTCCCATCCTGAAGGTGAGGGAGGGGGATGGAGGCTGAGTGTCTGATCCTGTTCCCTGTGTCTGACCCCTCACTAAAGCTCTTCTCTCCACAGCACCCCGGTTCCTGAGCTATGGGCTGCTGGCAGTAGCTGCCTCCACTGTGCTTGTGGTCTGTTCTCTGGTGTTGGTGGCTGTGTGGAGATCTAGACCTCGCATCCAGAATACCAAGCCTAATCTGGAGTATGAATAAAGGCCTTGTTCTGAACTCCCTTGTGTACTTTTTTGTATGCTTCCCTCTTCTGTCAGCATTAAGTGCTGTAGTTCAGTGTCTATGTGAAGATGTCCCTGTAAGCCTCTTCAATGGCCGTGTTTTTCCATCTTTCATAGACAAGTACTTGCACTAGTTCTTGGCCACTGCTTTTTCTTGGAGTCTGTGGTCTTAATGATATTCCTTCGACTGGCCTGGATTCTAATTGACTGCACTTTGGGGGAGGGGGGAAATACCTATAGGGCTCATAACCAATTCCTCTTTCATCTCTCCAGCCCTCGGGCGCAAGTTGACAAACTTGCTCCCTCTCCCTTCTGAGTGAGTTCAGCCAATGCCCTCCTGTTCTAGTTCTTTAGAACAACACAGCAGGACCCAGGCAGCCAAACATTTCTAGTTTGATTACAATTAGTTTTTCCTTCAGCTACCTGGCAAAGGAAAAATTAAACCATGATTTAACTTGGGGACTAGTGCTGTGCATGAACAAGATGATTGTGACTTTCACCCAGTTCTCTACAGCCCGCGTCCAATAAAAGTGGTGGAGATGAGCCAGTTCCTAGCATAACTGAACATGCAAACTCCCCCTGCATGTACACTAGGCAGGAGTCCAACCCAATAGACACTCTTCAGATCAGTCCAGCTCTCTAAATCGATTTCAATGACTGTGTGTGTGTGTGTGTGCTATCGTGAAGACTTAAAGTAAAGCTATTCGTGTTTTCCACTGTAGAAGACTGACTCCTGAAGTCCCCACAACCAACATTTCAGCTGGGGGACAAAACACGTGTCGTCACTGCCCACAGATCTGGAGAAGGAAATACTGTATCACTACGAGTTTGTCTTTTCACTAGAGGGACACATTAAAGCCACGAAATATCTCATTTTCGGCAAATTCATTGAAATCATTTGTGCAAACCTTTCCCACATAATCAATAATGAGATCTTATGATGTACTGTATGTAAAGTGAGACGTTTTCGGACCAGGTCTTATCTTTTCTCACTAGTTCACCTCTGATCAGATCATTCTTAACATCTGGTGGCCAGCAGGCAAAAGCTCTAACAGGAAATATTAGACGCACGTACCGCAAAATACAGCCAGTGTCCTAGTGTAACTGACCGGGGGAAAGTTCGCCGGAAGTTCGAAAACGATTTTGGCACGCCTGTAGCGCTTTCACGAAACCTCCTAGGGTTACGAAAACACTTGCTTTGTGTATCAAGTACATTGTGAATGTTTTAATAGCCTTCACATTGTCGTTTTTAGCACTTTTTTGGACCACGCACGAATATTCTTTTGTCCATATCTTCGCAATGGAAGCACAGAACGCCTTCAAACCAAATGCATTTTAAAGACCACGACTTGTGGAAATGTCCACAGCCTCTACATCAAACTATCAGTGAGCTAATTATCTTTTTTTAAACCTCCGGTTTTTCATCGATGCGTAATTACGCACTAACTGGAACCCGGGGGGACCGCTGTGTACACACGTCCACAACGCGAGAAACACTGCTCAACACGGCTTCGTGCGAAAAAACCGTATATCACCATAGGAAGCAGAACAGCGCAGTCTCCAATTACCCAGACTGTAAGCACGGGAATAAAGTTTTGCTTGATTTCTGAAACCCTTTCTTTATGTCCTGTTTTCATTCAGGTAAGGGTCAACTATATTCACAATACTGACAGCAGAAAGATTCAAATATTCTTTACTCAGCAGCTTATTAAAAACAGCTCCCATGATTTTCAAACCGATTGTTTACACAGAAGACCGACACAGCTTTGCGTTCTGAATCTCTTTTTCTCGTGCTTCTATTTAATGTGGCACTATGCACTGGGATAGGGGAATGCTGTTCACAAGCCAATAGCTTGTGTCGTGAAAACGCTACAGGCGTGCCAAAATCGTTTTCGAACTTCAAGCTAACTTTACCCCGGTGTTTAACCGTAAGTATTCACTGTAAACAATGACCCGTCTATTCAGGAGAAATGAGTCTCCATGATCCTCCTTCACTTGAACTATAATGGCTTTTCCACGGGGTGGATTCAATATCCTGTCCTCCTGCGTGTGAGCTGACCGAGTTCGGGTCCTCGTGAAAATCTTCACTCTGCGAACCTGAACGTCATCACGTGCGAAAGTCTCGGTGGCTTTAAAAAGAAGGAGCTCGCAAACAGCAGGTATCGTGGTTTTGCGAGTTGTTTTCATTTCAAGATGTGGTTTTCTAGTGGTCTCGCCTTTCGGCTGTTGACCTTGCTGTTCCTCGCAGTTCTGTGTGATGCTGCGCAATGGCGCGCCCGCGCTAACGTCCAATCCGGCATCAGGCGCAAGGGGGTCGCCTTTCTGGACTCGCCTCTGCTGCCACGGCAGCAGAAGCAGCAGGTTATCCGGGCTGTGTCGGCGCAGTGCGGGGAGAGTACGATCGTGGTGCAGGTCAAGACAGACCTGTTCGGCACCGGGCAGCTGATCAACGCTTCGGATCTCAGCCTGGGAGACTGTGCGGTCACCCGGCAGGACACCGCGGCGCAGCTCCTGATCTTCGAGGCTGAGCTGCAGGCGTGTCGCAGTGTGCTGAGTGTAAGTGGTTCTGCCGTTGGGCAGCTTCGGGTTCTCGGCAGTTGGGTGACTGGATCTGTGATCTGTCTAGACTGTGGACGAGCAACTGGTGTACAGCTTCTCTCTCAACTACACCCCGAAGCCGCTGGCCAACACCCCCATAGTGAGAACGAATGGCGCTGTTGTGGGTATCGAGTGTCAGTACATGAGGTGAGTCCTGGAGGAGCAGCAGGGCTGCCTGCCTGGAGCTTGACTCCCTGCTGACACCTGCCTCCTGTGTGCTAGGCTCCACAATGTGAGCAGCAATGCCCTGAAGCCCACCTGGGTCCCCTACACCTCCACCAAGTCTGCTGAGGATCTGCTGGACTTCTCCCTGAGCCTCATGAGTGGTAGGTCTCCCCTGAGATGAAGCACGGTGTGACTGTACAGCCAGTGCAGTTGGATCGATGGGATCTGTGCTTGAGATTGGGGTTCCTTTCCCATCCAGATGACTGGCGCTCCCAGAGGTCCTCCAATGTGTTCTACCTGGGGGACGTCCTGAACATCGAAGCCTCCGTCACCCAGGCCAACCACCAGCCCCTTCGGCTCTTTGTGGACAGCTGCGTGGCCACCTTGGTCCCTGACCAGACCTCCACCCCCAGCTACTCCTTCATTGAGAACAAAGGGTGGGTGTGACCTCGGGTGGCTTGAGCTAGTGAATACTGCCTGCCGTCTCTCCAGTTCTACACTGCCTTCTCTCCTTTCAGGTGCCTGACTGACGCCAAATCCACAGGCTCCAGCTCGCAGTTCATGCCAAGAACCCAGGACACCAAGCTGCAGATGAAGCTGGATGCCTTCAGGTTCTATCAGGATGCCAGGAGCTCAGTGAGTACTTGATCCTTCTGCTTTTATGGGTTTGTGAAGGTTGTGGAACAGCATTTCCATTACAAGCCCCAGATGGAGGCCTGGGTGTAGCTTGATCCACTCGTGCTCTTGGCAGATCTACATCACCTGCCACCTGAAGGTGACTCCTGCTTCCCAGAGTGTGGACTCCCTGAACAAGGACTGCTACACTGAGGGCAGCAGGTCAGTGAGGAGGCAGGGGGCTGCTGTGTCCAGCTGGTGCTCAGGTGAGGGAGCTGCTCTGACCCTGTGTCCCTGCTGTAGGTGGAGATCAGTGGATGGGAGTGACCAGGTCTGCAGCTGCTGTGACTCGAGCTGTGTGCCAAGTGTACGATCCAGGTATTGGGGTGGCAGGAGCAGGAGGGACCTGGCTTCTACAGGGGGTAAGGCACCCTTGCTCTGCCGCTCATGGCATGGATCTCCTCGGGAAAGTGGGGGTCAAGCAGTGTGGTCTACAGCCAGGCTTGTCCTGCTCTTGTTGCAGCTCCTGAGTGGGAAGCTGATGCCACTGTTGGTCCCGTGTTTGTGCTGCAAGAGCAGGTTGCTGAGAGGCCAGTGGAGGCAGAAGGCCAGAGCTCCCAGCTAAGAGCAGAGGAGGGCAAGTCCACAGGTACTGGCAGGAGGTGCTGTCATGTCGGCTGGCCCCTCTCTGTGGCAGTGCCCACTTGCTGAGGCTCCTCTGTGCTTTCTTTCCAGGCCTGCCTGTGGAGGCTGTGATCCTGGCTGGTGTGGTGACTGCGGTGGGGCTGGTCTCTGCTGCTCTGCTGGGGACAGTCCTGCGCAGGAGGAAGCAACACAAACCCATGAACTGACTTGATGTGAATGAGCAATAAACTGGTTGCAAAGGGTCTCTTGTCATGAGCTGCTTCTTGCTGTGCTGGAGGGGGGGATCTGTATGGGTTGGGTATGAATGCTGTGCTGTCTGAGGCTATGGGCACTCTTCTTACAGCTCCTCCAGCAGACTCTACCTGCGGTTTGGAAGAACACCAGCTGTTCCTGTGGGAGTCTCAGGCTTGTTCCTTAGTATCTGCTCAATGGCAGAAGAGCAGGGACATCAAATCGGGGGGAACAACAGCTGCCCTTTCAAGCTTGCCTGGAGGAGAGTCCCACTAGTGCAGGAGCACTTATGCCATCTCCACCTTAGCCTTGGAGAGAGGATTTTAGGGCTGTTCATCTATTGAGGAGAAGATGTTGAACATACACCTATTAAATGCATACCTTAGATGCACAAATGTGGTCCTTAATTTGTCTAGAATGAAATTCTAATGTATATGACCATTATACATAAATGGTTGGAGATCTAGCATACAGATCCCTTTATTGGACATCAAAGGTGGGTGTAAAGACCCAGCCGAGAGCGTTTCAGTATTTTTACGTATAGCCGTGTTTTCCCTGTACCGTGTATGTACGTATATCGGACGAATCCATGTCCCTTTGGGCAGTAGAACATGGGATTAAAATGTAGGAATTTCTGTGAAACTACATGGGGACGCTAGGGACCGAGCTTCTCGTCTGTGCTGGTAGCGATTGTTCCTGCCCTTCCCAGGAGCAGTAGAATTTTACTCACAAACGGGTATCGTATTATCCAGCTTCATACCGGTCACAAGGAAACGAATGTTTCTTTCACAAGGGGAGAGACCCGGTATTCTAGCGGTTTTGTCGACCCAGTCTTCCCCCGGGGTTTCAGCACAAAACGCTGAACTCGCGGCTTTAACCTTCTCCGCTGGCCGGGAGAGTCGCCTGGCCCCTGTCACAGCCGCCGCGTGTTTTTCTAGCGCTCTTTCAAGAAAACATTCGCGCCAAACCAGTGGACGAATTCATGTTGAAATATTCTTACATCTCACTTTTCTGCTCGTTGGGGAGAGTAAAAACGATGTTTAGTAATACAGCGCAAAAACGCAGTATAATGTACTCTGCGTCTTTTCTGTTCAAATTCAAATGAACGTTAATAAGTTAAACGCCTGGCCTAAAACATTATCAATTGACGATTATAAATGAATTCTAGAAATAAAGGTAGAGCCAAATCGATCATTTAGGAGAAGTCCTCATTGATTGCAAAAGTTATGATGTCCTCATTTTTTCCTCAGATGTTAAGACTTTTGTTAAAATGAAAAAAAAAAACTTTTAAAAATAGGGCTATATTTTTTTTCCTTGTTTGCCAATATGGAAGAGAAAGAGCATCCCTGCAAGTGTTTAAAAGTTTACTAAGAAGATTAATAAAAATTAGAGTTTAAATTGATTTTTGATTAGAAAAAGTAATAAAGATTCATTACTTTGGAGGCATGTGTCGAGTGTCGATGTTCGTCCCCACGTCCTCTTTCTTGAAAAACAAAATATGGTTACCCTAACAGACGCCATAAATTAGTTTTGAGTCAGATACATTAGTCTAACCCGCATGATATCTAATCTGCAATGCCAGAGTCTACGCGAAAAAGGGAAAAACAGAACAACATTTCAAAACTGCACACTCTCCCGCTAATAGCGAGTTAGCTAAAAGCAAAAAGAAAAGTGGAAAAACAAAAATCTCAGCTAGCGGCAGTCGGATTTCACGAGGCCTAATACAAAAGGGAAAGCGGCAATCATCGCTACGTCTGGCTAAACACAACAAGTCATTCAGGGATCGAAACGATCATGTGAGACGAGGTCATCACTAAAAGAAGCAATAGACGCCACACATATTTAGTTTTGAGTCGGAGACCTAGGTCTAACGCGCGTGATAGCTCGTTCCAGTCGAACAGGACGCTCCGTGATTAATCAGCTGAGTCTGACGACCCTCTGAGTGTCCGAAATCCTCGTGCGCGCGCTCCGGCCCTACAGCCCTCCAATCGCCACCCTCAGCCGATCAGGGCGCAGCGAGTATTTCAGGAGCTGAGCGCCGCTTGTTTGCAGTTCCTCGGCGAGTTTCACGGTGGAGAAGTTCATGATCAGAGGGAGGATGGGGTTGTACAGTGTGTTGTTTTTGCTGGTGTTGGATTGGTCTGTAGCTCAGGTTCAGAAGTGCCTGGTTAATGACGGTGATAAGATAGCATGTGGTAACTTGACTATCGGTAAAAGCGACTGTGAAGCTAAAAATTGCTGCTTTGATGTGACCAGCCAAAATCGCTGTTACTATGGGAATGAAGGTGGGTTTTGGGATCTTGAGCGTCTTCTATGATGAGCTTAACAGGCTTGGTTTACCAGCTCTTGCTTTCCTCCAGTGACTGTCCAGTGCACCAGGGATGGCCAGTTTGTGGTGGTCGTGTCCAAGAATGCCACCAGCCCTCAGCTGAGCCTGGATTCAGTCAGCCTGCAAGGGGGCAGGAGTGCCCCCTGTGGCCCTGTTAGCACCACTGCTGGCTTTGCCATGTTCCAGTTCCCAGTCAGTGCCTGTGGCACCAGCATGAAGGTGAGGGGCTTGATCCTTCAGCTGAGGATGTTGTTCCTGTGGTGATTCCTGACCTTGTTCATGTGTCCTTCCTCCAGAC
This sequence comes from Lepisosteus platostomus, assembly GCF_059453375.1. NCBI lineage: Eukaryota > Metazoa > Chordata > Actinopteri > Semionotiformes > Lepisosteidae > Lepisosteus > Lepisosteus platostomus. The sequence continues at coordinate 8,168,000 of NC_142614.1, read as the reverse complement.
TGAAGGTGGTGCTGTGGTGTATGAGAACATGATGTCCTCAACATTTGCTGTGATTGGGGGACCTGCTGGCTCCATCACAAGGGACAGTTTCTACAAGTGAGTGAGCAGCTGCTGCTTCCCACAGTGCTCTGGTCTTGCTGGATCCCATGACTGCCTGCTTCTCTCTCCAGGCTGTTCTTCCAGTGCAGGTATGCAGACGATGACCTTGTTCCAGTGCGGGCTGTGGTCTACACGGTCTCCCCACCCCTTCCGGCAGTGTCTCCAGGACCTCTCCGTGTGGAGCTCAGGATTGCCAGAGGTAGCTGTCGGGCCTTGGGCTGTGTGAGCCGAGTGTGTGGGGCTTCTGCTGAACCCCGCTGCTGCTCTTGTCCTCAGGAGAGCTGTATGACTCCTACTACAGTGACCTGGACTACCCTGTGACCAAGGTGCTGCGGGATCCTGTGTATGTGGAGGTCCACATCTTGAACAGGACTGACCCCAACATTGTCCTGACCCTGGGGGACTGCTGGGCCACTTCCACTCCCAGTCCTCTCAGCCAGCCCAGCTGGAGCCTTCTGGTTGCTGGGTAACCTGACCCCTGTGGCTCAGACTGGCTTGTCTCAGTAGTGTCCCCTTGTGGCAGGGCTCACCCTCCCTGTTGCTGTCCTTGCAGGTGTCCCTATGGAGGTGACAACTACCAGACCACCTTGATCCCCGTGGGTGGCCCCTCAGGGCTGCCGTACCCAACGCACTACCAGCGCTTCATGATTCAGATGTTCACTTTTGTGGATCCTGCCTCTCAGGTTCCTCTGAAGGAGAAGGTAGGGAGCAGCTTGTGGGGAAGGAGGTGGTGGCTGGTCCTGGGCTGTGCAGTGACCCTTGCTGTACTCTCTCCAGGTGTTCATCCACTGTAGTGCAGCAGTGTGCCAGCCGACCGCTACTGACCGCTGTGTGCCCACCTGTGGCAGGAGGAGTGAGTTCTCTGGGGACAGGGCGGTTGTGCGCCAGTCAGCTGTGTGTATCCTTTCCTGATGCTGTTGTCCTGTCCTCTTGCAGGAAGAGCTGTTGCTCGAGTGGCAGAGGACTCCTCCAGAGAAACTGTGCTGGTGTCCAGTGGGGAAGTGATCCTGGTTGGATCTGAGCTTCCAGCTCTGGGTCAGCTGGATTCCCATCCTGAAGGTGAGGGAGGGGGATGGAGGCTGAGTGTCTGATCCTGTTCCCTGTGTCTGACCCCTCACTAAAGCTCTTCTCTCCACAGCACCCCGGTTCCTGAGCTATGGGCTGCTGGCAGTAGCTGCCTCCACTGTGCTTGTGGTCTGTTCTCTGGTGTTGGTGGCTGTGTGGAGATCTAGACCTCGCATCCAGAATACCAAGCCTAATCTGGAGTATGAATAAAGGCCTTGTTCTGAACTCCCTTGTGTACTTTTTTGTATGCTTCCCTCTTCTGTCAGCATTAAGTGCTGTAGTTCAGTGTCTATGTGAAGATGTCCCTGTAAGCCTCTTCAATGGCCGTGTTTTTCCATCTTTCATAGACAAGTACTTGCACTAGTTCTTGGCCACTGCTTTTTCTTGGAGTCTGTGGTCTTAATGATATTCCTTCGACTGGCCTGGATTCTAATTGACTGCACTTTGGGGGAGGGGGGAAATACCTATAGGGCTCATAACCAATTCCTCTTTCATCTCTCCAGCCCTCGGGCGCAAGTTGACAAACTTGCTCCCTCTCCCTTCTGAGTGAGTTCAGCCAATGCCCTCCTGTTCTAGTTCTTTAGAACAACACAGCAGGACCCAGGCAGCCAAACATTTCTAGTTTGATTACAATTAGTTTTTCCTTCAGCTACCTGGCAAAGGAAAAATTAAACCATGATTTAACTTGGGGACTAGTGCTGTGCATGAACAAGATGATTGTGACTTTCACCCAGTTCTCTACAGCCCGCGTCCAATAAAAGTGGTGGAGATGAGCCAGTTCCTAGCATAACTGAACATGCAAACTCCCCCTGCATGTACACTAGGCAGGAGTCCAACCCAATAGACACTCTTCAGATCAGTCCAGCTCTCTAAATCGATTTCAATGACTGTGTGTGTGTGTGTGTGCTATCGTGAAGACTTAAAGTAAAGCTATTCGTGTTTTCCACTGTAGAAGACTGACTCCTGAAGTCCCCACAACCAACATTTCAGCTGGGGGACAAAACACGTGTCGTCACTGCCCACAGATCTGGAGAAGGAAATACTGTATCACTACGAGTTTGTCTTTTCACTAGAGGGACACATTAAAGCCACGAAATATCTCATTTTCGGCAAATTCATTGAAATCATTTGTGCAAACCTTTCCCACATAATCAATAATGAGATCTTATGATGTACTGTATGTAAAGTGAGACGTTTTCGGACCAGGTCTTATCTTTTCTCACTAGTTCACCTCTGATCAGATCATTCTTAACATCTGGTGGCCAGCAGGCAAAAGCTCTAACAGGAAATATTAGACGCACGTACCGCAAAATACAGCCAGTGTCCTAGTGTAACTGACCGGGGGAAAGTTCGCCGGAAGTTCGAAAACGATTTTGGCACGCCTGTAGCGCTTTCACGAAACCTCCTAGGGTTACGAAAACACTTGCTTTGTGTATCAAGTACATTGTGAATGTTTTAATAGCCTTCACATTGTCGTTTTTAGCACTTTTTTGGACCACGCACGAATATTCTTTTGTCCATATCTTCGCAATGGAAGCACAGAACGCCTTCAAACCAAATGCATTTTAAAGACCACGACTTGTGGAAATGTCCACAGCCTCTACATCAAACTATCAGTGAGCTAATTATCTTTTTTTAAACCTCCGGTTTTTCATCGATGCGTAATTACGCACTAACTGGAACCCGGGGGGACCGCTGTGTACACACGTCCACAACGCGAGAAACACTGCTCAACACGGCTTCGTGCGAAAAAACCGTATATCACCATAGGAAGCAGAACAGCGCAGTCTCCAATTACCCAGACTGTAAGCACGGGAATAAAGTTTTGCTTGATTTCTGAAACCCTTTCTTTATGTCCTGTTTTCATTCAGGTAAGGGTCAACTATATTCACAATACTGACAGCAGAAAGATTCAAATATTCTTTACTCAGCAGCTTATTAAAAACAGCTCCCATGATTTTCAAACCGATTGTTTACACAGAAGACCGACACAGCTTTGCGTTCTGAATCTCTTTTTCTCGTGCTTCTATTTAATGTGGCACTATGCACTGGGATAGGGGAATGCTGTTCACAAGCCAATAGCTTGTGTCGTGAAAACGCTACAGGCGTGCCAAAATCGTTTTCGAACTTCAAGCTAACTTTACCCCGGTGTTTAACCGTAAGTATTCACTGTAAACAATGACCCGTCTATTCAGGAGAAATGAGTCTCCATGATCCTCCTTCACTTGAACTATAATGGCTTTTCCACGGGGTGGATTCAATATCCTGTCCTCCTGCGTGTGAGCTGACCGAGTTCGGGTCCTCGTGAAAATCTTCACTCTGCGAACCTGAACGTCATCACGTGCGAAAGTCTCGGTGGCTTTAAAAAGAAGGAGCTCGCAAACAGCAGGTATCGTGGTTTTGCGAGTTGTTTTCATTTCAAGATGTGGTTTTCTAGTGGTCTCGCCTTTCGGCTGTTGACCTTGCTGTTCCTCGCAGTTCTGTGTGATGCTGCGCAATGGCGCGCCCGCGCTAACGTCCAATCCGGCATCAGGCGCAAGGGGGTCGCCTTTCTGGACTCGCCTCTGCTGCCACGGCAGCAGAAGCAGCAGGTTATCCGGGCTGTGTCGGCGCAGTGCGGGGAGAGTACGATCGTGGTGCAGGTCAAGACAGACCTGTTCGGCACCGGGCAGCTGATCAACGCTTCGGATCTCAGCCTGGGAGACTGTGCGGTCACCCGGCAGGACACCGCGGCGCAGCTCCTGATCTTCGAGGCTGAGCTGCAGGCGTGTCGCAGTGTGCTGAGTGTAAGTGGTTCTGCCGTTGGGCAGCTTCGGGTTCTCGGCAGTTGGGTGACTGGATCTGTGATCTGTCTAGACTGTGGACGAGCAACTGGTGTACAGCTTCTCTCTCAACTACACCCCGAAGCCGCTGGCCAACACCCCCATAGTGAGAACGAATGGCGCTGTTGTGGGTATCGAGTGTCAGTACATGAGGTGAGTCCTGGAGGAGCAGCAGGGCTGCCTGCCTGGAGCTTGACTCCCTGCTGACACCTGCCTCCTGTGTGCTAGGCTCCACAATGTGAGCAGCAATGCCCTGAAGCCCACCTGGGTCCCCTACACCTCCACCAAGTCTGCTGAGGATCTGCTGGACTTCTCCCTGAGCCTCATGAGTGGTAGGTCTCCCCTGAGATGAAGCACGGTGTGACTGTACAGCCAGTGCAGTTGGATCGATGGGATCTGTGCTTGAGATTGGGGTTCCTTTCCCATCCAGATGACTGGCGCTCCCAGAGGTCCTCCAATGTGTTCTACCTGGGGGACGTCCTGAACATCGAAGCCTCCGTCACCCAGGCCAACCACCAGCCCCTTCGGCTCTTTGTGGACAGCTGCGTGGCCACCTTGGTCCCTGACCAGACCTCCACCCCCAGCTACTCCTTCATTGAGAACAAAGGGTGGGTGTGACCTCGGGTGGCTTGAGCTAGTGAATACTGCCTGCCGTCTCTCCAGTTCTACACTGCCTTCTCTCCTTTCAGGTGCCTGACTGACGCCAAATCCACAGGCTCCAGCTCGCAGTTCATGCCAAGAACCCAGGACACCAAGCTGCAGATGAAGCTGGATGCCTTCAGGTTCTATCAGGATGCCAGGAGCTCAGTGAGTACTTGATCCTTCTGCTTTTATGGGTTTGTGAAGGTTGTGGAACAGCATTTCCATTACAAGCCCCAGATGGAGGCCTGGGTGTAGCTTGATCCACTCGTGCTCTTGGCAGATCTACATCACCTGCCACCTGAAGGTGACTCCTGCTTCCCAGAGTGTGGACTCCCTGAACAAGGACTGCTACACTGAGGGCAGCAGGTCAGTGAGGAGGCAGGGGGCTGCTGTGTCCAGCTGGTGCTCAGGTGAGGGAGCTGCTCTGACCCTGTGTCCCTGCTGTAGGTGGAGATCAGTGGATGGGAGTGACCAGGTCTGCAGCTGCTGTGACTCGAGCTGTGTGCCAAGTGTACGATCCAGGTATTGGGGTGGCAGGAGCAGGAGGGACCTGGCTTCTACAGGGGGTAAGGCACCCTTGCTCTGCCGCTCATGGCATGGATCTCCTCGGGAAAGTGGGGGGGTCTACAGCCAGGCTTGTCCTGCTCTTGTTGCAGCTCCTGAGTGGGAAGCTGATGCCACTGTTGGTCCCGTGTTTGTGCTGCAAGAGCAGGTTGCTGAGAGGCCAGTGGAGGCAGAAGGCCGGAGCTCCCAGCTAAGAGCAGAGGAGGGCAAGTCCACAGGTACTGGCAGGAGGTGCTGTCATGTCGGCTGGCCCCTCTCTGTGGCAGTGCCCACTTGCTGAGGCTCCTCTGTGCTTTCTTTCCAGGCCTGCCTGTGGAGGCTGTGATCCTGGCTGGTGTGGTGACTGCGGTGGGGCTGGTCTCTGCTGCTCTGCTGGGGACAGTCCTGCGCAGGAGGAAGCAACACAAACCCATGAACTGACTTGATGTGAATGAGCAATAAACTGGTTGCAAAGGGTCTCTTGTCATGAGCTGCTTCTTGCTGTGCTGGAGGGGGGGATCTGTATGGGTTGGGTATGAATGCTGTGCTGTCTGAGGCTATGGCCACTCTTCTTACAGCTCCTCCAGCAGACTCTACCTGCGGTTTGGAAGAACACCAGCTGTTCCTGTGGGAGTCTCAGGCTTGTTCCTTAGTATCTGCTCAATGGCAGAAGAGCAGGGACATCAAATCGGGGGGAACAACAGCTGCCCTTTCAAGCTTGCCTGGAGGAGAGTCCCACTAGTGCAGGAGCACTTATGCCATCTCCACCTTAGCCTTGGAGAGAGGATTTTAGGGCTGTTCATCTATTGAGGAGAAGATGTTGAACATACACCTATTAAATGCATACCTTAGATGCACAAATGTGGTCCTTAATTTGTCTAGAATGAAATTCTAATGTATATGACCATTATACATAAATGGTTGGAGATCTAGCATACAGATCCCTTTATTGGACATCAAAGGTGGGTGTAAAGACCCAGCCGAGAGCGTTTCAGTATTTTTACGTATAGCCGTGTTTTCCCTGTACCGTGTATGTACGTATATCGGACGAATCCATGTCCCTTTGGGCAGTAGAACATGGGATTAAAATGTAGGAATTTCTGTGAAACTACATGGGGACGCTAGGGACCGAGCTTCTCGTCTGTGCTGGTAGCGATTGTTCCTGCCCTTCCCAGGAGCAGTAGAATTTTACTCACAAACGGGTATCGTATTATCCAGCTTCATACCGGTCACAAGGAAACGAATGTTTCTTTCACAAGGGGAGAGACCCGGTATTCTAGCGGTTTTGTCGACCCAGTCTTCCCCCGGGGTTTCAGCACAAAACGCTGAACTCGCGGCTTTAACCTTCTCCGCTGGCCGGGAGAGTCGCCTGGCCCCTGTCACAGCCGCCGCGTGTTTTTCTAGCGCTCTTTCAAGAAAACATTCGCGCCAAACCAGTGGACGAATTCATGTTGAAATATTCTTACATCTCACTTTTCTGCTCGTTGGGGAGAGTAAAAACGATGTTTAGTAATACAGCGCAAAAACGCAGTATAATGTACTCTGCGTCTTTTCTGTTCAAATTCAAATGAACGTTAATAAGTTAAACGCCTGGCCTAAAACATTATCAATTGACGATTATAAATGAATTCTAGAAATAAAGGTAGAGCCAAATCGATCATTTAGGAGAAGTCCTCATTGATTGCAAAAGTTATGATGTCCTCATTTTTTCCTCAGATGTTAAGACTTTTGTTAAAATGAAAAAAAAAAACTTTTAAAAATAGGGCTATATTTTTTTTCCTTGTTTGCCAATATGGAAGAGAAAGAGCATCCCTGCAAGTGTTTAAAAGTTTACTAAGAAGATTAATAAAAATTAGAGTTTAAATTGATTTTTGATTAGAAAAAGTAATAAAGATTCATTACTTTGGAGGCATGTGTCGAGTGTCGATGTTCGTCCCCACGTCCTCTTTCTTGAAAAACAAAATATGGTTACCCTAACAGACGCCATAAATTAGTTTTGAGTCAGATACATTAGTCTAACCCGCATGATATCTAATCTGCAATGCCAGAGTCTACGCGAAAAAGGGAAAAACAGAACAACATTTCAAAACTGCACACTCTCCCGCTAATAGCGAGTTAGCTAAAAGCAAAAAGAAAAGTGGAAAAACAAAAATCTCAGCTAGCGGCAGTCGGATTTCACGAGGCCTAATACAAAAGGGAAAGCGGCAATCATCGCTACGTCTGGCTAAACACAACAAGTCATTCAGGGATCGAAACGATCATGTGAGACGAGGTCATCACTAAAAGAAGCAATAGACGCCACACATATTTAGTTTTGAGTCGGAGACCTAGGTCTAACGCGCGTGATAGCTCGTTCCAGTCGAACAGGACGCTCCGTGATTAATCAGCTGAGTCTGACGACCCTCTGAGTGTCCGAAATCCTCGTGCGCGCGCTCCGGCCCTACAGCCCTCCAATCGCCACCCTCAGCCGATCAGGGCGCAGCGAGTATTTCAGGAGCTGAGCGCCGCTTGTTTGCAGTTCCTCGGCGAGTTTCACGGTGGAGAAGTTCATGATCAGAGGGAGGATGGGGTTGTACAGTGTGTTGTTTTTGCTGGTGTTGGATTGGTCTGTAGCTCAGGTTCAGAAGTGCCTGGTTAATGACGGTGATAAGATAGCATGTGGTAACTTGACTATCGGTAAAAGCGACTGTGAAGCTAAAAATTGCTGCTTTGATGTGACCAGCCAAAATCGCTGTTACTATGGGAATGAAGGTGGGTTTTGGGATCTTGAGCGTCTTCTATGATGAGCTTAACAGGCTTGGTTTACCAGCTCTTGCTTTCCTCCAGTGACTGTCCAGTGCACCAGGGATGGCCAGTTTGTGGTGGTCGTGTCCAAGAATGCCACCAGCCCTCAGCTGAGCCTGGATTCAGTCAGCCTGCAAGGGGGCAGGAGTGCCCCCTGTGGCCCTGTTAGCACCACTGCTGGCTTTGCCATGTTCCAGTTCCCAGTCAGTGCCTGTGGCACCAGCATGAAGGTGAGGGGCTTGATCCTTCAGCTGAGGATGTTGTTCCTGTGGTGATTCCTGACCTTGTTCATGTGTCCTTCCTCCAGACTGAAGGTGGTGCTGTGGTGTATGAGAACATGATGTCCTCAACATTTGCTGTGATTGGGGGACCTGCTGGCTCCATCACAAGGGACAGTTTCTACAAGTGAGTGAGCAGCTGCTGCTTCCCACAGTGCTCTGGTCTTGCTGGATCCCATGACTGCCTGCTTCTCTCTCCAGGCTGTTCTTCCAGTGCAGGTATGCAGACGATGACCTTGTTCCAGTGCGGGCTGTGGTCTACACGGTCTCCCCACCCCTTCCGGCAGTGTCTCCAGGACCTCTCCGTGTGGAGCTCAGGATTGCCAGAGGTAGCTGTCGGGCCTTGGGCTGTGTGAGCCGAGTGTGTGGGGCTTCTGCTGAACCCCGCTGCTGCTCTTGTCCTCAGGAGAGCTGTATGACTCCTACTACAGTGACCTGGACTACCCTGTGACCAAGGTGCTGCGGGATCCTGTGTATGTGGAGGTCCACATCTTGAACAGGACTGACCCCAACATTGTCCTGACCCTGGGGGACTGCTGGGCCACTTCCACTCCCAGTCCTCTCAGCCAGCCCAGCTGGAGCCTTCTGGTTGCTGGGTAACCTGACCCCTGTGGCTCAGACTGGCTTGTCTCAGTAGTGTCCCCTTGTGGCAGGGCTCACCCTCCCTGTTGCTGTCCTTGCAGGTGTCCCTATGGAGGTGACAACTACCAGACCACCTTGATCCCCGTGGGTGGCCCCTCAGGGCTGCCGTACCCAACGCACTACCAGCGCTTCATGATTCAGATGTTCACTTTTGTGGATCCTGCCTCTCAGGTTCCTCTGAAGGAGAAGGTAGGGAGCAGCTTGTGGGGAAGGAGGTGGTGGCTGGTCCTGGGCTGTGCAGTGACCCTTGCTGTACTCTCTCCAGGTGTTCATCCACTGTAGTGCAGCAGTGTGCCAGCCGACCGCTACTGACCGCTGTGTGCCCACCTGTGGCAGGAGGAGTGAGTTCTCTGGGGACAGGGCGGTTGTGCGCCAGTCAGCTGTGTGTATCCTTTCCTGATGCTGTTGTCCTGTCCTCTTGCAGGAAGAGCTGTTGCTCGAGTGGCAGAGGACTCCTCCAGAGAAACTGTGCTGGTGTCCAGTGGGGAAGTGATCCTGGTTGGATCTGAGCTTCCAGCTCTGGGTCAGCTGGATTCCCATCCTGAAGGTGAGGGAGGGGGATGGAGGCTGAGTGTCTGATCCTGTTCCCTGTGTCTGACCCCTCACTAAAGCTCTTCTCTCCACAGCACCCCGGTTCCTGAGCTATGGGCTGCTGGCAGTAGCTGCCTCCACTGTGCTTGTGGTCTGTTCTCTGGTGTTGGTGGCTGTGTGGAGATCTAGACCTCGCATCCGGAATACCAAGCCTAATCTGGAGTATGAATAAAGGCCTTGTTCTGAACTCCCTTGTGTACTTTTTTGTATGCTTCCCTCTTCTGTCAGCATTAAGTGCTGTAGTTCAGTGTCTATGTGAAGATGTCCCTGTAAGCCTCTTCAATGGCCGTGTTTTTCCATCTTTCATAGACAAGTACTTGCACTAGTTCTTGGCCACTGCTTTTTCTTGGAGTCTGTGGTCTTAATGATATTCCTTCGACTGGCCTGGATTCTAATTGACTGCACTTTGGGGGAGGGGGGAAATACCTATAGGGCTCATAACCAATTCCTCTTTCATCTCTCCAGCCCTCGGGCGCAAGTTGACAAACTTGCTCCCTCTCCCTTCTGAGTGAGTTCAGCCAATGCCCTCCTGTTCTAGTTCTTTAGAACAACACAGCAGGACCCAGGCAGCCAAACATTTCTAGTTTAATTACAATTAGTTTTTCCTTCAGCTACCTGGCAAAGGAAAAATTAAACCATGATTTAACTTGGGGACTAGTGCTGTGCATGAACAAGATGATTGTGACTTTCACCCAGTTCTCTACAGCCCGCGTCCAATAAAAGTGGTGGAGATGAGCCAGTTCCTAGCATAACTGAACATGCAAACTCCCCCTGCATGTACACTAGGCAGGAGTCCAACCCAATAGACACTCTTCAGATCAGTCCAGCTCTCTAAATCGATTTCAATGACTGTGTGTGTGTGTGTGTGCTATCGTGAAGACTTAAAGTAAAGCTATTCGTGTTTTCCACTGTAGAAGACTGACTCCTGAAGTCCCCACAACCAACATTTCAGCTGGGGGACAAAACACGTGTCGTCACTGCCCACAGATCTGGAGAAGGAAATACTGTATCACTACGAGTTTGTCTTTTCACTAGAGGGACACATTAAAGCCACGAAATATCTCATTTTCGGCAAATTCATTGAAATCATTTGTGCAAACCTTTCCCACATAATCAATAATGAGATCTTATGATGTACTGTATGTAAAGTGAGACGTTTTCGGACCAGGTCTTATCTTTTCTCACTAGTTCACCTCTGATCAGATCATTCTTAACATCTGGTGGCCAGCAGGCAAAAGCTCTAACAGGAAATATTAGACGCACGTACCGCAAAATACAGCCAGTGTCCTAGTGTAACTGACCGGGGGAAAGTTCGCCGGAAGTTCGAAAACGATTTTGGCACGCCTGTAGCGCTTTCACGAAACCTCCTAGGGTTACGAAAACACTTGCTTTGTGTATCAAGTACATTGTGAATGTTTTAATAGCCTTCACATTGTCGTTTTTAGCACTTTTTTGGACCACGCACGAATATTCTTTTGTCCATATCTTCGCAATGGAAGCACAGAACGCCTTCAAACCAAATGCATTTTAAAGACCACGACTTGTGGAAATGTCCACAGCCTCTACATCAAACTATCAGTGAGCTAATTATCTTTTTTTAAACCTCCGGTTTTTCATCGATGCGTAATTACGCACTAACTGGAACCCGGGGGGACCGCTGTGTACACACGTCCACAACGCGAGAAACACTGCTCAACACGGCTTCGTGCGAAAAAACCGTATATCACCATAGGAAGCAGAACAGCGCAGTCTCCAATTACCCAGACTGTAAGCACGGGAATAAAGTTTTGCTTGATTTCTGAAACCCTTTCTTTATGTCCTGTTTTCATTCAGGTAAGGGTCAACTATATTCACAATACTGACAGCAGAAAGATTCAAATATTCTTTACTCAGCAGCTTATTAAAAACAGCTCCCATGATTTTCAAACCGATTGTTTACACAGAAGACCGACACAGCTTTGCGTTCTGAATCTCTTTTTCTCGTGCTTCTATTTAATGTGGCACTATGCACTGGGATAGGGGAATGCTGTTCACAAGCCAATAGCTTGTGTCGTGAAAACGCTACAGGCGTGCCAAAATCGTTTTCGAACTTCAAGCTAACTTTACCCCGGTGTTTAACCGTAAGTATTCACTGTAAACAATGACCCGTCTATTCAGGAGAAATGAGTCTCCATGATCCTCCTTCACTTGAACTATAATGGCTTTTCCACGGGGTGGATTCAATATCCTGTCCTCCTGCGTGTGAGCTGACCGAGTTCGGGTCCTCGTGAAAATCTTCACTCTGCGAACCTGAACGTCATCACGTGCGAAAGTCTCGGTGGCTTTAAAAAGAAGGAGCTCGCAAACAGCAGGTATCGTGGTTTTGCGAGTTGTTTTCATTTCAAGATGTGGTTTTCTAGTGGTCTCGCCTTTCGGCTGTTGACCTTGCTGTTCCTCGCAGTTCTGTGTGATGCTGCGCAATGGCGCGCCCGCGCTAACGTCCAATCCGGCATCAGGCGCAAGGGGGTCGCCTTTCTGGACTCGCCTCTGCTGCCACGGCAGCAGAAGCAGCAGGTTATCCGGGCTGTGTCGGCGCAGTGCGGGGAGAGTACGATCGTGGTGCAGGTCAAGACAGACCTGTTCGGCACCGGGCAGCTGATCAACGCTTCGGATCTCAGCCTGGGAGACTGTGCGGTCACCCGGCAGGACACCGCGGCGCAGCTCCTGATCTTCGAGGCTGAGCTGCAGGCGTGTCGCAGTGTGCTGAGTGTAAGTGGTTCTGCCGTTGGGCAGCTTCGGGTTCTCGGCAGTTGGGTGACTGGATCTGTGATCTGTCTAGACTGTGGACGAGCAACTGGTGTACAGCTTCTCTCTCAACTACACCCCGAAGCCGCTGGCCAACACCCCCATAGTGAGAACGAATGGCGCTGTTGTGGGTATCGAGTGTCAGTACATGAGGTGAGTCCTGGAGGAGCAGCAGGGCTGCCTGCCTGGAGCTTGACTCCCTGCTGACACCTGCCTCCTGTGTGCTAGGCTCCACAATGTGAGCAGCAATGCCCTGAAGCCCACCTGGGTCCCCTACACCTCCACCAAGTCTGCTGAGGATCTGCTGGACTTCTCCCTGAGCCTCATGAGTGGTAGGTCTCCCCTGAGATGAAGCACGGTGTGACTGTACAGCCAGTGCAGTTGGATCGATGGGATCTGTGCTTGAGATTGGGGTTCCTTTCCCATCCAGATGACTGGCGCTCCCAGAGGTCCTCCAATGTGTTCTACCTGGGGGACGTCCTGAACATCGAAGCCTCCGTCACCCAGGCCAACCACCAGCCCCTTCGGCTCTTTGTGGACAGCTGCGTGGCCACCTTGGTCCCTGACCAGACCTCCACCCCCAGCTACTCCTTCATTGAGAACAAAGGGTGGGTGTGACCTCGGGTGGCTTGAGCTAGTGAATACTGCCTGCCGTCTCTCCAGTTCTACACTGCCTTCTCTCCTTTCAGGTGCCTGACTGACGCCAAATCCACAGGCTCCAGCTCGCAGTTCATGCCAAGAACCCAGGACACCAAGCTGCAGATGAAGCTGGATGCCTTCAGGTTCTATCAGGATGCCAGGAGCTCAGTGAGTACTTGATCCTTCTGCTTTTATGGGTTTGTGAAGGTTGTGGAACAGCATTTCCATTACAAGCCCCAGATGGAGGCCTGGGTGTAGCTTGATCCACTCGTGCTCTTGGCAGATCTACATCACCTGCCACCTGAAGGTGACTCCTGCTTCCCAGAGTGTGGACTCCCTGAACAAGGACTGCTACACTGAGGGCAGCAGGTCAGTGAGGAGGCAGGGGGCTGCTGTGTCCAGCTGGTGCTCAGGTGAGGGAGCTGCTCTGACCCTGTGTCCCTGCTGTAGGTGGAGATCAGTGGATGGGAGTGACCAGGTCTGCAGCTGCTGTGACTCGAGCTGTGTGCCAAGTGTACGATCCAGGTATTGGGGTGGCAGGAGCAGGAGGGACCTGGCTTCTACAGGGGGTAAGGCACCCTTGCTCTGCCGCTCATGGCATGGATCTCCTCGGGAAAGTGGGGGTCAAGCAGTGTGGTCTACAGCCAGGCTTGTCCTGCTCTTGTTGCAGCTCCTGAGTGGGAAGCTGATGCCACTGTTGGTCCCGTGTTTGTGCTGCAAGAGCAGGTTGCTGAGAGGCCAGTGGAGGCAGAAGGCCAGAGCTCCCAGCTAAGAGCAGAGGAGGGCAAGTCCACAGGTACTGGCAGGAGGTGCTGTCATGTCGGCTGGCCCCTCTCTGTGGCAGTGCCCACTTGCTGAGGCTCCTCTGTGCTTTCTTTCCAGGCCTGCCTGTGGAGGCTGTGATCCTGGCTGGTGTGGTGACTGCGGTGGGGCTGGTCTCTGCTGCTCTGCTGGGGACAGTCCTGCGCAGGAGGAAGCAACACAAACCCATGAACTGACTTGATGTGAATGAGCAATAAACTGGTTGCAAAGGGTCTCTTGTCATGAGCTGCTTCTTGCTGTGCTGGAGGGGGGGATCTGTATGGGTTGGGTATGAATGCTGTGCTGTCTGAGGCTATGGCCACTCTTCTTACAGCTCCTCCAGCAGACTCTACCTGCGGTTTGGAAGAACACCAGCTGTTCCTGTGGGAGTCTCAGGCTTGTTCCTTAGTATCTGCTCAATGGCAGAAGAGCAGGGACATCAAATCGGGGGGAACAACAGCTGCCCTTTCAAGCTTGCCTGGAGGAGAGTCCCACTAGTGCAGGAGCACTTATGCCATCTCCACCTTAGCCTTGGAGAGAGGATTTTAGGGCTGTTCATCTATTGAGGAGAAGATGTTGAACATACACCTATTAAATGCATACCTTAGATGCACAAATGTGGTCCTTAATTTGTCTAGAATGAAATTCTAATGTATATGACCATTATACATAAATGGTTGGAGATCTAGCATACAGATCCCTTTATTGGACATCAAAGGTGGGTGTAAAGACCCAGCCGAGAGCGTTTCAGTATTTTTACGTATAGCCGTGTTTTCCCTGTACCGTGTATGTACGTATATCGGACGAATCCATGTCCCTTTGGGCAGTAGAACATGGGATTAAAATGTAGGAATTTCTGTGAAACTACATGGGGACGCTAGGGACCGAGCTTCTCGTCTGTGCTGGTAGCGATTGTTCCTGCCCTTCCCAGGAGCAGTAGAATTTTACTCACAAACGGGTATCGTATTATCCAGCTTCATACCGGTCACAAGGAAACGAATGTTTCTTTCACAAGGGGAGAGACCCGGTATTCTAGCGGTTTTGTCGACCCAGTCTTCCCCCGGGGTTTCAGCACAAAACGCTGAACTCGCGGCTTTAACCTTCTCCGCTGGCCGGGAGAGTCGCCTGGCCCCTGTCACAGCCGCCGCGTGTTTTTCTAGCGCTCTTTCAAGAAAACATTCGCGCCAAACCAGTGGACGAATTCATGTTGAAATATTCTTACATCTCACTTTTCTGCTCGTTGGGGAGAGTAAAAACGATGTTTAGTAATACAGCGCAAAAACGCAGTATAATGTACTCTGCGTCTTTTCTGTTCAAATTCAAATGAACGTTAATAAGTTAAACGCCTGGCCTAAAACATTATCAATTGACGATTATAAATGAATTCTAGAAATAAAGGTAGAGCCAAATCGATCATTTAGGAGAAGTCCTCATTGATTGCAAAAGTTATGATGTCCTCATTTTTTCCTCAGATGTTAAGACTTTTGTTAAAATGAAAAAAAAAACTTTTAAAAATAGGGCTATATTTTTTTTCCTTGTTTGCCAATATGGAAGAGAAAGAGCATCCCTGCAAGTGTTTAAAAGTTTACTAAGAAGATTAATAAAAATTAGAGTTTAAATTGATTTTTGATTAGAAAAAGTAATAAAGATTCATTACTTTGGAGGCATGTGTCGAGTGTCGATGTTCGTCCCCACGTCCTCTTTCTTGAAAAACAAAATATGGTTACCCTAACAGACGCCATAAATTAGTTTTGAGTCAGATACATTAGTCTAACCCGCATGATATCTAATCTGCAATGCCAGAGTCTACGCGAAAAAGGGAAAAACAGAACAACATTTCAAAACTGCACACTCTCCCGCTAATAGCGAGTTAGCTAAAAGCAAAAAGAAAAGTGGAAAAACAAAAATCTCAGCTAGCGGCAGTCGGATTTCACGAGGCCTAATACAAAAGGGAAAGCGGCAATCATCG
Organism: Lepisosteus platostomus; assembly: GCF_059453375.1. Classification (NCBI taxonomy): domain Eukaryota; kingdom Metazoa; phylum Chordata; class Actinopteri; order Semionotiformes; family Lepisosteidae; genus Lepisosteus; species Lepisosteus platostomus. The sequence goes on along the minus strand of NC_142614.1, from coordinate 8,152,341 downwards.
CTACGTCTGGCTAAACACAACAAGTCATTCAGGGATCGAAACGATCATGTGAGACGAGGTCATCACTAAAAGAAGCAATAGACGCCACACATATTTAGTTTTGAGTCGGAGACCTAGGTCTAACGCGCGTGATAGCTCGTTCCAGTCGAACAGGACGCTCCGTGATTAATCAGCTGAGTCTGACGACCCTCTGAGTGTCCGAAATCCTCGTGCGCGCGCTCCGGCCCTACAGCCCTCCAATCGCCACCCTCAGCCGATCAGGGCGCAGCGAGTATTTCAGGAGCTGAGCGCCGCTTGTTTGCAGTTCCTCGGCGAGTTTCACGGTGGAGAAGTTCATGATCAGAGGGAGGATGGGGTTGTACAGTGTGTTGTTTTTGCTGGTGTTGGATTGGTCTGTAGCTCAGGTTCAGAAGTGCCTGGTTAATGACGGTGATAAGATAGCATGTGGTAACTTGACTATCGGTAAAAGCGACTGTGAAGCTAAAAATTGCTGCTTTGATGTGACCAGCCAAAATCGCTGTTACTATGGGAATGAAGGTGGGTTTTGGGATCTTGAGCGTCTTCTATGATGAGCTTAACAGGCTTGGTTTACCAGCTCTTGCTTTCCTCCAGTGACTGTCCAGTGCACCAGGGATGGCCAGTTTGTGGTGGTCGTGTCCAAGAATGCCACCAGCCCTCAGCTGAGCCTGGATTCAGTCAGCCTGCAAGGGGGCAGGAGTGCCCCCTGTGGCCCTGTTAGCACCACTGCTGGCTTTGCCATGTTCCAGTTCCCAGTCAGTGCCTGTGGCACCAGCATGAAGGTGAGGGGCTTGATCCTTCAGCTGAGGATGTTGTTCCTGTGGTGATTCCTGACCTTGTTCATGTGTCCTTCCTCCAGACTGAAGGTGGTGCTGTGGTGTATGAGAACATGATGTCCTCAACATTTGCTGTGATTGGGGGACCTGCTGGCTCCATCACAAGGGACAGTTTCTACAAGTGAGTGAGCAGCTGCTGCTTCCCACAGTGCTCTGGTCTTGCTGGATCCCATGACTGCCTGCTTCTCTCTCCAGGCTGTTCTTCCAGTGCAGGTATGCAGACGATGACCTTGTTCCAGTGCGGGCTGTGGTCTACACGGTCTCCCCACCCCTTCCGGCAGTGTCTCCAGGACCTCTCCGTGTGGAGCTCAGGATTGCCAGAGGTAGCTGTCGGGCCTTGGGCTGTGTGAGCCGAGTGTGTGGGGCTTCTGCTGAACCCCGCTGCTGCTCTTGTCCTCAGGAGAGCTGTATGACTCCTACTACAGTGACCTGGACTACCCTGTGACCAAGGTGCTGCGGGATCCTGTGTATGTGGAGGTCCACATCTTGAACAGGACTGACCCCAACATTGTCCTGACCCTGGGGGACTGCTGGGCCACTTCCACTCCCAGTCCTCTCAGCCAGCCCAGCTGGAGCCTTCTGGTTGCTGGGTAACCTGACCCCTGTGGCTCAGACTGGCTTGTCTCAGTAGTGTCCCCTTGTGGCAGGGCTCACCCTCCCTGTTGCTGTCCTTGCAGGTGTCCCTATGGAGGTGACAACTACCAGACCACCTTGATCCCCGTGGGTGGCCCCTCAGGGCTGCCGTACCCAACGCACTACCAGCGCTTCATGATTCAGATGTTCACTTTTGTGGATCCTGCCTCTCAGGTTCCTCTGAAGGAGAAGGTAGGGAGCAGCTTGTGGGGAAGGAGGTGGTGGCTGGTCCTGGGCTGTGCAGTGACCCTTGCTGTACTCTCTCCAGGTGTTCATCCACTGTAGTGCAGCAGTGTGCCAGCCGACCGCTACTGACCGCTGTGTGCCCACCTGTGGCAGGAGGAGTGAGTTCTCTGGGGACAGGGCGGTTGTGCGCCAGTCAGCTGTGTGTATCCTTTCCTGATGCTGTTGTCCTGTCCTCTTGCAGGAAGAGCTGTTGCTCGAGTGGCAGAGGACTCCTCCAGAGAAACTGTGCTGGTGTCCAGTGGGGAAGTGATCCTGGTTGGATCTGAGCTTCCAGCTCTGGGTCAGCTGGATTCCCATCCTGAAGGTGAGGGAGGGGGATGGAGGCTGAGTGTCTGATCCTGTTCCCTGTGTCTGACCCCTCACTAAAGCTCTTCTCTCCACAGCACCCCGGTTCCTGAGCTATGGGCTGCTGGCAGTAGCTGCCTCCACTGTGCTTGTGGTCTGTTCTCTGGTGTTGGTGGCTGTGTGGAGATCTAGACCTCGCATCCAGAATACCAAGCCTAATCTGGAGTATGAATAAAGGCCTTGTTCTGAACTCCCTTGTGTACTTTTTTGTATGCTTCCCTCTTCTGTCAGCATTAAGTGCTGTAGTTCAGTGTCTATGTGAAGATGTCCCTGTAAGCCTCTTCAATGGCCGTGTTTTTCCATCTTTCATAGACAAGTACTTGCACTAGTTCTTGGCCACTGCTTTTTCTTGGAGTCTGTGGTCTTAATGATATTCCTTCGACTGGCCTGGATTCTAATTGACTGCACTTTGGGGGAGGGGGGAAATACCTATAGGGCTCATAACCAATTCCTCTTTCATCTCTCCAGCCCTCGGGCGCAAGTTGACAAACTTGCTCCCTCTCCCTTCTGAGTGAGTTCAGCCAATGCCCTCCTGTTCTAGTTCTTTAGAACAACACAGCAGGACCCAGGCAGCCAAACATTTCTAGTTTGATTACAATTAGTTTTTCCTTCAGCTACCTGGCAAAGGAAAAATTAAACCATGATTTAACTTGGGGACTAGTGCTGTGCATGAACAAGATGATTGTGACTTTCACCCAGTTCTCTACAGCCCGCGTCCAATAAAAGTGGTGGAGATGAGCCAGTTCCTAGCATAACTGAACATGCAAACTCCCCCTGCATGTACACTAGGCAGGAGTCCAACCCAATAGACACTCTTCAGATCAGTCCAGCTCTCTAAATCGATTTCAATGACTGTGTGTGTGTGTGTGTGCTATCGTGAAGACTTAAAGTAAAGCTATTCGTGTTTTCCACTGTAGAAGACTGACTCCTGAAGTCCCCACAACCAACATTTCAGCTGGGGGACAAAACACGTGTCGTCACTGCCCACAGATCTGGAGAAGGAAATACTGTATCACTACGAGTTTGTCTTTTCACTAGAGGGACACATTAAAGCCACGAAATATCTCATTTTCGGCAAATTCATTGAAATCATTTGTGCAAACCTTTCCCACATAATCAATAATGAGATCTTATGATGTACTGTATGTAAAGTGAGACGTTTTCGGACCAGGTCTTATCTTTTCTCACTAGTTCACCTCTGATCAGATCATTCTTAACATCTGGTGGCCAGCAGGCAAAAGCTCTAACAGGAAATATTAGACGCACGTACCGCAAAATACAGCCAGTGTCCTAGTGTAACTGACCGGGGGAAAGTTCGCCGGAAGTTCGAAAACGATTTTGGCACGCCTGTAGCGCTTTCACGAAACCTCCTAGGGTTACGAAAACACTTGCTTTGTGTATCAAGTACATTGTGAATGTTTTAATAGCCTTCACATTGTCGTTTTTAGCACTTTTTTGGACCACGCACGAATATTCTTTTGTCCATATCTTCGCAATGGAAGCACAGAACGCCTTCAAACCAAATGCATTTTAAAGACCACGACTTGTGGAAATGTCCACAGCCTCTACATCAAACTATCAGTGAGCTAATTATCTTTTTTTAAACCTCCGGTTTTTCATCGATGCGTAATTACGCACTAACTGGAACCCGGGGGGACCGCTGTGTACACACGTCCACAACGCGAGAAACACTGCTCAACACGGCTTCGTGCGAAAAAACCGTATATCACCATAGGAAGCAGAACAGCGCAGTCTCCAATTACCCAGACTGTAAGCACGGGAATAAAGTTTTGCTTGATTTCTGAAACCCTTTCTTTATGTCCTGTTTTCATTCAGGTAAGGGTCAACTATATTCACAATACTGACAGCAGAAAGATTCAAATATTCTTTACTCAGCAGCTTATTAAAAACAGCTCCCATGATTTTCAAACCGATTGTTTACACAGAAGACCGACACAGCTTTGCGTTCTGAATCTCTTTTTCTCGTGCTTCTATTTAATGTGGCACTATGCACTGGGATAGGGGAATGCTGTTCACAAGCCAATAGCTTGTGTCGTGAAAACGCTACAGGCGTGCCAAAATCGTTTTCGAACTTCAAGCTAACTTTACCCCGGTGTTTAACCGTAAGTATTCACTGTAAACAATGACCCGTCTATTCAGGAGAAATGAGTCTCCATGATCCTCCTTCACTTGAACTATAATGGCTTTTCCACGGGGTGGATTCAATATCCTGTCCTCCTGCGTGTGAGCTGACCGAGTTCGGGTCCTCGTGAAAATCTTCACTCTGCGAACCTGAACGTCATCACGTGCGAAAGTCTCGGTGGCTTTAAAAAGAAGGAGCTCGCAAACAGCAGGTATCGTGGTTTTGCGAGTTGTTTTCATTTCAAGATGTGGTTTTCTAGTGGTCTCGCCTTTCGGCTGTTGACCTTGCTGTTCCTCGCAGTTCTGTGTGATGCTGCGCAATGGCGCGCCCGCGCTAACGTCCAATCCGGCATCAGGCGCAAGGGGGTCGCCTTTCTGGACTCGCCTCTGCTGCCACGGCAGCAGAAGCAGCAGGTTATCCGGGCTGTGTCGGCGCAGTGCGGGGAGAGTACGATCGTGGTGCAGGTCAAGACAGACCTGTTCGGCACCGGGCAGCTGATCAACGCTTCGGATCTCAGCCTGGGAGACTGTGCGGTCACCCGGCAGGACACCGCGGCGCAGCTCCTGATCTTCGAGGCTGAGCTGCAGGCGTGTCGCAGTGTGCTGAGTGTAAGTGGTTCTGCCGTTGGGCAGCTTCGGGTTCTCGGCAGTTGGGTGACTGGATCTGTGATCTGTCTAGACTGTGGACGAGCAACTGGTGTACAGCTTCTCTCTCAACTACACCCCGAAGCCGCTGGCCAACACCCCCATAGTGAGAACGAATGGCGCTGTTGTGGGTATCGAGTGTCAGTACATGAGGTGAGTCCTGGAGGAGCAGCAGGGCTGCCTGCCTGGAGCTTGACTCCCTGCTGACACCTGCCTCCTGTGTGCTAGGCTCCACAATGTGAGCAGCAATGCCCTGAAGCCCACCTGGGTCCCCTACACCTCCACCAAGTCTGCTGAGGATCTGCTGGACTTCTCCCTGAGCCTCATGAGTGGTAGGTCTCCCCTGAGATGAAGCACGGTGTGACTGTACAGCCAGTGCAGTTGGATCGATGGGATCTGTGCTTGAGATTGGGGTTCCTTTCCCATCCAGATGACTGGCGCTCCCAGAGGTCCTCCAATGTGTTCTACCTGGGGGACGTCCTGAACATCGAAGCCTCCGTCACCCAGGCCAACCACCAGCCCCTTCGGCTCTTTGTGGACAGCTGCGTGGCCACCTTGGTCCCTGACCAGACCTCCACCCCCAGCTACTCCTTCATTGAGAACAAAGGGTGGGTGTGACCTCGGGTGGCTTGAGCTAGTGAATACTGCCTGCCGTCTCTCCAGTTCTACACTGCCTTCTCTCCTTTCAGGTGCCTGACTGACGCCAAATCCACAGGCTCCAGCTCGCAGTTCATGCCAAGAACCCAGGACACCAAGCTGCAGATGAAGCTGGATGCCTTCAGGTTCTATCAGGATGCCAGGAGCTCAGTGAGTACTTGATCCTTCTGCTTTTATGGGTTTGTGAAGGTTGTGGAACAGCATTTCCATTACAAGCCCCAGATGGAGGCCTGGGTGTAGCTTGATCCACTCGTGCTCTTGGCAGATCTACATCACCTGCCACCTGAAGGTGACTCCTGCTTCCCAGAGTGTGGACTCCCTGAACAAGGACTGCTACACTGAGGGCAGCAGGTCAGTGAGGAGGCAGGGGGCTGCTGTGTCCAGCTGGTGCTCAGGTGAGGGAGCTGCTCTGACCCTGTGTCCCTGCTGTAGGTGGAGATCAGTGGATGGGAGTGACCAGGTCTGCAGCTGCTGTGACTCGAGCTGTGTGCCAAGTGTACGATCCAGGTATTGGGGTGGCAGGAGCAGGAGGGACCTGGCTTCTACAGGGGGTAAGGCACCCTTGCTCTGCCGCTCATGGCATGGATCTCCTCAGGAAAGTGGGGGGGTCTACAGCCAGGCTTGTCCTGCTCTTGTTGCAGCTCCTGAGTGGGAAGCTGATGCCACTGTTGGTCCCGTGTTTGTGCTGCAAGAGCAGGTTGCTGAGAGGCCAGTGGAGGCAGAAGGCCGGAGCTCCCAGCTAAGAGCAGAGAAGGGCAAAGCCACAGGTATTGGCAGGAGGTGCTGTCACGTCAGCTGGCCCCTCTCTGTGGCAGTGCCCACTTGTTGAGGCTCCTCTGTGCTTTCTTTCCAGGCCTGCCTGTGTAGGCTGTGATCCTGGCTGGTGTGGTGACTGCGGTGGGGCTGGTCTCTGCTGCTCTGCTGGGGACAGTCCTGCGCAGGAGGAAGCAACAGAAACCCATGAACTGACTTGATGTGAATGAGCAATAAACTGGTTGCAAAGGGTCTCTTGTCATGAGCTGCTTCTTGCTGTGCTGGAGGGGGGAACTGTATGGGTTGGGTATGAATGCTGTGCTGTCTAAGGCTACTGCCACTCTCTGTTACTCTTCACTCTTACAGTTAGTCCAGCAGACCTGACCTGTGGTTTGGAAGAACACTAGCTGTTCAGGTTCCTGTGGGAGTCTCAGGCTTGTTCCTTAGTATCTGCTCAATGGCAGAAGAGCAGGGACACAAAATCATGGTGGGGGAAACAGCTGCCCTTTCAAGCTTGCCTGGAGGAGAGTCCTACTTGTGCAGGAGAACTTATGCCATCTCCACAGTATCTTTGCAGAGAGGACTTTAGGACTGTTTATGGTCCTTTTGGGCAGTAGACTATAGGATTAAAATGTCATTTCTGTGGAACTGCATGGTGATGCTAAGGACTGAAATGCTTGTCTCAGTGGGATGCAATTGTTCCTGCCCTTCACAAGAGAAGTAGAATTTTATTCACCAACAGGAGCCATATGACATCTCTAGTATTACTAGCTTTGACTTGAAGTAGCTCTTACCTTTAGGCACTACTTTAAGGCCATAACTGAGATGCTCCTCCTCAACTGTGGAGGGTGGCCAAATGGATTTTGGAAATCCTGCACAGGTTAATAGAATGTCTTGGTTTTTTTTTTTAAAAAAAACCAATGTTTAATGTGGAGACCTGGTCTACAAGTGATGCTACTCTAGGTCCCCCTTAGTCTCCAAGAGCAGGGAGACATCAGCCCTGCTGTGGAATCTGAAGCCCAGAGGCTCCACCTGAAAAGAGTACAAAGGAATGAGTAAGGAGGCTAATCCTGTTTCTGTGCTTGTCTCTCTATCCTCTCACAGGTTTCTCTTCTGATGTTCTGATCCAGGCTGGGTGGTGATTGCTGTGGGCCCTGTCTGCATTGCTATGCTGTGAACTGTCCTGTCCAGGAGGCATAACTAAGCAAAGCCATGAGTTGACGAAACTAAATAAATATTGGAGCACAACGTGATCTGTCTCTCCTATGGGTTTCTTATCCAGCTTTGATTGACAATCTCTTCTGAGTCTCTGCTTGAATCCTAATGCTTGAAATAGGCTTCCAGACATAATTTAGTTTGCTTACAGCTAGAAGGAAGTTTACTGTGTTATTGGGGGCGGTGTCAAGTGCAGCCCTTTGCTGTAGGGTGCCTCTGAGATTAAGACTGTAATTATTTCATCCCCCTTCATAATGCTCTGATCACTCTTACTGCAATGAAAACAGCTGTTAGCAAGAGTTTGGATGGGCAAGACACTTGGCTTACTTTAATGAGGCTGGAAGTACCTGGCAGCTACAGTCAACAAGCTTAATGCCCTTTCTGCAGTGCATATTTCCCCTAAAGTGCACAAATAGTAAGGGGAGCTGACCCAAACGCTCAGCAAGGCACCTTAGTACTATATTCTGGGCTGCACTTGGTCATGCTGCAATCACACTCTGTCCCTTTGACAGATTCTTGCACTTTGTCAATGCTGAGTAGCTGTCTCTGTAACCTTTGTTCTGGGGGTCATATCTGTAGTCCTTGAGGAGCAGTGACCAACCAAGCATGTTGTAGGATTATATTCTCCGTGTACTAGACTTCTCTAAGACCGGGGATGACTATTCAGACTGTAATACAGAACATTGGAAGTGGTATCTTCTTGAGTGCAGCCATGCAATATGGTGTTAAATCTGAGTCAATATGAGTGAAGCTAATAGTCTTCCTCAACTGGGTACGGGTGCAGTGATAAAACTATTGAGGATCTTGGCTTGGGAATCCTTTCTAAATTTGGAGGTCTTCAATCTCAAACATGGAGTTTAGAATGTTTTCCTGACCCATTGAAATGGTTGTATAATGAACACAAATTAAAGAGCAACACTCACAATCAATATATTCTGGTGGGCATCTGTGCCCTTGGGAATCCATCACAGTGTGCAGTGTCCGGTTTTTCATGGTAGTATTTCTCATGACCCTGCTGTGTGATTTTTGCAGTATAACTCTCTCTCATCCTAGCGTTAATCCCGCATCAGCAGGGTCCGCTTGTCGGCCCGTCTCCATTTAGTGGTTTGAACCAAATCTTTGAGCTGACGTTGCCATTAAATGCGACGAGAATACTCCAACCGGCGCGTCGCTCCGCCTGCCATCGGAGGGGGGTGGGGGAAGAGGAGAACAAAGTAATGTAGCCAATTCATAGAGGGGGATTATTAGGAGGCATGGCAGGACGCCGGGGTTACACCCCTACTCTTTTCGAGAAACGCCCTGGGATTTTTAATGACCACAGAGAGTCCTCGGTTTTACATCTTATCCGAAAGACGGCGCTTGTTTACAGTATAGTGTCCCTGTCACTATACTGGGGCATTAGGACCCACGTGGGTCCTGGACAGGACAGTTCACAGCACAGCAATGCAGACAGGGCCCACAGCAATCACCAACCAGCCTGGATCAGAACATCAGAAGAGAAACCTGTGAGAGGATAGAGAGACTAGCACAGTATCCATACAAACCATATACTCATTCCTTTGTACTCTTCTGTTTTCAGATGGAGCCTCTGGGCTTCAGGTTCCACAGCAGGGGTGGTGTCCCCCTGCTCTTGGAGAATGATAAGGGGACCTAGAGTAGCATCACCTGTAGACCAGGTCTCCAGATTAAACATTAGTTTAAAAAAAAAAACCAAGACATTCCATTAACCTGTGCAGGATTTCCAACTTAATTAGTATTTCCAAAATCCATTTGGCCACCCTCCACAGTTGAGGAGGAGCATCTCAGTTATGGCCTTAAAGTAGTGCCTAAAGATAAGATCTACTTCAAGTCAAAGCTAGTAATACTAGAGATGTCATATGGCTCCTGTTGGTGAATAAAATTCTACTTCTCTTGTGAAGGGCAGGAACAATTGTGACCTGCTCAGACAAGCATTTCAGTCCCTAGCATCGCCATGCAGTTCCACAGAAATGACATTTTAATCCTATAGTCTACTGCCCAAAGGGACCATAAACTGTCCTAAAATCCTCTCTGCAAGGATACTGGGGAGACTCCACAAATTCTCCTGCACTAAAAGGACTCTCCTCCAGGCAAGCTTGAAAGGGCACCTGTTGTTCCCCCATGATTTTGTGTCCCTGCTCTTCTGCAATTAAGCAGATACTAATGAACAAGCCTGAGACTCCAACAGGTACATGAACAGCTGGTGTTCTTCCAAACCATAGGTCAAGTCTGCTGGACTAACTGTCAGAAGAGTGAACAGTAACAGTGAGAGTGGCAGTAGCCTTAGACAGCACAGCATTCATACCCAACCCATACAGGTCCCCCCTGCAGTACAGCAAGAAGCAGCTTGCTGTGCTGCAGCACCCCCTGCTGGCCTAACTAACACCTCTTCCAGCAGCAACCTTAGTTTTTCCCAGGTCTCCCATCCAGGTACTGACCAGGTTCACACCTGCTGAGCTTCAGTGGGTTTTTATATAACTGTTTATATAAAACAGTTATATAAAGGGTTTAGTATAACTGTTCTACACCAAAGCACCACCTTCAGTCTGGAGGAAAGCAGTGTTTCATGCTAAAATAAGAGGATGTTACTCTCCTGATGTTCAGCAGGTGTCAGTATTCTTGCAGCACGCATGCATTGCTCCATGTTTACCACATGTGTCTTAAACTAGGGGCCTCAGGTTGAATTCATGAAAGTGTGAATGCCTCGTGATTTTTATTCCAATACGAGTAGTCAGTTATACAATTAACCCAATTATTTTCAAAGACTTGTAGAGGAATTGTCTGAGGGCGTTTTACACTTGGTTGCCCAAAACATTCACTTCACTAAAGGACCAGTAACTGTGCTTACAAAACATCTTTGGGGTTAGAACTATCCCCATTAGGAAGTTATTAAACAATTGGGCCAATTCTGTAACTGAGAGTGCAAGCCTGGAACAATTCCAGAAACTAGGTTTTCCGGAAACTGTGTTTTAGACCCCATATTAAGCACAGCACACGTTTCTGAGCTCGTACTGTAGATGTTTAGTTCAGATTGCAGTGTTTAAAATAAGGAGACCCGCATTTACCGTAAATGACTTAACGTTATTCACGAGAACAGCATTAATCCAGGAATTAACAATAAAGCTGCTGTCCGAAAGACAGCGATGTTAAACGACAAAATGTATTCAACAAAAGCTGTGAACGGAACCTTTTCCTTATTCGATGTGATTTCACATAATAATCAATTAGACAATGCGGTGTCGTCACGAACAGAAAGAAATAGTCGATTTTATTACCTTTACAACTTCTCTCCCTTTTAAGTCACTTAACACAAATTGAATTGCGGAGGGTAAACGATCTTTTCACTGTCTATTAACTGAGTGACGAGAGCCCTGTGTCAATTATTCAAAATCAAAGCAACAGCGGTCCCACCTGGGACTTTTAGTGACGCACCCATCAGGTCCGCTTGATTGAACAGCTGTGCCCGCTGTCCTGCCCTGTATAAATAAGAACGAGTGCGTACTTGGGTATCGTGGTTGGTGGTTCTAATACTTCAAGTGCAGTTGGGCGAATAATGGGGTCTTTATTCAAAACGCTGTATGTTTGGGGAGTTCTGTTGTTGATGGGCGGCTATTGCTACAGCTGGCGGATTAGCAACAAGGAAATCCCGAAGCCCAGCACTCGAGCCAGAGTGCGCCCCTACCAGTCCGGGCACTCCTATCGTAAAGGGCAGGCCATGGTATCTCTTTCCCTGCAGGGCGAGGGAAGAGCTTCTGCAGCGGGCAAGACCGTCACCGTGCAGTGCCACGAGGCTACCGTGGATATCACGGTCAGCGCCGACCTTTACGGCATCGGCACGCCCGTCCGCGCCGAGGAGTTGCGGCTCGGCCCACTCTCGGCTGGCGGCTCCTGCGGCGCGGCGGCGGCGGCCGGGTCCGGGGGCTCGTTCCTCATCCGCGCCAACCTGAGCGACTGCGGCACCGCGCTCTCGGTAAGAAACCGAAGCCCTAGGGCGCCGCACTGTGAGGGGCTACGGCTGAACTGAAGAGAAGGGTGGGACTTGGAATAGTAGCGGGTCCCTTGCGAATGCAGCTTCTGTGCGGATTCGGGCAGCGCTATGGTTCTGTTCGGTTGCCTTGCGCCGATGTCCTGGTGTCCTCTAAAAGCTCGTATAGGCGCACTGTTGCTGTCGGCTTCCGACTCGCGAGTCCACGCTGATCTCCTGTTCTGCTCCTAGTTTGTGGGTGAGCTGCTGATTTACACCAATCAGCTTTTCTACACGCCCGCCCCCTCTCCCGGCGGAATTATAAGGATGAACGGCGCAGCCATTCCCATCGAGTGCCGTTATGCCAGGTGGGTGGTGTTTGCTGGCCTGAACCGTAACGTCTGAGCTGCTTGCAGCCCTGAGTTTTAACCCACCCCTGGTCTTGGCATTATGGGTAAACTATCCTGAGTCTCCTGTTCATTCTTAGGAGATACAACGTGAGCAGCAATGCTCTGAAGCCAACCTGGGTCCCCTTCACCTCCACCAAGTCTGCAGAGGATGTCCTGGACTTCACTCTGATACTCATGAACGGTACTCTTTTTCTTAATGTGCTTCTGTAGATCCTGCTGGCCATTGGCAGAGGGAATGTGCAGGAGACTTGACTTCACTCAAAGTACAAGTACTGTATAGGAGAGTTGAGTGTCCAGAAAAGCACTGTACATTACAGGTCAGGGAGGGGAGTCCCCTCCTCTACCTGGATGATGCACCAGTACACTTGACCTGCCTCTTCTCTTGATGGGCAAGAGAACAGTAATGAAGTTGATCTATAGATTAGGAAGCCATGATTGCTGTAAACCAGAGGGGAATTTAGAGGTTTCTATTAATCAACCTAATCTGTCTCATTTAATGCAGATGACTGGAGCTCCCAGAGGTCCTCCAATGTGTTCTACCTGGGGGATGTCCTGAACATCGAAGCCTCTGTCACCCTGGGCAACCACCAGCCCCTGCGGCTCTTTGTGGACAGCTGCGTGGCCACCTTGGTCCCTGACCAGGCCTCCACCCCCAGCTACTCCTTCATTGAGAACTATGGGTGGGCATTAAATGTCACTAATGGGCCTAAGCCCCAGTAAGTCAGGTTATATACCTTCTCCATGCCCACTTGCTGTAATTACAGGTGCCTGACTGATGCCAGAGTGACCAGCTCCAGCTCTCAGTTCATGCCAAGGTCAGTGGACACCAAGCTGCAGATGAAGCTGGATGCCTTCAGGTTCCATCGGGATCCCCGGAGCTCAGTGAGTTTTCCAGCCTCTGTTCAACTGGAATCTGAGCTGGTGTGGCTTGGCTGTGAGCTTCTGGTCTGTTCCAGATCTACATCACCTGCCGCCTGAAAGTGGCTCCAGTCTCCCAGGTGGACATGAAGAACAAAGCCTGCTCCTATACTGGTGGGAGGTGGGTCTCAGTTGTCCATTGACTTGTTGGTCTCCCCTGTGTGGATCCTCATGCAGTGTCTCTCCTAGGTGGAAGTCAGCTGATAGGAGCGATCAGGTCTGTGGTTGCTGTGATTCCAGCTGTGGGAGTGGCTTCAAATCCCGGGCTTCTCTCCGCTGGAAGAGAGGGGACTTGTCTTCCACGACTTGTAGGTTTCTTTCCTGTTTTAGCCATATTCCCTGGGTTTCTGTCTCTTGAGGGTGATGTGTATTGCAGGGTTGGACTGGAAGAGTGATGCTACAGTGGGTCCCCTAGTTGTTTTGGATGGGATGCAGGACCCTTTGGAAGAAGCTTTTGTCTGAATGATGGGGCTGATAACCTGGTGGGTGAGAGGCTTTGAGTTTTACACTTGGGGTGGGGGGGGGAAATAAACTGTTCTAGATTTATACAGTTGTTCAAAGTCTTACAGACTTTTCTTCCCCTCTTTTCCATTAGGATCTTCTGGGACCCTGGTCAGACAAGAACAGTCTCTGGTTAGCAGGTGTCTCTCCTCTGAGAATGAGCCTTTGTCCACCTTGTACCTGACAATGAAAATAAAAAGTAAAATTACTACCATCTCTTGAGTGAATTATGGATGCCAGTACCACACTGCAATACTCTGTACTTTAAGGAGTGTAAAGGTTGGGTTGTCTTTCAGCATGCTTTATTTAGGCTGAACACGGTTTAGCACCTGCATGTTCTATTTGTTGACTTGACCATTCTGTTGTCCAAAATGGTGGTTCTTGGTTTTTTTTTTTTCCTGCTCTATAATGGATGGGTCAAGTCCATAATGTATAAATGGATCTTGTTTCTGGGATCCTCTTCTTAAGGTGAGAGCAACTGAAACTACTTGTTCAAACTAATCCAGCAAGTAGCCATAATAGACATGGTGTGCTATAGTCTAGATGACCTGGAAGCTTTACTGTAGACTCTAGGAAACAAGTTTTAATTAGGTGTGGCACAAATAAGAGTGCTGGGACCTCATTTATCAAGGTCAATGTGTAGTTGTCACTCTCCTTTTCCTCTATTAAGGAATTAAGTCTCTGCTCTAGAAGCACTAAGTGAAAGTCAAGCCTGTGCATAGGACAGGTTCAGGAATTTTGCGTGGGGGGGGAGACTCTAAATGTTAAGACTTGTGAATTCAGTGTGCTGCAATGCCTAATAAAGTAGAACATTGGTAGGGTTGTCTTACAGGAAGAATTCCTAATGTGTTTGTCCTAAGCAGACCAATCAGATCCATTTATGAACTTTAAGAGACTGCCCTATGCTGACAAGATGAAGGAACTGAACCTGTATCCTGTTGGAGAGGCCTGGACATGCTGTGTAGATAATATCAAATCCATTGTGTATTGACTATCTGTCATCCCAGTGGGCTTTCTTCTCTTGTCAGGAAGAGTTGATCTTAATCCAGAAGGCTCAAGGGGAAATGACAAGGAAGTGCTTTTAAAACTGAACAAGGCTCATTCTTTAGTCAAGCATGGGTGAAAGTTGCTGCCATTTCCCATCTTCTGGGGAAACTGCTCCCTGTTTCCTGATGCAGGGTTTGATAGCAGCTGCTGCCCCAGCATCCAATTGATCTGAATTGTTTTTTTCATACTGAAATGTTTCCACCCTCATTGGTAGCATAGAGTTTGGTGTGAGTCAATACAGCGAGGATGTGCACAGTATCTTCAATCCATTTTCACCACGATCTGATTCGGTTTCAGGTTTTCTGTAGACTTTAGCAATGTATTCCATTTCAGTTGCGGACTTGCCTATTGGAACTTTCCCTGTCTTTCAGTTGTGGAGATTGGGATGCCGCAACAGATCTGACCAGATCAGAACTCCTTTATAGTCTGCTGCGCACAGATTTACCCTGAAAAAGTAGCATGAAGTCTCGCCATTAAGACCTGACGCATTCTTTGAGAAATTAACGATTATCCCACTCCAAAATACTAATGTAGCTGGAAAAAATCTGTCCTTTGTCGGCTCTCGGGTCAGATATACAGGACAGAAATTTTCAAGAGTGCGACTGTTCTTGGTACTGATAGAAGCACCGTTAACCACTTCCTGAGACAGTCTCTGAAAACAGGAAGTTTGGAAATGTTCAAAGGTGAGTTTTGTGTGTAACATGAGACAGGAATCTCATTTAATGGGGTGTTTTAGGGAGAAAAAAAATTAGTTACAAGAAAACTACCCTCTGCTGCTCTATGTAGCTTTTTTGTCTTATTACATTGTGGTGTTTTTCTAACGTAACAGATCAGCCTCCACAGAAACAAAATGCCTGGTTGACCACATATCATTTGAAACAATTTGGAGGAAAAGGACATCCCAGGTACAAGATTAAACCAACTTCGGCCAGATAAAACTGCAAAATAAGTCAGTTCAGCGCTATTCTTCAAGTATGAGGGCTTTATTTTTCAGTGCTCGTATTAATTATGCATTCAACCTTAAGTCAGCTTATTTACCCCCCAACATATTAAAGTTCTGAAAACATTGCGTCATTTACGTTTGTACATTTAATCGCTAACGTCCAAGCTGCTGGTGTTTAAGAGCCCAGCTCATTTAGGTCCATTACATACTGTAACTGAGGCGTGTGAGATGTTTGCAGGACAAACTGTGTTTAATTAGGCATTCTCAACACCTCGTAAAAATCTGGTCCTCCTGCCTTATTCACGCAGCTTGACAGAACCAGGCAGAGACACATAAATAGAAGCGGTTGAGCACTTGGAGGTTGTGTGGATTCGCTTTTTTGCTAGTTAGTCAGCATCATGAGTGTTTTAGTGTATTCAGTGGCGCTATTGGTGCACTGCGATGATGCGCTTTTCCCGGCTCGCTGAGATTGGCTCTTGGGAGCAAGAGGGCAGTGTTTTTTCGACTCTCCTCTGCCCAACATGTTGTCCGGGCCTTCTCGGCGGCGTGCGGGGAGAGCAAAATCGTGGTGGAAGTCAAGAGAGACCTCTTCGGTACTAGCCAGCTGATCAAGATCTCGGGTATCAGCCTGGGAGACTGTGCGGTCACCCTGCAGAATGACTGGGCGCAGACCTTGATTTTCGAGACGCCGCGGTACAGGGGTGTCGCAGTACACCGACGGTACAGCTTAAAGGCTTTTCATCTGTTTTCCGTATCGTCCCCCCCCCCCCCCGAATCCTAAACGTTTCCTCTCACGCCTTCATCTTTTTTTTTTAAGACTTGAAAACCAGCTCGTCTATAACTTCTCCCTCAACTACAATCTACAATAGTGAGGACTAATGGTGGTGGTGTCAGTATTGCATGCCGCTACATGAGGTGAGATCGGCTGCTGATTTGGCATTA
This sequence comes from Lepisosteus platostomus, assembly GCF_059453375.1. Lineage (NCBI taxonomy): Eukaryota > Metazoa > Chordata > Actinopteri > Semionotiformes > Lepisosteidae > Lepisosteus > Lepisosteus platostomus. The sequence continues at coordinate 8,136,108 of NC_142614.1, read as the reverse complement.
TGAGCACTTGGGCAGATTTCCACATGGAAGCACTGAATAAACTTGCAATGTTGTCTACTGCCTTAGCCCCCATCTTCTGGACACCTTATTGTAATGCCACCTTTCTAGGTTTCACAACTTGAGCAGCAATGCCCTAAAGCCAACTTGGGTCCCATATACCTCAACCAAATCTGCCGAAGATGTCCTGGGCTTCACAATGGGACTCATGAATGGTATCTATCTGTGGACTCCTCCACCATGCTCGTGCTTGGAGTGGGGACGCTAAGCCTTATTAGAAGGGCTGACGAGGGCTTTCAAATGACTAAACCTGTAGGTATGTGGACTTTCATTCTGCTAATGACCCAGAATGGCTTCAGCATGTCTGTTCTTGGACTGCTTCTTCCAGTTGACTGGAGCTCCCAGAGGTCCTCCCATGTGTTCTACCTCGGGGATGTCCTGAACATCGACGCCTCCGTCACCCAGGCCAACCACCAGCCCCCGCGGCTCTTTGTGGACAGCTGTGTGGCAACGCTGGTCCCAGACAGGACCTCCACCCCCAGCTACTCCTTCATTGACAACAAAGGGTGAGTTTAGTTGTGGAACAGAGATGAAGAGACCAGTTGCTGGGACTGTAATTGAGGAAGTGGTGCCCTTTGACATGGGCGGGGGGAGGGAAGGATTAGTAGGGACTAAATTCTAATGGGTCAAGTACCACATTTGATCCAGTGGCAGCTGAAGCGGTTGATTCCTAATCAACTGACTTCAGTTGAACAAACCCAAATGCCTCATTTGAGAATTTGTTTTAATATATAAATGTGGACTTCTCTACACCCCCTTCCCTAACAGGTGCCTGACTGATGCCAAGCTGACAGGGTCCAACTCTCAGTTCATGCCAAGATTCCAGGACTCTAAGTTGCAGATGAAGCTGGATGCCTTCAGATTTCAAAGAGAAGCAAGGAACTTGGTGAGTTATCCTACGTCTCTTCCTAAGGGAGCAGAAATGGTTGACACCTTGATAGCTTAATGGCTGCCCCTCTCAAAGACAAGACCTGCTTTCATCTGTAGATCTACATCACCTGCCACCTGAAGGTGACTGCCGTTTCCCAGAGTGTGGACTCCCTGAACAAGGACTGCTACACTGAGGGCAGCAGGTCAGTGAGGAGGCGGGGAGCTGCTGTGTCCAGCTGGTGCTCAGGTGAGGGAGCTGCTCTGACCCCATGTCACTGTTGTAGGTGGAGATCAGTGGATGGGAGTGACCAGGTCTGCAGCTGCTGTGACTCCCACTGTGAGGCTACAGTATGATCCAGGTATTGGATTGGTAGGAGTAAGAGAAGTGCTGCAGGTATACATGTCTTACTATAGCCTCCCCCCCCTTTCTCTTGGAGAGGCGCACTGAACGGGCTGGCTCTTCTGTAACCTGCAGATCAAGCCTGGGCCCATGAGGTCACTCTTGGCCCTCTCATTCTGGAGGACAAGAATCGAGCTCCTCCAGCAGAGCTCAAAGCCCAGAGGCTTCTCCAGACAAAGGAACAAAAGGCAGTAGGTATGGGGAGTACAAATCGATTCCTTAAACTGCTGGATCTCCTGTCATTGCCATTGCTGCATCTTGAGATGAAAATGGACAAAGGGAAATGTTTGGAAGGACCGAGTGATCCCACAGGAATTTGGCTTTGAAACTTGTTCCTCTATAAAGCTGTTATGTTAATTGCTCCTTAACATGCAAGGTCCTGTAGTAGTTTTATATTCCCTGACGTTGGATGGCCTAAAGCTATTTTAACGACCATTTCAAACCCCGGTCTTCTCCCTCTCCAGGTCTCTCTGCTGAGGTTGTGATGCTGGCTGGTGTGGTGGCTGCTGTGAGGCTGGTCTGCATGGCTGTGCTTGGGACTGCCCTGTACAGGAGGCAAAGCAAATCCATGGCCTAGCCTGTGACTGAAACCCAAGAGGAATAAAACTTTTTAAAAGCTTCAGTGATGGTTCCTCTTTTGTTTGTGGGGGTGGGGATGCTCCAATGGTGGGGGGACCAAGTGACAAGACTCTCAGATGTCAAAACATGGCAGTTCTGGTGTAAAGGTTCTTGCAAGACCTCCAACTAGAGGCAATCTGAGTAATCATTCCTTTTACCCATTTTTGTTTTTAAAATGGGTCTTTTTGTGGACCTTCCCTTTTGCAGCAGTGAAGTCCCAGATCAAATCTCTTCCCCAATGGGCAACGCTATGGGCTCCCTTTGACCTCATCAAAGATGCATGAGTGCAAACACCTCCATCTGGGCCCCCTGCTCCACAAGATCCAGCTGGCAGATAAAAGCCTCTCCAAGCAGGGGTTTGAGTACTCATCTCAACCTAACCTTTCTGCTGGGAGGGGGGTTTGCAATTTGTTATGCTTCGTTCAGGGATGGAGCAAGTATTGGACATGCAACTAGGAATGTAATATTGCCCTCCAGTGAAATTTCCTTTACAGAGATTTTCACTGGCCAGGGATTTCCCCATCTACCTTCCCAGCTGGCAGGGGCAATGTGCCTGTATCTTTTCCACATTCCTAATGATGTTGGCTGGTGAACTGCACCCTTCTTTTGTTTCCTACACTTGTCAAGATGGCATTGCTGTGACTCAATGCTCAAGGTGGATTGCTTTGTAGGCGTTTTGTACTAAGTTTGAATGAACATGCAGGTAATTCGTGTCCGTCACCCATTCAAATGGTGTCTCTTGACAAGTGCTCTTTTGCCTTCGTTCTAATGTTGGATACTCTTAGCAGAAGCACTCTGTATTGATGCCTTAAACCTCATCGCTGATGGGAATACAGAAACCTTGGGTACTTGCAAGGGTTGCGCATGAGCATAAATGGTCATGCTTCAAGTAATGGATGGAAAAGGTCTGTTAAGCCATTAAAGGGGTCAATGAGTGTCTTGCCAAGAAGTTGCGAATTGTCAGTTGTAGCCTCATCTTTCCTCTCCTGACCATTTCTGCTGTTTGTGCTCTTCTGGTCTTTAATTTCACTGTCTAAGCCCACTGTGGTTTTTTTCAGTTCCAGTATGAGGCTATTGGAACACAATTGTATAAAATTATGTCATTTAAAATCCCTGGTCCTGAAAAGGAGTGAAGATGTTTATCTCAATGTGGTGGATTTATTGATCTGGTCGTTAGACCAGAAGAATATGGTCCATAGCCAATGATTGGACATGCCTTTGCAGAACTAAGCATTATCACTCATGGGGACCAGGAGCTGTAGTGCATATGTGCGCATCAGACATCAGCTTGAACTCAGAACACATTTATTTAGCAAAACATTGAGTTTTTTCCAGTTCTCAAACTTCATATAATCCAATCTGCATTCCACACAGGGTTCTTGGAAGCCTACATCTGTGGCACCGCTGTGTAAGTGGTGGTGGTGGTGGTGGTGGTGGTCTGTCTTCGGTTCTTTAACTCTCGTGCCATCTGGCACCAGCTGCAGACGTTGCAGAATAGGGACACAAAGAAGTCTTCCAGGATGGAGCCCTAGAAATAGAGAAATACTGCCTTGACCCACTTCGCTCAATAAAGGACTGGAAGGTGCTCAGCATTGTGCCCATAGAGTGCGGGCAATCATTTTGTGGCATTTTCAAAGATAACAATCCCAGCAGACTTCCCCAGGATCAACAGGAATACAGGAAAAAATAGGACAAACATCAAGAGCTGCATTCAACACTGAATACAGGAAATACTTATTAAAAAAAGAGATTGATGGGCCCCAATTTTGAAGCTGATGTTTTAGCTAACTTCAAGAAACACCAGAATAAAACAATTACCTATTAATAATCCAATGAGGGTGATGTGTGGAATAGCCTCCTCTAATTTGTGACATTGTATGTTATAGCCTTAAGCATGAGCAGCTTTAAAAGTTAAATCAGTATTGTCAACTACCACATCAGGGTCAAAACAACCCAGGCATTCACATTATTGCATCGGGAATGTGAGCGCAAGCTGTTAGGGGTGATCTCTGACTCATACCGGGATCCTGTATCTTTCTCTTATGGCAGTCCTCAAAGTCGTGGAGATCGGACACAGCCAAGGCAGGCAGCAGCATTCCCCAAATTCCGAGGCGGTCTGACACTCCAGAGAAGAGATGCAGAAGGTCCCCAGACAGCCTGAGGGCAGGAGAATGTCATGGGTCTGGAACTGTCAAATCGGCAACAAGCACACCTCTCTCCTGCCTCCACATGCCCTGATTGGGCTTTAAAAGGTAACTTAAATCGGTATTGTCACACAGTATCAGTATTGACACACACCCAGTGTCACACACATCTCTATCACTGCTGCATCAAATTACCTCCTATATTTCTTGACTGACTCCACATCTGGTGAGTGTTGCTGTACTACTTTTTGAGTGCTGGTGGGGAATGACATTCTATTGTTCGCGGCAAAATTAAAGAAAAGTCTTTCACATTGCCATGTATCTTGTAAGTTTCTGTTTGGTGTTGTGTTGCAGACGCACAACATTAGGAAAAGTAGCCCCCCCCCCCCCCCCCCCCCAAGCCTTTCGAAGTTTGCCAAAGTCAGCACATCTGTTTGTAATCGGACGATTGTATGTCCCTTAGCAGTGTGCGATTGGCCGATGGGAACGGTGAAGGTGGTATCTGCTACACCTTCCAGGTGACAGAATGGCTCAGACCTGGGCTACTCCATGGTCTGATCATAAACCAGCAGGTACCACCTTCCCCCATCCTATGGTCTGATCACACACAGATCGGGTACCATCTGTGTCAGACCGGAGGAGAACAGCACAGCTGGATAAAAGTGAGATGGCCATTGACATTTTCTGTGCCCAGCTTGGGTTCATAATATCACTGTGACAGATATCTTTCTGCCACTACCATTGATCTGAAGTTGCCAGCCTAGCAACCCCTGTGCAATGTGGTTCACAAAGGGTTAAGAATTTAAGCTTAGCATTGGTTTGCGAGGTGAAATGCACATCATAGCAGGGAGCTTGTTTAAAATAACAGGAAATGGGAAGGGTGTGCCCTGAGTGTTCAGTAAAGCTATCTGTTCTTTGCAAAGGTGGTTGGCTTTTGTAGTGGTTCAGTGTGACCCTTCAGTCATGTGACCTTGCTTGTTTAAACCACATTAGCAGTTTGTGCACACGGGGACTGCAGCCCCTCATCGGGGACTCTTGGCAAACCCAGATTGCTGGTTTTAAACTGTCTGAGTTCTCCATCACCCCACTTATGTCTTAGTTGAACAAGGGGGTTTGGTTACTGCATGCTTTTCTAGGCAAAATAAAAAAACAGCAATAAGCCACGATCTAAGGGTGGCTTCCCATTTATTTATAATAATAAAATAATTGCTTACACTTATACAGCGCTATTCTGGACACTCCTCTCAAAGCGCTTTACAGGTAATGGGGATCCCCTCCACCACCAGTGTGCAGCCCCACCTGGATGATGCGACGGCAGTATAGTGCGCCAGAACACTCACGATAAGATAAGATGCCAGGCTAATCAAACGGGACAATGGGTAGAATGGTTGCAACCGTTTTTATGTTAACCGTAAAATAACAGACAACCCGTTTCTCGCTACCCGACTTACATTTCCGGCTCGCTTTCATGTGGCACGCTAACCAACACAGCGTAGCTAAATGTAAGCTCGTCTGTTGCTCAGTCTTTACAGGGGAACAGGTCGCGTTATCCAGCTCTGCATATTCTGGAATGAACGCGCCAACGACCAGTTGCAAATCACCCTCACAGTCCTGTTTTCCAATAGATCATTGCGTTTTATTTTAAAATATGCCAGGCTCTTGATATTGCTATTGGATAATACACCGCGTTCCCCGCTCGTGACATAGGATCTCTCATTCGTTTATTTCGCGGGCGGTCTTGTCTAAAAAAATAATAATTTTAATGACGTTACCAACGCCCCCCTTAAATTTGGACCCCTGTAGCGCCGTAATGACCTTAATAACTGAACTAACAAGGTGGTCGTGTGCCACTTTTTTTGTATGAAAAGGTTTGTGATTTTACTTACGAAATACGATAGTTAAATGCCGACGTCTAACATGCTTAAGAGCTGTCAGCGATTAGCAGCTCCAATTAATCATTTTATTAAGTCAATTAAGGTTTCAATTGTGTCACTGAGAGCTTGGCAGGAACGAAAAGGCAGCAGGCGTGCGAGAGCCCACGGGATCGGGTTTGGGTTTTTTTTTAAAACCAAGGACTGAGTGTAGGGGGGGAGCCCAAACAAGCAAGCAGACCAGTTTAGCACCGGTGAATAGGACTGCACCAAAAGCCAGCTGACCCCGGAGCCTCACTAGGACAGCTAGAGCGCAGGACGGGAGCTGCCCTTCTCCGACGTCCAGCAAGACGTCAGAACCCTCGGCTGTCGCTTACAGATGCCCATGTCAGCGCAGCAGTCGAAGAGGCCGGTGCTCCAGGCGCTGGCCAGTTCGACAGTGGTCACCTGCTGGAGCACGATCCCCTGCGGCTGGGCCGCCACGACGCCTGGCGCTTGCATGACGAATCCTAAGAGTTGCAGAAGCACAAAAAAAAAGAGAGAGAAACACCTTACAACGGGTGCAGGGCCGAATTAGGTCAGTACCCACTATTGATAAACATACAGAAAAGAGTATTAAAGTATTGCTTTATTATACGTTTATAAGTATTAAACTCAGCCACATCACAGCACAGATCAAACAGCAATATCTCACACACTGCGACCCACACACAAACACAACATAAACTGGAATGCTACAGAACCCTAAATAGACAATACACACTAGCCAAATATTTGACCAAGACAAGAAACAACAAAAAGAAACAGACCCTGACGAAGTACAGGCTCAGTGACCACAGCCTGGCCATAGAAACTGGGTGACACAGGCAGACCTGGCTGCCCAGAGAGGACAGGCTGTGCTCCCACTGCCAGCGGGGAGAAATAGAGACAGAGGTGCACTTCCTACTGCACTGAGACAGATACTCTGGGATTAGAGAAACATTCTTCCCTAAAGAAATCTAGTCCCAGAGTTCCCACACCTGCCAGAATCACAATGGGTCCCAATCCTACTGAGAGAGGGAGGAGGGAACTCAGTCGAACTGGCAGCCCAGTATGTGATCTCCTGTCACAGCCTGAGGAACAGTGAGTCTGTCTCGCAATAACGCTCAATACGTTTACAGTATATGTAAATAATTTATTACATGTCTCTGTTGTAAATGTCTGTAATATGCCTGTAGATTTCATTTTACTTTTATTTTATGTTTTGTTCCATGTTAATTTTATTTTTATCTGCTTTGGCAACACTGATTGTACCCATCGGTCATGCTAATAAAGCACTTTGAATTGAATTGAATTGAGAGACCGATCGGTGTGACGTCATCGCAGTTGTATTCCATACGATCGAACAGCGGAGGCCTCCGGCCTCGGTCCCTCACCCGGCGGGCTTCATCGATCTGAGTTACTTCTGGAAAGAAGCGCAACACGAGACCCTCCAGGGCTCCCATCCCGAGGTGGGAGTGGGAGGTGTTCAACCGATCACAGAAATAATGAAGTCACTCAACTGACAAACTGAAAACAGAATAAAGTCCAGGAGCACTGATGCTCTTCAAACTAAAAAGAACCGGAGACCTTTCGTAAAACTTCGCTGTGAGGAAAATGTCACTATCAGGGAGTTACTTTTCGTGAAATTGCATCAGCTGGGTGGGCGATGAATTATTATTATTATGATTATTATTATTATTATTATTATTATTATTATTATTATTATTATTATTATTATTATTATTATTATCGAAAGGGCTCTGCTTGATGTTTTTTCTTGGTTTCTTAAATCAAAAGTTTGACTTGGCAAAGACAGCATGAACTACACGCGTATCGCAGTTTAGCGCAGGAAAGGATTAGGAAATTTCTCATTTCACGGAATTTGATCACGAGTGTATAAAATCATGCGGGGAATGGAAAGCCAGTCGCTATCCGATGGTCGATATGATCTGATACCGACCGGCTAGCCCGGAAGGCAAGTGTTTTCGACCTCTAAGATCCACTTGCCCGGCTTTTAGAATTCGGCGACTTGAATTCCCAAAGTCGGAACTAATCATAACATTGATGATCACATTGATGATCAAATATTCAACCATTAACTCACTGAAGACGGAACAGCAACTGTCTCTTTTCTGAATAAACGTTTTGTTCTTCCTTTCCGAGTTCACGTGTTTTTCTTTACCAGAAAATAGAGAAAGAGAGTGAACTAAAATAGATCTTTGGGGATTTAAATTTATATTTATTCAAGTCAACTTTCGTTAGTTCTAAACGCACCTCCGTGTCCTCTGCGAGATTTATTGTCATTATTATTTTTTTTTTAATTTTCCCGTATCTTTCAAAACAATAATGTATCAAAAATAATGCATGTTAATTGGAATGACAAAGTCGCTTTCACGGCTAAGTAAATCCCCTCAGTTAGCGACATTAAAAGCTATGAAGCCTCTCCTTTAAAGAGTTTAGTGGTGAAGTGCCATCCTACCTTACTTTTCTCTTTGGTGAAGGGAGTGCGGCTCTTGGCACAGACTAGGATCTGCTGTATCTCGCGTGCTGTGCGGTTGTATCCAGCCTACTTCCTGCTATAGTTGCGTTTATAGCTCCTCAACGGAAGTGTGCTTGATTCATGCAAAGATAAAAAAGTGAGAGATTTCTCACCATTTCTAGTGAAAACAGGTATCACAACTACTGCTTCATGATTATGATGATGATGCCTCGTGTGTGCTTCATGATTATTAGGCATCATCTTTATTATACCAGTTTGGTCAGTTGAGAACATATTATTTAGCATTCAATCAAAGACAACACAAAACTGTGCAACGGGACAGGACAGCCTTAACAAGTGTGGGTGCCAGGAGAGAAAGGTTTTGAATCATACAGTGCGAACCATCCACAGTTGCAGAGACAGGCAGTCCCAGCTCACACTGTCGACTGGTCCAGGCACTGGCAGTGGCCGACTGGCAGGACAGGACCTTATATTTTATGTTGGGGTGATACCCTAGCATCCTGGCCAAATTTCCCCCTGGCCTTTACCACTCATGGCCTCCTAATAATCCCCATCTATGAATTAGCTTCATCACTCTGTTCTCCTCCCCACTGAGAGCTGGTTGTGTAGTGAGCAGACTGGTGCACTCTGGGTGCTGTGACATCATCCGGTTGGGGCTACACACTGGTGGTGACTGTGGGATTCCCCATTACCTGTAAAGTGCTTTGAGTGGAGTGTCCAGAAAACTGCTGTATGAGTGTGAGGAATTATTAATGATTATTATTATCTCTCCAACCTGTTGCAGTCAACTGAAGAGCTGCTACAGATATTCTACTGGGAGGAGAAAGACAGGATCTGAGGCCTGAAAGGGAACAGACCCATCTAATGCAAAGGGAAACTGAAGCGAAATTATAGGAAAATAGGTGGCACAGTGTTTAGCTTTGCTGCGTCATAGCACCCTCACAGCACTGGAGCCCTGGGCTCAATTCCTATTCAGTTCCTATTCCTATTTCCCATTAGGCACTGTAGGCACAGTTCATAGCGCCTACGAAGGAGGGAAACACTGGTAACTAATGAAAATTAGTCATTACACGTGTAGCAGAGCTAGTGTGGTGACGTCAGCGCCCTCACTGCGCGTAGCAGGGACCTCAGCTGCCTGGGCTGAGGGAGGTCTCCTTTAGCTCATGCGGTTGGTGCCCTGTTGCGTTACGCCAGAGACCCGGATTCACGCCCCAGGTGTAGGAGACGGAACGGCCGTCGGGGGGGCACGACCCCATGCGGAACCCTGACTATCACGCACGCTTGCGATCGACTCTAGATGCTGCAAGTCAGTAATCATACGCTCTCTGTAGCGGCTGTTCTAGAAACTAGAAGTATGGAAGTGATGGTCACTCAACTCGCTCCATCAATCACGTGGTTCAGCATGAGAACAGCTGAAAGTGCATCATGTCAATCGACGTCAGTCAGTTGCCGTTTACCCCTATTTTTGCAGATTTCTGAGTGAACGTGCCTAGGGCCTACGAACACCGAAATCCAGCCCTGGCCCTATTCCTAGGCTGCTATTGTGCGCTTTGTATGTTTTCCCCTGGGTTTCCTCTGGGTGCTCCCAAGGTCAAAAGACCTACAGGTGTGTTAATTGGCTTCTGGGAAAACCGGCCCTGGTGGGTGTGTCTGTGTCTGCCCTGCAATGGACTGGTGTCCCTTCCAAGCTGTGTCCCACCTTGTGCCCATGGCTCTGCCATGACCCTGCTCTGGATAAGCACTTATTGAAAGTGAAGTGATAATATGTGTATGAGCGATTTACTGACGTTATTCATGAATGTCACTAACATGGATGGATTTCAGAGTTCAGCCCCTCCACCAGGGCTGACTGCCCATTTACACAAGCATAAACGTAACAAAAAAAACACACGCTTATGAGTATAGTGGCTTATTCTATTCTGCCCCCTCATGTCCAATATTCTACATCTCATAGAACTGACAGAAAATGGCAAAAACCCGCCAAAGCACCTTACTGCCGTAACGCAGTAGCCAAAACAGAAGTTCAACAGCGTTGTGAATACAGCCCCACAACCCCAGCAGCGCCTGTCATGATGGAGTCCAGAATGATCGTATAACGGGCCTCAGTTCCTTATGCAGCGAGGCTCACTGGCCCAGGGGTGTGACGGAGGTGTCTGATTGGCTGAAGACTTGTAACGGGGCGAATGAACGTGTGACGGAGGCGTCTGATTGGCTGAAGACTTGTAACGGGGCGAATGAACCGCGGATAGCGGCGCACGTCGAGTTAATTCCATTTTCTCTCATTTCCCCCAAAGCAATGAAAAACGCTCGTTTCATTGCATACACAATATACTTAACCTGATATGTAAAAAAACGTGTATGTAACGAAAATGATCTCCTAAACTGACCCATAGGTTCCTCTACAAATTGGGCGTTTCTTTCGAAACAAATCGGTTTTGTTCGTAAGAGACAGCGTTGGATCGGGTTATTAGCCGGATTACATTTGAAAAAGAATAAGAAGAAATGAAGAGGAATGTGCTGGCGGAGTTTAGCTGCATGGTTCTTTACTTTTCCCAGTCAACACATAGTCTAGGCATCATTCTGATGCTGTAGAACCCCTTTTTAGTTTTACATTAAGGCTGAGGTCTGTCCGCAGTTCCTCGATGCATAATAAATCAGTATTTGAAAGAGAGCTTCGTGCCGGTGCGCCCGTTTTACCAACGGATGTCAACACTTTCAAACGTGTCCTGTAAATAAATACATTTTAGGGACTCGTGCTTGACACACAGCGACACTCTTCCCAGCGATTGAACAGGAACATGAACTGTCATTCCAGCTCCGCTCTTGATATAGGCAGTATGTTATATAAACTGCTCTGGGTACTGATTGTACAGAGAGATTAATACCCCTGTTAAAATGTTCTGATTCGCATATCTCAATCTATTGGGTTATCCAGGTGACAGCATATAAGAAAAACCCTCAAGAACGCGGTTTCCTTATTTCTATCCATTCAATTTTCTTCAACAGCGACTGTCGAACCGACGTCCGTACCTCCGGCCTTCACCAAACGAAACCATCATCTTCAGTCTTTATAAAACGTAATCGGAATGCAAAAACCACCACCAACAACAATAAAATGAAAAACTACTATAATATTACTTATCTGACAGAAAAAAAAATGACAGCAGCGTTCTGTTTGAAGACATGCGACTAAAAGATGCAGGATTTAACAGCAAAATAGTCTGCGATATATAATTCAGGAACAAAATGTCGCAATCACAACGTTAAGACAAAAAGTTGAATAAAACCCGGCTGATCTTTAGCAAAGTTTTAAAGTGAGCGAAATCAAATTAAGGTGGTGCAATTAATGTATGCACCTAACTCTCTCGTTGCAAAATCTACAAATGTAAACACTATACGTCCTTTTTGTGACGGTGGATCACCTTTTAAAATAGTCAATAATAACAGTCGCCGTGTCTTGTTAACCGGTAAAGATGTGATCTGCTATCATGAGGATACTTCTCAGGAAAATGTATAAGTTATTGTAACCATTCTCACGAATCCAGTCTGCGTTGATACAAACCCTCAGTGCACAGTATTCCAGCAAATAAGAGTAGGGCAAGTAACCTATACAATTGCCTAATTAGAACAAGCCAAAAGTCGGCATATTTAATTTACTTTAAAATATCCCATCCTTAACCACACCTCGATCTCTGTACCTTTTATGTTTTATTTTTTCTTTTTCTTTCTTCTTTCTTATTCACGGGTGTGTACTTTACGATTTTGAACCCAACTGTCTAACGTCTATATACTTGTTTTATTTATTTTTTTCTATCGTCGAGAAGTCACTATTTCATGTTTTCCAGCTGTCCGAAAGTTTGTATTTGTTGAGAATTGCTTTTGCACTTAATAAAAGAAATCAAATAAGATTCTCGTATGAAATAACTGTTCTTGGGACATTCTCGAGTGAAATGGCTGTTCTTCCTATTGCCAAATATAAAACTTTGATAAAAAAAATCATACATGTAACTTTAATTACTGACGTGTAAAAATATCGAATTTTAACGTGTAAGTGACAAGTTGCTTCTGACCCGGACAGTGTTCTGTAATAGGAGACTCAAAGACGGACTTCTGGGGGCGTGTGGTGATCCCTACAGTGGCCTGAATGCTTTTTGGGGTCCATGTTTTCAATTTCTGTCTTCCGGCTCAAAATGATGACTGGTTTGTCTGGACGTTATACGCCTCCAGCATTTCATCGGATTAATGAAGGAAATCTTACACAATGTATAAGACGAAACACACACGCTGTTTGATCATCCTATTTCTTAATCTTCCCGTTGTTATTAAGATCAATTAAACGTTTTGAGGGTAGTTTAGCCGACCCTGATGAGCTGTAGTCCTAGTCTTGCTCACCGAAATGAACAGATAGCCCATTGTTTGAGATAATTGAGGTCTTCTTGCGCCTAGAAACGATATTTTGTTCATCCAGTTAATTAACGTATCTGCATCATAAGACGCTAAAAGCGCACGTGCAAATGAGACTAATTGCCGCTTAATTTTAAGCGGGAAAGCACTGCCCTGGCGACTATAAAACGCCCCCCCACTCTTCTTAGTCAATGTGAATTTGTTAACTGGTGGTTGTTTAATTTTGCGTGATGGCGCTTGAGCGTAAATTCCATCTCTCTTTGTTTTTGCTGTGTCTCATCGCGGTGTTTTGCGATGCCGGCTCGTGGGCTGACTTGTCCTTAAAGTCTTTCTCGCCGGTGAGGAGAGGGAGACTGCAGCTCAGCTCTTTGCCTGTCGAATATCGGCAGACGGTCCCGCTGTCCGTGTCGGTGCAGTGCGGAGAGAGCACAATCGTGGTGCAGGTCAAGACGGACCTGTTCGGCACCGGGCAGCTGATCGGCGCCTCGGATCTCCGCCTGGGGGACTGTGCGGTCACCCGACAGGACACCGCGGCGCAGCTCCTGATCTTCGAGGCTGAGCTGCAGGCGTGTGGCAGTGAGCTGATGGTATGTTAAATGGCGACTCCTTTCTAGTTTAGGAAAGCATCCTTATTCTGCAAGTCCTGGGGTGGTTCTAGTTTAGAACGGGCAAACTTGATGTAAAGTAGTAAGCCTCTCTTAATGGGAGAGGCTTGTGAATGAATAAGGAACTGACTATCCTAACCCACCTGAATTTGCAGCCTGAGCCTAGATCACTAGTTCTTGAGCAACTGAGCTTGAATAGTTTATCAATCAAAGCTATGATATTGTAATGCTTACCAGAGCAGTGATGTCGCTGCCCTTCCCTGTAATAGCAGGGCCCACAGCTGCTGGGCTGAGGGGAGATGTTTTTTTAAGCTCAACAGGCTGGGTCCCTGTTGAGTGGCGCTGGAGGCCCGGGTTCATGTCCCTGACTGTTTTTGGGGGGCGGCTGACCAGGTGCGGTGGTGGCAAGGGTGCCCACCTGAACCCTGTAGGGTTACAATATTTTAGCAACACCTTCCATGTGACTTTTTGCAGATGTCTGCTGATCAGCTTGTCTACACGTTCTCCCTGCTGTACAAGCCGACTGCGCTCTCTCACTCTCCCATTGTGAGGACGTCTCCAGCCAGTGTTGGTATTGAATGCCACTATACCAGGTAATGGAGGTTACTAATGGGTCAACTTCTGGTGTCCCTCAAGGTCCAGTCTTGCCTGAATGCACTTGGCACGGGTTGCCTGTGCCCAGACCTAGAAGCCTGCAGCTTTTGAGAACCTTGGCCATTCCTGCTCTAAGCTCCTAAAGGCCATGAGTCCATGTAGAACAAGTTGCAGTGTTGGATTGAGTGAGCAACAATTTTCTCTTCAAAGGCTGCACAACGTGAGCAGCAATGCCCTGAAACCAACCTGGGTCCCCTTTGCCTCCACCATGTCTGCTGCAGGTCTCCTGAACTTCTCCCTGGTGCTCATGAATGGTAAGGGAATGGGGAGGGCCTCTCTTCCTCCTGCACACTTGCTTGCAAGCCCCAAGTGATGGCCATCATTTGCCCTGTCTCTGCAGATGACTGGACGTCTCCGAGGTCCTCCATGGTGTTCTACCTGGGGGACATCCTGAACATCGAGGCCTCTGTCACCCAGGCTGACCACCAGCCTCTCCGGCTCTTTGTGGACAGCTGTGTGGCCACCTTGGTTCCAGACAAGAACTCGGTTCCAAGATACGACTTCATTGAGAACCATGGGTAGCTTTGTTTTTGTTTTTTTGTACCCCCTTTTTCTTGAAGAAACTGCAATTTTCTTCCCTTACCCTCCCCATCACCCAGGTGCCTGACTGATGCCAAAGCAACAGGTTCCAATTCTCAGTTCAGACCAAGGTCCCAGGACCCCACTAAACTGCAGATGCAGCTGGATGCTTTCAGGTTCTACATGGACACCAGAAACATGGTAACTCCTTTGTTTAACTGGCTTTCTAATGTTGCATGGTCAACGGCTCTACTGACTTATTGCTGATTACAGATCTACATCACCTGCCACCTGAAAGTAGCTGATGCTTCCCAGAATGTTGACCCTGTGAACAAGGCCTGCTTCTTTGCTTCTGGAGCCAGGTGTGTGTTGTAGGGTGATGGGGGGGGGGGGGGGGCAGTAGGTGTCCTTGCCTGCTCTATTCTTGTGATCCTTCCTGTTTCAGGTGGACCTCTGTAGATGGTAGTGACCAGGTGTGTGCCTGCTGTGACATTGGAAGCTGTAGGAGGCGCCGCAGATCTCTACCCTTGTATGCAAAGAGAGGTCAGGCTCTCTCTCATTCCAAGTTTTGGGTGGCTTCTGCTTGAACTATCAGATTGAACCTAGGACCATAACTGCATTTAAATGGTATTGTGTGGCTGGCTGACCTTAAGATGTGATCAAAGCAAATCCCCTTATCCATTCTAATGTTTTTTTTCCTCACTCTAAAATTAGTGAATTGAATTATCTTAAGTAGAAGATCATCCAGCTACAGGATGAAAAGTTCTTGCTCAAAACAAGCTTTCCGTTACTCTGTTGTAGAATGGGAGGGTGATGCAGTAATTGGTCCCATAACTGTGCAGGAAGAGGACCCTGTCTTCCTGGGGCCTGAGGCTCGCAACCTCCTGGGGTTAAAAGAGCAGAGATCAAAAGGTAAACCTGAGATTCATCAGGGCTCTCAAGACTAAAGCGACTCGATCTTGCTATTGAGTACCTCATGTCCTATGTGGAGTTCTGCTCTCTTCCAGGTTCCTCCACAGTGGTGGCCCTAGCTGTGGTGGCAACTGTGCTGGGTGTGGTCTGTGTTGCTGTAATAGGAGTTGGAGTTCACAGGAGGCGAAACAGATTCATGATCTGAATGTAACTTGATCCCACTAAATAAAAACTGATGCAAATCAAAGCTTGCTTTCTGGCCTCTGTTCACTTCCTTGACTTGATCACTGTTCCTGACATTGTAATGGAGGTAGGGGTAGTATTAGAGGTATCTGGAGGGTGGGGTTCTTGAAATGGACTCAATTCATGCATATCCTGCAACATGCACTTATGCATTGTGCAAAGCAACTAATGAAAGTAAAGCTGTGTGGGCTACAGTGTTTCTTAATAGTCATAGATTATGTTCATTTGTTTTGTGTAATAGCATTTACCCTGTGAGTTGGAGAACCTAGATTTTTTTTTTTTCAAAAGCTAGTATTAAGGGATGTCCCTTGGGTGGCTTTGAATTCCTGGCCTCTCCAAGTGCTTGTATACCCTTCTAAACCTATGAATACTAGTTCTGGTGTCAAACATTCTAAATTCCACTTATTTGGATCTAATCTTCATTCTAAACCTGAGCCAGCATCTCAGAATGCAGTAATTTAGGTGTTATTTGAGTAATGGGTTGTACAGAACTTCTACAATGATTGTGAAGTAGCATTCCTCAACACCTGAATTGGCTGTTCTCCGTTGTGGGTACAGCTGACTTGGTTCAAATATAAGTTTGTGAACTTAATTTGGCTAAAACAAAGGGGGTAGTGTTTTTGAAGACTAGTATGTAACTACTACACCGGTCCTACCTACTACTAGGCTGTAGCCTCTTTGGCACCACAGAACTGTTTACATATGATGGGAAGAAATGCTTTCTGCGAAAACTGGCTTGGGACTCTGGATTCCTATTTAACGAATGTACAAAACTACGGCACCCACAATGCAATGGGACGCTCCCTGGAAGCGGTCTTGTTGACCTTTGACGTTTGGCAGCTTTTGGACTTCGTCACCGGAAGTGCGCCGTTAGCTGCTTTAAGCAATTTTATTTTTAAGACCTTTTCTGTACAAATAAAATTAAATACGTTAAAGGCGGCACTCCATTAAGAATAGTTATTAACTCGTCTAGAAGCGTAGAGGAGGAAAGTGAGCGACAGGGGTTGGCACCGTGTCTCTCCGAGAGTTTTGGGTGAAAATCGGGTAAGATTTGTGAAAAATGAGGCGCCGTGTTTACTGTCGCATACGGTCCAGCATCCGCGCTCAGCTTCAAACTGCGCAACGGAAAGAAAATGGTTCTTTTTCTGGTGTCGCTGGGTTCTGGTCTAATTTCGTTATAATTCATCAGTAAATTTACACAGGCGGTTGTAGCGACGGACAGTAAGTTATTCTGAAAAACTTCGCTAGTATTTAGAAAATCGATTTAACGGTTTTTAACTGCCTTGATTTCGTACCTGTGTCGCATTATTTTGTTTACTACGGAACTTTAGCTAATGTAGTCGACTTGCTAAATGGCATTAAGATTAATAATAGTAACGTAAAATACACGGCTGGTTGGAGTGTAAACCTGTACAGGTTTTATATGAAAGAATTTCTTGCGCTTTAACCTAACCAAAAATATGAAGAGCGTATTGATATGTTTCTATAGTGAATCTTCAAATTAGCTATGTTGTCAGAGAATATAATGAAATATATATTTAAACTATTTGTCTAAAGTTGAGAAATAAGCGAAGTAGCCGTGATCTCAGAATAAAGGTAGAATATCCCAGATGTTCTTTAGCCAGTGGTATAAAGTACCATAGATACTAAATACTGAATATGCAGCAGCCTCGTATTCAGTGTGCTGTGCCTCTTGGCTACAGTGTTAAAAACACAACACGAGTGCATCCCGGGTTGTACAGCAGTTATTCTTTCACGCTGGCACGATTTGCGAATGAGCTTTCCCGTGTATATCCGATGAGAGATTTGGTTATTTCAGCGGCAAATCAAAGTCCAAAGTAATGCTTTGTGGCAAAACGGCTCTGCTTGTGATCTGGCCTGGGGTCACCTGTGGCTGTCGATGGAGTCAGCGTGTCCTCTGCCTGCTGTCGCCTGACCCCCCCACTTCCCCCATTGAACCACAGAAATGCGGGACAAGGCAGTTGGGATCTTTGAACTGTCCCCCTTTCCCAAGGCCTGCTTCCTGGTCCCAGTGAAGAAGGGAGTCTTATTGCTCAGTCCTGTCGGGACTGGCCCTGGTGTCTCCCTGTCCTGCACTTGGAATGGGGGGGGGAGGGCCATAAGAGAGATGTAATTTGGAGTGTTTTAGTTTTAATCATGAGCATGCATTACTTGGATCAGTGGTATTTTAAAAACCCCAGCAGCATAAGTCGAATAGTTTTCGTGGTTTTCTTGGCATCCCCTCTGGGGACAGACTGGGGACCACAGCCAAGGAGCTGCGGGTGGAAGGTGATCTTCCGCAGGCTGGCTATGCGAGCAGCAGCTTTGAAGTAAAGGATTTTGGAGGCCCCGGTGATCTGATTCAGCCTTTTTGTTCTTCTCCTCATTCTCCCAGGTGACTCTGACACCCCTGGCGCCATGCCTGCCCTCCTGGAACGCCCGAAGCTGTCCAATGCCATGGCGCGGGCACTGCACCGCCACATCATGAGGGAGAGGGAACGCAAGAGACAGGGTAAGCCAGGGCGATTCGCTCTCACGTACGTTGACGTAATGCGGTCCCTGTAAAACAAAAATCCTCATCCCTGTTTGGGCCTTAAATCTGATCAGTTAAACTTGGTAAACTTGGTACCAGATAAACTTGGTATGATGCGCAGGTAGGACTCCATTGTTCCAAAATGGGTGGTTTTCTCCTGTGCATCCCTCCAGATGCGTCAGAGACTTGCAGAATGTATTCACTTGTGCAGGAGCGCTCCCCTTACTTTAATCTGTGTCTCTGTCTCTTGCAGAGGAGGAAGAGGTGGACAAGATGATGGAGCAGAAGATGAAGGAGGAGCAGGAGAGGAAGAGGAAGAAGGAGATGGAGGAGAGGATGTCCCTGGAAGAGACCAAGGAACAGGTGAAACAGGGGCAGAAAACGCCAGTTTCCCAACCCAGTCACTTGCCCCTCTGACAATTCTGCGAAACCCAGATGATGACTGTCCACTGTAGAAGTTAACCAGGCACAATGGTGGCTGAAAATGCTTTTTCGTCTTGGCTTAGAGTTTGAGCCTTTTAATGTCCAAGTTGATCTTTATACTAGTTACAGGGGTGTTCTAGTCATGCTCTCTGGGACTCTTAACCTTTTTGATCCTATTTTCCTTCCCATTGAAGATCAATGTGAATCCTCAGTAGAGTATCCCCTCTCCCTGTGCTGACCTGTTCCTTTCTTCTGCTGTCCGCCAGATCATGAAAATGGAGGAGAAGCTTCAAGGCCTTCAGGAGGAGAAACACCAGCTGTTCCTGCAGCTGAAGAAAGTTTTGCATGAGGAGGAGAAGAGGCGAAGAAAAGAACAGAGGTAAGAGATGGAGGAAGGGAACACGGACAGGTGTGTTTTCAGAGGCAGAGATAACAGGGACATGTCTGGGCTCTCTTCCCTTTTGGACTGAAAACCTACAGATTTGAGAGCCTTAGTCCTTCAGGTTTAAAAGCTCTTTTTCAACTACAAATAGAGGAGATCCAAAGAATCAGTTCAGTTAACTAATTGATATCAGAGGTTGCTTGAAAATCAGCATACCTTTATATGCTGTCCCTTACATTTTACTCTGATGCTGCATTGTGGAGGTCTTTTTCACCATTTTTCACATTTGCATTTAGATTGCCATTTTCAAGCAGGATTAAATGATAGTGGTGCATCATTTGATCTGGATCAGAAGTGCTTGCAGAAGTGTTGATGATCCTGAAGTGTAGTCTACTGGACTGATTTTGCCAGGATCTTTTGGGATTAGGAGTTAAAATGTCTGATGTGAAGAGTGAATTGTGACACCTTCTCGCCCTTTTCTTACTCTCTTACTCAGTGACATGACCACTTTGACCTCTGCCGCCTATCAGCCCGGTTTAGCGATCCACTCTGGACAGCACCTCCTCAGCATGCAGGGTGAGTCCTGCCCACGCTCACACACGTTCACACGTGTGTTTTTTTACAGCTGTGAGCGCTTCTCCTTGCGCCTCGATCTGTTTCTATAGTTTGTGTTGTACTCTTTAATGAAATCAAGCTCAGGTTGGGGTGAAAGTAGATCCGAAACACATAGCTTTGGCACTTTCAGGTTTTAAAGAGCTCTTCGGTAGTTCTCACTATGCCTGTTTCTCAAGAGTTCATATTTTTGTAAAGACATTTTTATTTATCATATACACACACAAATATACCTCCTGGTCACACCCCAGTAGAGGACTTGTCACAGGCACTCACTTACAGTTTTTAGTCATCTTTGCCATGTGATGGAAGACTTTTTTGTGAATTTTACCCTGACGAAATTGTGAAGTTTTTTTTCCCATAGGTTTCATTTTTTGTATTCTATGTGCTATGTGCGGATTGTGTTGAGGACTAGCTGACTGGTGTCATCTGATCAGGAGCGTTTCCCTGCAACCATGTTGGCAGCCATGTTGGTCTGTATTACTGCTGTGAAAGGCCTCCTGCAGTGCTCAGAGAAGTGTCTGGGGCCCTGCACTCCTTGAGTGCTCATGCCCCTTCTATACCCATCTCACTCCTTCCTCTTGTAGTCAGTTATTTAAAATCTCTGTATCTCTTTTCTCTCTCTTTCAGGGAGTCCAGTCAGTCACGGCCGTCCTGGTACTCTGTTGACTGAGCGCAGTAAGCAGCTGTTTCAGAGTCCGGTCATGCCAGTGAGTGTCTGTGAATTCACATGAGCATGTACACACACAGACACGGACCCTCTCTCCTTGCCCTCCTGTGCCCTCGGCTCTTCTGAGTTTCATTACACTCTCTTAATGACTTAATTGAACTCTGAGCTCTTACGACTGAATCCATCCGTTACACCACTGAGGTCTTTAAGTTCCCTGGATGTCCCTACTGCTGCATGGATATGTGAAAATTCCAGGGAGCATGCCCTGCTAGAGAACAGCACTGCTGTCCTTTGGATGTCAGTGCACACGCACACACAGCATGTCAGGAGCATTGCACATTGCTAATCGGGGTGTTGTAATATGTGCTTGTTTCTTCCCAATTTAAAAAACAAAGTGACGCAGTATTTTTAGGGTATTATCAACAGTAGGTGTGTGAGGGATCATCCCAAAGAGCACTGGGGTGTAGAGTGATTGGGGGGTGTGGCAGCCTTTGAAGGTGAAATGAATTTGATTGGTGGGTCTTGCCATCTCGCAGGGACGTCACTTCCAGGCGCAGACCGGTTTCTCTGCCGGGAGCTCGGAGCACGCCCAGTACCAGACCAGCCAATCGGCGCACGGCCCCTACAGTGTCAACCAGTCGCAGCACACTTCCCACTATGCCCCTGGACAGCCTGTGCCAGTCAGCTACACTGGAAGCCCACAGCTGAGAGGTAATGTAACTCTGTGTGCCCGCACCCCAGGACAAGACAGACAGTTTCAGCTCCTTCTCTCAGATGCACAACGTGTCTCAGCTCAGTACCATAGGTGCACAATCACTCCATTCATTTGCAGCTCATGTGTTGCGTTGCAGAAGAAACATTTATGCACAGGATGTTTTCTCTATGCCTGTTTCTCAAGAGTTCATATTTTTGTAAAGACATTTTTATTTCACTCCTCATTCCACACATGAGGAGTATCTTCCTCTGCCTCATGTGTGCTAGTTTATGTGTGCATCATACCAGTGTGTTTGGCTATATACATTTTATTACATATTTAACCCTTTTCACATCTACATTTATTTGTCGGTCAAAATAAATAAGCAACAGCATTTTTATGCCAGATGTCAACATTTAGAGCATAATGTGGGTATAACAAATGTCAACCTGTGTGTGTGGGAGAGTTAAGCAGTCAAGTCAATACTACAATAAAGTCATTCACTCAGTTTTAAAACTGATGATAATGGTAGTCGTTTGTAACTAGCCAGTAGTCTCCCAGTCAGCCCAGCCCTTGTGAGTTTTTTGTGTTAAAAAGCACTAAACGTTTCTACCTCCCTGATTGCTATGTATATAATTAATAACTAGCTGAATGTCCACACTACATGAAGCATATTAAAATCAAATGTGTGTGAAATGTGAGGCTTATCTTGCCTCAGACATTCAGAGCACATGCATTTTACTAGTACAGAGACATATTCATCCATTGTACGTACTGCAAAAAGGCATGTGAAGGCCACTAATACAGATATACAGTATATCACTAGCCCTTTTGGGCCTGTAGAGCTCCAGTCCTATAGGCCAGGCTGTGGATTCTACTGGTCCTGTGCCCTGTGCTTGATGCTGACTTGTGGTTTGCCAGGGTGTTAATATTTTCTGTCTCTCTCACTCTTGTCTCTGTAGGTCCGTCAGCTTTCCAGGCCATGCAGTACCTCCCTCACCAGCAGCAGAACTACACGGTTCACAGCCACTTCACCTCCCAGCCAGGTCAGTGCCAGAGCGCTCTCTGTGCACCCCCAGCTCACAGTGTCTGGACTGAGCTGTGCTGCGTGGTGCTCCCTCTTTCTCTGCGGCAACTCTCCTCCTCGGCTGACGCAACTTCTGGACTGCGTGCTCGACGAAAGCAGCAGAACGCTTTCTCTTCTTAATCTGCGTGCTTCCCTCCCTTTCTCCTCTGTGCCTACAGGTTTTATACCAAATGCAGGAATCCCCCTCCAGAAGCAGTTGGAACATGCCAACCAGCAGTCGGGGTTCACTGACTCGGTGAGTCCAAGTGCAGGCAATGGGGATGGTAGGAAATTGTGAAGTATGTTTGTGTGCTTGTGTGTCTGCTCCTGTGTTTCTCAGGGCAGTGGGGTGTGAAATTGTTTGTTTTTGTGTGATATGTTGTTTGCGTTGGGCACACAGCACAACGGTGAGACCTGTACTCCACACTGCCCTCCCAGTACAAAGCCGTTTCAAGACCTAGTTTACTATTACTGTCTGTGGACATGGCTTATATGAGCAAGCACTTGATTCACAGAAAAATATCTTCTTCTTTATATTCTTCACATAAATGTATTTGGGTTTTTTATACGTAACAGACCAATTGTCTGAAATGCTAAGGCTGACATTTCTGTATGCTGTCAGCTTATTTTTGGAGTCTTGCTCTCTGTGCTGAACAGGAACACGCTGCTGGCCTTTCTAGATCTTTACGACTTGGCGGCATCCCAGATATCCAACTTAGATTCTGTAGTGTTAAATTCTGGGTAGAACGACTCTGTGCCTGTTCTTGTTCTGCATTCTAGAGTTCTTTGCCAGGAGGTTATAGAAAGAAACAAATCCCGCCAGACCTGTAGAATTAGCCTTTTTTACTTTCTTGAGAGGGGTAATAGGGTTTGTCAGGTTTTTCAAATTGCCTTTATGGTTTTTTTTAAGCATAGAGCAATATGATGGTATTGATCGATCAATAGACATTTGATTTATCGGGGGTGTGTGTTTCAGACCACCCTGCGACCAATGCACCCCCAGGCCCTGCACCCAAACACCGGACTCCTGCCCACCCCCTCCATCACTGTGCAGATCCCCTCTGCGGGCAAGGTTAGTGCTACAGGCGCATGCACAGCCACATTACTACACTCAGACACACAGGCATTCTGAAATACAAAGTCGCACACTCTTGTTACAAACTTATACACACATTCACACACTCGGATACACGAAAATACTGATACACAACTCCTGCACACTGATTCACAGACACACAAAGACTGACTATGATATACAGGGACTTGCAAAAGTATTCAGACCCTTGCACAGCTTTGTTGCTTTAAAGATTGTAGCCATGACTCTTTGAAGCAGCGATTAATATCGGTTATATATACAACCTACTTCACACATTCAAAGCAAAAAAGGAAAGACAAGTAAATTAGATAATATTAAAGAAAAATGGCAACGTTATGGCTGCATAAGTATTCGAACCCATTGCAGTAGGAGAAGGATCCTCAGCCAGGGAGTAACTTTCAAGCAAAGATTCAACCGTGAAGACCAGGGACCTTTCTGAACAACTCAGGAATAAGGTTGTATAGAGTATAGCGTAAAAAGAACATTTCAGAGACCCTTCATATCTCTTTGAGCATGGTAATGATGATTATTAAGACATGTAAGGCACCCTTATACACTACCTAGAGCAGGCTGTCCCCCAGACTGAGCTGCGTGGCGAGTAAGAAACTGATGAGGGATGCCTACATGATGCCAGCAGTGACTCTGAACGAGTTAGAGTTCAGTGGCTGAGATAGAAGAAAATGCACAAGTCGACAGTATCGAAGTCACTGCAAAAAGGGGCTTGTGGTAACCTGACTGAGACTTAGCCAAAGAGTTGTAATTCAGAGATTAGAGAGTTACCCAAAGATGCTATAGGCACTTCCACCAGTTATTGAGCTCACAGGTCTGAATAACTGGTGGAAGACTCTAGTACGCCGTTCACCTATTTCAGTTTTTTCACTTGAGCTGTCCTGGAACTGTTCTAAACCCATTTAAGTCTTCAGTTTGAGTATTCAGATTTTAATTAAAATATTACGTTAAAAAATGTGAATGCATCATTTGGTCATTTCACAAAACATGGGGCTTCACAGAAAGGGCCAGAATTTTTCTGTAAGACACCGTATTTAACATGCTTTTTCAAACTACTGCATATGTGATATTGAACTCAGCCTTGCAGTTCCTACCTAAGAGTGGTAGTCACTATTCATTTCATCTTTCTGTTTCTCCTCTCTTTCCTTTTTCAATCCTCCACTTCCTCTTTTTCTCCTTCCTCCCCATGTATCCCCATCTCCCTATTTTGCTTTCTCACTACTCGTCTCCATTGTGTCCTGTGTTTTGTTCGGACAGTCTGGATTGTCCTATCCACACCCTCCTCGCCCAGCTTCTCCTGGGAGTTTCAGCCATGGGACGCCCCCCCAGCAAGCGCATGCGGTGAGTCACCCCAGTCCTGAGCTGCCATGTCCAGGACAGGGCTACCCATCTTAACTCCTCGTGGGCAGGGCAGTCAGGTGGTTTTCATTCCAGCTCAAGATCTAAACTTAATAGATCTAATCCTCAGGTTTGATGTTTCAGCTGAGGAGTACAGGTACACCTACTATGCCTGCAAATGAGTGTCGTACTGGAAGAATTATCCAACTGTTATGCCAGTTAAGTTAATTGACAAATTGAGCTAATAATAATAATTCCTTACACTTATACAGCGCTCTTCTGGACACTCCACTCAGTGCATTACAGGTAATGGGGACTCCCCTCCACCACCACCAATGTGCAGCACCCACTTGGATGATGTGACGGCAGCCAGAGTGCACACAGTACGCTCCCCACACACCAGCTCTCAGTGGGGAGGAGAACAGAGTGATGAAGACGGTTCATAGATGGGAATTATTAGGAGGCCATGATTGATAAAGGCCAATGTGAAATTTGGCCAGGACTCCCTTGGCCATGAGTTTCTCTTTTCGAGAAACACTCTGGGATTTGTACTGACCACAGAGAGTCAGAACCTTGGTTTTACATCTCATCCAAAGGACGGCACCTTCATTCATAATGAAGGACAAAAACCAGCCAACACTGCAGCCTGGACAAAACACTGCAGAACTAGAACAAAAAACAGCCAACACTGCAGCCTGGACAAAACACTGCAGAGCTAGAACAAAAAGCAGCCAACACTGCAGCCTGGACAAAACACTGCAGAGCTAGAACAAAAACCAGCCAACACTGCACCTGAGTCTTGTCACCCCTGATCTAGAGTCTTCTGCCATGGTCCTGGCGAACCCTAATCCAGACAATTTTGTAGGTCACCCAAATTACCTGTTTCAAAAGACTGGGGATGCTGAAATATCATTTGGCAGTGATGCCTTGTTCCTTTGAAGGAAACTCATTTTCAAATTTTCATTCCACATGAGCTCTGAATTCTTTCTGTGTATGCCATGCATGTCCAGGAGAGAGCAGATTATGCCTCCTTGGTAGAGTGTAAGGGTTCCCTACCCTGGAATCAAGAGCTCTGACGCAGCACCCTTAATCTCTAAATTACCTAATTTGATATACCATATATTGAATAGGTTGCACATAAATTGCCACGGGCCCCTAGAAGTGATTTGCCAATAAAACCTGCTGGATTGGGGAACTATAGGACAGGACTGATGACACATTTCAGCAGAGGTGCTTTACTTTGTAACCAGTTACTAAACTGCTACTAAGTACAAAAGCTACCATAAGATAAGTCACAAACCAGACTATTTGGCTAATCCTGCTCATTTGGAGAATCAGTTTATTAATTCCACAAACACCCATAAATTAGAGAAATTTTATTTGGAGATCATTTAACTCATGGTGCTCGCGTACGTTATTGTTCTGTTCATTTATGTATGTTTGTAAATGTTAGAAGTGACTTAAATATCATCCTTGTTTTTCGGAGTAGCGAACATGCTTCATGGCTGTCTTGGTGTCTCTCCCTCACCTCCTGTGATGTTCATGTGGGTCTTCCTTCATCCCTATTGTTCTTCATTCTCCCGTGTTCTGGTTTGACGTCTACCAGCAGTCTTGACTCAAATGTCACTCATCAGTGTCAGAAAATCCTATGTATATGTTGTGGATTTTATGGAAAAGTGGGGTGTGCACACCAAGGAAACTCAGGGATCTTTCCAGCTCCTGGAACATGTGTAGGTAGATTTTTAACCCTGGGACACTAAGGGACTGAAAAACGTAACTATCATGGCGGGGCAGTTTGTTCCAGGCAGCCATCATCCATTGGGTAAAGAAGCGCTTACAGTTTTGAATCCCTGATGGTCTTTCTCTTAATTTCTATGTGTTTCCCTTGGGCTATGTTTCCTTATTGACCCTGAAGTAGTGGGGCTGGATTATTGTAGGAAACTGGTCTGGGAGAGATGAGAAATGGCATCTTTGAGAAGGAACAGTGGGGACTGTTCCTTTGAAAGAGAACTGTGAGAGTGGAGAGGGAGGGATGGGTCTAGTATAAACATGCCTTGTTGGCGAAGTGGAGAGACAGTTGTTCTAGCAGAAATAGGGCTGCTAGGGCAGGAGAGAGGCAGCTGGCCAGACAGCAACAGGACTGTCACGCCGCACCTGTCCACATACTTACAGATTGTCTTTTCTTTGTTCTCACAGGCCAGCTTTCAGAGCTCCAGTCAGTCTGCGCCCCGCCACGCCTATCTCTCCCACAACCAACCAGGGCAGCGCTACTATCCCCATAGCAAGTAGCCATGACAGCCAGCCAGGGCAGTGCTACCGTCCCCATAGCAACTTTCCATGGCAGCACAGAGCAGGTGTGTGTGTTTGTGAGGTGGGGGTCCTCACAGTCTGCCACTGCCTGATCTGTTGCACTTTTCTTTGGGAAGCATGCCGGGTGCGTGTGGGTTTTAGGGCTGCAACAAAACGGTATATCATGGTCTTTGGAACCTGTTGGAGCAAGGCATCAGAATTTCTTTAGCATGTCATGCATATGAACAGTGACGCTTCACATGTTAAAACTTACAAAACCCTTTAAAATGTTCAAATCTTCAGAATATAAGCCCGATCAGGAGAGGGGGTGGGGTAGGTAACACTTTAATCCTCGTTCTCACAAGATGGGGTCATTTTATACCAGAAATATTTAACATTGTTTCATTTGTGACCTTCAGTAATTGTGTAAGACACAGCTACAGACATGTAGTCTGAAGCAAACTCAGAAGGGTGTTCACCCAGAAAGCGCTCCAGGCTACACTGTGAGGTTATGCCTTGTGCAGGTTAGGAAGTATTGGCCCTTGTGAGCATGAGGTTTAAACAAGAATAGTGCACAAATAGCCCTGATGTCACCCCAGTAGAGAGCAAGTCATTGTTTAGGTCTGAGACAGCTGAAAGAGCCAGCACTTCTTTCAGTTTCATTCTTGTGAAATTGATTCTCTTCTGTTTGTAACTGCAATGAAATTTATAAAATGCTCATGTTGATAACATAATAAACTATTAACAAAATGCAAAATGATCTTGCGATGACTGAAAAATTAGCCATCTTGTATTGACGGGAGCACAGTTTGGAGAACAGGCACAATAGACGCAACTCCTTTAGCCAAGATGAAACTGTCCTGAGGAGTTGGTCTTGTGTAAGTGACAATTCAGTGTGCCTTTGCCAGCTGACATGCAAAACTGTAGTAAATTAATGGCTACTAAATGCAGTGATGAGAGACAATCCACACAATCGGAAAAGGCTGCATAACTGCGACTAATTCAAAATAGGAATCTTGCCAGAAAAGAGAACAGCGAACTCATCTGCCCGATTCCAGTGGGGACATGTGGCTCCCTCTGGGCAGAGCCAGCTGCTGTGGGTTTAGGAAGCGGGACAGTGGAGTGCGAAGAGTCTTGATCCTTCAGGAACTTACACTGGGATCGCATCAGCACAGCTTCCACTGGTGGCATCAAGATGCTTTTAAAATGGTATCGAAATGCTTTGGAGCAGGAACTGACAGTCCTCAGGGAACCGGAGTTCCCTCAGATGAGCACGTGACTTGCCCAGTCTTTAGAAGCAGATGATTTATAGCGTGATCTAAAAGATGTTCCGGACTGAGCACCTCTCGGGAATCAAGGTAAAAAGTGCCAGCATGAAAAATGTCTTTCACAAACGCACTGCTAAACAAACTGATGATGTGATATCAGCAGAGCAGATCTAAGGTGAAACCGAGTGTAGGTTTGGCTTGAAAGTATTTGTTTCGTTATGTTGCGGAACGGGGAGGGGTACATTTTGAGTTCCTTTTCCCATCTAGCAGGACCCCTGTTCAGGTGAGCTTACCACACAGGAAAGTGCTGAGTTACACACCTTTCTACATGGCAGCTTAACACACTCAATAACAAGCGAGCCGAGAAGGAAACTAAAAGCTTTATCAGAGGAAACCAAACCAAAAAAAGTTGAGCTTCTCCTTGTGTAAAGTTAGTTTTCTATGAAGAAACAAGCAAACAAGGTTTCCAAGCTGGGATCTGGGTAACAGCCTTGTCTTGCAACATCCCCTTCTGTTACTCCATCTTGAGTTTTTCACTTATGATTACTACAACTGTAATTATTATAAATTAATAAAGCATATCCTTAATTAGCCTAAAACGTGTTTTGAACTATTCCCATTTCTTAAGAGTTTTTTTTAACTGCGGATCCTCTGAAAGTATCATGGTGGAACTTGCAAACAAAAAGAGACTGTTCTCACTGCCCCTCCCGGCGAGTCTCGGAAAATTGTCCCGCCTGCCAGAAAAGCCTCACCTTCCTCGGATTCATTTTTAAACCAGTCTCCCAGTTCTGGTCTTGGACATTTTAACCATCTTCTGTTTCTTGTCACGTTAACGGAACCCTTAATTAAATTTACGTTCTCTATGCAATCTTCCTTCTCAGCTACCAGGGGGAGTTTTACAAAGCACTGGGAAATCAGCAAACAGAATCACATTTAAAGGGTACCGTTAAGACAAAGAAACACCACCGAGAATTAACAATAACAATACAGATGTGAGTGTATTCCCAACACCGCCCTTACAAATGTACAAAAAAAAAGGACAACACTGTTTTTTCCATTTCTCAGGGAATAAAAGTTCAATTTTTAATGGGAAAAAGTTGTAATCTGTACAACACAGGATGCATTTGGGCAGAAGCGCACAGTCCGTGAATTTTAAGCGGGTCAGCTTTGTCCATCCGATCCCAGTCCAGGGTAGGTTTAGGCCCGAGATGTCGGAGGGCTTTTCATCCTCGATAGCAGATGTCGTCCTGTCTGGGTCAAAACTCATCCACTGAGGGTATAGGCAGTGGTTCCCCCCCATCTGCCCAACTTGATTTCTTCTCTCGTTCACTGAGCATCCCTGTTAAAATACGTCCCAAGCGATTCCTGCTGTGTGTTTTTGGGCTTGTACATGCAACACCAGTTAGATTCGAAAGAGAACCCAACCTCTGCCCCTTCAGAGAAATCTACAATCTAATGGTCTCTACCAACCCCTTCCCCCCATACATACTCTACACATACACTCTCTTTAGCAAATTTTCACCCCCTACTACAAAAGACAAGCTCACTGATTTAGTGAACTACAAGATAATCAAATGCACAGTTGATAATCTGAAAGGTGTCAATACTTAGTTTGCAAAATAGAAACAAGCGACCTTATGTAAAACTACAGTGATGGGGGGTTGGGGGGTGAAAATTCACCAATGGAGTCTTTGCTTTGGGGTGAAAATCTCATCCTGCACATGAGCGAGATGTTCCAGTTGAATAAACGCTCCTTAGAACGGTGACTTTGGAGACCAAACAGGGGGTTACAATTACTGTACGTGCTGCTCACAGTTCAACCCACAAGCAGAGGTGTAACCTACTTCACACAAAGGAATCAGAGGATGTAAGTGAAACATACCTGTACAAGATTCGTACAGGTAGTTCTCGGTTTACATGGTTGTGGTTCAAAGCTCCTCGAGAATATATACTACTTCTCAATTCAGGATGAATTCGTTTTCACTTTAACACGCTTCGGTGCGGCCGGAGTCTGGCAGCGTGACAGAGTGTCTGAGACACAAAGCGCCACAAGTACCCAGTTGTGCTCTGGGAGGAACAGAGTCACTTGCGAGACGCACAGTCTTCATCTCCGTGATCTCAAAGTCTGCATTCATCCCCCATCGTCCCACACTAAAGAAATCGATCCAATGTCTTAGCCTGTACCTTCTGCTTACATTGAATTAAATCTAAAACAAGGTCAATAAAACTATGAAACAAAAGAAGCTACTGTGTGGGAAAAAGTCTTAAAATAGAAATTCAGAGGAAAGAGTTTATAAAACATTAAGACGTTTGAGCGAGGAGTTGTTACCCTTGTGTTGCTTGCAAAGTAACATCTGAAGAAGAATTATTTCCCGACTCTTCACCAGGAATTAACCTTGACCCAGCTCCTCGCTTGAACCTCTTAAATCAGCAGCTGCTTTTCCCTGATAGGTGATGAAAAACTTTCCGTTGTCATTTAAAAAAAAAAGGATAAAATCACCCACTTTAACATTCAATAAATAAAACAATTGAAACAGTCTATGAGTAATCGGCCAAAAACCTAAATGAAGAAAAATGAGGAAAAAGTATGTAAAATAAAAGGCTCAAGGAGTGAAAGAACTGAAGAGAGCTGAGCATTTCAGATGCGTATATAGCCAATTCATCTGTGCATCTATTCCCTTAACATTGTACTGAAATTGATCATTAATGCTTGGTTAGAAAATGACTTATTACTACTGTATAAACATATGAATAAATATGTCATGTTTTAATGTGGTAGTGAAATCCTCTATTTGAGAGAAGTCCCCCTCTCCATTAACACTTTCTTATGGGGAAACTTTTTTTTTTATTTAGAATTTCGATTAAAGCTTCAGAAATGCATCTGCCATTTGACTCGAGAGCTACCTGTATTTCTTTTTCCCCCCTCATTTTCCAAATCCATCTTCCCATGAAGTCCAGACTCTTTTTAAAGTTTTAGGGCAGGGTTGTTAAGTTAGGACATACGGTTGATTTCGTAACGCTCGCTCACGCATATAGTGTAACTTCTGATGAGGCTGGCATTTGCAGAGGCATCAAAAAAAAAAACTGTACAAAAAATGGGGATGCACGAAGGAGGTTAAGCAAATTTCCCTGCCTCTTTAATCGGCATTGAAATTTTTTTTCTGTTCAGCCTTTTTTTTTTTCCTTGTGTTCATGATGCACAACATGTAGGAAATGCACACTGCTCCCCCTCACCCACCACATGGAGGCCATCTCCTCCAATAAAACCCCAACCCCCTTTTCCTGTTCGGTGTGCTCAGCCAGCCCTGGTCCCGGAGAGCCACAGTCCTGCGGGTAGTGCAGGTCAGAAGTGATTTTTTTCAAATAAATTGTTTTGGGTTTGACGAAAGGGAGCAAAAGTATTCCATTCTGTTAAAAAGCCTTGCAAACGAGAGAGGCAGCTGCTTGGTCTGTCATGCTTGCTTCTGGTTGCTCAGCAGCCCGTAGATCAGAGGTTATCTGTCCATGTCTTTTATCTTGTTGGGAACTGTCTTGGCTGCAGGTGGCCTGATAAAACTAACATTGTGGCTCTCTACAGTGAGGCTGGAAGATGCCTTCTCTTGTATCCCACCATTCCCTCCCCCAAGAAGTAATGGCTAGCTACAGTTGCACGCCACTTCCTTTGTGCTGCAGCATTTCGTGATCAAGGATGCAGCCTGAAGTGCCCTGGGGGGTCATCGCCTTTAAGTGTACTGGAGGTGTCCACTGGTGTCACTCGCTAGGGACTGGGCTGTAGGGAAGGAGGAGACAAAGGGCACTTCTGGAGCAGTCTAACGGGCCATAGGAGACACAGCCACAGCACATTCCATAAACAAGAAGTATCCAATTCATGTGATTTCCCAGAAAGGAAAGCCCTTCAAGTCTCTGTGGGGGTTGGGAGCAAAGATTCTTACAAACATACACCCCAAAAATATATATACTGTATATACAAATTAGGAATGGTGTGGAGGAGGATACAGGCCAGATAATACAGGATTCCTAACATTATTGGGGGTTTAAAGAAAAGGTTTTTCAGGTCTGTATCCCTAGCTCTACCTGTGTGAGAGTTTGTGTCCCCGTCATTTCTCTACCGTCGTCTCCAATCCATTGCCCTTGCCAAACATGTCTACAGCCCAGGGAGGCACGAGAATAGGCTGGTGGGTAGGGGGTAACGTTTTAACGTTACACAGGGTTGACACTCCTGACAGGAAGCACTTCACCCACCACCTGAACTGTACTGTATTTCCTAGTTGCAATAAATAAAACTCTAAGGCACAGTCCTAGAAGGCAAATCAAGACCCCATTGGTTCAGGGAGCAAGTGCGTGCTATATTACTGTCAGCTACTTGCTTGTGAGTCAAATCTGATTTAACAGCAAATCAAAAAACAGTGTAACTCCCTAACTGACGCTCCCCTAAAATAGCACCGCAGCTTGACCCTCTGTGAAAAGACCTTTTAAGATAACCAGGGCTACTGAAAAAAACAGCTCAACCAAATCCCTCCTTTGCTGCACCTAGTCCCTTAATTACTCCAGTGATATTGTAGCAGGACTAATGTAACAATGAAGGAGTTAAGACCAGTTTCCGTTTCTGGTGTGGTAACAGCACAGTTGTAATCACGAGTCCGACGGCGGTCCCAAAACCACTTGCGGACCCTCGGTTGACTCTACAAGGTTGGGGTAATTGCAGGTTTTAAAGTGCGCTTTATTTCTGCATTATAGAGCATTTTAGAAGCATCGCCAACACGCAAAACATGCTGTGGCTTCCAGGAGCAAAATCCCAGACGTGCCTCTGTCTGATCAGCCACAGCAGCAGGTGATGTCACCCAGGACACGGGGCCACAGACTCCGGAATCCCCACGTCAACATCCATAATGCATCATTCCAACTTCAAAGCTCAATTTAGTCCATATTCTCAAAAGCCTGGAGCAGTCGATGATTCCCGGTGCGCCTCCTTAGTTTTCGAGGGGAGGTAGGGGTTGGTGAGACAGCTATCCTATTCCTAGTTTCCCGGGAAGAAGGGGGTGGGGTGTCTTCAAATTGTAAGTCTGCCATGCGCTTCAATACTTAACCGATTCAGTCATTAATAATCTTACTAAAGGAGGGGGGAGGGGCGTGGCAGACCAGCGGCTCAGAAACACGGCAGATCAGGGGCAGGAGACAGGACACTGGACAGGCAAGACCACACTGATCCGCAATTCACTTTACAGGACTAGAGCCCCGCGCCACAGATTGAAAGGCTACATTGTGAGGTTTTTAACGAGAATCTCGTTGACAGCACTGGGCGGGCTTCAGTGCAGGTTCGGCGCAGGCTGGCTCAAACGACACCTGGGTGGAATCTAGTGGCGGAGCAGAATCACCGACGCGGTGCGGCCATGTCTTTAGCTGCTGAGCAGTGTCTTGTGGCGCTCCAGGACCGGGACAGAGGGGGAGAAGTAAGGGAAGACATGAGGGATGGGCGGGGCAGCGTTGGGAGTCAGGCCAGATCTGAAGACACCCTGTGATCGGAATTTGGACTGACAGCCTCAGATCTAGCAGGGAGGTGGGGAAGCTTGGATGAACACAGGTACACACAAGCCCTTGAAATGTGAAGTACTGAGCAGTGTTTTGCCAGCTGGGCTGTAGTGAGGGCACACAGCCGCCAAGCCATTTTTCCCATATCTACACCCGCGGGCAGTGTGGGGACTGGTGAGGGGTTGAGGGCAACAGCCATCCATCCCTTCCACCCCCTCCCACCCCCGTTTGGTGGTTTTCTTATTTCAGTCTTATATATATATATTATAGATTTTTTTTGTTTGTTTTCTAACTTCACCCAGACGGGCATTTTAAAAGTAAAGGAGGTTTTTGAGAGAAAGAGAGAGTGAGAGAGAGAGAAAGAGAGAATGGCAATACTGAAGTCTTTCTCTCTCGTTCGGGTCCAGTGCAGCTTGCAAGCCCCTGAGAGGGAGACAGAAGGGCGGGGGGGGGGGAGGTGGAAAAGGGAGAGGGGGTGAGAGAGAAGAGGGGGAAGACGGGAAGATAAAATTACGTTTTGAGTGAGGGAGCGTGCCGTTGCTCGGAACGGGGAATGTTATACTGCAGTACGACGATGGGCGCAGACAGGAATCACAGCGGCTCGCGAGTGTATGTGCTAGAGGCAGGCAGGGCCTGACAGGGAAGCTCAGGGGAATCCTGCCCTTATAAGGGGGTGAAGTTTTTTACTATTACTTTTTTTTTAAAGGCATCATTATATGTGTTCCCCATGCAGGCTGAATGAGTTCTGTCATTCACAAAGGGCAAACAGAGAGGTCCGAGGGACTCTGTACAAAGTAATGTGACAGAATCCGCAGGGCCCTACACAGACACCCAGAAAGTCAGCATGGGAAAAGTTTAAGTCAGGGGTATTCAGTCCTAGTGCATCTGCAGGTTTTCTAGGTCTCTCTAAAA
This sequence comes from Lepisosteus platostomus, assembly GCF_059453375.1. Classification (NCBI taxonomy): domain Eukaryota; kingdom Metazoa; phylum Chordata; class Actinopteri; order Semionotiformes; family Lepisosteidae; genus Lepisosteus; species Lepisosteus platostomus. The sequence continues at coordinate 8,101,469 of NC_142614.1, read as the reverse complement.
AGCATCAGCTAATGAGCTAACACACTCTTAAGAGCTCATGTAGAAAGAAAGCCAGCAGACACACTACCTGTCCTGGATAAAGAATGTACAGTGTAGAATAATAACAACACCCTACCTGTAGTGCCTATTTTGCCATGGCCTTAATGGCAACTGCAGACTCCTCATTCATTGCAGACAGAACGGTGATCTGAAATACAGAAGGAAAGAGTGATACTATGATACTGGACAGCGTGGTTAAACTGCCATATAAATACTGGACACTGAGAGCAAACCAGAGTGCTGGAGTCCCCCCGATAGCGCTGCGCCACTGACCCAGAGCACCATGCAACCGCGGCGCCAGCGGGGAGCGACGCCGTACCCCGCAAGTGTATCAACAGAGAGGAGCATGTCTCAGAGGACTGCACTATTACCCACGATTACAGCAAGCGAGCAACAGAGGACAGCATACCTGAACCGGAGGGAGAAAGTGATTCCCAGGGAACAGGACAACTTCAGTGACAGAGAGCAGGCGTGAGAGCAAGTGACACAGAACCGCATGACTGCACAGACGGGGAGCAACAGGGAGCCGTGTGACTGCACCGATTGTGAAGATTCACATTCCTGCAACCCTTCTAATACAGGCTAATAAACTGGCAGACTCCGATTCCCATGCCGGAGGGGAAGGACTCACCAGGATCTCCTCTCCCGCCTCGAACTTGCTCTCGATCTCCTTGCCCAGGTCTCCCTCAGGCAGCCGCAGGTCCTCGCGCACCTCCCCGCTGTCCTGGAGCAGAGACAGGTACCCGTCCTGGATCCCAATCAGCTGTGAGTAACGGAAGTGAGCAGAGGAGAGACGTCTTTGAATTGCACCTGAAATATACCCCACTCTTCTCCTTGTCAGCTCTGTCCACTAGCCCACACTGGGAGAGAGAGAGGGGGGCAGTGTCTCATTTCTGTCCAGTAGCCCACACTGCCTCCCTCTCTCCCAGTGCCTCAGCTCTAACCACTAGCCCACACTGCCTCCTTCTCTCCCAGTGCCTCAGCTCTAACCACTAGCCCACACTGCCTCCTTCTCTCCCAGTGCCTCAGCTCTAACCACTAACCCACACTGCCTCCTTCTCTCCCAGTGCCTCAGCTCTAACCACTAGCCCACACTGCCTCCTTCTCTCCCAGTGCCTCAGCTCTAACCACTAGCCCACACTGCCTCCTTCTCTCCCAGTGCCTCAGCTCTAACCACTAGCCCACACTGCCTCCTTCTCTCCCAGTGCCTCAGCTCTAACCACTAGCCCACACTGCCTCCTTCTCTCCCAGTGCCTCAGCTCTAACCACTAACCCACACTGCCTCCTTCTCTCCCAGTGCCTCAGCTCTAACCACTAGCCCACACTGCCTCCTTCTCTCCCAGTGCCTCAGCTCCAACCACTAGCCCACACTGCCTCCTTCTCTCCCAGTGCCTCAGCTCCAACCACTAGCCCACACTGCCTCCTTCTCTCCCAGTGCCTCAGCTCCAACCACTAACCCACACTGCCTCCTTCTCTCCCAGTGCCTCAGCTCTAACCACTAGCCCACACTGCCTCCTTCTCTCCCAGTGCCTCAGCTCTAACCACTAACCCACACTGCCTCCTTCTCTCCCAGTGCCTCAGCTCTAACCACTAGCCCACACTGCCTCCTTCTCTCCCAGTGCCTCAGCTCTAACCACTAGCCCACACTGCCTCCCTCTCTCCACGTGCCTCAGCTCCAACCACTAGCCCACACTGCCTCCCTCTCTCCACGTGCCTCAGCTCTAACCACTAACCCACACTGCCTCCTTCTCTCCCAGTGCCTCAGCTCTAACCACTAGCCCACACTGCCTCCTTCTCTCCCAGTGCCTCAGCTCTAACCACTAGCCCACACTGCCTCCTTCTCTCCCAGTGCCTCAGCTCTAACCACTAGCCCACACTGCCTCCTTCTCTCCCAGTGCCTCAGCTCTAACCACTAGCCCACACTGCCTCCTTCTCTCCCAGTGCCTCAGCTCTAACCACTAGCCCACACTGCCTCCCTCTCTCCACATGCCTCAGCTCCAACCACTAGCCCACACTGCCTCCTTCTCTCCCAGTGCCTCAGCTCTAACCACTAGCCCACACTGCCTCCTTCTCTCCCAGTGCCTCAGCTCTAACCACTAGCCCACACTGCCTCCTTCTCTCCCAGTGCCTCAGCTCTAACCACTAACCCACACTGCCTCCTTCTCTCCCAGTGCCTCAGCTCCAACCACTAGCCCACACTGCCTCCTTCTCTCCCAGTGCCTCAGCTCCAACCACTAGCCCACACTGCCTCCCTCTCTCCACGTGCCTCAGCTCCAACCACTAGCCCACACTGCCTCCCTCTCTCCACGTGCCTCAGCTCTAACCACTAACCCACACTGCCTCCTTCTCTCCCAGTGCCTCAGCTCTAACCACTAGCCCACACTGCCTCCTTCTCTCCCAGTGCCTCAGCTCTAACCACTAGCCCACACTGCCTCCTTCTCTCCCAGTGCCTCAGCTCTAACCACTAGCCCACACTGCCTCCTTCTCTCCCAGTGCCTCAGCTCTAACCACTAGCCCACACTGCCTCCTTCTCTCCCAGTGCCTCAGCTCTAACCACTAGCCCACACTGCCTCCCTCTCTCCACATGCCTCAGCTCCAACCACTAGCCCACACTGCCTCCTTCTCTCCCAGTGCCTCAGCTCTAACCACTAGCCCACACTGCCTCCTTCTCTCCCAGTGCCTCAGCTCTAACCACTAGCCCACACTGCCTCCTTCTCTCCCAGTGCCTCAGCTCCAACCACTAGCCCACACTGCCTCCTTCTCTCCCAGTGCCTCAGCTCCAACCACTAGCCCACACTGCCTCCTTCTCTCCCAGTGCCTCAGCTCCAACCACTAGCCCACACTGCCTCCCTCTCTCCACGTGCCTCAGCTCTGTCAACAAGCCCACACTGCCTCCCCCTGTCTCTCCCAATCACCCAGTTCTGTCCAGTAGCCCACACTGCCCCCCTCCTCCTTCCCCCGGTCCTTCTGACCGCCTGCCCTTGTGGCCAGCTGCCGTCCCTACCTGGTAGTCATTCCTCTTGATGTTCGGGACGTCCATGTTGTGGGTGGAGGGGCAGATATCCTCGTACTTCTTGCCAGTGAAGATGTCGATGCCGATCATGTGGACCTGCGGACGGGGAGACGAGGAGGCGTTACCACTGTGTGTGCTGTGGGGGGTGGGGGGGTTGGACAGATTGTGCCGGGGGGGGGGGGAGGACAGACCTTAGCATGACCGTGCTTGCCCGTCTTCGAGGTGGACATCTCGACGATCTTGCAGGGCCGGCCCTTCAGCACGACGAAGCCGTTCTTGCGCAGGGCAGAGCACTGCATGGGGAAGGTGGCGGAGGCCCCAGCATCCCCCGTCTGGAAATCCAAATCCGCGTCGGCCATCTCGTCACTGGCGGAGAGACGCACGAGGAGATCTCACCCCTGCCGCACTGTTAGTGAAACCCGCGGGGCCCTGTGACTCTGTGCACTGATTAACACCGATTCGTGCAAATAGCTGGACAGTCCAAGCACTGTCATCTGAAATGTTGCTAACAGGGGCACTTTTCACCTGCAGCTCAACTGTAAAATAAAACGTCCTTTGACACCAACCCGCACTGCCCGCATCACGATCTCGCTACTTGTCCGTGCGGTAGAAAAAAGCCGTGGCCTTGATTCATGCATTGGTTCCGGGCGAGGTTAGTGGCTTCTGCGGCCAGAGGGGAGGGGGGTCTAATTTAAGCACAAACGCGGCCCGAGGCTTTTGCAAAAATGGCACCTGTTAGTGTTACAGTGCCCGGCGGACACACGCTGCCTTGCAGTGGACCAGATCTCCGCCGCCGCTAGCGAGCCCACCAACCCAGACATTATAGGGATTGTAAAAATAATAATGAGGTATTATACTGACAGTGAATAATTACAAAAACAACAACGAGCACGTGGATCGCGAAGCGGCTTAGACTTAAAAGTAAGCAAAGGGGGGTTTACAGCCAAGGACCGGATGGTCTGTAAAGGCCGTGCGTTCATATTTATAACTGGTGACATTACATACACAACCGCACATTCCCACCCAAGTACTGCTGCGCTGTTGTTGTTATTGTTGTTTTTTTCATTTTGTTACGAAATTGGGGGTTGACGCCACCGGTCGGGCCAGCTCCGTGTCAGCTTGCAATATGCGCATTCACAAGCGCGCCTCTCCCTGGCACGGAGAACACCGCCCCGGTGTCTCAACTCCACGATCTGCAAAAGCTCAGGCGGGCCGCTCTCCCTGCCAAAACTGGGCCAAAATCACAGCGCCGGCGCCTGGGGCTCGGCGAGCCCATTTCTGGAGAGAAAACCGGGAATGCCGAATGAAAAGGGGGGCACGGTCTAGTGGCGGAGGTTTGGCGTCCCAGCCAAGAGCCCAGCCACAAGCTAGGCCCGTGCGCAGTGTCTCGCCTGTCACGGCGCCTCGACTCCTAATGCTGCAGCAGTCGGAGGGACTCCGGAGGCCCCGGTTCAGGGGGGATTCGCCATAGTGAGAGCAGGTTACGACAGAGGCGAACACTGGTGCGCGGAGAAGAGAAAAACCGGGCGCAGGGGATGCGTCTCAACACTGACTGGACCCACAGAACAGAATTCCGTCCTGGCATTAAATCCACGCTGTAGTGACGGAATGCGGGGAGACAGTGCAGGGGGCTAGGTTTTTATTGTAAAACAAAAACAACGGGAAAATTAAAACGAGTGAGCTATTACGACACAAAAACGATATCTTTGCAGACGTGCCCCCTTCTTTCTCTAATCATGCAGTCCCAGCCAGTCGCTGACTGAGACAAAGTTAAGCCCTCACACAGTTTGTTTTTTTTGGGGGGGGGAATTGCTAACGGCCCCCCGGAATTCATCTGCAGAAAAAAAAAAACCTGCAACCCCGTAGTCGTGTTTAAAAAGAGTGGCCGCGTACGTGTTAACTCCAGCAGAAAGAGCCTACGGAGAACCGCCCCGTGCGCGATTACTACGATGCTCCGTGTAGGTAAATATTAAAAAGGGGGCAGTTGTGCACGATACTGTCTCGGTCGTGCGCTGCTGGGGGAGACGTGAGGTTGCATGGTATATGCGCGCTCCCGTCTGGTACAGTAGTCTTCTACTAAGTTACTCACCCAGTCCGCTTGCCCTGCTCACTGCTCGGCTCGCCTTTTCTCTTACTCTCCCCTTGCTCGCTCAGCGCACGGCTGTCCGTCCGTCTGTCCGTGTCCTCTCTCTCTCTCTCCCTGTAGGTATCCTTGCCGTTTCCCTCCCGTCTGCCGTCTGTCTCGTAGTCTGGGCTGCCCGCTGTGGCGCTGTTTTCCTCTTTTTTTTTTTAAAGCCTCTCTCTCTCCCTTTTCTCTGTTTTTTTTTCTTTTCTCGCAGCGGCTTCTCCCAGACGAAACTGTGGCCAGGCAGCCGCCGCTGGTGAAGAGGAAAGTGACACTCAGCCCCTGTGACTCAACCCCGAGCTCCACGCCGCTGCCGACTGCGCAGGCGCGCTCACCTCAAGCCCAGAAAGCGCAGACAAGCGGCGGGGGGCGCGCTTTGCTGATGGGCACAGGTCATGGGTACGCGCACTCCCCCTTCCTCCAGCCGCCACCGCCCCCTCGCCTCTCCTCCCGTTTTCGTTTGTTTTCATGGGAACAGCCTACGCCGGCTCCTCAGTCGGGCTGTTGTACAGCGCCAGTGTTTCGCCGAGTGGCGCACATTACAAACGGAACCAATGGTTCAGCGCCGTTGCATTGTGCATGCAAGCTGCGGATTTCTGGGATGGGAGATGGTGCTGCACGGACGCCAGCTGGGACACGCTCCTCGGGAGCGCGCACAACTAAGCCTCGTTGTCTCCCACTCATTTCTCGTAACGCACCGTTAGTGCAGGGGGCGCAAAAAAATATAACAACCTTTGGGTAAAGCAGAGTTGTACAGATCAGTCAGGCCACACCGTGGCATTGCTTATTTCAACCAGCAAGAACCACAAAGTGACAGAAAACTTTGTTTTCAAGTCCTGTCTTCCAAAGTTAAGGAAATGTCCTCATTTTAAACTTGAGCCTAGAAAGCCACAGAAATATGAAAAAGAAAAAATACAGAACCCACAACGCAGTGCCTGAGATCGAGTATGTAACCTGTTTTGTGCAACAAAAAGCGAGATGCGTCTTTGTAGTGAAAAATAACTGCCAACTCACATATTAACCACAGCGGTGGATCACACTTGCTCTGGATGAGTTTCTGCCATCCAAAAGCTACTGATATTCAAAATGACCAGGTGGGATTGTTTATTATTTGAATATTTAGTATTGCAGTTAATGTCCCCAATTTCCTTTTTAAGTTAAGGACAGGGATCCAGTGAATCCAGTGGATCCAGTGAATTTCAAGAAAATAATTTGAAATGTTTCATCATAAGATGTACTAAATGTGTCGTTATTTTAACATTTCTGCATACAATTGTGTTTTCCTTGTTGGACCAGTTTTGTTTAATGTTAAAAAAAGCTTTATTTAACCCAATAGAACACTCTCTGGGGTTTCAGCATCAGATAACAGCAAGGTGGGGGGCACAGAGTCTGTGTTTTAAATTACAAGTCCAGTCTTGGGTTTGAGATCAGTGCTTGCCAGTCCTGTTCCTTCAGGATCCCTGTGCCTTGTTTGTGTGCAGTTTGAGCTGGTAATTACTCAGGTTCAATGATAACTAATTGATTGCTGATTATGATAAGACCTTCGTAATCTGTTTCTTCACGCCCTCTCTCGTTGCAGAATTACTCTGCCGAGGGTGGGGGGTATGGTTGCGAAATCACTTCGCAAACTCTATCCATCCTCTCTTAAAACGACCAGTCACAGGTAGGAATAGCACTGTATCTAACAGCCACTAAGAGCAACTCGTTATTCTGAAGAGGCTTGGTTTTGGATGTTCTGTTCACCTGAAAAAGGAGAGAATCTGTTCAATGACATGAACTGCTAAATGACCCAACTCCTTCAGAGCCAAAGAAGAGTCTGAAGAAACTATAGAACAAACAGCCTGACTGGCGAAGAGCTCGGCAGGAATGGAAACCAGAAGAAATGTGGCCACTCCAAATCCTGAGAAGCACTGTATGAGATGAATTCTGTTCCACTGGTGGGCTGATACCCCAGGTTGACTGCATACACTGTATGGGATCACTTCTGTTCACGCACTGGCGGTTAGGATATGGTGCTGGAAAGCTGGATTGTCAGCCCACCTGCAGATAAAATGGTTCAGTCGCCTTCCCCAGGTTTTAAAATAAACCAGGGAGTCAAGCGGACAGATCTTGACCATGTGCAGAGCCAGCCCGGTTAAATTTAGCCCCTGAAATCCGAGCCCAGTGACCTAAGTAGGGAAGGGCAGAGCGTGGCCAGGAGGTGGTGGGTGTGGTGGCTGGTGGGAGATGGGTTTAGTCACGAGGCGAGGGGGTGGGACGTCTCCTGGGGGCCCTGCCCGGGCTCGTTCTGGTCTGGCAGAGCAGGCGCCGGGCCAGCGGGCGGGCGACGCCGGTTTCCATCGGCCTTCCGAGAGGCACGAGGGCACGTGGCCTTCCTTTCGCTCTTCTGAGTACTGCAGGAAAAAAAAAACCCCACTGAAACGAAAGAAACCAAAACACATCCCAATACGCCTTAATGGCTAAATATTTCATAATCCGGTAAGACATCATTGCACCAGGCTTCGGCTTTAAATTGTTTTACAAATAAAAGGCAGAAAGAGGTGCGCCTGACTGTGTGGTTTAATCATCCGCTGCTTCCCAGTGGAGAAAATGAGCTTTTGTCTCTTGTAGTCCGATCTCGAGCAATACACCAGAATCACCGCCACCTGTTCTGAGAGCCAGACGTTAGAGTGGAGGTGACACCAATCCCAAATCCCCTTTGACCTTTAATTCTTGGAAGCTATAAAACTTTAAAACATCCTGAATAGGAAAACTGAAATCAATTAACCTGTCCTTAAGAAATCAGTTTGAGCGAAACAACAGAAGACACAGTCCTCCACAGTTTTCAGGTTTGGGAACTTCTAGTTAATGCTGGAGAGGCACAGTGATGCAGGCACAGCATTGCTGCCTCACAGGGCTGGCTGGGGCCCTGGATTCGTTCTGGACCTGGTGTGCTAGCATTGCTTGCCAGTATAAGCTCCTGCTCACCTGCGACCCTGTTATGGACAAAGCAGTTAAAAAAATGGATGGGTAATATTGTTCACAATTGCAGGGTTTATTCGCCTGTGACCAGCAGGGGGTGCCAACAGGTTGTCCTGTAACAATTTTCTTAGGGTACTGCTAATGGAAGCCCTGCTCAGGCTGACAGCTCCGCAGGGTCTCAATCATGCAGTCGTATCCCTGGATCCTTTTCCCCCCCAGTCTGACCTGCTCCCACATTCATCCAGCATGACCCTGACGACTAGCTGAGAGTCTCACATCAACCCCAGCTCCTTGAGAATCCCGATTCCCCATTCTCCCAAGAACCAATTCTCCCATCCTAGACGTGTCTTTAACTCACCAACACCTTAACACTTTTAACGGAGCCCAACTGGATCAGGGCATTTCTTTCTGTGCAGGTCTTAGTCTGTCTGATGATTTAAAGAGCCCAGGGATACCTGCTGCTTTAGACACATCTTTCGGGCATCTCCTGGGGACCATACCTGTAGCCTGTTTCACCTGGCTTTGCATGGACATGGGGGGGGATATGATTTTTGCAGTCCATTTAGAGCAAGGTTTCCTAGATCCTTCTGTTTTGTATCTTCCTGAGAGCACCAGCCAAGCCACTTTTTTAACTTGTTGCAAAATCATGCATTTCAGGGTTTTCAGTCCAGTCTATTTCAGCGAGTTCTGTAATGAGGCGAACCCAGTACAATCCCATCGCTTTGTAAACTCAGAAATGCATGAGTGGGTTGAAACCAAGTGAAGTGGACTTTCTCTCAGCTTTGGGGGCAGGGGAAGGGGGTTGGAAAGGGGACCTTAGAAAAACCAGGGTCTGAGAAATTCGTGGAATTCAAAGGAATAATTCTAAGCGGAATTAACGCGGTGACTTCAGTCTTCCACCGAGGAGATCGCTGGGGGGGTGGTTGATTCGGGAGTTCTCAAGCGAAAATGTCGCATTTTTTAAAATATTCGCTGTTTCCTTTAAAAAAAAAAGAAACCCCTATAAAATGTGTCAGACTGCGTGACCCTCACAGACCTCAAGAGGAGAGCAGCCTGGAAGGTGAAACATGCGGTCGCCGAAACGACTGTTAAGTCATCTACAATGTAGCTAGAAAGGATTTAGAGGACCTTTAAGCAGAAAATGGTTGTGCAACCAATGTCGGACAGATCGACTTGTTTTAGTTCCTAATAAGAAATACCTAAGGTGTGGGCTTTGGGGGTTATGCGAGAGACCCAAGCACAGGAGGATCAAGTCTGTTTTAGCCTTTAATTTACAAGGCGTTCAGCGCATAACTCTCAACACGGGACAGGCTTCAAATATCATCTGACCATTTTCATGGTAGGATAGGATATTGTAGTTCGGGTGGGGAGCTGCGTCAGCATGCGTAGTCTGCAAGGGAACGAGCAAAAGGTTTATTCCAGGCTGAAAAGAGAAGAGAGAAAAAGCCAAAGAAGGCTTCGCAGCCGAAACGTTGTGTTTCCTTTCCTTTTCTTCTCTTTCCACCATGGAATAAACCTATTATATAATAGGATATTGTTAGGATAACGTGCCCCGTGCCACGTTTAGATTTAAATTGAGAAAGCCAGACGCCTTCCTCTATCGGAGCTGACTTGTGAGCGGGATGCTTGTGATCGCCTGGGAATGGAAGGTGTGGCGCGCCGTGTGCCCACGCGTCCCGCCCTTCGCGGGAGACAGAATTATTCAATAAGCGAACAGCGGACAGGAGCGGGGTGTTTCAAACTCCTCCCAGGTTTCCCGCGGCTTCTCCGCCGCTAATAGGGAACCGCTTGGTGCGCCGCAGCCTGCCAATGGGAAGAGCCCAGGTTCAGCAGCGGCTGCCAATGGAAGTGCGCGGATCTTCCAGCGCTTCTGGAGAGTTATGGATAAAAACTTTGCGCCGAGTGGCGAGGAAGGTTTCGAGTGAAGGAAGTTGGTAGCTTGTGAGAGTTGTTTTAGCATTACCATTCAGGGCGCTGGAATAAAACCCCAAAGCCGGTTTCTCCGGTGAAAAGCGGTGCGGATTGGAAATCGGAGCTCTCCCTACCCCCCCCACCCCCTTCTCCCCACACCCCTCTTCGTTTCATGTTCGACTCCGCTGTCGCTGTCGCCGCCGCCGCCAGCAACGAGCTGTAGCCATGAGCGAAACGGAGACTCCGGGAACCCCAGCTGCTCCGGCGACCGCCGAGGACCGACCGCCGCAGCCCGAGAAAAAAGTCATTGGTAACCAGGCTCGAGCCGGCCCGGACGCGTGTTGAACGGCGAAACCCGGCGCGTTTGTTGGCGTGAAGCTCTTGCCCGTCAGTGGGGTTCAGTGAGGGGATTCTGAGTCCCGTTGGTGGACGTCTGACTAGCGAGGTTACAGGGAGGCTTTTGACGCGACGACTCACACCTCCAAACATTTAGAAGCGCCAAAGGCCCCGCTTTAACGCTGAGGAGTTCTCGAGCACTAAAGAAACTGCAGGAATTTCCTGATTTTTTTTCTAAATTAAATGCCGAGTAGCCACTTTGCGATGTTGGTGTTACTTTGTGAATCATGCGCGGCTTGTCAGCGGTCCAGTGTGTTATTCCGAATGATCCTGCACAGGGCTTGCCTCCTTGGTGTACTTGTTTTTTTTTTATGGCCGTTGAAGTTTTTTTACTCTCCTTCGTATCCCTATCGCGTCCCCGTGCATTTTTTTCTTTGTTTGAGAGACTTTTCTAGTTAATCGTCAGATTACATTAAAGCGTATTAATAGTTAAAACCTGCCGGTTAAGGTTTCTAACCATTTTAACAGTGAGTGACCTCTTTCGGACGCAGGACGCGGTTTTTTAATTAAAAAACAGGAGTTTCGGATTGAAGGTAGAGCAGCGAAAGCGGAGCTCATTAAACGAAGCCATGTGTGATTTAATCTTGTGGAGAACATGGATGTTTCACTTTGGGAACGGATAGCTTTAAAGCCGGGCGTGCGGTCGATTTTGCTACACTTGCTTTTCTGAACATTCAGGTCTTTTTTTTTTTCCCCCACAAGAAGGGTCTCGTTCACATTTCTTTAAATATTTCTACGTTAATTTTAAAAAGAAACCAGTGCCGGTAAATGTTGACATGTCATTTAAACGTTGAATCCCTGTGTCCCCCCCTCAGGGCCTGCCGTGTTTAGTCGGTAGATATCAAAGGTCGCTGTTAATGGCTGACGGCGGCGGGCGCAGCCCTGTTCAAACACTCCTCGCCTGGGGTTGTGCCGATAATACCGCTACTCCTATCAACAGAAAGGGCTCAGCTCTCTGGGTCAGCCACAGCGAAAGTCCCTTAGAAAAGAGTGGGGGGGGGAGACGACCTTGACGGAGACCGTCTTCGAAGGCGGTAACACCTTGACACCCGAGGTCCGCGTCCCGTTTAAAAAAAACGCAAAGGCCGCTGCTGGAGGGGTCAGAGGTCATGGGTAACATAATGCAGCACTGCTCCTCTGTTGGCAGAATGCCCACAGGCTTGCTCCAACGGATCTGGGGACTGTGGGACGTTCTGGAGGTGTTTCTTGTTAGAAACCGGGAGCGAGGGTGTATTTAACCCGTTTTCAGATCGAAAAAATAATGGTGAATGGAAGTATGAAATCCATAGGGAAGTCTCCTTGATCTTTTCTAACCCGCCCCCAATTAGCACCATTCCTGACCTGAGTGGTGAATGATTGCTGGACAGTGCAGGATTGTGTGTGTGTGGGTGTGGGTGGGGAGTGTTGTTAACCGCTGTTTCGTCCAGCTCATTGATTGGAGCGCTGGGGTTTTGTCTTGCAGCGACGCAGGTGCAGGGCACAGTGAAGTGGTTCAACGTGCGCAATGGCTACGGATTTATTAACAGGTAACCATTCCCATCCCCCACCCCCCCACCCCCCTCGGGCTCCGGTTCCCAGGTTCACCACAGCGGCGGTAAGCCCGCGCTGCTGGGTCTCGCTAGGATTCGGGGTCCCTTTTTAAATACGGGACTTCATCTTTCCCCTTTTCCCGGGACGGCGTGTGCAGCTCAAATCTCGGCAGCTGCTAAAACCTGGCATGGACCGAGCTGCTATGCATTTGGAGCCTAAAGTGCCATGTAGGTGTGGACTCCCTGGCCTGGCTGCGCTCGGGAATGATGGGGGGGTTCAGTCTGTCCCTGTGTAGTGAGCTTGACCGGGGTTGTCTGTTGACTTGAAGCAGTGTGGGAATGTTATACTGCAGCCTTGTGGGTATCACCCTGTCCTTTTTGCTCCCGTTTTTTCCAGTTGACGGCTTATTCCTCAAGGTTGAAGGACAAGGTTTTGAGTGGAGGCCATTTTGCCCCCACCTTGCGTGTGAAATTGCTAGGTTCTTCTCCACGTGTGGGCTCTTGAGCCCTATGGTAGTTTTGTCCCAGAGGCCGTCCCCTGCTCCTCTTGATGTAAAGAATGCATCTTTTAGCTTTCACCTGAGATTCCCACCAAAACACTACTGAGTCGGGATCACCCTGACAGAAGTGTTGGGTAATGGGCTGAATGCATTCCTGAGATTTCTGGTTGAGAGCTGGGAATGCACTACTGGTGATGTGCATCTGATGCGCTCCAGTATGAGTAACCTTCTCTCTCTCTCTGCTGCAGGAATGACACCAAGGAGGACGTGTTTGTCCATCAGGTGAGGTTTTCTGAGACGGGAAGCCCTGTTCACCCTGACAAGTTTGACATTTTGCCTATTGCAACAGCAAACAATTACCTCTGACTGTGTTTGTGGTATTATTGTGGCTTTTGGTATCTTGCCTACTCAGTTTTTATTTGCATTTAACATTAAGTGAAGGGTTTACAGCACATTTATCTTTCAAAATAAAAGAGCAGCATAGTCCGTGAAATGTGCAGTAACATGAATTCTAGTATAATTGACACCTGCATAGCTGCATTACTGTTATCGGTTACATTTTGGGGTATAATTAAACTATCCAAAGCTTGATTGGCACAAAGAAGGGAGAGAGCTGTGCAGCGTCCCAGTACAGAAACTAAGAACATGGATGAGGAGGTCAGGCCTGCAATGTAAGTCCCGAGTGGTCACCAGGTCTTACAGAAAAGATCAGATCTCAAGTGGAGATCATGTCATTGTTTCCGAGGTAAAATACAGCTACATGAAAACCATATTTTAATTGTCCAAACCTTGGGAGACCACTCAAGATTTAAGTAGACATAAGATGGAAGAGGTTCCATGGATCAACCCGTAAAAGCATTCTCATGTACTTGTTCACCTTGCAAGTTGTTACTAGGACCTCCATTCATCTTCTAAATTGGGTGAGTATGTGATAGTTTTTCCTGTTGTCAAGATCCTGGTCCTGCAATTGTTACAATTTGGCAAGTAAGTATACTACAGTACTTTCCCCATCCTGATTCCAGTCAGCCCAGTGTCTGACAGCTTTCAGTGTAGCTAGCCTTTCTGTATCCTGATTGAAGAATGAAGACATTTTTGATTATGATCTCCGAAAGATGTTTTCACATTAGGAGTGAGTTCTAGTGTAATAATGACACTTCCAGAATTGACAACTGCATAGCTTTGTTACCAGGTTATCAGTTACGTTTTGGGGTATAATTAAACAATCGAGGGCTTGTCTGACACAAACAAGTGGACACTGGACATTGAGAACAAGGAATGGCAAGACCTTCTCTAAACTGTGATCCTAATTCCTGCGAGCCTGGTCAGATGTCGGAGGATCTTAACTTCAAACAATGTTTCTTCCCCTCTAGACGGCGATCAAGAAGAACAACCCTCGTAAGTATCTGCGCAGCGTGGGCGACGGGGAGACGGTGGAGTTTGACGTAGTGCAGGGGGAGAAGGTAGGATACTGGGGGGTTCTGTGTTGAAATGGGGTGTCCTGTGAGTGTGTTGTGTGTGTGTGAGCACTCCAGTGTGGAGTGACCATCAGCTCTGTTTCATAATAGGCTTCCTTTGGGTAATGACTCTTGCAGTTCTAATTGTTTGGCTCTATTGAAAGCCAAAAGGAGACATCACATGCTGCTCTGTCCTTAAAATCCTTTCCGGCTTCTTTGTATAATAGCAAAAACCTTATAGGTATGATATTGAAAGCACTACTCTAGTGGACTGTTTCTAGATGAATTGTGAACTTGCATTTTAAATTCAAATCAAATTTTGCAGTTTGTTCAGAAATAAGAGCAGGCAGATGAAGTAGCTTTATAAGATCCAAATAGAAAAGAGCACAAGAGATGAAAGACGGAACAACAAGGGCTCCTTACTTGTTAAACAGGTTGTTAGTATCTTGGTGATCTGCAAATCTCAAGCCATTTCTAGAAGGGTGTTATAGAGCCAGTTTCTACACTCTGGCTAGATGGTTTGTTCCAGACACCCACCACTCTTTGTGCAAAGAAGCAGCCATCGTGGTTTCCTCCAGAGTAATGGCAAGTAAAATTCTCGCCGTCTTCCTTCCTCTCCCTCTCTCCCAGGGTGCCGAAGCGGCCAATGTGACCGGGCCGGGGGGCATCGCAGTGAAGGGCAGCCGCTACGCCCCCAACCGTCGCCAGTTTCGGCGCCGCTTTTTCCCACGGGCCCCGCGGGCAGCTGCGGCCAATCAGGTGGAAGGGGCCGGCCCCGCCCCGGCAGCTGGCCCCGCCTCCGAGGGGGAGGGGACGGGCGATGACGCCGCCCAGCAGCCGCCGGGCCCCCCCCGCCGGAGGAGGCCTTTCTTTCGTCAGAGGTTCCCTCGGCGCCGGCCAGATGCCCAGCAGGGGGTGAGCCAGTATTCCCGTCGACTCCCAATCCGGGTCCTTCAGGGCTGCGCTGGTTTTACCCAATGCCCCAAGCTGGCTTTTAGCAGGCAGCAAGCGTTTGAGATGTTTGCTGCCTGCTGCAGCGTGGATGTCAAGCACGTTCGTTCTAAATACCCCGTCTGCAGGTTTCGGACAGAAACGCGACGGTGGTCATTCTCGGCAGGTGGCTGGAGATGAACACGCTGGGGAGTCTGTATTAACCGGGTTGGGGGGGACAAGCAATTGCCACAGTCCGCTCACCTGGCTGGAAGGCAGAGGTCTGCACCCTGCTCGCGCGGAGCTGCGGTGATGCCTTATTTCTGCCCTGCCACTAGGTGGCGGCGGCGGAGGAAGGGGAGGTGCCAGAGGGAGACCCGGCGGCACAGCAGAGGATTCCACGGCGCAGGTTCAGGCCCCCCTTCCGGAGGTACGTGCCCGGCTGCTGGCGGTAAGCGGGGGTGGTCCATGAACTTGAAGCGGTGCGGGAGCATTATACTGCAGCCTCGTGGGTATCGCAGTGTCCTTTCGGCTCCCGGTTACAGTCGACTGCTTGTTCCTCAAGGTTGAAGGACATAAGGTGTTCTGGGAGAAGGCCATTTTGCCCCCGCCTTGTGTGTGAAAATGCAAGGTATTTCTCCAAGTGTGCTCTTCAGCCCTGTGGTAGTTTAGTTCCAGAGGCCTCCCCCTGCTCCTCTTGACGTAAAGAATGCATCTTTTAACTTTCACCTGAGATTCCCAGCGAAACATGACGGAGTGGGATCACTCACTCACTGAGTTGCCTGCAGGTCCCCCAGGACAAGGGCCAGGTGTGTCTTCTACAGCACTGACACACAGCTCAGATCGTCCAGGACCGGAATCCAGCAGGGTTTTAATAGGTCTCGAAATCAACAGCCCGAGACGCTGGAGACGTGTTCCAGCTGTTTGTTGGAAGAGTCCAATTGGTATTGGTTTTGACTCCACATTGCCAGTCCTTCGGAGCCAGAGGCTCTTCCTCTGTAATTGGCCTCCTTCTGGGATGAAGGGAATCAGGATTGGACACAGGGTGAAGGCAGTGATCTCCTGGGTGCGGCCTTCCCTGTCTTGGTGGTCCGATGAAAGCCGGGGGGGTTTAAAGGGATCCTGCAGCTCCTCTGTTCTCCTGCAGGCCGTTCCGCCCCCGCCAGCCCGCTGGAGGGCAGACGCCAGGGACAGAGGGGCAGCCGGAGGGCCAGGCGCCCGGCCAGCAGCCGGAGGGCCAGACGGGGGAGCAGACTGACGCGGCCCAGCCTGCCCAGGCCCAGAGACCGCGCCGGCAGTTCAGCCGCCGGAGGCAGAGGGCTGCCGACCAGACGGCGCCAAAGGTGATTCCTCCTTTCTCTGGCTCTTCCGTGACTTGTGTGCGCTCCTGTGCTTTCCCCCTCTCGCTGAGCCTGGGTGATGCCACCCGGGTGGTTGTTTCGAGGGAACAGCAGGAGACCCTTAAAATGGGTACAGTAAGATCTGGCTGTGGTTGGTGGCATCATTGTTGAGGATTGAGTGCAGGCAGCCCTGTCCATTGGTCAGTATAGATACACTGGTGACATGAGGGGGACCTGTCCTGGGGTTGAGGAATACTGCCCTCGCGTGAGCCTGCTGTCAATATCCTTCTTCCAACAGCAGTCGGTATCTAAACCCTATTGGCATTCCATCCTAGCAGGAGGTGGCGGAGAAACCCGCTGCTGAGCCTGGCTCCCCAGTCCAGACAGCCAAGGAGGTGGACGGCCAATCATCCCCCAAAGACACCCCCTCATCACCCAAATCTCCGCCTCCGCTGCCACCAGAGTCTCAGGATGACGAGCCTGCTGTGGAGGTAAGAGGCTTTGGGGGGGGTGACTGACTCGCTTTGGGGGGTGACCAACGGTTGAACTCTGAATTTATATTGTTCCAGGTCTTTTTGGGAATTGATCATTTCGTGACGACCTGTTAAAATAGGCCTCTCCAGGAAACCTCAGATCTAGAACAAATTCAGTTCCTTTAAAGGTTCAGGAGATGCTGGTGTTAAATGATGAAGGACTAGCTTGCTTTTGAAATGTGGCCACACTGTATTATGCCACCTGGTGGTCAGTGGTCTGTTCTCCCCTGTCCTCCCTAGACGCCCGCCCCTGAAGCGGACTCTACAGCCGTACCTGCGCCGGAGTGACGCCTCTGTAGACCCCAGGACGGTGTGCCCCTGGACAGTGGTGAGAGCATGGGGGGGCTTTTGGATGCTTGAGTGTGTGGGGAGGGAAGAGCAGCCCCCCAGCAGCATTTAATCAGTGATTCTCGGCACCTCCCAGCTCCTGAGACGAGCACTGGCGAACCGAGTTTCGCCAAGTTGCCCTCTGATTGCAGGACGATTCAAGTAGAGGTTCCTAGGTAATGATTTCACCTGAACTGGCTTGAAAGAGGCCTGCTACACTGGTTTATGACCCTTTCACCTTAAAGGGGACCTGCAACCCTATTTTTATACTTTGGGGTTAGAAAGAATTGGCATTGAGTCCATGTCAAAGCACAGTAAAAGTAAAATGGACACTAACTTGTATTACTGAGCCTCCAGTTTTCATCACTAAATAGATTATATTTCCAGGTATGCGCAGCACCATGTTCTACGATTTAGAACGAGGTAACACAACGTCCAGTGATGTGTTGTGACCTTATTGCAGTGTAAACAAGAAAGCTTGTGAATAGATCTCGTTTGATCCAATAGAAATAATGCTTTTGATTGAAATGTTCTTGCTGACAATACACTCATACCCCAGTATCCGAACCCAATTCAATCCTGAAAATCTGTTTGAAACGTGGGAAATCGTAAATCGAAAATAAATTATTTTTCTTATGGATAAAATTCCACCCTATTCCAAACCGGAGGCAAGTTCACTCAAAGACCACCCTAAACATACAGTATAATACCTTACAGACCATTATAGTAAGCTTAGTGAACAATGCTGTTCTACTCGAATAGGCCAGCAGTAGCTGTGAAATAATGAATATCATTCACGTTTTTCATTCTTTCATAACGGATCGCTTTCCAAGCAATCGGCTAGAACCATGTACATACTGTTGTCGGCTGTAATGCTAAAGAATATTTTTCTCTTCCTTAGAGCCCGTAATGAACGGCAACTGCAAAACAAGCACAAAAACACTTTGAAAAGGGGAGCACAAGTTTTCGCTGTGATTGTAAATGAAGGACTGCCGTCTCACAGCATCCTTAACCACAATGCGTTGCACCCGCGCAGAAACAAGCAGCAGTTCGGTGGCGCTGAGTTCAGATGGTTCTTGGCCAAAATCGGTTACTTTCGAACTTCAAAGTTTGGATGAGCGAAATTTCGTTCTTATAACGAATTACAAGGTACAAATTCTTCATGTTCAGATGAGTGAAAATTTCATATACCGGACATTCTTATACTGGGGTGCGAGTTTATTTAACTCTGCCTGGAGATCATGTTGGAACATTTCTGCGGTGAAATGTCTGCTGTACAGCCTGTACCCTTACTCGCTTCTTCATCACATTACATTAGGCATTACAGGGACTAGTGAGCAGGAAGGGCCGCGTCATGTCCCAGTTCATGGGAGCTCTGGCCCGTGGCGAGACCAGAGGTTTGTCACAACATGGCAACTTACGGTACATTGTGTGCTTAATTTGGAACTTGGAAAATTTTTCCCATATTGCTAATGAATTTGTCTCCAAGATTTAAGAACCAGTCTAAGAAATTGGGACTGCAGTTCCCCTTTAATTATAAGTTGACTTTTTTTTTTTGCACCCATGTCCCCATGAAGAAGTCAAACCCCTGTCTAGCCTGTTCTCATGAAGCCGACTGGGCAGAGACGGCACACCCCTCACTATCTCTCTCACTCTCTCTCTCTGCAGGTCCAGGGTGGGGTGTCCTGCTCATGGAGGCCCTCTCACACCTGCTGGGAGCACTACTGCACCCTCCCCTCCTCCCTCGTCCGACAGCACGCCAGCTTGGGGAAAACGGGGGGATAATAGAGGGGGGAGGAATTGTACTTGCAGCACAATGAAAACTGCACTGACGCCCAAGTCTTTAAACATTCCCATGGCTTATCGGGAAAGGCCCGGTGAAGGATGGAACCAGCCATGATTTTTTGGCAGTTTTAATTTGTGGAATAAGTGTGGGGTGGGGGGGGGATTAAGGAAAGAGAATGGGGACAGAAAGGGGTGTAAGGTCTGGTTTCCAAGGTTGGGGAAACCAAGCTACGCTCCCTCCCTGCATTCTCTCCCAGCAATCGTAGCTTGTGCTGGTTTACAATGCGCTTTTGTTTCGTTTGATTTCGTTGGCAAAATGAAACTTATTTTGGAATGTTCCAATGCACTTTTTTGTGGGCATCATGTGCAATTAAAGTTCAGTAAACCAAAGACTGCAAAGCAACCCATCTGCCTCCCTGTTTGTGTGAACCCGCCTGAACCAAGGCCAGCTTGATTTTCCCTGAGCTGAAGATGTTGGGCTGTTGGCACTCGGCAGTTATCTCCCAGGATTTCCACCTTCACAGAGCTTCCAGTTCATCCTTTAAAAAATGATGCATTCAGCTGGGAAGGTTGAGTGCCTTTCCATCCTGACCGGGATGGACCCCTACTCTTGTGGTTTTTGCCCCCTTAACACAGGGATGGACAGTCCTGCTCCTGGCAGACTGGGATGTCTTACAGAGCTTCAATCTAGCTTGGCTCTTGCCCTAAATCCTCCTCAATCCGTTTGCTTTAGGCTTAATTCCTCCCAGCCTTTTAGGTGCTGGTGCTTCAAAGACGTTTGCAAGACCTGCAAACACACTGGCTTTCCAGCGCTAGCATTCTCCACCTCTGTAGCTCAAAACATGTTGGAGAAACGACAAAACTATTTGTAACTCAAGTTGTAGAACTAGCCACTGAGGGAGGGACCATGTTTGCTTTAAGCAAACTGGCCTTCAGCAAGACATGGGTGGGAGATGTAAGGACGACAGTTGAGGAACTCTTGGCCTAGAGGACGTTTATTATCCCGGATTTGGGGAAACTCATTAGTAGTGGAGCAGCGAGGTAGAACATGCTCCAGTTGTTCCTTTTCGGGGTGGGGAGAGTGTCCAAGACTGACCAGGATTGAATGTGGCAATAAAACTGGGAAGGGAAGACCCTGGGGGGACGGCAGCCCACCAGGAGCAGGAGTGATGATCAATTCCTGTAACTGCTGTGCCTTATTGAAATGGAGAACATGATACCAGTTCTTTTCCTTCTTTTATATAAATCAAATGAATTGCAATACAGTTTCTCATTTTACAAATTCTACAAAACACAGTAGAACCATTTGCATACATAGATGGCTCCGGATGAGGCAAAAGTCATGCATCATTCACATAAGCCTCCTTTGATAAATAATGCTATGTACATTCATGGAATTTTCCTGCTTTCTTTTTTTCTATGGTGGGATCAGTGGAAGGTTGTCCATTTAATAAGCTGCGTTCTGAGAGCTGTCCCCCCCATCCCTGTGTTTCTAAAGGGATGGAGCTGACTAAAGGTTAACTGGTGGAAGAAGGCTAGAGGTTCTTGATAGGTTATTGGGGGGACTTTGGGAGAGGAAGACTTGGTTTCTAGAGTGAGTGCTGGTTCTGTGTAATTCTGCACTCTGGAACCTGGATGGCCGGTGTTCTGAGTCTGTGGGCCAAGTGTCTTCCTTTTTTCACCATGGATGTACCAAATCATCTCCCCCTCTTATGTATTCTTCAACCAAGGAAAGGATAAAGTGAAATGTTTTCATGATTCTCTTATAACTATTTACATTTAACATCTGAGCTAAGTGAAGGAAAAAGCCCCCCGTTAGACAAGGTGTGTGCCTGGAAATGCAATATATGGGAGTCTTTCTTCAGTCCCTATTCTATGCAACAGTCTCAAGGCCTTCCAACCGCCAAAGCCTTCAAGCTAAACTTCCCTGTCTTAGCTTCTTGAGGCCAGCAGGTGGTGCAGGTCTCCTTAAATCATCAATGGACCTGTGCAGGAAGGTGAAATTGGTCCAATTAAACCTAAACTGCACTAATGCGATGCCATTTCCAAGGCCTTGTGGTCTTCCAAAGGAGACCTGCAGGCCTACCGGATAGTTGCCCTAAAGGAGTAGGCCTGGTGTAACCAGTTCCTTAACTGACTGCATTTATAAAACCGTAAACCAACCAGGCGTGTCAGATTACCAACACTGTCTTCTTTTTGCTACGGTCCCTCTCCCGTGCACTTGCCTGCTCAGGGTAACTGCAGTAGCCCTGGGTTGTGGTTCAACCAGGCCTGTTTAGAACAAGGTTACAAGGCCAGTTGGCCCATTCTGCTCTGGTGGGCGTCAGTGATTTATTGATCCCATGATTGTTACATGATAATCTCATCCAGCCATTGCTTGAGAAACCCAGATTAGATTCAGATTAAAGCATAGCTAGGTTACTCACTCCAGATGCCTTCAGCTGTGTAAAGTGCCTTGTGTTCTCAGTCTTTGATGCACGTCCTCTTAATCATGTTTTTGCCCTGACTCCTCCCTCCCCCCTCCCCCAGCCCCCAACACGCAACCCTAGGACAGGCTGCCCTCCCCCAGGTCCTCCAGCTCGGTGCTGCGCTTCTCCTCCATGTCCAGCAGCGAGCCGGGGCAGCGCCGGAAGCCCGCGGAGATCTGGTCGAAGGTCTTGCCGCGCGTCTCCGGTACGCGGAAGAAGGTGAAGAGCAGGAAGAAGAGTAGCAGGGCGGCGAAGATGAGGAAGACGTAGGGTCCACAGTAATGCTGCAGGGAGACAGGAGAGCTTGCTAACTGGGGTTGCTGCTGCTGCAGCCTCACCAGGCTGGCCAATTCACACCCGACTGGGAGTACCCATCAGACTGAGCAGCTCACAGAAGATTGCACAATGCATCAGACGGCAGTTCATGCAATGCCTTTACCTAGACACTTGACTGGCATTATGCACCGAACTGGTCATTTACATCAGACCGGCACTATGCACCAGGCTGGGCAATTCACACCAGGCTGGCACTAGCATCAGACTGGGCACTATTTATCACACTGGGCAAAGAGAATTCACACCCAGCTGGCACTAGGCATCAGATTGGGTGATTCACACCAGACTGGTCACTAGACATCAGGATGGCCAGTGCACACCAGACTGGGCAGTATACTTCGTGGCCCCTGCGTGCAGGAGCAGACTGTGTGCAGTGACCTCCCAGTAAGGCGAAGGAGGGGAAAACTCACAGCAATGTACTGGAAGCTCATGCCAATGATGAAGTTGGCGGTCCAGTTGGAGCAGCCGGCCACGGCCATGGCGGCAGGGCGGGGTCCCTGGCTGAAGAGCTCGGCCACGAAGAACCAGGGGATGGGACCCGGGCCCACCTCGAAGAACGCCACGAACCCAAAGATGGCCAGCATGCTGATGTAGCTCATCCAGGGCACACGGTCCTGCCAGAGGGATACAGGGTCAGCGGGTGAGCCTATTCCAGTTATCGGTTCAGAGACCCTGGTTCTGGAGAGTCATAGCCCATCAGGCCTGAGAGGTCACCCATAGATCATGAATTCGTTAAGACTAGACTGTAAGTGAGAGAGCGGCTTAGTAAGTGCATTAGTTCAGTTAAGTCAGGGATGGCCTGCTGTGGTCGTGGGTGTTGCCATTTTCATTTTAAATGCCTTCATGTAACGACATTCAAAGTCAACTTAGTTGTAGAAATTACCTGTTTATGTGGTCAAAACAGAGTGGCTCCAGGTGTGCAGAAATGGATCATTCCAGGGTGACTCAGTGAATCTGCTGGATTGTGGCTCTCCAGGACCAGATTTGGACATTGGTGCAGTATTGAGTTAAAAGGAAAAGGTCCATATAAATACTCACATATTGACCATCATCTGGTGCTGAAGAGCCACAAATCTAATGGGTCTGTAATCTGAGATTTTCCTACTGATAAATGCCAGGGGTATTAAGCAGCTAATGTTGGTGTACGCAGTTAAGTCATTTTCAGCACAATAAGTCAAAGTGAAATGAAAATCATTTCCATATGCTCCAGGATCACTGTTGGTATGCAACATACAGCATACAGTATAAAGACATGGTGACAGGAGGGGTAATTTAGGTTTATCATAGTTTTCACACTCCTAAGAAAAGGGTAGGAGGCACAACACTGTATTTCACACAACGCCTTTAAATACTTACAGTAGGTTGAACTCAATAAGCCACACTGCTTTATTTTTTATATCTGTAGTGTTTTAAAACACATCGTTATTGTTTTTGGTTTTGATTTTGGCTGTGTTCAAAGTACCCATAAACTTCTGAGACAGGCGAGGAAGTGGCCCGGCCTGAAGCAGGAGACACGACCAGTATAACACAGGCTTAGGACTGGAACTAACCAATAGGGCGAGTGCAGCTGTCATGATGATGGCACACACCGCCATGCCAGCCAACCCCAGCATGTGCAGTGTCCGGCGTCCCGTCCTCTCCACCAGGAACAGCTGTGATTAAAGGAGGACAAGAGAGAAAGCAGGGCAAAGCTGGAACTCGACTGGCAATCCCACTCCAAGATTAATCCACTGGCGGCCTTCCCAATTTTATTCCACAATTTTAAGATGCGTGCAGCCCCTTAAGCATTCTATTGAACCTGAATATTCTCAATGAAATAAGGTAGCAAAATTCGGCAATGGAGCACATTGGGAAGGCAGTGGTCATGCCCGAGTGTGCACCGGTGATCGGTCCTGCATACACACGCAGGACAGCACCTCACCTGTTAGAACAGGCTCAGGCAGACTCTCACAGCGGCCGGCTAATTAATCTATTATTTCTTTATTATTTCATTAATTAGTTCCATTTCCCTTCAACGCTTCCCTCGCCCTTCACTCGGGGCTCTGTCATTAGCTGCTCTGCGTGTGCGTGCGTGCGTGTGTGCGTGCACTACCTCTTAGTTTCTTAACCACAGTTTTCTTTTTCTCAATTTCTGGCGCTTGCTCCCTTCTGTCAGCGCTTTCCCTGTTCCCTGCCTCTACCACTCTGCAGCCCTGGGTGTTGGGTGTATATTGCGTGCCTTGCTCTTCTTTTTTTGGCCACCTTTTTGTTGGGGGGTGTTTCACACCTCACTGCTGCCTGAGACCCTCTGGGTCAGACACGAGTCACCCTACTCTTGCACAGAGGAGCCGTGGCACAGGGGAAAATTAAATCGGATGTATCAAAACCAGGAGTGCATCCAATCACATCTGTGCGCACGGTCTGACACAGAACCTCCCACAGGCAAATGCAGCCCAGGAGTGGAGGCACTGTGAGGCAATGGCAATATATTTTATGTACACACATGCATACTGGCATTGATAACTCTCCTTACAGGAGCAACTGATAGTGGCATCAAGTTGAATCTATCTTATTCAACATTTGCATTGTGACAGAATGTGGGGGCAGAGTTATAAGTGGAAAATATGTAGACCAAGAGTTCTGAGAATTATAATCCTTTCTTCTGAATTGTGTAGCTTCCTCTGTCTGGTTCTAATGCGAAAACCACATTATAAAAAGAGAACACTGATTAGCGGAATCATTAGGCTCAGCTGTCAACAATTGGCTTGTTTCATGACCCATAAAACAGTGCGGCATGCTCAGACCACAGCCTTCTATCTTTTTGTCTGGGAAAGACCTGATTCCTTGGGATCTGCTGCTGAAGTAAGTTCGACTTTATTTCTGCTACTTTTGAACTGGACTCCCCCGCTATAAGAGGTGAATACCTGGAGAACAGGTAATGCACAACTGCACGGCCCGGGCCAGTAGTGAAGTAGCACCCCCAAACTGTCGCTATAGAGCTATGCAAACTTCATCTCTAACTGGTTGCCCTCGCCGCTGCCAGCCAGAGGGGCAGTCTTACCGACACCACAGTGAAGGCACAGTTGACGACACCGGCTCCGATAGTGGCGTAGACCGGACTCTCCACGCCTGCCTTCTCGAAGATGCTGGTGGAGTAGTAGAAGATCTGCAGAGGAGCACAGGAGGCATGATTTTCCAGAGGCTGCATGCTCGTGCGGCGAGAGGTACAGGGGTGAGGCGCCGATGGGGGGGACACTCACAGCGTTGACCCCGGAGAGCTGCTGGGACAGCTGCAGCAGGATGGCGATGCCGATAGGTTGCCGGTACAGCGGGGAGCGGAACAGCTCCGCAATGGACACCTTCCTCTCCATCTCCATCCTCCTCTTCTCCTCCTTCATCTCCGCCAGGTCCTCGTCCACCTCCAGGCGCCCCGTCAGCCTGCGCAGGCCTGACGCATATGCACATCGTCATGGTTACAGATGCAAGCGCCACAGGACTCCCTGATGACATTCTCATCATCACACAGTGTGTGAGGCAGACAGTAGTTAAACCAGGTAACGTTTGTGTGTGTGCAGTGGCGGTGTGCTGTGCTGCAGTCTGGGCTCTGTGTGTTTGTGCAGTGGCGGTGTGCTGTGATGCAGTCTGAGCTGTGTGTGCATGTGTGCGTGTGTGTGCGTGTGTGTGCATGCATTGTATGCTCTGACCGCTCTTGGCATGGTGCTCCTGGCAGCGGATAATGTAGAGGTAGCGAGGGCTCTCGGGGCAAAAGGGCAGCAGCGCCATCTGCAGGACAGTGGGCAGCACAGTCAACCCCAGCAGCACAGGCCACAGCTCCTCTGTTCCCAGGAGAGACTCCAGTCCCAGGATCTGCACAGCGACAGGGGGTGCTGGAGTGAGCTCCTGCAGACACCTCACAGACCTGGTAAGCAGTGCTTCTACACATTCTCATAAACGGTTGTAAATAGCTAAATTAAGAGCATTTAACCACTGCTTAAGAACCAATAATTCCATACGGATCATTAAAATGAATTAATAACGGAACCTTTTTGAGCTGGTATTCTGTGCTGTGGTAATCTGTGCTTTTGAACATTTATAACTGCTTACTTGACCAGCTAGTAGATATGCATAAAGCATTGATGAACCATGTGGATGCCATTCTTAAAGGCAATCAATATGTTACAATTAAATCAGGTTATTTTGCAAGAAACCAATTTGACAGGATCAAATGGGCCGTCAATGTAAAACAAACATTTCCGGGGAGACGGGGGGGCCACATAGCATTCAAAACCTGGGGAAAAGAATCGGGATTCTGCAGCCGGGAGTTCTGAAACCCCCATGCTCTCCTCCATCCCAGTATCCCGGTATCCCACCTGCGCCAGCAGGATGCCGATGACAATGGCCAGCTGGTGCAGGGTGCCCAGCGCCCCTCGCAGGCTGGTGGGGGAAATCTCACCCACGTACATCGGCACCAGCCCCGACGCCAATCCTGGGAGCACATCGGGCAGGCGGAGAAAGAGAGTTAGCAAAAGACAGATTTGTTTGAAATCCATCACTCTAAAAAAGCCACTCATCAAAACAACTAAGCAGTGCAATTCATTCTTTGCCAAAGTAATACAGTGTTGTTTTTGCATGCAGTATTGTCACAAAAATAACAACAACAACAAAGTCTTCCTATATTATATACAGGAGCTTATTTTAACATGAGGCAGCTTCAACTGCATTGTATGGATCTATGCAATGGAATTGATTTTTCTTCAGTTTTGAAGAATTAATCTTTTTTGATTCAGCTAAGAGTGTAATGGCAAGGGTAGCCCTGCAAGGAGCGCTCTTGCATCACAGTCTGAGAAACTATCTCCTTGTCCAGAAGATGCACAGCCCTGCATATTTCATAGGGAACCAAAATCACTTTCTGTTCTTCCACCCTTTATCAGAAAGGCACATATTCTTGGTAAGCCTATGCTACCCTCCAGGACAGAACCTTAAAGGTAAGTTTGCAGACAGGGGGACAGGCAACCTGGAAGTGGGCTAGACTTACCTGAATAGGCACCAATGAAAAAGCGGCCCAGGATCATCATCTCGAATGATTGGCAGAGCTTGGACATGCCCATCATTCCTCCACCAATGAAGGCCAGGAGGTTGTTGATAAGCATGGCCTTCCTCCTGAATGATCAGATTACAATTACAGAAGTCTAAAAAAATTACATATCGCTATTATGAATTTCTTAAATTTCACTGCACTCGGCTTGCTGCTTTCTTAGAAAAAACTTGAATTCTCTTGACGATACATACATCCTTTTGGTCTTGTTGTACTGGGCTGGCTTACGCCTATGCCTTCTGCTTGTAGTGTTACCTGCTTCAAATCTTGCCAATATAGGATTTACAAGGGAAGTAACATACAGGCAAAAGGGGAAGATAGAGTAGGACTGAAGGAATGTTTTGCAGGGATCTTCAATAATTCTTCATTCTAATTAGTTCAGTAGCTAAGGCTACTGTTTGAACCCTTTCCAACAAGCGTAGGGTTTTCCTATTTAATGTAACACCCCTGTTATTGGTAAACTTGATGATGCTGGCCCTTTTGTCAGCAGTAGCAGAATATCGCCGCTAGATGGAAGCAGCGTCACAGGAAAGCTCAATGGCAGTAAAGCACGGCAAGTTCACCGCACGTGATCAGTAAGTGCAAATGTTCTTCATATAAATATAAATGCTTAATTTACACATGAATTTCTTGCATTTTTTCTCTTTCTGTGTGATTATTCCCTCAGCTATTACAGTAGGGGAGGTGCTAGATCACTGAATAATTTCGCTTTCATATCTTTGCTTTAATATTTCTCTTACAGTCAGCATTGATAAATCGGCATTCATTCTGAATTCTTATTCTTATCTTCGTTTCTAGCATGGTATAATCATTTTGTTGCCTTTCACTGGCATTTACCAATCATGGCCTCGTAATAATCCCCCTCTCTGAACTGGCTTCATCACTCTGCTCTCCTCCCCACTGAGAGCTGGTGTGTGGGGAGTGTTCTGGCGCACTATGGCTATATAACTGTAAATAATTATTATTAATAATAATACTATTGCGCATCATCTTCGAATTTGATATGAGTAATGAAGAGGGCTTTTTATATATACTAATTGCCATATTCTTTCATACTGTATCTGAAGGGGCCAAAGGCATTTGGTTTTGGACTCTCTCCCAGTGTGTCCAGTTTGACCTCTACAGAACAGAGGCTAGTAAACAGCCACAGCACGGGGGTCAGTGGGAAGCCCCCTGTCCTATCCGACGACGCAGAGGGGCGGGCGTGGCTCACCTGCCCAGCCACTCGGACACGACGCCCACGGAGAAGGACGACATCATGCCCCCGATGGAGAAGATGGCCACCGACAGGGACCAGAGCGTGGTGAGCGTGCCGTGAGGGATGGGCGCAGCATAGCGGTGCAGCCATGTGGCGTTGTACTCCTGCTCGATAATCTGAGAGATGGAAACACGGGGCTCACAGACAGAACCTCTGCGACTTCTAGTCCGCTGTGCCGGACGTGGACAGTGCCTACAGACACCCTTTCCAAAGTGACGCGGGCTGGGGCCCTGATCAAGACCCATGGAATCAGAATTTCTGTTCCTTTTATTCACCCAAATGTAAGACAGAGCCTCCAAGTCAAACCCACAGCTTCATCCCAGAGGTGTCTGAACAGCTTCCTGTTGCCCAGAGCCGAATCTTCACCTGAGATGAGCTATCTAGCAGAGCAGGCCTGCAGGAGCAGCTGATTTTCATTCTAAAATCGTCTGACTCTCTAGAGAGAGCAGAGTAGTATTTTGTTGCCATGCGTACACGTACATTCGAGTTGTTAATTGCGCCAATCTCTCGGGACACACACAGTACAACAGACAACACCACACAATGTAGACATTCCAAACATTATTAATAATAACAAAAGGAACAATAAATAGTCATTGTGGGAGAATAAATGCTGGGGGCGGTGTGGTGTCTCTGTGGCTAAGGATCTGCAGCTGTGGCTGGAAGGTTGCCGGTTCGAATCCCGTGGCCGGCAGAGGAATCCTACTCCACTGGGCCCCTGAGCAAGGCCCTTAACCCCAGCTGCTCCAGGGGCACTGTATAAATGGCTGACCCTGCGCTCTGAGCCCAAGCTTCTCTCCCTGTCTGTGTGTCTCATGGAGAGCAAGCTGGGGTCTGCGAAAAGACAAATTCCTAATACAAGAAATGGCCAATAAAGTGATCTGATCTTAAATATGTAGTAGTGAGGAAAAAAAACCATGGTAGACCATGCAAAAAGCGTATAGTGCAGATATATGAGTCTGAGGCACTGTAGTTAGCTGTTAAGGATGAGTACTGCAGTGGGATAGAAGCTACAGTTGAACACACTACACCATACACAACAGCTGAACACAGGCGGAGGCTGATTAGCTTGCTGTGCGATGTGTAAGGCAATTGGGGTACATAAGAGCTAATATACAATTGCTCTCACCCAAGGGGTGATGCACTTATCCAGCCCATTTCTCTAGGTGTGCACTGGGCTGGGTCCTGTGCCGGGGTGGGCAGTGGGCAGCAGCTCTTGCTCAGAGGTCTCAGATACCGTTTGATCACACTTGATTGCTTTAGTTTGTAGACGTTGCTCTTTTAGGGGGGACTGCACTCCGCCAACCACAGAAACTCTGACAGCTCCCCCGTCTTACCGCAAAAAAGTGTCGAACTTCCCCTCCCCCCTTTCCTGTTTTGCTTTGCTGTATTTTGCGGTTCTGAAAGGCGTTATTCAGGAAATTTTCAGGGTTTCGCTCAGAAGTGCTGTGCAGGTGACGGTGGTAGAGGAGTGATAGGCCATCAGCGCTGTCAGACAGACCTCACTCCCTTGGGATTCTCCCGCTGTAAAGTGCAGGACTGTTCCCCAGTCACTCCAGAGTGGTCTGGTGAAGCTTGGGCACGTAGCAGTACAGAGACAGGAGCTCTGGGCTAGAACAAAGATTGTCTGCATATATCCCAGCAGTCTTCCACCCTGGTCCCTGGTCTTCTCTGTACCCCAAACTCTGTCCTTGCTATAGATTGGGAACACTATACACTTTATATACTGTGGATCAATAGGCAAGTAATTTGTTCAATTAATGAAATTACAGTACTTGAGGACCAAAGGGTATACTGATTTGTGTTTGGTATACAGTCTCTAAATTACTTAATTAAACAAAATCCTTGTTTAATTGTGTACAGCTACACTGCTCCAGGACTTGGCGACTTCTGCTCTCCAGCATCAAGGAAGACCCCCATCCCTGTGCTACCATACAGGGATTTAAAAACATTCCCCCTTGAATTACAAGACACCACGTGGCAAAGGGTGTAAGTAACTCGGCTTTTTAGTCTAACTCGTGATTTGAAAGAAGGATTTTTTTTCAACAGAAGAGGAATCTGCAAATTAAGGTACGGTCCAGAAAATCCTTTGGGAGATGTTTTTGACACTTTTTTTGCACCAAACAAGAAGAAATGTCGAAACAGAGGGTGCGCAGGGTGCCTAGGCTACAAAACTGGGTTCCCAGCTGCCCTCATCACTCACACAGACTGCCCTTTGAGCACCGGTTGGAGTCTATGCTCCTGCATGTGGGGTTTCCCCAGTGGAAACCAACTGTTGAGGCTGGGTTCGACTGGGCCAGGGTGTCCTTTTGCTTCCTTCACAAGAGTGCCCCCTTGTGG
The DNA here is from genome assembly GCF_059453375.1 of Lepisosteus platostomus. Lineage (NCBI taxonomy): Eukaryota > Metazoa > Chordata > Actinopteri > Semionotiformes > Lepisosteidae > Lepisosteus > Lepisosteus platostomus. The sequence continues at coordinate 8,071,150 of NC_142614.1, read as the reverse complement.
ATGCCAGACACATCAGCTCGTCATTCCATGCAAAATCCTCTCCAGGCATAGAGGGGATCGCGGTGTGAAAAATGTGCACGACCTGGCAGTACATGTTTCAGAGGAACAGTGCGACCACACAGACTAGAATTAGCTTCTGCAGTGACGGTCTTTGGTGTTTTCTGCTATCTTAGGCCCAGAGCCTTTTCAGCCCCACTTCATACAGCTCCTGTACTGGGGGTGCAGAGAGGGGGGCAGGAGTCTCTGAAAGAGTGATACCAGGCCTTGTGATTCATCTGTAACCCAGCCGACCCCGTCAAACTCCACCGAAAATAATCCCCGTCTCCCATGAGAGAAACCCCGAGCACCTCTGCCCCCTCCTCCCCTCCGGCCACTCAGCTGATCCAGAAACCTGAGCTGGAGGCGATATGGAAGGGGGATGGGCCCACGGGGTATTTTTGGCTGCTCTGTGTTTCCGAGCATCATTCCCACCCTCCCGCTCCCTCCCTCTCTCTCTGTTGACATTCTTCCGCCCCTCTTTCAGGAGCACCACTCCTCTGCCTCTGCCTCTCCCGCTGGCCGGCTTCGCTCGCTCGAGGATTCGTGTTCATTCCTCCACCCGGGACACAAGAGATCCGTGTGCTTCAATCCTGTCGTGCGCTGTGTTTTTGAGATGAGGCGCTGCTCTGACCCGTTATGACTCTGAACCGCTTCCATGGCAACCAAAACAGAACATGATGTTCCAAACAAGGTCCTCCATGCTCCACATAATCTTTATCCTTTTGTGTCTTCTTTTCTCTTGCTGTAGGTGTCTGAAACCACCGGCATTTTTACGCGTCATCTTCAAATTTGATAAGTGGACCAGGCGGTGGAGGCACCCAAGCTGTCTTCTGGCTCTCATTCCTGCTCGGCTCTTAAGGATCTCGATCGGCTCGCCCCGGCTCTTCAGCAGCTGGTGCTTTAAAGGGAAACTGCAGTCCCAATTTCTCAGACCAGTTCTTAAATCTCAGTAACAAAATAAATTCATTGACGGTATAGAAGTACAAAATGAAGTACAAAATTGTGAACTTTGTGAGAGTACCGTATGGTCGCCATGTTGTCGCAAACCCCTGGTCTCGCCATGGGGAGAGAGGCGAGAGTTCCAGTGAATTGCGACGTGATGCAGCCCTTCCTGCTCACTAGTCCCTGTAATGACTAATGTACTGCGCATAAGTACAGGTTGTGCAGCAGACATTTCACCACAGAAATGTTCCGTGATCTGCATGCAGAGTTAACAAGCACGTTCCATTTATTGGCAAAACCATCTTAAAATCAAAAGCAGTATTGCTATTGTATTAATAGAGATGTGTTCCCAAGCCTGCTTGCTTACAATGTAATAAGGATGCAACACGTCACCGGAGGTTTTGTTGCCTCGTTCTGAGTTGCATTCCTGAAATATAGTCTATCTTGTGATGTGAATTGGAGGTTTTACAAGATGCTGTGTACATTTGACTTTTATTGTGGTTTGTGGGCCACCAGCCTCTGTTTATGCTTTCCTTGACCACACGTAGCAACATGGTGTCCCAGGCCCTGGGCATGCTGGATTCTGACTTGGGCCCGCAGAAACCGGCTAACATTTTCTTTCCCTGCACAACGCCAGTTTTAAATAGCCTGACCTCAGAGCGACTGCCCCTCCCCCAGCCCATCCAAGCCCCCAGAAGGGCAGAATTAGCTGAGCCACTGTCCTCTGTTGAACTCTGTTGTCCTCTGATGTAGTTGCCCATGAAACAGGCAGATCCCCTTTTAGAAAAGCTGGCAGCAGCATTCCACACTAAAAACAATGAAATAACACCTGAAACCTACTCTTGAGAGTAAGCTGTGCCAGGAGAGCAAATTTAGTGGTAAAGAGATCCCCCATCATGCATTCTATTCATTGGGCATGCAAGATATTTAAGGACTAGTTGCTCGTGTAGGTGCCCTGTGTCTCACAGGTGCTCATTTTGTTCTGCGTAAGCTGCATTTGTGTGCTGAAGGCTACCTTCTGGGGTGCATTGATGACTCCGATGTTGTAGCCGAACTGCAGGGATCCCAGCACCGCTGTGAACACGGACAAGATGAGGGTTCCAGTCACTCTCTGCAGTGAGAGACAGAGCACAGAAACATCTCAGTCTGATAAAACACCACCATGAGCAGGCTGTCCCTGTGACCTAGCTGAGCTGACTCCAACCCCTGGAGCTGCTTTTATAGGCCTATTGCATTTTCCCTTGATTAATGCAATTATCTAATTGGGAGCTAACCTGAATGAGAACTAGGAGGTTTTTGGGACACCAGCCCACACTGCATCACTCACTCCCAGTGCCTCTCAATCTCTCCCTCAGTCTCTCTGGCCTGAACCAGTGAAATCAAAGACAGCCCATTACACTTTCAGAGACAAAGGTCCCACAGCCAGTTTAGCCCCCAGAAGAGGAGGTGTGTTGGGCTCCTGCCCTTTTCCTAATCTGAGTTATTTATATCCCTGACTTCATCCCGAAAGACTTGCTTCTAGCACGCCCACGCTTTACAGATAGTGACTGGCAGGTTGTAAAGATCAGCCTCAATGGTCAAGCACCCACCTGTCTCTTTACTGAGAGACAGGCCTGTAAGGAAGGCTCCCAGGGGCATCTGCCACTGCCCTGAGCCGAAAGACGATATACTGGAGGATGGAGGCTCTACTTTCCACAAAGAGATGTGGTTGGTGGTAACAATCTGTTCAACAGTGCGAGATGAAAGCCTCTTCATTAGTAAAATCATCAAAGGTCTTTACAAGACAATGTTCTCAGCTGGCATTCATAGTGATTAGAAATGTGCTTTAGTCATGCCTGGAAACGCAGCAGTGAATTCAGTCTTCAATCAGTGGTTGTGGTTTTCTGTCCCTAGAGCAGGGTTATGCATTCCTGGTCCTGGAGGCCTGATGTATCTGCAGGTTTTCTAGGTATCTTCAAAGCAGCAGCACCTGAAGAGTTGGAATAGGCTGTTAAATTGCACCTTTTAAGCCAGGAATGAGCTGATTGAGTTTGTTAAGATAGAGTTGGAATAAAAACCTGCACAGGCACTGGCCTTCCTGGACCTGGGCTGCCCTCCCCTTGTTTTAGATCATCACCCTCAAAGCTCATTTTGTTGCTGGTAGCTTTTATTGAACCGAGGATCTGATTGAGCCTTTTCTGGAAGTTTCCTGACAATCCGCGATGATAACGTGGCTGTTTGCGCCTCACCCCCATAACCCTGAGTGGGAAGAAATGAAAGAGATTCCTTTGCAGACCTCTTACCCAGGCTGTAACGTTTCAGACAACTTGCAGTCTTTTTGCCTTGGTGGAACAATGTAGGAGTGCCAGAGAGTTCTGTGTTGCTCTCTTTGGGAGATTTCCCATGTTCTGATCCCAGAGCAGCTGACAAGTGTGTTATGTCCGTCCCTATGGAGAGCACTCTCACACACGCACCCTGCTCTTCAAAGCCTACTTCCGTCTCAGGGGCAGTTAAGCAAGCGAGCAGGTGCTGTGGGAACCTGTCAGTTATCGGTGGAGCTCAGGGGAACTGTGTGTTCCTCCCAGTCCGTGTCTCTGCTAGCCTGGGTCAGGGCGCTTTGAAATCACGGGACAAAACAAAAGCCGGTGAATCAGAGCAGCGCACGAGCCCCCAGAGCACACTCGATCTGTCTTGACCTTTCTGGAGAATTAACAAGGGCCGTGTGACCTTTCTGTGGCTAGCTATATAAAGGGCTGCCGGATCGCATTTCAGCATAACGTTAATAATAATGGCACGCGTCAGGTTTCAAGCTGCTGGGCCTGTGTGGCTGGGCAGCTTGTTCCCAACCCCCGCAGCCCTTCATGTAAAGAGATGCCCACTCTTCTTGATTTTCAAACATAACTTTACAAACTTTCTATTCAGGTCCTACTGCTGGTGTTTTGGTTTTGACTCTGAAGAAGTCCACGGGATCAACTGTGTTAGTGCCTTTGCACTTTTTGAATAATTTCCCCCTCAGTCTTCAGGACTCAAAACGTTCTCTCCCTGTAGCCCTTAGGAGGAGGGTATTCTCTGGCTGCGTCTCTGGACTGATCAGAGTAAATCTATTTTCTGTCAGGTGGTGACCAAAATTGTGCCCAGTATACTTAATGAGGTCTTACTAGTGCACTTGTTTGAGAGACAAACCAGGTCTTAAAACTTCTGGCTTTGTGATAGTTTCACTTAATTTTTGTCTCTGACATTTTTTTTCTTTAAAGCTCCCTGTTACATTCTGTTGGTTGGTCAACAATGACCAGCAACTGCAAGCAATGTCCTGCCACACCTGCTTACTGGTGAATAATAATGTATTTCTGGTAGCTCTTTACAGGTAATGGGGACTCCCCTCCACCACCAGTGTGCAGCCCCACCTGGATGATGTGACGGCAGCCATAGTGCACCAGTACTCTCCCCCCACACCAGCTGTCAGTGGGGAGGAGAGCAGAGTGATGAAGCCAGTTCAGAGAATGGGATTATTAGGAGGCCATGATTGGTAAAGGCCAGGGAGAAATTAAGCCAAGACACTGGGGTAATTCCACTTCATTGGCATGTAGACTTTAGTTTAAAATCGGAATCTTTTCCCATATTGGGGGTCCTGACTTCAGCATTCCAGATTCACCGTAGAGCCCCATCATTGGTAAAGGCCAATTTCTGTTTGGCCAGGGCACTGGGGTAACACCCCTACTCTTTCTGAGAAATGTCCTGGGATTTTTAATGACCACAGAGAGTCAGGACCTCAGTTTAACAAAGGCTTTTTACAGTATAGTGTCCTCATCACTATACTGGGGCATTAGAACCCACACAGACCGCAGGGTGAGCGCCCCCCTACTGGTCCCACTAACACCTCTCCCAGCAGCAACCTCAGTTTTTCCCAGGAGGCCTCCCCTCCAGGTACTGGCCAGGCTCACACCTGCTGAGCTTCAGGTGCAGGGTGATATAGCGACTGGCAAGTCTTGGGATATGGGAGGAGATCCTGGCTAATGTCTTCAAGCAGGGCCAACAGCACACGGTCAGGAACAGTGCCAGTCGCAGCTGTGCGTCACCTGACACGTATTGAAAGAGGTCGATATTTGTCGGTGACCCGCAATCAGTAGAGTGACTTACGGTCACGCCGGCTGCCACCGAAAGGCGACAACATATTTGCTTCAATACGCCTGTAACTGATGCCACTTCACCGACACTGAGATTAAAAAAACAACGAGAAATTCAACTTCTTGTCACACCTATAGACAGATGATGCGCTCCGGAGATACATTAAAATGTAATGTCTCTAACGGAGGGGTAAAAGTTTTTTTTTTTTTCCAAATCAGCAACTATGACGTCGCATAAAAGGGCATGTACAGGTCCAAAGACGTGAAAGTTGCCCAATGACAAGTAACGCCGAGAGGACGAGGCACTGAGCCTTGGTAAGCGAATATATCTCTGTCGGCTATCAGCTATCGGTGGAGCTCGGCCACAAGTTTTTCGATCACACCACTTTCAACAGCCGAGTGTTCAAATGCCTTTGATAACCGGGAGATAAGGCAGAGGTGTGAGTGGAGACGGACAGGGAATATACATATTGTAACATAACGTCTGTATCTCGAAACGCTCGAATTCTATCCCAGCATTTCGACCCTTGTATATGACGTTGCGCCTCGACCAAGCCGGCACACGCGTTATCAGGTGCTGTAATCTAGACAAAGTGGTGTTTGGTTTCTGAGATTACATAGGTCGAGTTACCTCGGCAAGAGAGAGGGAGAGAAACATACGAGGCACCAGATCGTGCGCCTTCTCTTTTTAAAAGTTCAGATTTTCTTTACAGAAAGGGTGTTTGGGGCGGTTGTGTGAACCGCTGATTTCAATTTTAACAAAAAACTGTCCGAATTTATGCCTCCGTATGGAGAAAAACTCATTTTGTTCTGACAAAACATTATTTTTTTCTCCTCCAGTAATATTTCGCATAACATACAAAGAATGGCAATTTTATTGATCTTCCTCAAAAAAAGACATTAGTTCCACCGACACATTCACCTCAAAGACAAATGCATAAGAAAGGGGATTTCGTTTGCCAATACAATGGAAAAGAACAGAAATGATGCCTTTCCTATCCAGAGTGGTGCCTGTTTCAAAGACGGAATTTCGTACAGCACAGTGTTATTTATTTACTACTGTTAGTAATATTTATTCCTGATACAGATGTGTGAAACCGCCTGTTCTGCCTTGTTTGCAGACCCAGATTAATTCTGTGCCTCAGCTCCCCCGCTGAGTTTGCGGACAGCCGCAACCTGCGCAGCTCGGACCGGTTTGATCTGAGTTCTCCCCGGCGTTTCCGTCCCAAGAACAAGACCGACGCGAGAACTATTTGGGAGCGGGGTAAAACGGTCCTTTTATTTTTCACACGTTTTGCTTCCTATAGTTTCCCATATTTTCAGAAGTCCTAAGTTATATATTTCTTACAGCATTTAGTATAATAATAATTATAATGACGCTTAATAATGATATATTTATTACAACACTTAATATAAAAGATGATGTAACTAGTAACCTCTGACAGTATAAATGATCATGATGAATTGAGACCACTGCCATGGTAGTACTGCTGGTACTACGTTACTACTTATAATAACATCAATAATAACAACATAACTCACCTCTCCACCCAGCTTCTGAAACCCAGCCGGCATGTCCTTGAAGGAAAAAGGGACACCTGCCTCAAGATCTGCCTTGGAGATTAAAAAAATATTCCCAGGTGGGGTAAAGTGGAGAATATATATATATGGCTATATTCAACACGATTTTAAAACGAATTGATGTGAGCGCAAAATCCAAGCCCCGACGAGACTATTTAAGGAAAAGTGTTCTTCGGATCTCGCCGGCTCGACTCGGAGGCACAGCTTTCGTGTTTTGAAGTCTGTCGGACCGCAGTGTCGGCTGGCTGGCGGCTCCGCCGACCTCTCGGTGCAGTTAAGGGAAGGGTCGTTCCGGCCGATCTGGGAGAAGGAATGACCCGCACGCCCGGCCGTCTTTTTTGTTTTGGAGAGGGGGCGCAGGTGGGCTGTGTGCGAGGCGGGGCGGAGGGTGGAGACTGGGTGGGAGGGCCGGGGGCAAGACCGAGGCGCGGCGCGATCTCCGCAGGCCGCTCGCGCGAGACGGGGAGAGGAGGGGACAGTCCGTCGGTGCGATGATTGACGGGGAGGCCGAGAAGTTTGTCCAGAGCTTCGCCCGGAGAGGTGACCTGAGAAAATTTGACACACTCACGGCAGGAGCAAGCGACCGAGAACACAAATGAGAAAAAAAAGAGGTTTAAACGTATTCCGGGCTGTGACTGTTACTGCTCCCGCCAGTGCACGGTGACATCTCCGTGGCTCTTAACACATTAACGAAGCATGCAGAGAGCACCTATTCGTCAGAGCAGTTGTGCTCGTTTTCTTCTTTTTATTTATTAAACGCAGGGATCGAGTTACTTCAGGAATTAACTATGAATGCATAGCCTGACGTGTATCTTCCTCGGTCTAACAGCAGTGTTCGTGGTTAAGATGGTTGCGCCACCTGTTCCTTCTGAAGGTTCCGCGAGCGGTTGGGTGGGAAAGGCGCTATACGAGTGCAAACGCGTTGTGTCGCGCAGGGGCTGTCGACAGGTGGAGCGGCTCTTTAAACTCCAGCACGCCGTCAGCTGAGGCGGTGTGCGGTGTATACAGTAAACATCCCAAGGTTCAGTGGGTGTCAACAGCCAAATATTTGGGAAAACACGTCACCCAGAATGCATTTTCTCGCCGCCGTCCTTGACAACGCTGGAAAGCTCCTGGGGAGGTCGAGTAGGAGGAAGACGGGCACATTTGCATTCATGTCCACACAGACAAAGTGTTACCTGTGTGGGCGGGGGGAAGAATTTCATTGTTGCAGTTTTCGGTGCAGACCCCTTATCACACTGACCCGAATCCGGTTTGGGGTTTCCTCAGCGCTGCAGGAAAACCGCGACACAGAACGACACAGAGCTCGACAGGCTCCGACAGCTGTGTTCCAGCGGGGCTTTTACTCACCCGTGCGTGGACAGGTTTAAGGTTAAAATCAGAATGTCCCCAAGTATCCAACAACCTTAGTCTCAACCCTCATCCTCAGAATAATAGTGGGATCTTTTTTAACCCGACACCTACACTGAAAGTGACAAAGGGTGGATATCGAACAATGTTTTGTACAATTACCATATGTTTTATTTAACAAATTGACTATTGTTATATATTGTATTTGTTACTGCAGTTACTTTGAAAAAAGCTGGACAAATACTAAAGCGAGTTTGTATTATGAGGCATGATGTGAGTAGGTATTAATAAAAGTATAAACAGTAAAAGTATTAGATACATTTTTTTTTTATTTTGCAGTAAGGGCTGAGTAAATAATCTCTTCTCGGGCCATTACACAAGAAGATGTTATCCTGTGCTACGATCTATTATTTAAAAATCATTTTTATATAAAAAAGGTTTATTAGACCCGTTAAAAGATGGTGTTGATGTTTCAGGTAAAATAAAACAACGGAATAAAAGTGAATATAACGTTTCTATATAAAATAAATAAACAACTGGGGACTGTGGTTTAATCTATTAAGGTGAAGCTGAAACGTCCAGTCCCCAAAACGAGACGGTGCTCACTGTTCGTACGCGATGTTCATGTACAAAAAGCAAACGTTTGCCTGGGAACATGTGTCTGCTGACCTACAAGCTGCGAGTCACCGCTAGCGGCCCAGTCTTGAATCTGCGCACCCTCTCTCTCTCCCTCCGCTCCCGGATCCCACACCGGACAACTGCAGCTCTGAATGACAGGCCGTACTGAATGACAGGGGGGGGGGTTACGTTTGCCAAAAGTGTAATGGAAACACTCTGCCTCGGGTGTCATCTGTTATCCCGAGCGGCGTGGCGCTGATTTGACGGGCTGAGAAAGACGTAACTCAACCCCCCGCTGGCGCGCTGTTACGTGCGCTCAGGGATGGCAGAGAGAGATAAGATCTGAGAAAATTAAGATCGTACCCCCTGACAGCGCGCCCACCGCGAAAACGGCCTCTTCTTTGCGATCTGAAAGGGGCTTTTTGTTCTGGGTCTAGCACTCGAGTGAATTTTGGAATTGGGAAGAAAAGAAAAACCCAGAATGAGTGGAAAATGGAAAACTGCTCAAGAGTCACAATTTTTTCAGGATTTAAGGATGTTTTTATTTAAGAAGGTTAAATTCATAACGTGTTGAGGTAAATACGCCTGTGGAACTTCAATTTGACGAACTCTTCTGAGAGGGGATTTCTTCGTGTGACTGGGCGACGCTGTCACGGGGGCAGACCAGTGAGGTGACTCGGTGACGTAGCTTATCTCACAGTAGCCTTCCCATGAGCCCCTGGGAGGTTCAGCGGTCCGCCGCGGACTGCAGTCTGTGCGTGATAGTGTTCGCAGGAAAGTGATGCGTCAGGCTAGTGACTGAGAGGTCAGCCCGACAATCTGGACTCCAGTATGCAAGTCTGGTTTGAAAAGCTCTGACCATGGTCAGGAAAGGCACATGCTTCAAAAAGTGCATGTTGTTCCTTCATTTTACTACTAATAATACACTTATATAGCGCTTTTCTGGACATTCCACTCAAAGTGCTTTACAGGTAATGGGGACTCCCCTCCACCACCACCAGTGTGCAGCCCCACCTGGATGATGCGACAGCAGCCATAGTGCGCCAGTATGCTCCCCACACACCAGCTCTCAGTGGGGAGGAGAACAGAGTGATGAAGCCAGTTCAGAAAGGGGGATTATTAGGAGGCCATGATTGGTAATGTCCGTGGAGAACTTTGGCCAGGATACCGGGGTATCACTCCTTCATTGGCATGTAGACTTTAGTTTAAAATCTGGATCTTTTCCCGCATTGGGGGTTCTGACTTCAGCATTCCAGATTCATAGCTGAGCTATCTTAAACTGAAGGCTGACCGAAGAAAGTCGAAAAGTATTTGACTCAAGAAATCTCTTCACGCGACACCTGGCCGAGTCTCTTAGAGCGCAACACTAATTTGTTTACAAAATTTGTTTTAAGGGTGTTTTATATTTGTAACTGTTTTATTTTTGTAAATTTGTTCTATATTAATAAAGAAGAATGATATTTTTGAAGACGTTTATTTGTGGAAAACAATGCCTGTGTTACATTTTTCAAGATGTTTAGGTGCGTGTGCTCCATGCTTGTTTACTTTCGTGCGGCGCTCCTCTTGTGCTCCACGTTGACTGGCTGCCAAAATGAGGCGACCTCGCGGTACTTTCGCGGCGTGATACGAGACTTGGAACCGTGATGAAAATTCGTCAGTCGTGTAATTAGTCACTCTCTGCGATTCCTCTAGGAAAGCAAAGGCAGCGAGATTCAGCAACTGCAGTCGTTAAATTTGACATGCTCTCCGACTAGAAGTTGTGTCGCGTCCTGTAGTGTGACAGAGAATAAGAAGGTGGGAGGCGTTTCTTTAACACGTCTGTGACAGTTACAGGTTGTCGCCCAGAAGAATACAACCAGGCCGCGATATAATCATCTTTAATCATTCGTTAGGCTTTTGCAGCTAGAGCATTTATCCTTGAGAATCTTAGCAATTTAGAAATCTGCCGACACTAAAGGCTACCGAAGGACTCAGTCGGTAAAGGGGCGCAGATTGAGCCCCGAGTTCTTTACCGGTCTGATCCTGGGATCTGTGATTAGCAGGACGATGAGCTGGGATGGACAGGAGCTCACCATGGCGTGCCCGGGCGTGTCGTAACTACAGCGACTGTGCTCAGTGGGAGATGACCCATCGGTGCTAACTGTGCAATCGGCGCTGCGCGGAGATTAAACCTTCGGAAATCATCGTACCTCCTAATGACTGAGCCGAAGCCTGCATGTAACTGTCAGTAGCTGCTTTAAAAATGGCTGGTTCCAGCTGAGGAGGTGGAATCATTCTGTTCAAGTCTCCCGGTTACCTGTCTTCTTGTCTCAGCGCACGTTTTCTTCTTCAAATTTCGTGTCAGGAGAGGGCTTCTGCAGCTACCGGCCTCGCAGCGATGCCTTGACTGAAACGCGGCACGAGGTGGCCCCCTGGTGGTGGAACGTCGCTACTACCACCTCCTTCCCCCAGCACGCGGCACTGTGAGGAAACCTGGAAGGTGACAGGTCAAACACCGGCCCCTTTTTGTTGTTGTTCCTGGCATTCTCAGAAAGAAAGGTGGGGTGCATTGTGTCGGTGTATAATGCTGGCCTCCTACGACATCCAGCTATTCTTTCGTTTTCAATAACCTCTTCGCCCAGTACAGGGCCTCAGCGAGCGAGAAATTAACCTGGCACACAATGGGAGCAAGGCAGGATACATCCTGGACAGGATGCCAGCTCCCTGTAAGGCCCATACACACATGAGCACAGGGCTGTGTTTGGATTTCAGTATCTGAATGATCTTGCTTTACCTGTCAATGCAGACAGAGGTGGATTAGAACCAAGACGATCACAGAGACAGCACCACGGTCACTTGTGAACAGAGCCTCCTGCCATAAATACCACTGCTGGTGAGGCTGGTCTGGAGTTCACAACCGTGTTTTAATAAATTGGAACGGGAGAAAGAGTTTTCAGCTTTCACAACATGGTTGGGTTACTTGTTCCCCACACCCACAACTCTTTGTGTAATAAAAGGCACCTCCTGGCGTCAGTATTAATTGCACTTTCCCCTTAATTTTAAAAGCAACACATTTTACTGGGGGCAGAACAGGGACACATCAGAGAGCATTGCTCATCTCTGGGGTCCTGGGTCCAGTTCAGTACCTGCGGTGCTGTCTGTATGGAGTTTGTATGTTTATCCCATGTTCGCATAAGTTTCTGCCCACTATCCAAAGAAATGCTGGTCTTACTGGGATTTGAACCCGCCACCATGTGCCCATGAGCATAGAGACTTAATCCTCTACTCTATAGCACAGAAATGATGCCATCATGTCACCCAGCCTGGTGCTACACTTTTGAACGTGTACGTCGACCACATGTGGAGTCATTAAAAAAGAATTTATGCAGTAGTCAGTAATGCATGTCTCTGGTCCCACCGCACTGTTTACAGCAATAGGTGCCCTCTGATTTTCCCCCCGAGTATGAGACCTCAATTAATTATTCAAATTATGTTATTTATTGGGTGGCACAGTGGTTAGTGGTGCAGTCATGGAGTGCTGGGGCCCAGGGTTCAATGTCTGGAGTGCTGTCTGTGTGGAGTTTACATGTCCTCCGCTGGTTTGTGTGGGTTTCTTTCGAGTGCTCCGGGTTTCTCTCACAGTCCAAAGACATGCTGGTAGGTTAATTGTCTTCTGGGGAAACTGGCCCTGGCGTGAGTGAGTGTCTGTGTGGGTGAGTCTGCCCTGCGATGGGCATGCCTCCCCTCCAAGGTGCGCCCGTGGCTTTATGGGATAGGCTCTGGCATGCTCCATGACTTTTACTACTATTATTTTATTCTATTTGTTATGTTATAAAGCACCTTTAAAAGTGGCTTCTCAAAGCGCTTTACAGTAAGACAAAAGTACACAGTGAGAGGAGACAGCAGGATTACACAGTTACAATAAGGGCTTGGAATACAGTAGGAAAGCAGAGGAGCAGACAGAACCGGCTAAATAAAAGCCCTTCTAGCAGGTTTGAATGCGCTCAGGGAAGGGGACTCTGATATCCTCAGGGATAGAATTCCAGAGCTCTGGGAGCGCAGCAGGAGAAGGCCCTGTCACCCATAGTATGGAGACAGGCTTGGGGGAGACAGGAGGCCAGAATTAGACAACAAAAGGGAGCAGGACGATAGTCAGGAGGCACTGAGGCGATGTGGAGTGTGCAGGGGTGTGGCAGGCGGTGTGAGGCCTGGCGTTGCCACACAGACTGGCATCACGCAGCGCCCCGCGTCTGGCCTTGTTTCCACATCTTGTCATGGACCACAGGCGCCCCGCGCCCTCAGACCGGGACAGGTACCCCCTCGTGTCAGGGTTGGGGGGGCATTGTGACCCCACTTGTTCTTTACCCAGGCTGGAGGCCATGGCGTTTCTCCCCTGGGGCTCCCAGAGGAGCCTGAAACTGGACACAACACGGAGGGGGAGGCGGGTGCTGGACTTTCCAGTTAGCCTGCAGGGCTGTGGCTCTCCGAGCGGGGGGTGAGAGCAGCGCCGGACAGCCCAGAAGAAGGGGTGCCGAAGTCGGCGCGGCAGGGGGGCAGGCCGCGGCGGGGAGAGCGAGCGTTGCTGTTGCGGGGGCAAAACCAGCAGGCGCCACTTCCTGTTCTTCAGCCGTTGGGCTGCTGGCGGGCCCGACGCGTGTGGCGAGGCGGGGGAGGAAGTCCAATGCAGGCTGCGCCGTGGAGACAGGGCCCTCGGCAACAGCGTCCCCATTGGCTGTGCAGGAGGCCGGGGGGGAGGGGGGCGGGGCCTGGCGAGGCTGCACGCGGGCCTGCAAGTGTCTTTCAGTGTGTCTTCGCCTCCCTGTGTATGACTCAGATTCACTTCCACTTCTTCCCCCTCCGACGCCGGGCGCTCCTGCTTTCAGAGAGCCGAGAGCACCATGCTGCCAGAGAGCGGTCTGAAGGCAGGCGGCCCAGACACTCCTGCGGGCAGGGTTAGGTTAAAAGCCCATGAAGAACCAAGTTATTTTTATTCTAAAAAGGTCACAGACTGTTTCCTGAAGGCCCGCTTGCTCTATAAACTCGTACGCCAACTCTCTCTCTCTCTCTCCCTCTTCCTCTCTCTCGGGCGAAAATTGAATCACATTTGCTTCCAGATGGCTTTTTGGCACGTGTGCAGGGGAAGTACAGGCTGAGAAAGTGGTGGCCGAATTTTCTTTACTGCTTCGAAAGTGCAAGAGGGGTACGGGTGTCACGGCTGCTGCACTGCGCTCACTCTCGTTTAAGGTGTTCGCTGTCCAGCGTGGAAGAGAAACATCCCTGATCAGACCGGATGAATCATTATTATTACACTGCGCCAGCAGAACAGATAATGTTCCACAGGAATAATCCGCTTTGTCCAAATTAGTGGGCGTAAGCCAACACTGTGCCGTATCCTGCATTTCCATAGGGCTGTAAAGTAGTAGCAGACCTGGCCTTTTGCCCAGCTTTCTGTGACGTGGGGAAGAAAGCTGATGTACAGTAAGTGACATCACAGGGGGCTCGGCTGCCGGTGCTTGTGCCCCCTGGCCTCATGTACTGTACATTGCTGAAGACAGCACAATATCTGGATAAACGTGTCAATTCAGACAGACTTACAGGTAGATGACAAATTAAAAAGCACCAACAAAAGTCAAGAGTCAAGGCAGCAACGTGCTACTGAACTGCTGCTGTGGTAAATCTCTCGCAGAGCTCAGCCAAATCCTACTGGCAGAGTGGCGCCATCATTCCACACACATCTAGTGGGAACTAGTGGACGTCCAGGCTAGGGCAGCTGAACTGACCTGCGATTCCCTGTGGTTCTCTAATATTTTGGCAGGGCGGGATCGTATTACTACTATATTTGAAAATGTCAGCTGACGTTCCTAAATGGCACAGCCACCAGTCGTTGTCTCCCGCCCCCTCCCCAGCCTGTGCTACACTGCAACGCAGGCCCATTGCACGGGCAAAGTTTTCCAGATCCGTGCTAGACCGACACCTCCCCCCCCCCCCCCCCCCCCCACCCACCCACACACACACACACACACACACCAGTTTCCTTCCACTCCAGGACTTTGATCCAACTGGCACGCTGGCTTTCAAAAGCAGGCCAGGAGGCTGCCCCTCTCTTTGCAGGCATCTGACCAGCAAGAGGGGAGCACTGGGGACTCCCCCCAACCCCACCCCCCATAAAATATCAGTACAGACCACAACCCCGATGGTGGCTTTTTTTCCACCCCCCCCACCCCTCTCCAAGGGACCGCAGTCCAGCAGGGGGCGCCACTCCCTGTGAGTTTCATAGCCGTGGAGGGCAGCCTGTGTCCGGTGAGGGACTGAGGGCTGGCCGGCCAGCTGTACTGTGTCCTGCGCGGTTCAGTGCTCCCGCTGGCTTGCTGAGAGAAGGGCGTGCCATTTAGCGCGCTTGTCTATAAATACATGCGTTTGTAATCGGGCGCCGCAGGCTGTGAGGAAGGGAGGAGATTAGGGGGCCAGCTCCTGCCAGGGATCTGGAGAGACGGACAGATGGCCAGACGGACACAGGGCACCAGCCTTTGTCCACGTGCGTGTGAGATACAGACCTGGGGCAAAAGGGCAGTTGTGTGTGTGTGTGTGTGTGTGTTGTCTTATTTGTCCGCCGCTCTGGAGAGGAGGAAGGGAGGGCGGCCCGGGCTGGTGAGAGGCGAGGTTAATGAAGTGTGTCACAGCCCGTGTGGCCGGCTGGACAAGCCGAGCTGAGGCTGTGGAAGAGACAAGAAGGAGGCAGCGGGGGAGAGGCAGCGATCGGGAGAAAGAGAGAGATGTGGCGAGCGTTTTGAACTCCCGCCAGGCACACTGGTGGGGGGGCGTGGCGGATGCTGTCTTGTGACAGTGCAGTTTGAACCGGCCTTCACAGAGGGAGAGGGAGTGCGAGAGAGAGAGAGAGAGAAACCAAACTAAAATCCCCTTCTTACTCAGCACTTCCGCGATGCTCTTTCTCTCCCTTTCCAGCATCGGCTGGGCCACAGACCCTCTGCTGAGAGCCCACCTGAGAGAGAGGGAGCGAGAGAGAGAGAGGCAGCAGATCTGGGGCCAGAGGATCAGATCCGCCTTCAGTCTGGGTGCGTAGCAGAGCCTGCTTCCGAAAGGAGAAAAAAAAAAATTGTCAGCAATGAATGAACCAGGCTGTGAATTGAGAGAGGCAGAAAGGATCGAGAGGGCTGCGAGCTTGTCCGTGGGCGCTGCTTGGCCCTTTTTTTTTTTCCATTTGCAGGTCGTCGAAAAAACAATTCCATCCTGGAAGGGTTCTCGGCCTCACTTGCCGTTTCTGAAACCGAGCTGATTCATTCCTGGCCTTTTCGTTTTCATGCCGAAGTCTTCAGCTACAGAGAAACGCTCCCCCCCCCCCCCTGCCCGGCTGTCTCCCTCTCTGCTCAGTTCCATGGCCTCGGCTGATGCGCGGGCCCCTGTCGGGGCTCTGGGTTCGGGCCTGGGGGGGGGGCGCAGCCAATGGGAACCCACTCGGCCGGACCCCCGCGCCAAACCCGGCGGACTCCGATTGGCCAGCGCGGGGCGCGTTTTTTCGCCTTTTTCGACGTTTCCCTGACGTTTTTGCTCCCCTTTTCCGCTCCCCCCCCCCTGCCAACCATTACTACCTCCCCTTCCGTCCCATCTGCTATAAATTCGGGGCAGAACCCCCTTTCTCGCCCGATTTGCGCCCTGCGGAGCTATGGATCCAGACGCTGTCCCCTCGACCTCGAAGTTCTCCCCCGATTTGGACTCTTACAGTTTTCCGGAGGACTCTGGTGAAGCTCCTGAGCTCAGCTGCAGCAGGTGGGTGACTCCATTTTGGTTAGTTTTTCTGCCTAGGCATGGGAAGTGTGCAGAGCTCCGATAAAGCACATCTGCTCGCCGTGGGTTACTTCTGGCTTTGGCCAAATTCGCCCCGCTTTCCGTAGCCCCTAAAAACTCAGGGGAGCCCCTGAACTTCCGAATTAAAGCAGGTCTGTTCTTCAGAGGCAGAGATCTCTGAGCTCTGAGAGCAGAAGAACTGCAGCTGCCTGTATCATTTTGGTGCTTCTGTATTTGTTGTGCTGCTCTCTCCCAGGAGTTTGTGGGGGGCTCGTCTTTGCTTTTCAGGGGTGGTTGTGGTACTTCGGGGGGGGTTACTGGAGATAAAACCGATTCCCCCGCTCCCCATCTTTCCCCGAATTCTAAATATCAAAAGAACTGGCTGTTTTTATCTGTTTCAAAGGGCGCTCCAGCCCCGGTGTCTCGTAGCCTCGTTCGCCCCGTGTTTCTCAAAGCGGGGCGCAGTTTGAAATGTGTCTTCGAGGACGACGCCAGCGAGGCAGAGGGGGCTTGCAAAATGTAGCTCAAAGACTGTAATCAATAAAGGATTTTTGATCAGACATGTCTACTTTAGAGTGTTGTTTTTAATAGCTTCATTATGACAAGCACAGATACCAGCATGTGTGCAGAATGTTTGACTTGGAGCTGTGCAGTCCTGCATATTGGAAAGCGGACTTCAAACCTCACTTCAACAAAGATGGTGGTCTCACCGAAGCATAGTTCCAGCAAGAGGCTGACGCAGGCGTAGTTTAGCTACTAACCTCTGCAAATAGCCTAGCGCTGGTGTCTCAGTTGCTTGTGTTCCAGTGAGTCTGGCTGCTCTGAATTTGACATCATGTGGAACATTGCTTCTGGCAGTTAATTGTGTGCTTTTATTGCCAGTCATAAAATGACTAGGACTCATTTTGCCTGTTTTATAAGGTTTTTCTTTATGTTTCTCGGCACTAATTGTTTATAATCTCTGTAATGTCCTCGCAAGAATCTCTTGCCACAAGCCTCCGGGTGGGGAAGGGGGAGAAAGGCTCCACAATGCCCTCGTTTTAACTTGTTGAATTTTGAACCACATTGGATGACGTTTTTTGAAATTGGAGAAACAACAGTCCAGAGCTGTCGCCTCCCTGATCGCGCTCGTCTGCACTAGATTGTTTGGAGGTTGGCTTGGATCAGCGGCACTGTCTGTTCATGCATCTCCCATCTACAGTATATCCTGTGTAGGTATGTACTGTATACATGCATGCACTGAAGGAGCCTGACGAAGACTATTATGCAGTACCTTTCCATTTGCACTATAATCTCTGGGAGCCTTGTGAAAGATGGCAGTAGAAGGATTGTATTGGCATTTTTATGTGCTTAAACTGAGCATTTGCTTTGCTCGGTCTGGGTTTTAGCAGTGAGTTTCTGAGCTTCCAGAGCAGTCAGTGTGCTTTACTGCACCGTCCCATGCTTTTACCACGCTTTTCAACACACGTGCTGTCAGGGCAAATTCTGCAGCAGCTCTGTTGAGAGGAGGGTCCGATTCAAAACGTGGCAGTAACGGGTGATCAGTTTTTTTTTTTGTCTGACATGGGAAAAGGGGTAGTAGAGAACCATCATGTGCTTTCGGCCTGTATTTACTCGGAGTTCCGTTTATTTTTAAATCAATTCCGTTTTGGAAAAGGATGGATGTTTAGCTGCTGTTCGCCTTGCCTTTAAAATAATTAGTGGAACTATTGGACAGCAGCCAAGACGTTAGTATTTGAAATGGTTAGAATACAATCAGGAATATTTTTTCAATCAATTTTGATTTGCATTTGTTTCTTCAGTTGTGTCTGCAATTATTATTATTATTATTATTATTATTATTATTATTATTATTATTATTATTATTATTATTATACAGTACTTCTTACTTTTTTCTTGGTTTTCTAGTTATTACCACTGGGCATCACGGTAGCATGGTGGTTTGTGTTGTTGTCTCGAAACTCTGGGGTCTTGGGCCCAGTTCTGTCTGGGCGCTCCTGTCTGTGTGGCTTTGCCCACATGAATTGGCTGATGCCAGCTTCCTCGCAGAGACCTGCTTTGTAGGGTGATTTGCAGCATGAAATTATCCACACCATTAAGACTGGGGCGGGGGACTATACAGTTGCCATGTTTCGGAGTAGAATTATTCTTCGGGGCTGTTGCTTGCTATTCCTGTTGCAGCATAGATGTCACTCTCCTGTGTCGTGTCAGCTCAGCCTGCCCCTTGGCTAGCGCACAGCCGGTGGCAACCTGTGGCTGGTGTGCCACTAATCATCTTCCCCGCTCCACTTCCTCTCAGTGGTCACTCCGAAATGTGCTTTTGGAATCCGTTCTTTGCTGTTCCGCTCAGCGTAGGGGAATAGATGACCCTATCAGTAATAAGGATAGAGCTCTTTAGAAATCTGAATCACAAGAAAATACACCTTTGTATATTCTGCATGTGTACATTTGTACAGACAGTATTCCCTGGCAGTATTCCCTGCCTGGCAGTACAGACAGGAATAGGAGGCTGTCAAGAAAGCTGATGAGAGATTTCTGTAAATTACAGCGGGTGAAACTACTTCTGACGAGTCCTTGTGTTTCTGAGGCTGTCTCTGAAGTGTTCCTGTGATTAATCACTGTTCGTGTTGTGCCGGCCTGGGTTTCGCAATCAATCAGCCTGCCATGCCTGCTCTGGGCTCGAGGTGCTTGCGCAATGTTCACCAGAGCCTCTGTCTCCTCAGTTAGAGACTCCAACCCCACTGCTCTTCGCCACCACCTCCAGCCGGGGCTTTTTTTTAAGGTGGCCCTGAAAGGCAGAAGGCTGATTGCGTGGCGTCGGCGGACTTCTGCTGAACTGCTGCGGTCGTGGCCCCTGTTCTCCGGACGAGCGCGGCGGGGAATGCCAGCCCCCTCTCTGACAGGTGACGCCTGTGGCCAGACAGCTAATGGTGAAGGAATCCGGGGCAGGCTGGCACATGCCTCACCTTGCTCTGACCGGGATATGGTGTTGATCAACACATGCTCAGCCTCACTGCCACCCTCTGGAGCCACGCACTCAGGGTGGTGCAGCTGGAAGGGGGCGTTAAGGGGGTGGGGATTATTTTCCGGATCCCTGGGGCGCAGGGAGTAGGGAGGATGGCCTTCTTTGCTCATGTCCTGCAGTGGGGGCTGTTGTCAGTTCTCTGGATGCCAGGGGGAAGTCGGGTATCCGTACTGCCTTTCAGAAGGCAACCAAGCAGGGGGGGCATGAGACAGACATGTTTTTCTTTTTCCTGTGCCTTTTTTGGGGTTTTAATGAAGTGAGTACCAGAGCTTCAGTTAAAGTAGCACCTGTGTACTACAACAGCACTCTAATATGCTAGTCCCACAGTTCATCAGAAGATCACTGTGACTTCATAAAGTCTCGTTTTCATATTTGACTGATAAAATACACTGCGCAGCGTGAAAAGAGACCGCGAGACTGCAGCTACACTGAAAAGAGTGGACATAGCTGTCTGACAAGGTTAAAAAGGTCCCAGGGATACTGAGCAGTCTGTACAAGACCGTGTACGAGGGTATCCTAGTTTAGCCAGCAGCAGGAATGTGCTCTTCCCCCTTTCTGTGAAACGCCTGGGAGATCAGCCCACTCTCCCCCAGCTGTATGTGTTGGATGTTGCTGCCATGTTGCACAAGACCTCCCAGAGCAACTAAATTTGCTGTCCCCATCTCCCAGAGTGTATCCGTGCTGCCGGGACAATCCCATATTCCACAGGATCCCATTGCTTGAGATCACAGAGTGTTGGACAGGGACTCTTCCCCAACGATCCAGTTTATAGAGTTACGCTTGCCATAGGCTTCCAAAATGTACGTCACCACAAATATTATCAGAAATCACAGTCCACACTCCAGCTTCAACAGGCTCGGAGCAGGGGCCTCCACTCTGGATGAGAACCTAGTTCATCACTTCACTACCCCTAGCAGTGTTTTGTATAGTCAGGTGGTCTAGAGCAAGTTTCAACTTGTATTTAACCAGATAATCATTTGAGAGCAAATTCTGTTCCCCATGGACAACCTGAAGGGGACCTCTTTCTTCAGCAGGGAATCGTCTGGAGCAATCGGAGTGCAGCGTCTTGCTCGGGGCTACAAGGGCATCACCCCACCCCAGGATGTGGGCTGATAAACTTCCAGTCACCAGCCTCCAACCCTAACAACTCAGGGTACACTGCTCCCCCCATTGGGGACCACCTCCTCGATCAAGGGTGCGTCATGTGGAACGCGACCGCCCCGCCATCCAGCTGTGAAGACAGAGCCGGAACCATCACTTTTCAAACCGCTCTGTGTCAGCAGAAGTACGGAGCGAGTGCTCTCACATGGGATTCAGATGGTGCTGAACGCATTCCCAGCATTTTTGCGGATTCTGTATCCCAGCTGATGCTGGGCAGAGACCACGCCAGCCTTGTACTGTGTGTGAGCCACCCAGAGAGAGGCCCTGCCTCTTTGCAGGCAACACTGACTCATCTACCAGCTGTTAGACACAGAAGTGACATCACACACCCCTGGGAATGTGCTCTGCTTGACACTTCCCTTCCGCGGCCCCTTAATTGTGTTGATCTCTACTTGGCCGTATCTGAGCTCCAAGCAACAGAATCCATGAGGTCCAACACTCTGTGATCCTGTGGAATATGGGATTGTCCCGGCAGCACGGATTCACTCTGGGAGATGGGGGCAGCAAATTTAGTGGGCTGATCTCCCAGGCGTTTCACACAAAGGGGGAAGAGCACTGGCCAAACCATTAGGAATTCTTCAATCCAGTGAATAGACTCTCTCAGTGGCAAGATATGAGACTGTTAGACCTTGTCCGGCCACAGCAACTGTAGGATCCAATGGACTTTGTATTTCAATCCCTGCAAACAACGTGGGATTGGGCAGCAGATACATTAAAGCTCTGCTGAATACATGCCCGTGTCCTGCTTGCAGAGACCCAGTGGGCTGTTTGGTGGGGTTTCCAAATAGTTTGGCCAGTGAGTATGTATCAGTGGTGTCCTGTCCTTGCCAGGACTGCCAAGACTCCTGCAGGGGTTATTAATAGGTCACCTCTTACCTCACTTCCAGCCTCCGTGCACTGGTGCTGTTTACCCCTCCAGGAGGCTGTGTGTGTAAGGAGATAACAGGACACTGTGGGAGGACAGCACACACACCCTGCTCGACACCGTCCAGGGCCAGAGCTGGATTCTCCTGAGTTAATGGAACCAATGAAACAAAAAATTGACATTTGTAATTAGAAACGGATTAAAGGTGACCCTTCACACAGCAGGGCATCTGCTGGAGCAAGATGCTGGCTTTTCTGCCAGCTAGTCAAAGTTGGACAGTAACTCAGTGGCAGTGGCTTAGTAGCTGCTAATATAGCTTGTTGAATCTGAGTGCGGCATCATGCTCAGGGGTACAAGGGCATCACCCCACCCAGGACGTGGGCTGATGAACTTCCAGTCAGCGGCCTACAGCCCTAACCACTGCTCCTCACTGCTGCCCGGACTGGGGGTACACTGCTCCCCCCATTAGGGTGCACCCCGGTGTCCTAGCCAAATTTCCCATTGCCCTTACCAATCATGGCCTCCTAATAATCCCCCTCTCTGAACTGGCTTCATCAGTCTGTTCTCCTCCCCACTGAGAGCTGCTGTGTGGTGAGCCTTCTGGAGCACTACAGCTACCGTCACATCATCCAGGTGGGGCTGCACACTGGTGGAGGTGGAGGGGAGTCCCCATTACCTGTAATGCGCTTTGAGTGGAGTGTCCAGAAAAGCACTGTATGAGTGTAAGCAATTATTATGAATATTACATGGCCTTTCTCAAGCAGTAGCCACATCTGGATGAAAGATTGCCCCACCATCCAGCTGTGAACGCAGAGCCTTCACAGTGACCCTGTTTCCCCTCTAAGGCAGACAGTGTGCACAGTTGCCAGTGTGTTAAACATGTAGCTGAGGCTGTGTACTTTCAGAGGGAGATGCACCATCGAAGGGCTCAGACACCCCGGCAGCCTTGTTCTGAGTTTGGCGGCTGTGTTTTGTGCTGTGTTCGTGCCCTGGGGTGGCAGGAGCGAGGCGAACCCTCTTATTTCCATCTCAGACTGGGATCTCAGAATGACTGGCTCGGCGGAGCGAAAACTGGATTCAGTGCGGGGTCACCGCAGGGTGGAAGGGAGTGAACATCAAAAAAACAGAAACCACAACACTGAACGTCTTTGTTTGTGTTTTAGTCACAGAGGCGCCTGCAGTCACAGATTTGTCAAGTCGCTCTCGGCTCTGATAATGGTTTGAAGTTCAGCAGAACCGGAGAGCTCCTCCGCAGCGGGAAGGAAGAGTTCAACCTGAAGAATTTGGGGCGATTGAGAGAGAGAGTGTGTGTGAAAGCTCCTTTTCTTTATGGAGCTCCGGATCAAATTCCACTCCCCCCAAAACTAAAATGTAATCATACACATATCCATTTTATTCTCAAGGATATTGTCTCTTGCTTGATTTGCACCATTGTTTTTTTTTGCCATCATCCCTTTCGGCAGCAGGTTTGAGTGATCTCTTCGTGATCAGAGTAACAGGAGATGATGGGGTACACGTTTATACTGCAGGTGCCACGACGCATATACCCAGATAGCACCATGAAGGCATGAAGATGCAGAGCTGTTTTAATCAAGGTTAAAGCGGAGTGAAATATTGTAAAGCAGAGTCTGTTCTGCTCTCTCCATGGTATACCACAGTAAACATGGTATACCTCAGTAAACGTTTCCGAGGCGTGTCTTCTTGTGGCTGTAAGAGCCGGCTTGTTTCAACCTCAGCCTGATGCTGAGTTGGAAGCATTCTTTCACAAAAGCAAGGTGACGTTCAGATTCTGAGCACTGAAAGCATCACGTGATCCAAGTCCTCAAAAGCAACTTGGCTCATTCAGCCCCGCGGAGTTCTTCAGATTCGACAGGGAGAGGTGAAACGTGAGGACAAGAGGGGAAACTACGAGAAGGGCATTTAAAAAACAAGGAAGCGGGGGGGGCACTTCTTTACACAAAGGGTGGTGGGTGTGTGGAACAAGCTCCCCAGCTGTGTGGTTGAAGCAGACACTCTGGCTTCTTTCAAGAGACAGCTGGACGAGATCATTGGATCAGTTAGTTACTAACAACCAAACGCCAGATGGGCCATCACCTTTTTTTTTTCTCCGTCCAAGTCAGGTTTGGCCTCTGGTCAGCAGGCAGGGCTGCAGGTCCGAGCTATGACAGCGTTCGGAGAAGTATTTTATTTTTTATTTTTGTGCGAGCTTCCAAAGGGAAATGGTAAACCTTTCACGAAGAGCAAACAACCCAGCTGCTGATAATCGCTTGCTTGTGACAGATCGCCATGCGAATCATTTCCGCTGGGTGGAGGTGGTGGGGGGGGCTGTTTACTCCTCTGGCGCTCCGCGGAAGCGGGGGCTCAGGCTCAGGCGGGGGTCAAGGGCTCACCGGAGGTGACTTGACCGCTTCCCCCTGCCGGGCCGGACTCTGACATCCGGAAGGTTCCGTTTTCAGTGACTGCGGCCGCCTACCTGCCTCCTGTTTCACGGAGAAGTGAAACCGGTTTTGTAAGCCGCGTTAACCTCCCCGCCAAAAAACAACAAGTGGACTAAGAGCGACTGCGTTTCAATACAGCGGGACAGAGCCACGCCGCTGAGAAAAGTGAGAAAAGAGCCCCCTACTGGCCGTCTTTGATATATTACCACTCTTATCTAGCTTTTTATTAACTTTGCTCTCACTGCACGCCGTCTGTTTCATGATAACCTGATGGTTCCAGGTGGTTGTATTCAAGGTTAGTAGGTTTTGCATTAAAAAAGCATTTTTTAAATAACTAATTTTTAATTATCTGATTAGTTGCTGAGCAGCCAGGTGGCACCGTGGTGAGCATTGCTGCCTCGCAGAGCTGGGGCCCGGGGTTCAATTTTGGACCTGGGGACCTGTCTGTGTGGAGTTTGCATGTTCTCCCTGTGTTCGTGTGGGTTTCCTCCAGTTGCTCCAGTGTCCTCCCTGTCCAAAGACATACTGGTAGGTTAATTGGCTCCTGGGAGGACTGGCCCTGGTGGGAGTGTGTGTCCTGTGCAGGGTGTGTCCTCTCTTGCACCTGTTGCTTGGCAGGATAGTCTCCAGCTGCCCTGTGACCCTGAACTGGATCAAGTTCAGGGTCACAGGGCAGAGGTTAGAAAAGAGATGAAAGAATGATTGGTTATTAAAGTACTCCACTTTGCACAGATGGTATGTCTAGCCTATGTGCTAAGGTCCCGCAGTGATATGTAGAATTCATATTAGTGTAACGCATACGGCCACCTCTGGTTGTGAGAGCCGGCTTACCAGCGCGGTGACGTCACCGCCCTTCCCTGTGAGAAGCAGGGACCGCAGCCGCTGGGCTGAAGGGAGATTTCCCTTTGGCTCAAGTGGCTGGGTCGCTGTTGAGTGACGCCGGAGGCCCGGGTTTGAGTCTCTGAAGGTGGGGGGGCCCCACCTGCGGCGGCAGCGGCGAGGTCTCACACCCACGTGAACCCGAGAGCGCTACATTAGGAACAGTGGTCTTCCTTGACCTCTGACCTCTCACTAGCGGACAATCCAACACACCCCGCAGATTCTCTCCACAACACGATGGGCAGATTGTGTGTTTCTGTCAAATCGAGTCTGTGTGGAATCCAAGCACCTGCGAGAGGTCAGGAGTGAACCTTAATCCTGTTAATAAAATACATCATGTCATTTTTTTTGCTACTTTTTTCAATTCTGTCTTACAGGACGCACTTTTAGGAAAAACAATTGGATGTGAAGCGAAAAGACGTTGCGGGCGCCCTCTCGCTTTGGTCGCACGCAACGGTAGCCTTCCGTATGGCAAACGTGCTTGCGCCCGTTAGAGGTCGCGGTCATTCAGAAAAGGCGCTGGATAAAAAGCAAGTGCGCCTCTCGTATGGACTTTACGGTGCGTGCGGGAGAACGGGAGAAAACTGTGTACGCGTCTTTTCGGGATAATACGGTGCTCTGGTCACGTGACCACGGAGCCTGGGCGGTTCGAGCCCAGCGCCCCTCCCCTCTTCCGGTTTGCGGCGGGGATTTCCCGAAGCGTGGTTCTGTAGAGAGAAAATCTGAAAAAAAGAAAAATAAGTTAGTTGCCATTGAGCGGGTGCAGGGGGAGGAGGAGGACGACTTCGGATCGATTGCAACGGGACAGGAGGTAGGCATGACAGCTACTCATACTAAATTCTATTCCTCTTAAAATCACCACCTGAAAAATTGCCTGTTTTTATCCAACGAGAAAAGCGAGGGTTCAGCCGAATGAGCGGACAGTAATCAAAATTGCACACATGTGATCTGTTTAGAATGGGGAAGATAGTTTGCGGGTGCTTGGTCGGTAATCCTTTCGACGACTTAATGATTATTATTTTTAGAAAAAATAAATTGGCGGTTCGCTTGGGCGACTGGTTTTCCCTGTGTTAACGTTAGCTAGTTAATCGTTTCTCTTCGGCGAAAAAAGTGAAAGTGGAGTTTGTGAGTGGAACCGAGTGATGCTGTGTTTTGATCAAGGTAGGTGGGGGTGGGGGGTTGGGGTCTCCTACTTGTATCTTATTTATTTTCATTAGATCAGGAATCGATTTGCTGTTGAAGCTGGCCTGGCTTTGATTTTCACTCCTTCTCCGCCTGTTTTGTGTTTGCGTTGATGCTTTTGGTTCAGGCAGAGTCGTCTTCGATCTCCTCTGTAAATCTGCAGGTCTGAGATCTTTTGCATTAGTCGAGCAGTTTGGTAAACGGCGAGACGAGCTGAAAGACCGATCCTCTAGGTTACTGAGATTTAATTTCTTGTTCGTGCTCCGCTTGGCTGCTTATGTATCTGACGTTTTTCGATCTGACACGAATGGTTTAAAGATTTAAATTGGGAGCACTTTATTTAACATTCTATTTTTAAATCTTTGCACACAAAATTAACACCTTAATTTCCCAGCTGCTTAAATTTAAGATAGGTTAATTTTAATTTGGAGATCACAACTTCGAATTCTTCCATTTCTCAGACGTATTCGGGAGCATGCGTTTTATTAAAACCCCTCATAAAGTAAATAATTTTCTGTATGTGACACCATCATAGTAAAAATAAAATTAAATTAAAATCGTTTTTTTTAATCTGAAGGAGTGCTGTTGGGTGAAATAGTCTACAGTAGACACACGTGATTTATATTTGGGCATGTTTACGTCGGTTGATGTTGTCTTTGAACTTGGTGTTTCTTTAATTGAAACAAATCCCGGCTTCCCATTCCCAAGGTGTATGCAAGTGCTTTAAGGGAGGGAAAACCGAGGACGAGATTCAAAACGCAGACATGGAGTT
This sequence comes from Lepisosteus platostomus, assembly GCF_059453375.1. Classification (NCBI taxonomy): domain Eukaryota; kingdom Metazoa; phylum Chordata; class Actinopteri; order Semionotiformes; family Lepisosteidae; genus Lepisosteus; species Lepisosteus platostomus. Next base: position 8,044,413 of record NC_142614.1, on the reverse strand, counting down.
CCTAACAACTTCTGAAGTTCACAAAGGGGTACTGTGGGGGAAAATTCGCGTTCTCTTCGTTTCCGTGTTTAGAACCTCATCAGCTGCAACGACCTCGGTATCGTAGCGCAGTTGTGTCCTGGTGTGACCTCCACCGTTTCGGCTTGATTTCTGTGTGAATATATACATGTTCACAGCTCTGGCGTGGCCTCCCCCTTCAGTGTTGGCGATCGCGGTGCCACCATGAGAAACTTCATTTTCCGGACTCGTTGGAAGCTTGTGCTGTGAGGAAGGAGGTAGGGGAGGTCACAGCCTAAGTCCATTCGTAGTTTCTGTTTCTCAACGTCATAGCACAATAAAAACATGCTCTGACGGAGTAGAGAAGTTGTCGATGCTTCGAAGTTAGCTATGGGCTTCGGTTTGACTCTCTTTCACATTTTGGATATGACAGATAGATTTTGCTCCCCCCCCATCCCTTCTTGTTGTTTCCCTCGCCCAATTACCCCCGTCCATCGGATCAATGGCTTGAAAAGAGGGGGGGAGCGTGGCCGATTAGCGACATGTATACTCGAATATAGCGATTTGGGCATATTACTTCGCATGTTTTGTTGGTTATTTATAGAAAGCTAATGCTGCTGGAAGTGATTGGAAATCCAGTTTGCGTTGTTCATTTTGTCTTAAAGACCGTGTTAGTGGTGCGGTCCGATGAGGTCATCCTGTAGGCGCTGTAACGCGAGAAGCTGTTAACGAACGACAAGCAAACGTTTTGGTTTCTCGAGGGCACCCGGAGCGTCAACATGGCCGCCGGTTATTTATCTTTACTGTATAAACAAAGAATTAGTGAAGCCCTTCATTTGTGTGCCGTTCCTTCCGTTTTTTGTTCAGTCCTTACCGGCCCTTTCCTCAGTTTACTCGAGATAAAGACCCTTTATACTTGAAGTAAGAATTGTTTGCCTTGTGGGCTCAGTATCAAATCTCGTGGAAGGTTACCTTACAGTTCCGGTATGACCCACCAGCAGGCTTCGGGTTGCAAACGCATGAGCAACGTGATTATTTCTGGGATCTCGGGGACGTTAACCTGAGAACAACAATACCCACAGCTTTGTGGCCAGGCAAAAGTGAAAGAAAGTTGAAATAATGGTGGGGGAGCACTCACAGTTAGAACAGGACTCCAGTGCTTCAGTTCCGTTCAGGCCGTAATAGCGCTTTACGACCTGAAATGTTGAGTAGTTCAAGGTCTGGTAATACTCGGTGCATCCAGGTAAGTCAGTTGAGAGTAAACTGTGAATAACTATCACCGTCTGACCACCATTTAATTTCTTCAGCTTTGCGTGCTGTTGTAATTTTCTCAGTTTTTTTTGTAGACTGTAGTCTTAAATTATTGTTTTGTTTACTCTGGTGTGTGTTGCCACAGGGGACCTTTCTCATTACCATTTGAGTCCTCAGGACTCTAGGCTTTCTATGGGGAGATATGCTTACAGTACCTGGTTTCTTGGGCACGTGTTGACTTCCTACCTGCTCTTTCTCTCATCCCCTCCAGCCTTGCTGCCTGGCCTGCCTGTCGCCTTCTGAGCTGCTGCGAGTGCGAGGACAGCATGGCGGATCCCGAGCCTGAGGGGCTGCCCCTGAGCCAGGAGTCCTTCCAGGAGCTCTGGAACATGGTGTGAGTGCACCGGGAGGGTGGGGGGGGGGGGGCGCAGGGGTCACCCCACCGCCCGTGACCCCCAATGTGTGACGGGTGCCCTTTTCCAGCTGCCCCCGGCGTTGACTGCAATTTACACGTGTCAAAGCACCCAGCGTGAAAATGACACAATGCACTGGAGGAACGATGGAGGTTTTTCAAGCCAGAGTAATTTCCGGAAGAATTGTACTACGCAGGTGCAATTCAGAAGAAGGACTAGCAGTGGAGGAGCTCTTAACAGAAAAAAATCTGTGTCTGTGGGCCTGTCGAGAGGCGTGTCGGGGGAAATCATTGCGTAAGGCTTCAGACCGCAGGCAAGCCTGGGTAATGGCACTAGCAGGCACTTGACTGGGGCACCCCCAGTGACGTGTGGTAGGGATGGGAGTAGCCAGCTGGGGTCCTCTTTGTCCTTGCTGCAGCACCAACGAGGGTCTCCTGTGACCTGCGGGGCTCCTGCAGGCTTCTAGCGATGTTGGCGAGAAGCGCAGTGCCCCCCCCACCGGTTGGCATTTGCTCTGCAGCCGAGATCCAAGCCTGTCAAGTGCCAGAAGGCTCTGTGAGTGGGCGGCTCCGCGTCTCGCTCCGTTTCAGGCTGGCGCAGGCGTTTGTTGCTGGAAAGCCAAGTCTTAGAGCAAAGCAGAATCCTGAAAGGGGTGAGTTAGAAGTGCTGTGGCACTGTGCAGTGCTCCGAGTCTTGTCAAGTGCATCACTGATACCTTTACTGATTCTTTTCTTTTTTTTTTTCAGGGCTGTGCCTCCTGAAAATGCTCAGTGGCCAGACCTGCAGAGCGTAAGTCTGTTTGAAGTTCTGGGCCGTCACTGCCTCCCTCTCTACCATTTCCTCAGCTCTCACCCCCAGCCCACATATTCTTTGCCCTAGTCCCTCGACAGTAATCACTAGCTTGCGCTGGCTGCCCCTTCTTTTATATACAGGCCCGGTCTCTTCCTACCAGTTTTCCCAGTGGTCTTGGTGGCTCAAATGACCTCCAGTCACTTGTATCCATTTGTGACGTTCTCGTAAAACATTTTCCCTTTAACTGACACACAGTCACCCCATCGTCTCGTCCTGGGAAGATCAAGCTCACCTCCTTCTTTGCTGTGTAATAGTTTCCTGTGGAACGAGAGAGACCTGTGCAGGACTGTATACTGCTGCCTCACGGCTCACCTGACGCTGCTGTGTTCTGCTCCTCCACAGATGCTGTACGCCGATGAATTGGTTCCCAACGCCATCGACAGCCTGTACGAGGAACTAGAGCCTCAAGTCTCCATGCCCCCCCAGCCCATGGTCTCGAACCCGGATGGCTTGGCGCCCTCTTCCTCCACTGTGCCATCCACGTCCGACTACCCCGGAGAGCTGGGGTTCCAGCTGCGCTTCCAGCAGTCTGGCACTGCCAAGTCGGTCACCTGCACTGTAAGTCCCTGCGCTCTGCCCGCACCGCCGTGCTCTCCCCCGAGCCCGGGTCACCTGGATCCCCTCACTCGTCGGCGCCCAGGAGGGGGGGCTGCAGGTTGCTCGGTGTTGCGCGCTGTCAGATTGTTTGAGTTTGGCGTCGGTCGGTGAGTCGGCCGGCCACTGCTTGAACACATCTGGTTTTAATCACTCTTGTCTTCGTTTTCTGTTCTTTTCACCCAGCTGTGGAGCCGGAGTTACTGTGCAGTCTAATTGGGCTTTATATAGCACCTTTATGCACGGTATTCTTAGTTTTCTCCTCCTTTGGGCAGACATTCTTTTTATTATCATCACGTGTATCATTTAAAAATGGTGAACTTGCCTTTTATTCCATTATGCAGAAATCTGTTTAAACTCCAGCTGGATTAATTTAGGGTGCAGTAAATTAACTCCATGTTAGCCCTTTTTTATTATAGAAAAAAGGCACAAATCCACATTTTGATGAATGAGCATTCGCGTTAATCTTTTTTTTTTAAGCTTTTCCGTTTATGGAAAACCACCCGTGTTACTGGTTTCCTGCTTCCGAAGTAATTTTTAATCTACTCAAGTTCATTAACTTTTATTTAGTAGACCGCCTGGCTTCAGAATCTGCCTTGTAGCCCTCTAAGGGTTTAAACTTCTTACTCTCCATCTGTCACAACTGGTGTAAAGCAATACAGGTTAAAAAGTTAAAAGACTCTAGTTCAGATTCAACACCAGCTCCTCCGTCCTTAGTATTTTGTGCTAAATAGTTACCCGTCAGTTGTCCGGGATCCGGGGGCGGATTACTCCGAGCCTGTTGTGTGCGGTCCGGCGGCAGTCCATTGTGCGAGACGCGGATGCAGACTGGGGAGGGGGTTTGGTTGAGGTGAAATGCCAAAGCGTGCTGCAGGAACGGCTCGGGGGGATCGCTTTAGATGTCCGTTTTTGTAAAAACCCGAGATTTAGAGGGCAGGCGCTGGGGGGCGAGGGTCTCCGCTAATGCATGGTTTCGGAGGCATGACGGGGCATGTCCCGTGGAGAAAGAGGGCCGTGCCTCCGCACGTCTGGGAAGGACAGGGTTAATGCACCTCCCACACGCTCCTCGCTCTCCGTCCTTCTTTCCCTCATCTCCCTTCCCCACCATCTATCTCAGCTCCTCTCCCTCTCCTCCTCCTTGCGGTGTCCTAGCTGCGGAGATGGCCGGTTTGTTCAGGATGTAACATAAGCAATAACCACAGCCACACTTGTGCAGGTTCAGAGCAGCAGTTTCTGTTGCTCTGTGTTTGTGTGTGTGTGTGCACATACTCATAAGAGGTTCGTTCCTAGAATCCTCTACTGAACTGGCCAGAAGACTGAACCATTCTTGCGACATTGAGTTACTTGCATGACTTCAAAACAGTCTCAATATTAATTATAAGTGATCAGAGTCCGGAGAGTGTTAGAAAGGCATTTGCACCCTTTGTGGTCGTGTCTAGAAATAATTGTGGCTGGTTTGGATGAGGGGTTGTTTGATTAGTGACCCAGACTACTGCAGTTAGTATATTAGTGAGTATACTGACTAATGTTGCTCACCAACGTGCACACATGCGGGGGCAGCGATCGTACCAATACGTGAAAGTTTGTTATCCAGTTTCATTATCGGTCACCTATTTAGTTTTGCGCCTGCTGAAGAAGTTGGGTGATGGGAAGGCATTGACGCTGAAAGAGAAGTGGTTTTCGAGAGCTGTTTCTTGTGGTGGTAACAAGTCGTCCCACCTCCCTCAGCAGCAGTAACTGGTTGGTGTCCTTTCTTCCAATGGGAATCGTTCGTGTGGTTTCACCACATTTTCTTGGCTTGTTAGTGAATCTTCAGAAAATCATGCATTTCTAATAGCTTGTGGCAGGCGTTCCCTGTTGAAAGAGGGCACCGTTGTTAAGGTTCAGGAGTGAAGCAGGCTAGTCAGTACTTGGCTGGTTTGGTACTATATCGTGCATTTTTGCCAGGTTTCCAGTTTTTTACTGTATGTGGCCGTTCCTTTTTCTTAGGGGGTATTTGATGGTGCAAAGTACAGTTCTGTAGCACTGCCGAAGCTACAGGGAGGCTGCTGCTCACTCTGTCTGTAGTTGGGCTCTGTCTGAGGCATGCCAAGACTTGTTCAGAGCAGGCCAGCCTGGGAGGAGGGAGGGGGAGAGACTCGCAGACTGCCTGCAGAGCAGAGACTTGTACAGTTTACAAGATGGGCATGTCTGCACTGCAGAACACAGGGTGGGAGGGAGGTGTATATATAGTTCTGGGCAAAAGTGTTCTGCATGGATCGGGTATTTCATTTTGTGACACTACAACAGGCGAAACCACAGTATTTGAGATCTTGGAAACAGTATGATTCAACAGGTAAGTGAAATTAAAATGTTAAGGTTTACTATGATTAAAAGTGTGAAATAAGGCAGTTGTAAAAATTCTGAGATTTCAGGTTTCTCCTCAGTTTCTCAGGTGTGGGTTTGATGATCATACCTTTTTTCCATTGGAACATTAATTTTATTTTTCAGGTAAAATCCTGAGTTGGCCTTTGATGTATGTCAAAGCTGAGCGTTATTAAAATTAGAGACCTGAAGGATTGTGACAGTCTCACTTGGTTTGGGGTGCTGGCTGTTCTGCTGACTCATGTGACTGTTCTTCCTTGAGTTTACAGTTGTAGTTTGTATTCTCTATATCTCCTCAAACAGCTTTAAGGTGAATAATCCTGAAGTCTGATTTTTTTTCAGGGCTCATGGCATGAAACTGAAAACTAAAATTGTGCCTTGTTAAAATAAAAACGGGGTGCCTTTGTGAAATAAGGGAATTATAAAAAAAGATTCAGTCTAGACTCGGTCTCCCAGAATGTCTTGGGCCGAGATGTTTTGTTTTTGCTCGGGCAAGTTTGCTCTCTGCTGTCATCTGATTCACTTCTAAATCGCTGGGGTGTTTTTTCAGCCTGTGCTTGATACACCATTTAGAGAAGCAATCATCCTGTCTGATTTATTTTCAGTCCATACAGTCGTCAGTTGACCATGCTATGCAGTATTTACTGCTCCAGTCTGTGGGAGCTGACCTTGTGGTCCTGTTGTAGGCTGTGCAATGCAGCATTGGGCTCCTAGAGTCACTCCAAAGCATCTACTGACCCTCTCTTCTCCTCTCTCTCCTGCCTGATCTCCTGATTCCTTTCCTCCCCCCCACCTCTGCAGTACTCCCCAGATCTGAACAAGCTGTACTGCCAGCTGGCTAAGACCTGCCCTGTCCAGATCTTTGTGTCTAACCCACCACCCATGGGTGCCCTGATCCGAGCCATGGCTGTCTACAAGAAGTCGGAGCACGTAGCCGACGTGGTCCGCCGCTGCCCGCATCACGAGAGGGCCCCCGAAAACAACGAAGGTACCCCATGTCTCCATTTGCAGCTTTCCTTGCTTTGTGTATCAGGGGCGGCATGCCCCCTTCTGAGAGTTAATTTGTCACTTTCATTAGTTTATTAAAATATTGCTGATTAAATACAGCTTATAAACTGCTTTATCAAAATGGGAGCAAGAGTTCCACAGGAGAAAACCACGCAGATGGAACAACTCTGCATATATTCTATCCTGTGATTCCTTGAGGCTGTAAAGTAGTAGCTGTCCAGATGTTTTTATCATTGTGCAAAGCTGGGTATAAAAGGATGAAGCCATTATTGTAGGAGCACTCACCTGTGGTGCGTTGCTTAAGGCAACAGCAGACCTGGCTATTACATCGGTTCTAGTTTCTAAGCCTTTGTTCTGTGTTCCAGGTCCTGCACCCCCAGGGCACCTGATCCGCGTGGAGGGTAGCCAGATGGCACAGTACATGGAAGACGGTAACACCCGCCGGCAGAGTGTGCTGGTGCCCTACGAGTCTCCTCAGGTAACCACTCACCCTGCTTCTGGTTTCTGTCTTAAGGTGCTTCGGCTTGAATCAAAGGACGCTCCTGTTCCCCAATGCTAGGCAGCCTTGTCTTTCTTCCAGCTGCTCTGCCCCGGCACCCTCTCGGTCCCTCTCTAGCTGGGTTTAGAGTGTGCCACTGTTCTGCAGCATCATGAGCATCTGCCACCTCTGACCAGTCTCATTCTCTTGTCCCTCTAGCTGGGGTCAGAGTGCACCACTGTGCTCTACAACTTCATGTGCAACAGCAGCTGTATGGGTGGCATGAACCGGCGCCCCATCCTCACTATCATCACCTTGGAGACCAAGGAGTGAGTCTGCCCATCGGTCTGTTGTTCTCTCCTGTCGTTTGCATCCATCAGCCTTGTCCTGTACTTGGTTTCAGGCCAAGGCAAAGCCACTGCAGGATTCCTCCGGCACATTGAATAATTTAATAAAACCTATTCAGGAGTTAAGGACCTTAAGAGTGCTGGAGACCTGTATTATTTATGAACTGCCTGGTGTTTGGACTGATTGTGAGAATCACTCCCTGTTTCCTCTTACATGCTGATCAGTTGGGTTATCTCCTTGCTCTTTCTTACTCTGTTTTCATTTGCAAGGATCCCTGTTTCCAGGCATGTGATGAAAGGAATTTGATCCTTGTTCTGTTTTGTATGGGCTCTGTATTCCAGTTCTGTTGCTGATGCAGAAAGGCAAACATATCACATAATGTGTCTTCTGCCCATCTGGTGTGGGCTTGTGTAGAGGATCCCACCAGGTTAAAATCTGGAATGTATCCACCAGCTTTGCGAAAGGAGTCCGATTCCAGTGATTCTTTTCCAAGGTTTGAAGATGTGGGGGGGCAGTGGTTGTGCTATCCCTTCCGTGGCCAGCAAATGGCACTGCAGAGTCAGGTGAGAACAGATTCTCATTTGCCTTTGGCAATCTGGCCCGAGTTC